>NC_135888.1:39217447-39817447 GCF_964194155.1 Cetorhinus maximus
CTCTGGGAAACTGGAGGCTGACTAGAAATCCCAGTCAGCCTCCTTAATCCCTGGTTAATAACAACAAGCTTAATTGTCTGTCTACCATGTAGGTGGGAGGACGGCCTTCCTGGGGCCTGAACCCACGTTGGCCAAAGTGGTTGACATTGGGGACAGAGGCGGGAAGCCGGCACGCCAAGCGGCCTCAGTATTTTTGGGCCACGTCCACCTCCGTTTCTGACTTCAGCAGGCCTCAAAAATTCAGTCTCTGAGCTCAAATCCCACCATGGTAGCTAGGGGATTTACACCAGTCAATGGAATAAAATGGGAATTAAATACTAGTATCTGTAATGGTAGCCATGAAACTACCAGATTTTCATAAAAAAACCATCTGGCTCACTCATGTTCTTTAAGGATGGAAACTGCTGTCCTAACCTGGTCTGGCCTGTATGTGACTCCAGACCCACGGCAATATGGTTAACTCTTTACTGTCTTTTGAAATGGTCTAACTGAGCCACTCAGCTGTATTCATAAAAGGAGCTCACTGCCTCCTTCTCATGGGCAATTCATGATAGACAATAAATGTTGGCCAGTGACACCGACAACGCATATATGAATTGGAATAAAATTATATGGTCCATTACTGGTATCACACACCAGATACAGGGATGACTTGTCTATTCCCAGATCCAGGTGGTGCAATTTCCAAGAGGCTGCTTTTTATAAACATGCTCAACCACAGGTAGATAGCTCATCCTTCACTATGTGTTGACAAGTTAGATAATTTTCACCACCAATTTTATCAACAGCTGGATGAAAATCTCTGCTGAACGTTATACATTTTGGAGGGGTGCTCATAACTAATAATAAAAATTACAGTTTTGTACCACTTGCTGCCCTCACCAATTAAGAACTATGAAAGTAGAGTAAAACCCCTCATTATCTTACTCCTTTAGGATCCACGTAGGCAGCATGTCCCAGTGATGCACATATTATAATGAGAGAATGTTGGGTTCTTCATTAATCTGGAAGTTATAAACAGTACAAATGATAAGAAAGGCCATGGCATATCACAGAGTAATATTATGTTGGCAGAAAATGACTATAATTTAGACACAATAATTGTACTGAAACACACATGTAACGCATACATTTAAGCTACTTATCCTGACCTAAATAAAGAAGAGATAAAGAACTAACACTATTACTGTTATGCATTGTCCCAGGTTTACCCTACGTGCCAATACCATTTAAAGAAAACAATATGAAATGCGACAGTACTGAATTTACTCTGCTATATTTTGCTATTCTAATTATAAACATGCATTATTCTTTGGATAGAGCATCTATATTTATTCTGCATCAAAGGCAGCTTCAGTTTGCACAATGGAAGTAAACAGTTTGAAAAATAAGATCAAGTGATTTAATGAGGAATAATGCAATGAATAAAGACTTGGGACATATGTAATTCAGAACGATTCAAATTGGAGAAATTGTAGGAAGCTTTTGTTCGTGCGGATCAAAAGGGTTGCACAAACACCGTACAACAGCACCATCAGCCTTAACAAGTTTTTCTTCTGGGCTCTGATTTCAGTTCAAATTGTGATTCTCTTTCTGATAATTACGAGCCTGTCACCAGAGTCCATAACCAATCTGGGAAAGTGTCAGCTCTAAACCACGGGGGAGAATATTTCCCTCGTCGGTTGGGCTTGGCATGGGCGGGTGGGAGTGGTCAGGGCTGGACCGTGATTTCAAGCTGGTGGGCCAAATAAGGCCCGCCCAGCATGACTCACACCTGGCGGCGCTCAGTGGGGGGGTGGTGGGGGTGGGGTGGGGGGGGGAGGAGGGGGAGAGCAGAGCTGCCTCAGGGAGAAAAAGAGTTTTAAACATTAAAAATAAAGATTTTTAAAATGTTATAAAACATGTCCCCTCAGATAACCCTGTCACACAAGCAGAGACATGTCACAAATGAAATGTTAACATTTTTGTTTTATTTTTATTTGCTTGTGGAAACCTCATCCTGCCCGTGGATGTTTCCGAAAAATTGCAAGGGCCGCTTGGATTTTTCGCTTGCCCATCAACCGTAAGGTTGGGCGAGCAGCGACAAATTTATTTCAATTGCCTTTTTAATGGCCTTAACAGGCCTTTTAATTATTGGCGGGTGTGGTGCCGACCGAAATATCGCGCGAGTGTGCGATGACGTCGGGACGCTCATCCGACATCATTGCACGTCATTTTACGCTCATACGGGTCGGGCACGCGCACCCCCGACGAGCCAAAAATCCTGGCCGTGGAGTAGGTCCATGTGCTTTCGTTCATTCTTTCATGGAATGTGGGCATTACTGACAAGGTCAACGTTTGCTGGCCATCCCTCATAGCCCTTGAAGTGAATGGTTTGTTAAGCCACTTCGAAGGGTTATTGAGAGTCAACCACATTGCTGTCACATGTGGGCCAGATCAGGTAAGGATGGCAGATTTCCTTCTCTAAAGAACATTCATAAACCAGATGGGATTTTACAACGTATTGCAAATCTGGGACGATTCCGTCCTAAGTGCAGTAGCGGACGTTTTACCTGCTGGATGCAATGCTGGCTTTTCATGCCATATTGTCCCAAACCCGGTGCATTAATTATGCATTCCCAGGAAACACACCATTTCCATGGGCTCTCATTTGGCCGCCATGCCATCACATTGCTGCTTCATCACACCAGGCACCATATTTAAAGTGCAGCAGTGTGCACACCTCTCAGTGCTTCCAGCCCACTGCTGCTGCAGAGAGGACATGGCCCTGAAAGGCAAAAAGTCTGCAGCCCCCAGGTTCAATGATGCCTCCCTCAAGCACCTTTTGGATGCAGTGGAGGCTCGCCATGATGTCCTCTACCCCTGGCTTTGGCCTCTGGATGGGCAGCAACCGCTCAAATCCTGCTTGGGAGGTGGTGGCAGCGGTGGTCAGCACCAACACCCTGCAAAAGAGGACAGCCACCCAGTGCCGCAAGAGGATGAATGATCTCCTCCGTTCCGCCAGGGTAAGTCATTCTTCTCATCGCTGTCAACTCACACGCTCACAAACCCATCACACATTCACAGGGCCCTCACTCACTGCCAGTTCAAGGGACATCACCATTCACTCTCTCATCACGCCTTCATTGTCCTCATCCTGTCCATGGGACCACTCATTACCTACACATGTTAGGCGTACTTATACCCTGGCCTGGCAGGCTTTCTATACTTTCTCCATCTCTATTTAGGCAGAACAAGTTGGCACTTAGCAAGAGGGAGAAATTGCCTACTAATGGGGGAATGCCTGAAATCAAGGTCCTCATAGACTTTGAAAACAGAGCCATCCAGCTGGCCAGTGAGGATCTGAATCATTCTTGTGCTGACGGTGAGGTTGGCGCTGCTCTACCAAGTGAGGATCCAGCAGTGCAACATCCATCAGGCAACCATGCTGTGAGTGATGTGTCCTCTTTCACAGGCCACTGCCATGGACTAATTATCTCCCCTTGCTTTCGCAGGCACATTAGCCAAACAGCCGATGGAGTCCATGACCCAGGGCCTCCAATCAAGCCCCAAAGAAATCTCTGAAGAGGAACCTGGAGGCACCCTCCCTGAAGTCCCGTCACAGCGCTCACCCACACCCTCCACCATCAGACACACACACCTCAGTGAGACCTAGCTTTAGAGTAGCCTCGGGATCTCAATCTGGTGAGCACATTGCACTTTCTGATCCACAGCAGGGAACAGGGACCTCCCAGGTTCCGGCGCTTGGAGGACTGCTGGAGGCCAGAAATGTGCTGAGTCCAAGTCAAATGAAGAGCCTCTGGACTTGGTCATGTCACAGTTGCTGGAGCTGTAAAGGCAAGCTCGGGGACATCAGGAAGGGATGTCCGCTGCACTCCTCAGATTGCAAGGCACGATGGAGGAGTCCATACGTCTTCAGTCTGAGGTGATAGCGCACAGAGGTCAACACTGGCAGGATGGTAGCCGCCATGGAGACCTTGGTACAGGACTTCGCTCCTGCACTGCTGCGCGGGTTCAAATGATGCCATAGTTGGCCTCCAACAGTATGTATGCTAAAGGGATTCCGGGCAGCTTGATCTCACTCCAGCTCCCCCTACTTCTCAAGGAGTCAGCCAGGGGCCCCCGGGCACCTATAGGGAGGAGGATCCGCAGGTGCAGGCTCCGGGCCCATCCATCCAGGTGACTCAGAGTCTGGTGACTCCACCCATCAGACTCCCTTCTTCCTGTGACCTCAGCAGCCACAGCTCCACAGGCCAAGGAGGGTGCCACAGCCACACAACAGGACCCTGAAAGCAGGCCAGGGCCCTCCAAGTCTCGGCCCTCCAGAGAACGCCCGCCAAAGTCACAGGCAGGACATCGTGGTCAGCAGACTCCCTCCATCTCCGCTGTGGATGTCCGGGGAGCACCAAGACGTAACAGCAGGGTTAGGTCAGTTAAGAAGAATTAACTCTTTTGGGAGTCAACCAATTAAACTAAATTAACAAAATGAGGGGCAAAATAAACGCAGCCCCTAAATTAGGGAACTGCAAAACCAAAGACAAAATTTAAAGGAAATTTACAAACATTAAACCAAAATGTGATTACGTGGGTCAATAAAATACCCCAGTCTCTGCGGTGTCCACCGGGCACGGAAGGCCTTGATGGTACCGGCAGACACCGCCTGCTCCCTCTCCAGGGACACCCGGCAGTGAACATAGCCAGAGAAAGGCAGACAGTTGGGTCGGATGATCCCCTTCAATCACCCGCTGCTTGGACCTGTTAATGGTTAACTTGGCAAGGCCCAGGAGCAGGTTCACGAGGAGGTCCTCCTCCCTCCCGGCCCCCCTCTGCACCGAGTGTCTACAGATAAGGAGCGTGGAGCTTAAGTGCAAACAAAACATCAATAAAAGTTTTTTTAAATAACTGAAAAGGGAGTGCAGTTAAGGAGAATTAGTTGCACAGCCTGGGCACATGTGTGAATCACTTGTACACACTGTTCCACTATTGTCAAGTAACTCCCAAGAATGTCTCCTTGCCTATAGCTCCTTTTTCTAATGAGCAGTGTTCTCGTCACTCAGATGTGAAACCTTTCTGCACAAGATAAAAGGCAGGTGTCTCAGTCTAGATCCTCTTTCCTGTGCTTTGTGCAATCTTCAGACTAAAGTGATTGTCCAGCCTCACACTCCCTGGAAAGATTACTGATTCCTGCACCTCAATGGTGCTGGTCATTGCTGCCAGAATGTAGTGGGCAGGCACCACAGAGTTCTCTCATTCTCTCTGTGTGCTCACAGCACATTTAAGGTGGGGCTGGCCCCCATCACACCAGCATCTGTGACCAGTGATGCTGTGCTCCAGCTCCTGAAGGGCTCAGGTGCTGAAAGCGGATAAAGCATCAGATGCTTCTAAAGTTTTATGGCTGTATCTCCATGATATGATCCTGATCACGGAGTGCAAGCGGTCTGTCCTTGTCTAGCGGCCAGACAGGAGTCAGACATTCTCTGAGGCTATGTGAAGATCTATGGAGTGTCCTCACTGCATACTGTCATCATCCTCCTGCAATTGAGTGACTATTAGGGCCTCCACCGCATCTTCATGACAGGAGCATTTTCACAGAGGGTACTCGCACTGCCATAAGCCAGACTAGAGTCAAACGTTCACAAATGCGGTGTGAGGAACTATGGGGTCACCTCATTGCATGTTGTCATCATTCTCCAAAAATCTAGCAGCTATGAGGGCCTTCTGAGAGCACCTGCCTTATCTGGGCCAATGCGAGGACCTCATCCCCATCATCATTGCCTCCGAGGACCTCCTCAGCCTCATCCCTGTCAGCATCCTCCTCATCGGAGGAGACGTACAGCTCCTCCATCTCCTCCTCAGCCAGCTCGTCTCCCCGTTGGAGCACCAGGTTGTAAAGGGTGCAGCAGACGATGATGATCCGTGACACCCTCTGCGGACTGTATTGCTGGGCTCCACCAGACCGGTCCAGGCACTGAACAGCATCTTCAGCATCCCGATGGTCTGCTCCATCAAGCTGCGAGCTGCAGCATGAGCCTTGCTATACTGTTGCTCTGCTGCAGTCTGAGGCCGCCGAGAGGGTGTCATCATTCACGGCCTCTGTGGGTAGCCATTCCTGCAGCCTCTGTGACCCTGGAAGACTCCAGGGATCTGTGACTGACTGAAGATGTAGGCGTCATGCACACTCCCTGGAAACCATGCGTAGACCTGCAGGATGCATTTCTAGTGGTCGCACACCAACTGCATGTTCAATGAATGGAATCCCTTGAGGCTGATGTAGTCTGTTGTGTGTTGCGACAGAGATCTGAACACCACATGAGTGCAGTTAAGCATACCCTGCACCTGTGGGAAACCCGAGAACTGGGCAAGTCCAATCGCTCCTGCATCCTGGCTGTCCTGGTCCCAGGCAAAATGCACAAAGTTATGTGCCCTCGCGAAGATGGCATCCGTGACCTCATAGATGCATTTGTGGGTGGAGGCTTGAGAGATCCCACAGAGGTCACCTGTGGAGCCCTGAAAGGAGCCACAGGCATAGAAATTGAGTGCCGCAGTCACTTTCATGGCCACTGGTCATCTGTAGGAATGAAAGGCGGCATCTATTGACCCTGGATGTCACTAGGCGACGGCCAGCGATGGCTCGCTGTGGTTCTTCGGCGGCATGTGTGGGAACCCCAGCCGCCCCTTCTTCCTGAGGTTGCTGCTCCTGCCTCTGCGCAGCCAGAAACCTCAGTCGCTCTTGCCTCCATATTCTTCGTGCTCTGTAGGCCATCAGGCATACAGCCAGTTCACCAGGCTCCATGATCCTGATGTACTCCTCCTGCAGGATGAAAGAGAGAGGCATGTGGTTAGCATGGGTGTACTAAGAACCAGTCCTGGTTAAATGTGAACGCCCCTTAAAGATTCCCAGAAAGTGCTGGCCATCACTTGGATGGCCAGAGATTAGTGCGCTGCATGGCTGTCCTGTTAGCTTGAACCATGGGGGAAACTGGGAAACTGGTCCAAACCAGATGCTCACATTGCAAGGAACTGTGAGCACCTCCAGCAGTGACTGCTCCATGGCCAGCTTTAGCGAGGAGATTGTACAACGTGTGCAGTTGTCCACCTGTTCTGCAGTCCACTAAAATGCTCTTGAATTTGGAGTCTGTGCCGGGGGGCCGATGGGGGCAGGGGTGGTGGGAGGGGGAGCAGTAGGGGGAGTTCTGCAGAACTTGGTGGCACTTTTGTGCCTCTGCATTGCTTGAGTGTGCAGATAAACTAAGAGCCCGACCACAATCATATCAATGCGGCTGTGCCTGAACTGTCTCAGTTGCAGAGGAATAGTCACTTTACACATGTTTCCCAAATGCGTGGCCACTTCCCAACTCACCCTACCCCCGCTCCCCCTACTGGGAATTCTTGTGCGCTATATTCAACGGCAAGGCTGCACTTGCCCCCCCGCTCACCCTCACCCTCAAAAGTCACCTCAATGGCAAGGCTGCACTTGCCCACCCGCTCCCCCTCATCCTCGAAAGTCGACTCGGAGGCAGGGCTGCACTTGCCCCCTGATTCCGCACCCCGCCTCCCCCCCTCCTCCGCCACCAGTTGGGCAGAGCAGCACTTTACCCCGACTCCCGGTGCCCCTGAAACCTGGAAAGCAACAGGCAACCCTGGCGAGCTCTGCAGACCGTTGCTGTGCACTCACCTTCAGTTCACCCAAAGTGCAGGCCGCCAAGTGCACGTCAGCTCTGTGCTGTTGTGAAACGCGTCAGTGTGCTCTCCCGCCAGCGTGGATGGATGATTCAGCGGGGGTGCAAGAGCCTGGTGGGATGGCCTGATAATGATATACTGATGCCTTACAATGAGGTTCTTGACGACCGATGGCGGGAAACGCAGCCCGCCATTGATGGGCTGAGCGGACAATCGCGACCTGCCTTCTCACCATCGTGAAATTGATCGCGCCACATTGTCCGCTCACACCACCTATCACGCCTGCCGCCAGCGGGCACAGAAAATTTCACCCTTAGCCTAATTACCCTTGTGCATTCTCTTAGTGTCTGCCTTCCATGTACCTTTACCTGTCCTAGTGCTATTGCTCAATGCTACCCCAGTGGCTGCAGTATGGCTGGTGGCAGGAGTCACTTTCAACAGGCGAACTGCAGATGGCCTTGGTGGTTGATCTTGAGCAGCACGGGGCCCAGAATGCTTGGTTTCAGACCGCAGCATAGTATAGGTGGCAGCAGCCTGGGCTGGCTGGCTGCAGCAAGGCAACAGGCAAGGGCACTGGTGGAGTGGCAGGAGCAAGAATGCTGTCAACCTGAGAGAGGACAGATCCGTGCTTGATAGAGCCACTGCCACTTGCCCTGGGACGGTGTCTCAGAACCCAAGCAGCCTGTTAGAGGATAGATTGCTGGACTGCTGCAAATCACTTTGATACTGCTATCTGTAGCCATGACAGCAGAGAGCTGAATTTGCAGTAACTCAGCCTGACCTTCCACTCAAACTTCTCTTCGAAGCTTGTGCTGCAATCGAAGGTGATACAACATTTACAGGTACTTTAAAAAAAAAATCACAAGTGAGAAGTTATTTTGTTTCTGATTAAAACTACAGCTTCAATTTCCTAAATCAACATAATTTAGATATGCAAGCATTCTGTTGTGAATTCCTTCTTCCCTTGAGAGCAGATTTTCCATTCATCATTAAGTCTGAGGTCTTTTTAACTTTTTCTAAAATATTCAGCCCTCATCACCTCCATTATTGGCTTCCCTTCCTGCAACTCTGATTAAATGTTATGTCTTTCACCCTCGTATGACCTCCTGGTGGCCAGCCTATCCAACTTAACCTACCACCAGATCAGGCTCCATGTCCACCAATACGTCTGCAATTAACTTTACATTTTGTACAATGGTCCCTATTTCCAGCCATATCTATTTATCCCTTACAGAGTTTACCAGCTCCAGTTACCAGCTCCACAGCACTATCTATTACTCCGTGTGGTGGTAAATAATGGTTTTTATGGATCCCATCCACCTCATTCTACATTGTTAAAAGAATATCCAATGTAATTATTTTAGGTTTATTTGCCAGTTGCAGCCAAGAATGGATTGTTACTTGCTGTACCATTGTTCCAAAATTGTGGCACAGAGAATATCTACAGCTAATGAATACTGATGCCTCAACACTTCCCCACACCTTTATTATCTGCTCGTTCAGAGTACCAACTCTTTGGAGAAATCATTGGTGTCAAGTTGGATCTGTGAAGTGTTTTGATATGTCACAATTTTAAAAGACCTTCTGGTTCTTATATGTCTCCTTTCCAATTCCTCTTCCCAGAAACTGTCCTATCAAGTAATTTCCCTGACTCTGTTGTGGAAGTAACAATCAGGATTCTCCTTTATATCAAAAAGAACAAGTGATCTCAGTCACCACCCTCACTTTTCTCACCATCCTCTCAAAAAATGAACCAATAAGGGAATTGTACACCCAGTCCCAAATGTTTCCTCGTATGTAACTTTGATGATGGAATAGTGATCTTTTTTCCTCTCAGATGCATTGGGATGTCAACAAACTAACACTTTGATATCTTCAAACATCACAACTCACATGCCTTTCTAGAACCCTTGACTGTGTTGAGTGCCAGATGGTGCCACAATGTCAGCGTTGGCACACTGCAGCTCTGATGTGGCAGTCATTTTCCCTGTTTGACAAAGGGAGTAATTTATTGTCTCAGCATAATGACATAGCAATGCCACAGGGTTCACTTTCAGTCTACTGTCTCATTTCCAGAGGGCCAAGTGTTAACCTATGGGTCAGAAAAGAAAGAAGTTGTATTTATAAAGCACCTTATCACATCCTAGAGATATCACATCTAATTAATTCCTCTTAAAGTGCAATCACTATAGCTCTGAGGGAAATGTGGCAACTAACTGCATACTGCAAAGTCCCACACACAGCAGATAAGACAAATAGCCAAGTAATCTTTTTTTTTTGGCAGTGCTGGTACACCAAGGGAACTCCTTGTTTTGCTTCCAATTGTCACATGGGATTTTGACCAAAACAAACATGTGCAGCCTCTGTTAAATAACTCACGTGAAAGATGGTACCAATTACATTTCTGCATCTCATTTTTCCTGCTGGATTGAACGAGCAGCCTATATTGGTGTGGTATGGTATTTGTTGCTCTGTCCAAAGGCAGGTCCTTGACTCACTGTCAGATGATACAGCATCCTGAGCTGTTTTCTTGACAACTGGTTTTCAATGGTGGTTTGCCTGTACATTCCACTCTCAGGGGCAGAGCAAGGAAACAGGTCCCAAGTCTACCTCAGCTGGGATGGGAATCAAACCTGCTCTGTTGATCTTATTCTAAACCACAAGCTATATCCATTTAGCCAACTGAGCTCACCAGCCACACCCCCACCCACCCATCCACCCACCTCCCCAATCTAGATCTGTGTTTAAATCCTGGAGTTGGGTTCAACCTGCTGGTCTGAAAGCATAAGTACCACAAAAAACTGAGCCAAGCTGACACTTGAAGGGGCACAGAGAATGCAAGCAATGGTATAACTCAACACTTTGCAGAGCTCCACACCGTGAAGGCAGCTGCCACCAATTATTGTTTCAAGTATTTTACACGTTCCTTTCACAAATTTTTGCTGATTAAACCCAATTAAATTCAATGTTTTCTGACTGCAAGCATTCTGTTGTATTTTTGATCTAGAAAAGTAATAATTTGCACACAGTTCATTTCTCTTGATTTTTAAAAATCTAATTTAAGGTTAACTAAAAGCCAAAAGTCAATGAAAACTGATCCACTGTTCCTTTTGCTGCCTGTTTCTCTTCTGATTAAGCCCAGACAAATTAATCCTGACACCTTCAAAGCGCTGAACTATAAACTCAAACTGGAAGGTATGTCCGACGTTCTGGCAGATCCAGCCTCCGCCTCACCCCTCCCCCACCACCCCCACCAAATCTACTTCCTAAACAACTGCTGCTGCTGTGCCATGGAATGCCTCTGGTATTATTTTGTAATTTTTATTTTGAGTTAAAAGGAAACACATTTTTTAAAAATTGACATTTTATTAGACATTTTATTAAATTACGAAGGGTTTTGTTCAAGTGAGTCGGCAAAGTCTACATTCTCTCATCAGTGAGTCAATGATGATGGGTCATCAATTTAAAATTATCACCACAGAGAGTGAGGAGGAAGTTTGGAGAAATTTTGATGTAAAGAGTTGTTGTCACATATAACACTTTCCAACAGTGAATGATTAAGGATACGCCATTACACTTTTTTGGAGAATATTCAATAAATATTTGATACAGAGGAAGATACAAGGCTATGGAGGGAGCAGGACAGCGGTATTAGTTTTGAATTGCCATAATAAAGAACTCAGCCTAACATAATGGGCCTCCTGCTGCAACGTAAACATCTATGAATTTGAGGACCTTGAGAAGGACAACTAGGATAAAGATAGGGTAGAAGCTGTACAGGACAGATGGACCTAGGGGGAGGCGGTGATGATGGCAGTTTTCCCAAAAATAAGAGACAGTGCTTCAGCAAAGAGAGTCAATAATAATGTTGACTAGCATGGAAATCAGGAGGAGGCAGAGATTGAGTGGTAAAAGAACTGATAAGGGAGACAATAGCTTATAACGCACAGAGAAAGGTGGAAGAGAAACTGTTTAGTTGCAATGGAATGGAGCTGGAATAAGATGAGTGATGGAGTGAGGCTGGCTGAGGAAGAGCAGATAGCAACAGAGGCAGCTGCAGAGATTAGGTAGCTTTCATCGTCACCACCTGGATAGTGATCTGGTGAGTGGATCCCCTGACCTTTACAGAGTGAAAATCAGATGAGTTCTATAAAGGGCAGATTTTCCCAGGCTGGGGCAGGCATCATATCCAACATCTCCCAGTATGCTGTCCAACAATGCATCCAAGAAGAGAGGAAGGTCATACATGAAGGCCAAGAGAGCTGAATACATCATTTTCTCCCACAGCAGGGAGAAACAGGAAGACAGGACAAATGGCTTTAGTTGGATACCCAATTGTGCAGGGCATCACTTTATTCCACACATGTAACTTGTGGCCTTCCCATATCATCAGGAAGAGGTACTGGAGCCACTAGAGCTACCATTTTACCAACATGGGGCTGGTGTGTGACCATGCACAATACAACATGTTGGTGAGCGCCCACTATGCTGGCAGCAGCCATGATGCTTTCATTCTATAGCAGTCTGCTGTTCTTGCCATCATTGATCCTCCATGGACAACCAGAAGGGGTTACTCCTGGACAAAGGCTACCCCTTGTTCAAATGGCTCACAATTCCCCTCACCACCCAACCAAAGGAAGACAAATCACATATAACTAGAGACATGGAGCCACCAGGAGCATTTGGGAACAGATCATCAGCATTTTCAAGCATCCCTTCTGATGCCTGGATTGTTCACAGGTGCCCTTCAGTACACGCCAGCGTGGGTGTCCAAGTTTTAGTAGTACCGCGTGCCAACTGTCATGAGGAGATATTAATGTATATAATGTTCTTGGAAATTATTTTTTTAAATAGAGGTTTAGTCTGCGTCAGTGTCTGTGAGTGTGTGCATGTTAATTGGATTAAAGCCAACTAGCCTGGGTGCTTTGATGTATAGTAGTTTTGAGATGTAAACAGTAAGGCAAAGGGTATATTTGCATTTTGTTGAATAAACCATTCAAAGACTGGGGGTGAAATCTTACACCTAGTTGGAAGACACCAAACAATACATTTATATTACTAATACAACTGATACTATGAAAGGGGTTCAAAGGGCCTGGTGATACAATGAAAATTTACATTCAAAGGGGAAGGCTGGGTATAACAGAAAGGAGTTTTGTGTGTGCAGGGCAGAGGCATGTAAGATCTAAACTTGTAAGCCTACCACTGTCTGCAAAGGAACCAAATTGAAAGGAACCTCATTTTGAATTTGTAAGGTGAAAATGCTTTGCCTGGTGTCTGTTTAAGTCTATTTGTTATCGTTGCCTAAGTGGAGATTAATCTGGGAATTTGTTAAAAGTTATGATCGTAGTATTTTGTAGCAATGTGTATATGTTTAATTTGTTGTAAATTAATAAATGTCTCATTTAGTTTGATATAAAAACCTCTTACGAACTGGTGGTCTTTTTCCTGAATTTAGAGCTGCAACTCAAACATACCAATTAAAAATATAAGCTATGACAGCTGTTTAAAGTTTCTCTCTGGGATTTTAAATAACTCAGCCTTCACAAACTGCTGTGTCAAAATACCAACGCTGCAATGTGTTAGAGTCATATCTTCCAGGACAATATATTCTTTTAAAATATGGAAGGACATTGCATTATCTGGACACTTGGAAGCTGATCTGGATTTTTTTTTTAAGGGTCATAAGTTCACCTTGGAATGTGAACAAGCATTCCTTTTCCAGGAAATCACTTGACCTGCATGGGACTTGATAGGGGAGAACTGTTTGCTTATTGAGCTGCAATCACTGTAATTGATGGGTGGGGAAACTGGTTTAAAGGCAAAAGTCTGGTGATTTATTTGAAATCACCTGATGGAAAAGCTTTATGTTTTGAACTGTTTTTTTTTAAACTCAGTTGGGAATGATCTGAGAAAGGGAAGATATCCAGCTAGCAATCTCCTTGCCCTGCCTGGAATAGAGCTGTTATCAGTATCCAGCCAGGGGTCCTCATCTCAATGGAACTTGTCTGTTTTTGGAAACCCAAAAGGCTGAGATGAGGAGGATTGATCCAGCTCTATTTTCCTTTATGCTGAAGCTCCTTGATGAGAACATCCAAGTTCTAGTTTTCTATTTCCTTTCACTTCAATTGCAGCATGAGTGGATAGCAGCATTCTCCTTTCATGCAATGCAACTTGCCTTAAGGGGGATAGGCTGCATTTAAGAACTGGAGGCTAGCTCTAAGATATGCTAGCCTTGCACACTGTTAGGCCACCTGTTGTGCAGGCAGCCAGCCAGGAGCACAGCTTGTGGTGGGCTGAATGCAGGAATGGTGGAAATGAGAAGGCAGGATGAAGATTATGTGCTACCTGCCTCAGCGGGCAGGCTGTGAATCATGATTCCATTCCCAAAAATGGGCCTTAACAAACTTTTCTCCCATGTTTTTGGTTTCCTGATCTGTTGACTTATGATCTGATTTATTAAAAGGCACAAATGCTAACCCTGAACTATGATGACTTTCGAGCTGTATTGTATGTCAACAAGTTTAGCAGGAATCATGATGATAATATATAAAAGGCAGAGAGTATAATCTTTGGGTAAGAAACCAAACCAAGATGAAGAATAGAGGCCAAACTAGCACAATTGAAAAGAGCATAACAGATGAGATGATCAGGGAAGCTGTGATCAGATGGCACTAAGCATGATTTTAAAAGCTTGACAACTCTTGAAGAAAAGAAAGACTGAGACAGATGTAGATTCTCATAGTTTGAAGATCCTGGGAAGGAGTGAGTTTGACTTAAAGAAAGTTCATTGAGTCCTAATTTCAAAATATTGAGATTGAAGAGAGAACAATAGCAAAGTATATTATTATTTTCATGACAATCTCCAAATGGGAACCAAGCCATCCAATTGTTTAACACAACCCTTCTTTGAGTCATATTTTAAATGAAACAAAATTTAATTTTTAGGAAAACAGATAATTATAGCAGTTTGATTTTGGCAACGGGTTCAATGCATGGGACAGATCAGATTGAATCAAATAATCTGACTGATCCACTCACTCACAGCAGTGTGTTACACTGTTAGGGATTTTAATCCTTTGCAGTGTGACAGTACCAAATTCTTTGTTGAAGCATGAAATCAAGCAATGTAATTAATGCCAGCTCGTGGCTACATTTAAAATGTAATCACTGTACTTTCAGTTAATGGGAAGCATCATGCTGGTAGGCTAATGTCACACCAGTATGCCTCAATATTATTCCAGACGCATCTCAAACAAGATTAGCAAAACAGAAGCATTCAACCCTGAATTCAACACCCAATTGTCAAAGATTCTTCTACGAAAACCCACTTACACATGTTCTGTTAATTCTCAGCTCAGTGTTGATTTTGGAATATTGTTTTTACAAGTTTAATTGAAGGAGTAAAAATGTACAAGTCCATCATTTGTGTTGTTCTCTCTGCCAGCATGAAAAATGAACAGATTGCATAACTTGATATCAAAAAAGGAAGTCTTGTATTTAAATAGTACCTGTTTAACACCTCAGCTGGAAGATGGCACCTTCGGCAGTGCTGTACTCCTTCAGTACTGCACTGGACTGTCAGTCTAGGTTTTGCACTGAACTTGCTGGACCAGGGCTTCAACTGACAGATGAATAATTCAGAGGCAAGGGTGCGATCACTGACCATTTTTGCGAGTTATGCTTGACAGTGTGAAAGTGGATTTTAAAGTTTCTAACAGAAAATGTATTTACAGGACTCGCTGTATCACTGATAAGTAATAGGAGCAGAAGTAGGCCACTTGGTCCTTTGAGCCTGGTCCACCATTCAATAGGCTGATCTGATTGTGGCTTCAACTTCACTCTCCAGACTGTCCTCATGACCCTTAACTCTCTTGTAGTTCAAAAACATGTCTAATACAGCCTTGAATATATTCAATGGCCCAGCTTCCACTGCTCTCTGGGATAGAGAATTCCAAAGATTAACGGCCCTCTCGAAGAAATTCCCCTAATCTCCATCTGAAATGAGAGATTCCTTATTTTGAAACTGTGCCCCTTAGTTGTAGATGCCCCACGAGGGGAAGCACCTTCTCAGAGTCTACCCTGTTAAGCCTCCTCAGAATCTTTTATGTTTCAATAAGATCACCTCTCATTCTCCTAAACTCCAATGAGTGTAGGCCCAATCTGTTCAACCTTCCCTCATAAGACAACCCTTTCATCTGAGGAATCAGATGAGTGAATCTCCTCTGAACTATCTCCAATGCAAGTGAACGCCACCTTAAATAAGGGAACCAGACCTGTACACAGTACTCTAAGTGTAGTCTCACCAATGCCCTGTACAATATACCCAGCAAGGAATCAAGAATGGAGGGGAGAAGATACATTGGTAGCAAAGAAAGGGAAGATATTTTTACATTACAGTCATAGGGCAGGATTTAATGCCTCCACCCTTCTTCCCCCACCACCCGCCGACATGAAGTGCCTTCCCAATTCATCCCAAAAGGGTCAAAGATGGCCCACCAACCAGAGGCCAATTTAAGCCCTTAAGGGGTCACTTAGTGGCCACATCACACCTCTGAAGGTATTCTACTAGTGGCTCCTGGATCCACGTCATGGGTAAACCCTGGTGGGTATGCCTGCAGCCTGGTAAGGGGTGTCTCTCCTATTTGTGCACCCCGTGCCCTACAGAGACACCTGCTGGCAGCAAGGGCTACCCCCTAGGAAGATACCCTCCTGCTCTTTACATCATCCACTCTCCCTCACTGTGGCCTACCTGACTGGCCCTCGGTGAGCCTGCTCCACATACCTGTGTTTCGGGGCTCCAGTGAAAATCCTTCTCCTGGGGCCTTTTGCAGTATTGGCAGTGGCAATCACACCTAGTGGCACTGCCGGTACTGGAGAGTTGTTGGCCTCTGATTGACCGGCAGCTCTCAGAGGCTGTCCTGCAGGACCCGGAAACCCTAGCAGCAGCCAACAGATCGCCTGAACAGGATTTTATGCCTGTTGGGGTTCCTGGAAATGGTCGTGGCAGAGTTTCTACCGGGTCTGTAGCTGGTGGACGGGTTCACCTCTTCAGCTTTTAAATTCTTCCCATAGAGTCATAACAGCACAGTAGGAGGTCATTTGGCCTATCGAGTCCATGCTGGCTCTCTGTTGAGCATTCCCCCAACTCTATCGCCCCATTGCCCCGCTGGATAATTTCACTCAAATGCCCATCCAGTTTCCTGTTGACCTCACAAAATTCGCATTGGCTTTTAACTTCTGCCAGTTTGTGCTTTAGCTAGTTTTGCTTTGTGACTTCACCATGTATGCCTAGTGGTGCTCCTGGCACTCTCTCCTGCAATCCTCATGGAAGCAAGGTTGATCTCCTGGCTAGATGGCAAGAGTATAGTTCGGGTTTTCTGGGCTGTGAGATTACATATTGTTGCTAAACATGATTCTGCTGCTGCTGCTGATGGCCCACAGCACCTCATTGATGTTCAGTTTTGTGCTGCTAGATTTGTTCAGAATCTAACCTGTTTAGCCTAGTGGTATATCCCGTTTAGCATTGTGGTAGTGCCTGGCAACACAATGGACAGTATCCTCAGGGTGAAGTCAGGACATGGTCTCCACTTGGAATATGCAGTTGCTACTCCTACCAATACTGTCATGGACAGATGCATTTGCAACAGGTAGATTGGTAAAGATGAGGTCAAGTAGGATTTTCCTTTCTTTTGGCTCCATCACCACCTGCCGCCTGCTCAATCTTGCAGATATGTCCTTCAGGACTTGGTCACCTTGGTCAGTAATGCTGCTGCCGAGACATTCTTGGTGATGGACGTTGAAGTCTTCCACCAGAATATATTTGGTGCCCTTCCTGGCCTCATTGCTTTTTCCAAATACTGTTCTGCTGAGGGTGGGCAGTAGATGATAATCTGCAGGTGGTTTATTTGTTCATTTTTTGAGTTGATTCCAGGGGACTTCATGGAGAGTCCATATTGAGGACACCCAAAGCCATTCCCTCCTCCTGAATATATATCACTGTGCCACACCTTTGGTGGGTCTGTCCTGCCGGTGGGCCAGTTAGATTCAGGGATGGAGGAACAATACATATTTGCATTGCCTTACTGGTCAATTTTGCTTCATTTGCAATTAACACTCAGAATGAAGGAATAATAATATTGATTGGGGAAATCCATCTAGGGATAACGTGTCAGGCTGCGGTACCTTATCATCTCACTGGATGTGACCAGCCAGTATAAGCACAGATGAGGGATTGAACCTAGAATCTTTATGGTTTTAATGGCAAAGCATCCCAGTGCATTTATCCACTCAGCTGTGGGCTCCATTTATTGAAAAGGCTTTTAAACTTCATTTCATCTCTGCATCTTTCACGCACTAACTTGAAACTGGAAGGATGATAGGCTGCAACTTTACTGTTAGTAGTAAAAAGCATCATTCCTGTGTCAGCTTATCACCTCAGCATGAAACAAATGCAAAGCAATGGAGCATTTATAATTTGAATATTCATAAACACCACACAACAAAATTTCCCCTTTGTAACTCGAGATCAAGTACAAGTTCATAGCCCAACGTTTTACTCAAGATAAATCATCTTGTGTTGAACATGCAGATCATTTATTATCTCTGAAAGAAAATACTGTTGTGACAAACAGGCCATAACAGAGGCTGATATTAACTATTAATATTGTGATTTTGTCACAGTATTACGTACAGAAATTCCAGCCAGCTGATATCAATTCTATTGGACTCCTAATGCCTAGAGTCCAATATGGAACCAAAGGCTCTGTTATATTTTTCATTGATGAAAACTTACAGAATGCATTTAAAAGCACAAGAATTTAAAGCCTTAACTCCTGGCATAGAGGTAACAGCTCCAAGCTGGTTTCTCTAACAACAACTAGTTAATATCCACAGCGTAGATTGCCCGTGGGGGAACCATAAACCAGAATAATCAATTTACCAAACAACCCCCAATTTAAAAAAAAACAATTGTTTATTCATTCATGGGATGTGGGTGTCGTTGGCTAATCCAACATTTATTGCCCATTCCTAATTGCTCTTTAGAACATGGTGGTGAGCTGCCTTCTTGAACCGCTGCAGTCCATGTGGTGTGGGTATGCCCACAGTGCTGTTAGAGAGGGAGTTTCAGGATTTTGACCCAGCGACAATGAAGGAACGACGATATATTTCCAAGTCATGATGGTGATTGGCTTGGAGGAGAACTTCCCTTGTCCTTCTAGGTGTTGCAGTCGTGGGTTTGGAAAGTGTGGTCTAAGGAATCTTGGTGAGTTCCACACTTCTGCCGCTGTGCATCGGTGGTGGAGGGAGTGAATGTTTGTGGATGGGGTGCCTATCAAGCGGGCTGCTTTGTCCTGAATGGTGTCAAGCTTGTTGAGTGTTGTAGAGCTGCACTCATCCAGGCAAGTGGAGAGTACTCCATCACACTCCTGACTTGTGCCTTGTAGGCGATGGACAGGTTTTGGGGAGTCAGGAGGTGAGTTACCGCAGGATTCGAAGCCCCTGACCTGCTCTTGTAGCTATAGTATTTATATGGCTAGTCCAGTTCAGTTCCTGGTCAATGGTAACCCCCCAGGATGTTGATAGTGGGGGGTTCAGCAATGGTAATGCCCATTGAATGTCAAAGGACAATGGTTAGATACTCTCTTGTCAGAGATTGTGGCGCAAATGTTACTTGCCACTTGTCAGCCCAAGCCTGGATATAGTCCAGGTCTTGCTGCATTTGGACATGGACTGCGTCAGTATCTGAGGAGTCGCAAATGGTGCTGAATATTGTGCAATCATCAGCGAAGATGCTTGGGCTGAGGACACTACCCTGAGGAACTCTTGCAGTGATGTCCTGGAGCTGAGATGACTCCAAGCATCACAACGATGTTGCTTTGTGCTCAGCATGACTCCAACTAGGGAGAGTTTTCCCCCCCAGCTCCCATTGACTTCAGTGTTGCTAGGGCGCCTTGATATCATATTCAGTCAAATACTGCCTTGATGTCAAGGACAGTCACTCTCATCTCACTTCAGGAGTTCAGCTCTTTTGTCCATGTTTGAACTAAGGCTGTAGTGAGGTCAGGAGCCGAGTGATCCAGGCAGAACCCAAACTGACCGCCAGTGAGCAGGTTATTGCTAAGCAAGTGTCGCTTGATAGCACTATTGATGACGCCTTCCATCACTTTACTGATGATCAAGAGTAGACTGATGGGGCGGTAATTGGCAGGGTTGGATTTTTCCTGCTTTTTGTGTACAGGATATACTTGGGCAATTTTCCATATAGCCAGGTAGATGCCAGTGTTGTAGCTGTACTGGAACAGCTTGGCTAGGGGTGCGGCAAGTTCTGGAGCACAAGTCTTCACTACTATTGCCGGAATATTGTCAGGTCCCATAGCCTTTGAAGTATCCAGTGCTTTCAGCTGTTTCTTGATATCAAGTGGACTGAATTGAATTGGCTGAAGACTGGCTTTGGTGATGCTGGGACCTCTGAAGGAGGCTGAGATGGATCATCCATTCGAGACTTCTGGTTGAAGATTGTTGCAAATGAATCAGCCTTATATTTTGCACTGATGTGCTGTGCTCCTCCATCATTGAGGATGGGGATATTTGGGGAGCCTCCTCCTCCAGTGAGTTGTTTAACTGCCTGCCACCATTCATGACTGGTGTTGCAGGACTGCAGAGCTTAGATCTGATCTGTTGGTTGTGGGATCACTTAGCCCTGTCTATCACTTGCTGCTACGTTGCTTGGTAGGCAAGTAGTCCTGTGTTGTAGCTTCACCAAGTTGACACCTCATTTTTAGGTTTGCCTGGTGCTGCTCCTGGCATGCCCTCCTGCACTCTTCATTGAAATGGGGATCATCCTCTGGCTTGGTGGTAATGGTAGAATGGGGGATATGCCAGGCCATGAGGTTACAGATTGTGGTTGAGTACACTTCTTCTACTGCTGATGGCCCACAGCACCTTCATGGATGCTCAGTCTTGAGTTGCTAGATCTGTTTGAAATCTATCCCATTTAGCACGGTGGTAGTGCCACACAACATGATGGAGGGTATCCTTAACGTGAAGATGGAACTGTGTCTCCACAAGGACTGTGCGGTGGTGACTCCCACTGATATTGTCATGGACAGATGGATCTGCAGTAGGAAGGTTGGTGAGGGTGAGGTCAAATAGGATTCTCCCTCTTGTTGGTTCCCTCACCCAGTCTAGCAGCCATGTCCTTTAGGACTCGTCCAGCTCAGTCTGTAGTGGTGCTACCGAGCCACCTTTGGTAAAGGACGTTGAACACCTGGAGTACATTCTGTGTCCTTGCCACTCTCAGTGCTTCCTCCAAGTGGGGTGTTCAGCATGGAGGGGTACTGATTCAACAGCTTGTGAAGGTGGTATGTGGTCATCAGCAGGAGGTTTCCCATTTTGACCTGACAATTCATGGAGTCCGGAGTCGATATTGAGGACTTACATGGCAACTCCCTCCTGACTGTGTACCACCTCTGCTGGGTCTGCCCTGCTGGTGGAACAGGGCATACCCAGAGATGGTGATGTCTGGGATATTATCTGTAATACATGATTCTGTGAGTATGACTATGCCAGGCTGTTGCTTGATTAGCCTGTGAGACAGCAGCTCTCACAAGCCCCCAGATGACAGGGCAGGGTTGACAGGGCTAAGATTGTCTTTGTTGTTTCCAGTGCCTAGGCTGATGCCAGGTGGCCTATCTGCTTTCATTCCTTATTGATTTTTGATGCAACTGTGAGGCTTGCGAGGCCATTTAAGAGTCAACCACATGCAGGCCAGACCAAGTAAGGATGGTGGCAAATTTATTTCCCTGAAGGGTATGAGTGTACCAGATGGGTTTTTATGACGTCATTCCAGTTTTTTTTTATTGAATTCAAATTCCGCCATTTGCTGTGGTGGGATTTGAAACCAGGTCCCCAGAGAATTACCCTTCATCTCTGGATTACCAGTCTACTGAAAATACCACTATGCCACCACCTCTCCCATAAAGAATGAACAATGAAGAAATTACCAACAAGATTTCACTTTTTGAAACATTTAGTTTAACACGAATCAGAACTAACAAATTAAACTTGAATTAACAGGCAAAATGGTAAATTTAATTTTAAATAGTCGATATGGCAAAGATACATCCTGCACAACCACAAGCATCCACAACATTCCCTGCAGCCATACAGCACCACAAGCAGTTCCAAATTTCTCTAACTCAGCCTCTGGTATGCAGGATCTCTCACTTTTCAACTCAATTGATTCAGCTCGAGTCACGTTCACCGGCAGCCAAATTCCACCTGAGGTCTTCCGAGCGGCACACTCCTGCAGAACCTCCTTATCTTGGTTCATGACAACCTTAATTCCCCAGAGACTCCTGTGTCTAATTCCTTTAATAAACCCCATTAAACAGTCTGGCTGGCTCTGGCAAAATTGAAGAGCAGCAATAAATGAATATGCATAAATGGCTTTTTGGCTGACGGCAGGATGTGAGGAGTGGAATCCCGCAGGGGTCTGTGTTGGGGCCTCAACCTTTTACAATTTACATCAATGACTTAGATGAGGGAAGTGAAGGCGTGGTAGCTAGCTTTGCAGATGACTCATAGAAAGGTAGGAAAGTATGTTGTGAAGAAGACACAAAGAGTTTGCAGATGGATATAGATAAATTGAGTGAGTGGGCAAAAATCTGACAGATGGAGTATAATGTGGGAAAATGTGAAGTTGTTCACTTTGGCAGGAAGAATACAAAAGAAGAGTATTACTTAAACGGAGAATGACTGCAGAATTCCAAGGTGCAGAGGGATCTAGGTGTTCTCGTGCATGAGTCACAAAAAGTTAGCATGCAGGTACAGCAAGTAATCAAGAAGGCTAATGGAATGTTATCCTTTACTATGAGAGGAGTTGAACATAAAAGTAAGGATGTTATGCTTCAGTTACACAGGGCATTCATGAGACTGCATCTCGAATGCTGTGTACAGTTTTAGTCACCTGATTTAAGGAAGGATGTAAATGCATAGAAGGCACTTCAGTGGAGGTTTACTAGGTTGATACCTGGAATGAGCGAGTTGTCCTATGAGGATAGGTTGGACAAGCTGAGCTTGTTTCCACTTGAATTTAGAAGAGTGAGGGGTGACTTGATTGAAGTATATAAAATCCTGAATGGTCTTGACAAGGTGGACGTGGAAAGGATATTTCCTCTTGTGGGTGAGTTCAGAACTAGGGTGTGCCATTTTGCCCTTATAGGACAGAGATGTGGAGAATTTTTTTTCTCTCAGAGGGTTGTGCAACTTTTGGAACTCTCTGCCTCAGAATGTGGTGGAGGCAGGCTCAATAAATATTTTTAAGGCAGAAGTAGATAGATTCTTGGTAGGACAAGGAATCAAAGGTGATCGGGGGTAGATGGGAAGGTGGAACTTGAAACACAAACAGATCAGCCATGATCTTATTGAATTGTGGAGCAGGTTGAGGGGCCAAATGGCCTACTTTTGCTCCTATTTTGTATGTTTGTATGTTTGTATAAAATGGTCCAATTTACAATCTCCACTTTGAACCTGTCTTCAGATTTCTATCCTATTTAACTGTATTAGTCATGAACAACTCCTTGCAAATATGCCTTCTCTTTTCTCCCCTCTGCTACAGCTCTTCTTTGTCTGCAGCTCTCCTTTGTGTCTGGCCACATAGTTTCTGTCTTAAGTTCCTTCTTGGGGAGAATTTTCGGCTCAGTGAGCCGGGGTGAGGCCCGCTTGCCGAGACGTAAAATGACACGGGGCGTTTGTCCCTACATCACCACGCGTCATTTAGATTTTCAGTTCGGCAGGCGCGCAGCCAACTCAGCGCACATCACACTGGGTGGGCCTTAACTGGCTCACCCACGTAAAATGGCAGCGCAAACTCGATCGGGCGCACTGATCGGGTCCGCGCCTGCTTGTGCCCGCCCCCACACAACCCTCCCCGCCCCCCCCGATGGGAGGAAAATTCTCTCCCTTGTTGGCATTGTTTTCAGGTCAGGAGTTGCCAGGTAACATGGACCAATATTTCTTACAATTCAAGAAAATTCAAATTGCTTCCTTTACAATTGATGCAAACTCTTAGAGGTCCTTTTCAAACATTCTTAAAACCAATGGCAGATTCCACAGGTATTTTTTAAAAATTACAAATTTTTGGATCAAATCTCATCACAATCTGCACGCACACAAACATAAAGAATGAAAAAGGGAGAACAAAAGGAAGAAAGTGAAAGGGGAAAAAAAACAGATGTAAAACAGGTGTAATTAGCCACAGGGGAATTCCATGCTTTCCAGGCCTCATGTTGTGTTGGTTGAATCCCCAACCCTTCAGTGCACGAGGGGAATGGAATGGAGTTATGTCTTCCATGTAAGGAAAGGTAATCCAGCAGAGGCGGGTGCCTATCCTCTTTTGTTCCAGCCAATTTTTAATCTATTGAAGTCAATACAATAAAATGGATTTGATAATCATGGGGGGAGTCAGTCCAGCAGATCATTGCTCAAATGGTCAAGCTGAACATCTTTCCCCATGGAATTAATTTCCACTCACTTTGGATATTGATCTGCATATTCTACAGGATATTTAAAATTCAAATATAGCTTGCACTGTGAACCAAATGGCCTGCCGTGAAATATTTCAACGCTGAATTTGAGATTTCCCCTAAAGATGTTCTTTGAATTTAACCAGAAATCTGTCAGGCTGGGGAAATTACATCACCACATGATCAATTACCTTGGGCATAGTTTAGAAGATGTGGGGATTTTCTATTTTCTCCTGGGTGCAATAATTCTAAGGAACTGTGAATGGTTACACTGAAAGTTTGCTGCATCACAACTCACTGGTGCTAGTTGGCTAGTTTTGCTTGGAGCAGGCACATGAAGCACAAGGTGTACTGACGGGCTGTTATGAAAAGGTAATCTAATTTCTGTCAGACACATTTTCACCAAGTTCATCCTTGGCCTCCCATGAGGTTTAACTCTGAGCTTCAGTCTATACATCCTGGAGCACTCTTCTTTTCTCAAACTTTTAAAACTTAAGTTAAATACCTCTGGAGACCCCAATGCAACTGAGACCTCAAATCCTCAGCAAAGATAAACAATCAACTTTCAGCCAAAGGCAATGGCACTATTTCATGCATCCAACCGTATCTAATGACTGTTAAATACACCTGATCAGATTGCAATTCCCAGTTTTCCCAAATCATATGGGATATTATAAACCTTGCGGCCAAAACATGTATATGGAATATGATCAATAAAATAAGATCAAACACGACGTAATTAATTATAAATACACTATAATGAAGATCAATGATAATAAGGCTCCAGGGTTTTCAAAGCACATTGTTAATAACAACTTAATTTATCATAACTAACAGTTTTCCCATGCTGTTGCTGATGGCAAATCAGATGATAACACAGACTTATACTACACAGTCCTTATGACTGATTGAAATAATGGGCTGAATTTTACAGGGCTGTTTGGAGTGGGTTCAGAGACGGGAGGCAGGATGTAAAATTAGATGAGAAAATGCTGGACTTCCGTCTTGACATCATTTCTGCATTTACCAATGGCGGCTCTCATGGCTTGCCTCCAGCTCCTTGAGGGAACCAGGATACAACTGAAGTACCAAAGGGCAGCAAGAAATGGAAGGAGATTGAGCATGAAATATATTAATCCTTTATTAAGGGGCATAACAGGTAAAAGGCTTAACATTTAAACACTCAAGTCACCTATGAACCCCAAATGCAGCTAGGTACTCTTCCTAAATTTAAGTTATGTGTGCTCTTACAAGGTGTTACCCCTGTACTTGCAGTTGTGATAGAGGTATGAAGATAATCTTGCTGCCCCGTGGTCTGGGGTGACCTTAGATGCCTGAGGCCTGGAGGGTCCCAGCATGCCGAGGGGCTCCTGCATAAGTGCAGGACCCCCTCTGTTGTCATGGCTACTGGAGGCATTGTTGTCACTGGCAGAGGGGCTGAGGAGCAGCTGTCCACACTCAGAGAGCCCTGAGAGGAAGATCCAGGTGCAGAAGGTACCTTTACTGTCCCTGCTGTCATGGGAAACTAGTGGAAGAGACAAAGTAACTCAATCCCCTCTCTCCTTGCCACTGCTGCATACAGCTCATGTATCAAGCAATGGCATGGAGCTCTGTGCACATCTCCAGCATCCACTGACTGGTCTGAGGATTTGACTCTCTCTAAGGGTCACCAATCTCCCCAGGGAAGTTGTCAAGCACATACCCATCAAAGGCATGGCAGCACACAAGACCTGGAAGGACCCTTGCATCATCTGTGCTTGGGTGCTCATAGCCTCTGGAAGCTCCATCAGATGTCCGCTTACCTCAAGCTGCAGCATTTGCTGTATTGCCAACTGCTCCAGGGGCACTTCATCAGCCTGGGGCTCAGCATCATTATTCAACTGTCAGTGCCTTGGCTGTCTTTTTAAACTTTTCACCAATTGAAATGCAGCATTAAAGAAACTGAGCATTCCAGTATATGGGGCAGCCTACACGTGACCTGTGATCAAAAGAAATGGAGGAAACTGTTGACAAGGCTTGTGCTTTTTTTAATGGAAGTTTAAATAGCAACATCAGCTTCAAGAAAAGTGGCATTGCCCCAAATGCACATGACGCGCACACAGGCCAGAATTTCCTAGCCCCTCGGAGGCTGCTTTGAAATGAGGTTATTGAAGGGTAATGGGAATCCACATCTGGACTACTCATCGATCCTGTTCCACCTTCAGGGAGGTTTCCTGGGTCGACTGCCATGGGAATTGGAAACTTGCTCCACAGAGGTGGCCAACTAATCGCAGCAATTAAGACCCCATGTAAGAGCCACTTTACCACATTGATTGAACTTCCCTGCATTAGGCATGCCCCCTGCTGAGTCCAGAGCCCAGCAATGATTCAGAGGCAGCCTCGCAGTCGGAGGTCAGAAGGTCATCAGAGCTTGCTCTCCATGCACCTATGATGGAACTACAAGCCTGAATCATTCAGAGCCGTGACCAAAATCATTCTTCTGGATGAGTTGCCCCTCCAACTCGATGGCCCTAACAGATCTGGGCTTTTTTCTTATGGAACCTACGGCAGCCTTTTGAGAGTGCCTCCATTTTGAGGCGCCCCTTCCCTTACCTTCTGCCTCAGCAGCACCCACCCCTTCCAGCGGGTCCGGCAATTGGCCAGTCCTGTGGGTCATTTCATTGGGTGTCCCATATCCCTGTTCCATCCTTAATTAAAATGCAAATGTGGAGATCATTGATTAGAGTTGTGTCAGCTCAACTCAAGACCTTCAAATAGTCTTGAAATTGGATTCCCAACAACCATGGGAGAATTCAGCCCACAGAGTATGGACCTGACAGGATGAGTCTCTGCCTAGAAATAGCATAGATGTGGTGCAATGTTGACACAAATTAGCCATAATGAGGTTAAGTTTGTGAAGCTCCATGAAAATGGGAACGATACCAGTGGCAGGGCTATGACAACATGGCCTCCAGTTCCTGACTTAGTGCAGTGATACATCGGGAACAGATCCTCGCAAAATTGCCCCCTGCAATGTGTCAAGCCAATCCAAATATACACACTCCATCTGTTCAATTAACCCATTAGCAGCGAAATATTTAGAGGAATATTCATGGGGGTAGAGTTTCTGCTTTGAGCAATGTCAATGATTCTGTTGCAAATTAAACCCAAAATTGCACATGTTTTGAAAAGTGTTTATTTTCTCAAGTTTCCGCTTAAACTTATTTGCATATTTCAGAATACAAAATTTGGAAGGAGCCAATACAACTGAGCAGCATTTTAAAATGTAATATTGAAAAAAGAGTGCTTTGAAATTACTCCTTGATGCATTTAAGAATGATAATTTGGTAAAGAATGATTAATACAGCCGAAAATTATATTACCTCAAAAAATAAGCATTTTTAATTGCAGTGTGGATCCACCATGTGTAAGTCGTGGTATGTTATGACGCAGAAGTTGGTAAAGGCTGAGTTATTTAAATCCCAGAGGGAAACTTGAAACAACTGTCATAACCAATATTTTCAATTAGTATGTTTGACATGCAACTCTAAATTCAGGAACAAGACCACCAAGCCTCAAGAAGGTTTTTTTTATATAAAACTAAATTAAACATTTATTAATTTACAACAAATTAAACACATACAAATGCCTACAAATTACTACCATAATAACTTTTAGACAAATCCATAAGTTAATTACTCCCAGGTAAATCTCCACCAAGGCAACAGTAACCCATAGAATTTAAAATACCCACCAGGCAAAGTACATTTGACCTTACAAATTCAAAATGAGGTTCCTTTGTGGACACAGTGGAAGGCTTACAGGCTGGTTAGATCTTAAATGCCTCTTCCTTCCACAAACTCTTTTCTGTTTATACCTAGCTTTTCCTTTGAGTATAAATTTTCCATTGTGTCATCAGGCTTTTAATGTTACGTCTCCTAACAATAATATACTTTAATTCCACCAATTTTATTAGTAAGCTGAAATGAAATCAACACATTTATTGGTGTCTTCCAGCTAGGTGCAAGATTTTACTCCCACTCTTGAATGCTTTATTCAACAAATGCAAATTTACACTTTACCTTCTATCCTCCTTATGTTTATCTAATTAACATCTCAAAACCACTATACATCAAAACACCCAGTCTAGCTGGCTTTAATCCAATTAAGACACACACAGGTACGCACTTGGCACAGACCTCACTAGGATTCCATTTTAAAAATAATTTCTATAACATTATAGATATTAATAACTCTTCATGACATGATAGTAATAATTTGCCTAAGGGCAGGTCCTCTGTTTCTCCACTTCTCATGGTCCTCTTCAGCTGTTCATTGGAGCTTCAATTTTCAGTTGTCTAACATCCTCATTCTCTTGCTCCCTATTGGTCTACATCTCCCTAATCTTCCTTCACTTACATCCTTCGGCAAGTACTCATGTCTCAAAATATGGCCAATCCAACCTTGTTGCCTCTTCTTGATGATATTCATCAATGGTATTTCCAGCTCCATTAAATTGAGAACTTCCTCTGTGAGTAACCTGATTTTAAGTGACCAATAATACCTTAAAAAAAATACAACTATTTGCTAGCTATAATGGTAAACAGTAGACAGTTCCTTAGTAAGTTTTGTTTTAAAGTTCCATTTTTGCTTGCACTCGTGCTTAAACTTCCACAATCTTTTGGGTCAGTTATGCCAATTTTGCTAAAATTGTGTAAAAAAAAAACAATGCAATTGAGTGGGAACTACAGGTCAAGTTGTTTAGCTTGTACCAACTTGCTGAAGTTGGTACTGAGCTAACTAAAACAATAATTTATATAGAGATTTATCCCCAAAATATTACTTCAACCACAAGTATAGCATTACAACCCCTTTAACTGACCTCAACTTCCCACTCTGTAGAAACCTCCAGGAGCATTCTCTTGTACTTTCATCAGCAAAGGATGTAAACAACTTTCTGTGAATTGCAAGTAGGTATATGGTAGTTAAGTCCAACAAGCCTAAATCACAGCCCAGTTGAAGAAACATAATGACCTGAACACTAGTTGCTGAGAGATTTAATAGTTTTTTTCCAACTATTGATTTTCCTTATGGGTAGTGCATGCTTGACTAGAATAGTAAAACAGGTAACTTTTAAAAGGGCACCATGCTCTTGTACTGTGTGCTTTTGTACTCTTCTAATTATTCCATCTTTCTCCATTTTGGCTAATTTGATTTTCAATTTGTCTTGTAAGTGGATGCTGCAATTATGTGGCAGATCAATTGATGGACTTGTATTCTCCTGTAAGTGTAATGCTGCAGCTCCCTTGAAACTATCATTTTTGTCAAAACATTATGGATATTTTGATGTTAAGTTGTGATTTGAAGTGATAGGAATAGTTTGAGTTTGATCTGCAGATGATGTCTGACTAATTCCATGGATTGTCACTAGTGTGAAGTCACGGCATGCCGGTAGACCTACAATTGCTGGGCCTTTAGTCTCCATGATATAGAACATCTGTGACATCCATGAGGATTGATTGTATTTGCACTCCAGGGCTATGGATCCTGCACATGGAATAAATAAACCACAGTATGCTGAACGTTTTGCAATGGTAGGTTTCTCCAGGGTCTTCCATATCTGCAGATAAATTTTTTTTAGAATTTGCAGGGGAAGTATGTTGGCATTTTCCCCTGTGTCAATCTTGGTCAATACAAGTAGTTACCAATTTTCTCAGGGCAGATAATATTAATCTTGGCAAATGCTTCAGACAGTGTGGTGAGGCCTATGTTTTCCATGAGACTGATGGTGCGAAAGCTGTTCACTGTTCTTCATCTCATCATGCACATCGTTGTCATTTGCTGACTTATCAACCACCTCATGTATGTGTTTCTGATGAGATACTGGATGGCCATTCTTTTTGCTTGAAGGTACCTGTTGTTTACAGCCTGTTTGGATCAGTGCACAGCTCTGTAGCCGTATCAGCCTTTGCTCTAGTGCACTGCCGCTGCTAATGACCCTTTCTGACACATGCCTTGCTGACTTGCTGGAAGGCTGGGCAGTTCCTTGGTGCACACAGAAGACCACACCTTCCACATGCATTGCTAGGTTTGGACTGCGTCAACACTTGAGAATGTATTTAGGACCTGTAATCTTTGTCAATCTGCAAGGATCACTAGAGGATCATTCTTATGTCCATTCTTGTCCAGCAGATCTTTCGGGAATGCTCCCATGGGAGTGGATGCAATCTGTGGATTCTGAACCAGTCTTCCAATGTCGTTCACATTTTTTGGGGATCCTTCGCTTTTCTGCTGTTAATCCTGATGTGTTCAGTCTGTGTAGACCTTCATTCCCAATTGCTAGGTGAATTTTTATGGCTTGATGATCTGGTTCAGACACGCCTGAATCAAGAAACCATAGCTCTGTACACTGTTTAAACATTTAAAATTCAGACAGTAGGTCAGCTGCATCCTAATTCAAACTGGGGAGTTTTGTGGCCATTCTGACAATATCCCTTCGACCTTCCTTCTCCTATAGTATCTGGGATGAGTCTTGCTGCAGCTGCTTTTGCATGCTTTTCTGAAGCTCCAACCTTTATATTTGCAACATTGCCTGGCACTTTTTTAATGATGGTTTTGTGTTTTTATGTTTGGCTCTTCCTCGGTTGTTGTTGATCCGGCCCAAACTCTGGTCACTTGCCTTTCTCAACTAAGCTAACTTGGTGCTGATACTCTCAATGCACTATACCACTCACTGAACTGACAGGCTATGTGCTGCAAACTCACCACGAGGGATCTGCCTGCTTACCAGCTCTTTGTTTGACCAATATTGCACTGTGTCTTCCAAGCTTTCTTATGCAGCCACCACCCTGTGATTTCAACACCCTCCGATGCTGCGACTGCATAGTTATCTGACCAGGACATCAAGGGTCGTCGCATGCCATGTAGCACAATCTCCTGACAATTAGCCTAGCCACAGTCCCTGGGTTTGAACAGCTGACCCCATGGGTTACCAAGCTCGACAGGCAGGGGCTAAGCTGGGCAAGAGCAGCTCAGCCCTATGATCCAAGGCCTGGCACCCACAGAGTGAGATACCCAGCATTCCCCTGCAGGTAGCCCAAAGCAGCTTGGCCATCACTCACCCTCGGAGTGCTAACCACCCCGGAAAATCCCCAGACTCTTTTGAGGATACCTAATCAACAATTGGACAGACAGAGTTCTGAACCAGGGGCTTTGCTTATGCCTGAGCCCAACAGCAGAAAGTTCAGAACTCTAACCCTGAACATACTTCCCCATCAGATGAACTTTGAATCTTCCCAAGTCACCTAAACTCCCAGCATCCCAGGACAAGACAATTTCCATGTTGATGCACTGACCCAGCTCAAAAGGAAAATGCAGCAGGGAACTGCAATCACCCCTGCTAGCTGTGTGCCTGACGTGCCAGTGTGAATGAGGGAAGGCATGTATACTTCTTCACTTCCTATTCTTTCTATTCATTTTTTTTTTCTCTCCGAGGCAGCGAGGGATGTCCCGGGGCTAAGACCTCACTATATTTTTATGAAATACATCTATATCAACATGGCTGCTTCCAAAAATTTTAAAAACTGGTCAAAGACTTTAAAAGGCTGAGGTTATGTCTGCCTGTAACCCTGAACAAAAGAAACTTTCTGGCTGCAACCCTGAACAATAGGAGCTAATCTCGTAGTAGCAAAGAAATTTGTGCCTCATTATCTCTGAAAAGATGTTACCAACTCTCTAGACTTCCATCATGAGGTCAGAAGTGGAGATGTTCGCTGATGATTGCACAATGTTCAGCACCATTCGCGACTCCTTAGATACTGAAGCAGCCCATGTCCAAATGTAGCAAGACCTGGACAATATCCAGGTTCGGGCTGACAAGTGGCAAGTAACATTTGCGCCACACAAGTGTCAGGCAATGATAATCCCCAACAAGAGAGAATCCAATCATCGCCCATGATGTTCAATGGCATCACCATCACTGAATCCCCCACTATCAACATCCTGGGGGTTACCATTGACCAGAAACTGAACTGGAATAGTCACATAAATACTGTGGCGAGAAGAGCAGGTCAGAGGCTAGGAATCGTGCGACAAATAACTCACCTCCTGACTCCTCAAAGTCTGTCCACCATCTGCAAGGCACAAGTCAGGAGTGTGATGGAATACTCCCCACTTGCCTGGATGAGTGCAGTTCCCACAACATTCAAGAAGCTTGACACTGTCCGGGACAAAGCAGCCTGCTTGATTGGCACTGCATCCACAAACATTCATTCCCTCCATCACCAACACACAGTAGCAAAAATGTGTACTATCTACAAGATGCACTGCAGGAATTCATCAAGGCTCCTTAGATGGCAGCTTCCAAACCCATGACCACTACTATCTAGAAAGATAAGAGCAGCAGATAGATGGGAACACCACCACCTGGAAGTTCCCTTCTAAGTCACTCACCATCCTGACTTGGAAATATATCGCCGTTTCTTCACTGTCGCTGGGTCAAAATCCTGGAACTCCCTTCCTAACAGCACTGTGGGTGTACCTACACCTCATGGACTGCAGCGGTTCAAGAAGGCAGCTCACCACCACCTTCTCAAGGATAACTAGGGATGGGCAATAAATGCTGGCCCAGCCAGCGAAGCTCACATCCCACGAATGAATGAAAAAAATACAAAGGTCATCTACATTTCCTAAACCAGGCTTGGCAAAGGAGACTTCCAGTTAGCTAGGACAAAGGACTCTGCACCTTTCCTTTCAAATTCTTAATGGTTGAAAATTAACAATCTCATGAATCCAGACAAAGGATTATACACCCTTTGTCAAAGCCAAAGTGCGCAAGTGGGAGTCATGTGTCATGATCCCACTACCTGGAGGAACCTGTAAAACTGTCTTGCTGTGCTGCTAAACAGTCTGCCAATTTTCATCTAGCAAGCAGCAGCTCAGAACAAGGGCTCGGACCAGGTGAATGCCTTGCCCCCATCTACACAGTTTCTAACAGGATCTTCTGAACTTCTGTACCAGCGCCCACAAGGCTAATTGATCTCTACATGCCTACCCCATCGTGGAAGTCATCTCTAATGGATAAGTGAATTAACCAACATAAGTTTTCTGCCTACTGACCTCTGTGAAAGAATACACCATTGGACTTTGATTCTGGATTCTGGGCTCACCTGAAACAATAATTCTTTATTCTGTGATCTTTTCCCTGTAAATCTTTCTTTCTCTATCCCCTATTTATTTTTGAGAGTGAAAAAGGAGGCTACATGGTGACCTATTTCTCATGTTTGAGTATGTGAAAATAAACTACCCCACGGAGTTTACCCTACCTTGAGTTTGCTGTGGTGTTATTAGTAGAAATTGGATCGCACCAAAACTGAGGGGTTGGGAAATACACCAGCATTTATAAATGGGCGAATCAAAATCAAAACAGCATTCTGTTTACGGAGGGGTGGTGAGAGGAGAAATCAGGGCTGTCTAAATTAAATCCTCCCCTGTCCAAAACAACATGTTTAAGGGGAAGCCAGATAAACAGTTGAGTGATAAAATAATAAAAGAGCATGGTGATAGGATGAGATATAGAGGAGGGGTGGAGACTCATGTGGAGTCTAAATATCAGCATGGTCCAAGGGCTCAAATGGCCTGTATGTGTGCTCTATATTCTGTGGAAAATAAAAGTCATGTAGTTCATCCTGGACTCACCTGGGTAGATTTTACATTTACTGCCCGGGTGTGAAAGAAGCATTACAGACCAGAAGCTGTCTGATTTTCACTTTCATTAAAATAAAAAAGGTGAAAATTGGGCGGTTTCTACAATGGCCACAGTTCCAAAAGTTGGTTTTACACCTGGACAGCAAGTTGAAAAATTCCTTCTTAAGTCAGGAAGGGCCCCATTCAGTTTGAGAGTAGCAAGGAGAGGTTTAGCAAGGACTGCCTGCAGGGGGAGGATGAAGTGGCTGGTGTTATTGACAAGCCCATTTGCAAATGATTGATGAAGGCAAAGGTCAGAGGGGTAGTGCAATGATTGTAAGTTAGACCATTTCTTACTGGTATGGGGATCATGTGACTGTATAGACCAATCAGCTCTAAGCATGGGGAATCTTAGGGGCGGAGTTTTTTAGCCTTGATCTTGGAACAAGCATGGAGCCTCACCTGAAGTCTGTTAATAAAGTTCACTGTTTCTTATGAGAAACCCGTCCTGCACTCTCCAAGTTTATTACAACTTGCGACGAGGATAGATGGCACCAACGCAGCACCTCGCCTCGTGACCATGAGTATTCCGATATTTTAAGGGAAGAAAAGAAGTATACTCACCAGCAATGCCTCTCTTTGGTGGAATTGACCCATACGACTCATCCATCGAGGACTGGAGTCAATACATTGAGTGATTAGGTTCCTAATTATTTGAAATGATTAGTTGAAAGAAATCAAACCGAATTGGTCAGAAATCTTTCAGGTCAGGACAAGAAGAAATCGGAAGTTGACAAGAGAATATGACGGTGTCTTGTGGAATGAGATAGAAGAACCAAAGGACCTTCACAGAAAACAAGGATTCCTCAGGTCAGAGTTGGTTCCACAGGAAAATCATGATAAGAAGCTAAATGAATGCAATGCCACTCTGAACCAATGGAAGAAAGAGTTGGGAGAAAAAAACCCGACAATGTTCAATGTTCCAAGAGGAAGCCAAAAGATACAAACAAGATATAGAAGAACGAGTTGATGGAGGCAAAAGAGGCATTAGAAGGAAAAGTCATGGAACTTTCCAAAACGCAAATGGATAACTCAGCCCCCGAGCTGAGCCAAGTTAAGATTTCACCAGAGAGAAACTTGGCCGAATGTGGGATCAAAGTGCAGGATGAGACAAAACCCTGTGGCAAACTCAACAAGAAAAGGCAGAAATCAAAGCTGAAAGGCCAGTAGGATTGTGTTCAGAATTCTTATCTGCAGCCGAGAAAAGATACTCGCAAATTGGAAAAGATGGGCTTTAACTTTGTCAGTATACGAGTACACTTATGCTCCATCCTAATGTGCATATAGCAAATGCACACACCCCCAATTATCTCCCTTTGCCTGACAGTATTGCACATGCTCCAGTACCTCAAGAATTGGTACTTGCATTAAATTTCCTGGACTCCTCACCAGTCTGTGAATTGGGCGATTCGGGATCCAATTTTAGCAAGAGTCTGTGAACAAGTATTACAAGGATGGTCAACTGCACAAGTTCCTGAAGAATTAAAACCATTCTTTGTACATAGATCCGAACTGAGTTGTCAAGATGGTATCTTATTATGAAGAGCAAGAGTAGTTATCCCTGTCCAAGGAAGAGAACCATTATTGGAAGAACTTCATAGTGCGCATCCTGATATTTTGACAATGAAGATACTCACACAAAGTTATATCTGGTGGCCAGGTATAGACAATGATATAGAAAAATGGTTAACCACTGTCTCCAGTGTCAGCAACAACAGAAGTTGCCTGTTTCAGCTCCACTACATCCGTCGGAGTGGACTGGTCAACCCTGGGTTAGACTACATATAGATTATGTAGGTCTATTTCTCGGTACCATGTTTCTTGTGATTATCGATTCACGTTGCAAATGGATGGATGTGTTTGAAGTGAGATCATTTACTTCATTTGCAACTGTTGAAAAACTGCGGCAGAGTTTCAGTGTTCATGGTATTGCTCTCACTAGCACTGAATTCCAAAGATTTCTGAACCTAAATGGGGTCAAACATGTCAGAACAGCACTGTACCATCACATGTCTAATGGGTTAGCAGAAAGAGAAGTACAAACCTTTAAAACAGGCATGAAAAAACTATCAGAGGGAACATTAGGAACACAAATTTAAGATTCATGTTCAGCTATCACACAGCTCCTCATGCGACCACTGGTTTAACACCTTCAGATTTGTTAATGAAGCGCCAGCTTCATACAAGATTGAGTTTAGCATTCCCTAATTTAGAGGGGAAAGTGGAGAGAAACCAGGGTAGTCAGGAAGTGAATCATGACATTCACAGTAAAGGTCGAGAGTTTACTATGGGAGAAACAGTTTTGTTTGACATTTTGTAACTGGACCGAGATGGGTCCCTGGTACAATCGTCTCTGAAACAGGAACCTTATCTTATCAAGAGGAAGTGGGAAAGAGGATTGTTAGGAAACCAGTGGATCATCTCAGAAATAGAGAAACCCTCTAACAACCAGTTAATCTGAACTGAATTCGACACTTGAGGTAATAGATCGTCCAAGGATACCTGAGGTCTCGGCTGAATTGAATAATCCTGAACTGCCAGTGTCTAGGGATGTCTCCAAAACTGCATTTCCTGTGCAAGTCGATCCAATGGAAGAACCTCCAGCTGCAGAGTTGTGTCGCTCTACCTGAATCCAAAAGCCTCCTCAAAAACTAAATTTATAATGGCATGACCTGTATATAATTGTATATAATATGGGTTAAGATGTTTTGTAAATGGGAGGGAAAAACAAAATTAAAGGGGGAGGAATGTAATAATTATCAGTTAACTATTTCCTGCTGTTATGGGATCATGTGACTGTATAGACCAATCAACCCTGAATATGGGTAATCTTAGTGGTGGAGCATTTTGGCCTTGGTCTTGGAACAAGCATGTAGTATCCTCTGAAGTCTGTTAATAAAGTTTACTGTTTCTTACAAGAAACCCATCCTGCACTCTCCAAGTTTATTACAGAGAGGTTAAGGAGAAAAAAGACAAAGAGACTCATAAGCAGTCAATCAGTCCATTTCAGTCTGGGAAGACAGACTGGTTTAACAAGTAAATAGCCCCTGATCGCAAGCCTAGAACCGTTTTAACTGCACAGGGATCTTACGGAGGAATACGAGACATCCAGTGAATTAGAGAAGGCAAATCTGGAACAGACCAACAAATGGAACCGTGGAATTAAGACTAAGGAACTGAGGTTGATGAAAAGCAAATTTGGCACAATAACAGGAAATGCTTCATGACAAGGATATTTGGAATTGAATTGCAGGGTATGTTGTAGAAGCAAAAATGCTGCAGGCATTTCATAAATGGTTGGAGCCTGTGAAGGGGTTATATATTTACCAGGCCAGTGAGGGAATATGACCCAGGAACAATGAGAATAAAGAGACTTTCATTTTAAGAGATGGAGCAGGTTTTTTAGGTCAGGGGTGGGCATGATCGGCGGGTCTGGGATCGGCCGGGGAATGGACCGCTGACCGCGATCAGCCCCTTGACCGCGGTTTCACACTGGCTGGCCAATTAGCTCAGCACTGCCGGAGTGGGGTCGGGAAGAGGGCAGGTGCTGACGTCAGTGCGAGCATGGGCGAGGACTGACAGAAAGCTCCCTGAAGGCAGAGAGCTGCCTCAGGAAGCTGAAGACCTGAAATGCATTAAATAAAGTTTTTAAAATCAGGAAAAAAATGCCCAAGCATCACAATCAGTCACCTGAACATATACTTGATAAAAATGCTGTACATAGCTTTTTATTTTTCTTTCATTTAATAACGGAAACCTCATCCTGCCCTTGGATGAGGTTTCATGAAAAATGCAAAGTTTGCCTGGCTGATTCGACCATCCTCTGACCATAAGGTTGGACAGAACACGAAAAATCGGAGACAATTGCACCTTTAATAACCTTAGTTGGCCTCTAAATTGTCGGCGGGCATGCCTCTGATTTTTGCATGGGCCTGCCGACCAAAATATTATGTGAGCGCTGGATGATGTTGCGACGCTCACCCAACATTATCTCGCGTGATTTCACATCCGACTGGGTTGCACGCCTACCAGCCCAATCAGTGTAAAATTCTGCCCATTGTTTTTTTTTTCTGAATTGCTATGCTTGTTTCAGTGTTACCAATGGAGCATGTTAGTGAACTTGCTGCTCTCAGCACTCCCTTGTTCCTTTACTTCAAACCTTCCAATGGGCAGCTGGGTGCAAACATTCTACGTGAGAGGTCTCCTCCGAGGACATGATAAATGGGGATTGAAGGCCATGGCCAGTGCTCCCAATTATACAGGTTACCGCATAGTAATGTCCCAGTGTCAGTTACCAGTAACTTGAGAGAATAAGTAAACCAATAGGGGACAATTAATCAATGTTGATAAGTGCTATGCCATCTATCTTTCTAATATTTGTAAATGTGTGACAACTTATCAGAATATTCTTATGTTTCAACTAACCTTTGGCTTTAAATTTCAAAGCTACACATTGGCTGTAACCATTGGAGAATTTTTCAAATACCAGCAGGAAAGTATAGAATTTCACATTCTTTTTCCCCATTTGCTTCCAGCGTCCAACTTTTGTCTCTGTCTCAACCTTCCCTGCCTCTTATAATTTCATTCATATGACAAAGGTTCTTCTTGCTCTTCTCTTGTCCTACATAAGCCAACTTGCGCACTATTCTTCGAGTCAAATTTGAGGCTCATTGTATTACCTTTGATTCTTTTTTTCCCAGTTTTCTCAAATGTGTGCACCTTGTAACCATCTTCAGCCTCTTCTTCCCGGACAGCACTAAGGTATTCAAAAACAACGCTTGCACTTCCGCATAGAACAATCTCTTAAGTTACTTCTTTGGCTGTCCTTCGGTTCGAGGATGATGTCTACATAGGGTCACGAGTTTCTGCCATGGATCTTCATTTGACAGAACAGGCCAATTCTTGACCCACAGATCTTTAGACACATGGGGCAGGATGTCCTACAGGAGGCAGTGGGATCCACAATGTAGGATCTGCTTGCTCTTCTTTCCTTCTCGGCTGCTGCTCTGCCTCATCATTAAGACATTATGACTCAAAGCTTGATGCAGTTGTTTAGATAGGCTGTTGCCATTTTGAACAATTGGTATTGGGCTTCTGCCAGCCATTAATGTTGACGCTGCTGTGCTTCATGGAGAGTTTCAGAGCATCTTTGAAGCATTTTATTTTTCCTCCCCTGTATCCTTGGCAATTTGAGAGTTGAGAAAACAGAACCTGGTGGGGGAAATATTTGTTGACCATCTAGACACAGTGTCCAGTCCATCGAAATTGGTTTTGCAGGAGTTTTCCCTGAATGCTTGTGGGTCACGTGTGGCTATGGTTGTCATTTTAGTTTAGCATGGAGGTGACCGAGGTTAAAGAGTTTTCCTTCCAAGTGGTATTTAATGACATGAGAGGGCAGTTGATCTTTGATGAAGTAAACAGCCACTGTCAATATGAAGGCTAAAACAATACCTTTCTTGACCCAGGTCTGGATTATGAAGATGCCTCTTTCAAATCTCACAGTCAAGACAGTTGCAGTCATATCATCATGAAGCAATTATAAGAGTGAGATGAAATTACCTGGAAAACCAAATCTTTGGAGTACAATCCACAGAGCCTTACAATTTACTGAGCCAAATGCTTTGGTCAAATTAATGAATGCAATGAAGAGTTCCCGGTATTATTCCCAACATTTTTCTTGGATTTGTCTGGCAACAAAGGTGGGAGTTCTTTTTCCTCCCAAATCCATAGGATGAGTGCATGGAGTCTTGAAGTGAGCAAAAGGCCACCAGCTTTGAAGGTCTCAAAAGGAATACCATCGGGGCTGCAGCCATTGTTTTACATCCGTTTAGTTGCTTGTTGCAACTCTCCCATCAATGGTGGTTTACCCATGGATTCCACCACAGGGAATGGGGGATAGCCTGGAGATTAACAGCTGCCATTGTGGATTCACAGTTGAGGAGTCGCTGAAAATGTTCTTTCCTGCATTGATGGATGGCATTGTCATTCTTAAGAAGAGAAACACCGCCCTGTGAATGAAGGGAATTTTCTCCATTTCACCTTGTTCTATAGGGGCCCTTGTCACTCCAAAAAAGCTTTGCATGTGATGACGGAAAGCATTTTGTTCAATCTTTCAGGCTTCCACTTCCCACCACATGCTCTTTATCTTCTGGATTTGTCTTTGGGCATTAGACTTGAGCTGTTGGAATACTGCCTTGAACTGCAACCTAGAGTTGTTCTACCAGGCTGTGAAGCTGCTTGTTTTTGTTCTAGGAAGTCACATGTTTCAATATTGTTCTCATTGAACAAGTCCTGGTGCCAATGATGCTCAAACTCAATGGTATGAGCACAGGAGACTAGTACAGCTGATTTTATTTGTTCCTATTCCGGATTTGAGTTGGATGTGTGGCGATTTTCCAGGTTGCTCGTGAGCTGCACTTGGAATTTCTCTCTTTGGTCAGGTTGCTTTAGGGCTGTGATGTTGATCTTCTTCCTCTTGGACATTTGGGCCTTACGATGCGTTGATGCTAGGTGGATGTCCATTACTGATCAAACTAATCTGTGATCTGTCCAGCAGGCATCAGTCCCCCGCGCGGATCAACTAACACAGACATTACTTCGATCTTTGACCTGAACAATGACATTATCCAGGAGGTGCCAATGCTTTGATCTAGGATGCCTCCATGTGGTTTTGCATTTGCCCATCTGGTGGAAGAGGATGTTTGTTATAATGAGGCCACACTGAGCACATTTTGTCAGCTGGAAGACACCATTTGCATTGGCTTTTCCCACCCCACTTTTCCCAATGGTTCCACTCCAGACATTGAAGTCACAGCCAACCCTGGCATTGAGGGGTGATCCCCAGAAGGATGATCTTTTCTTCTTTGGGGACGGCAGTGAGGACTTATCAAGGTTGGGATAGAACTTTTCCTTAACAGCTTCATTGAAACCAAGGGTTGAGGCATAAGCGCTGATGATGATGGCACATGGATTACAGCTAAGGCTGTAGGTAAAGTGTCATGAGTCTTTCATTTATACTTTCGGGGAGTTTTGACAGTGCATCCAGGATCCTATTCCAGATGGCAAAAACTAACTCCATGGACATGAGATAAAAACAGGAAATGCTGGAAAAACTCAGCAGGTCCAGCAGCATCTGTGGAGAGAGAAACAGAGTTAATGTTTCAAGTCCATATGACCCTTCTTCAGGTGTTGCTAGACTTGCTGAGTTTTTCCAGCATTATCTGTTTTTATTTCAGATTTCCAGCATCTGCAGAATTTTGCTTTGATCCATGGACATGAGGATCGCTGTCAGCCTTTCCTTTCCAGTGGAAGGTGCACCCCAATTGTTCCTACAGCTGCCCCTCCCCAGGAGTACGGGTCTCTCTGAGGGTGGCAATGTTGACTTGGAGTCTTGATAGCTGACGTGATATGATTTCAGTTCTTCTTTCTGGACAGTCACTCTTGAGATTATCCAGTTTTCTAACATTCGAAATTGCAAAATTTACAGATTTCTTCCTTTGATGACAAAAATGTTGATCCCTCAGGATGTGGTTTCCCAGTCAGGAGAAAGTGGGACTGCCTATCTTTAGGGCTCCTTTTCTAGCCCCCTTCCAATTTGGGGTGAGCACAGGGTATCCTGAAGAGGACTGCGCAGTCACAGGTGCTACAGCCCAAAGATACTTCTGTCCTAACTCAGGTGTCCAACAGCTTTCATGCATCTGACACCTGTGTGTAGATTCTTGACTGAGGACTCCCAGGTTCACAGCCCTATCCCCATCCCATTTTCCATTGCCTTGCAAACGGACCTTGGTAGAAACTTGTGCATGGCTTTATTGTGGGGACCTTGGAACACCATAATTGGCCTCACGATCCTGATGGGTTGGTGATCAGATTTTGGTGACATGTCTAACATGGTGACTGGGACCACCTTACTGCTGCAGCTATCTTCTGTCTTTGCAGCCAGTGAGACGCACAGTCTTCCTTTGCCTGTTTTGCCATTGAAGACATTATGGACTGCACTTTGTCTGGCATCACCCCCTGACCTTGCCCACATGGGTGACCCTAACAGGAGTAAGGAGCCCAAAGGCATCACTCAAGGGATCATCAGAGCACATTACTCTCTCCACCATGTCAAGATGGTGATCCATGGAGGTTAAGTTACTTCACAGAGCCCAGAAAAAAAAACAAATTAAGGCTCCATTAGGAGGGTTGATTGAGAGCATGGTCAAAAGGTGGGTTTTAAAGGTGGATCTTAAAAGAGGAGAGAGGCCAAAGGGTTTAGGGGGTACTAGTGTGTGACAGCTAACAAAATTAGCCACAGGTGAGCAGAGCAGGCATTGATCCTATCCTGCTCAGGATTCTTCGGGGCCAAGTATAGGTAGGGATCTTCATAATTTTATTCAAGAAACATATTCTGTGAAGGCAGAAGGAGCAGGTGTTTACTGCCTGACTCTGTAGTCTTACCAGTCACATTTTTCTGCTCCAACCCCAGAACTTACCCGAAGGCTGCTGCCCTCAATCTTCAATCCTGGAGAAGGCCGAGTTGCCTGTGAAGGTATCACAGGTGCCAGCATCTGGCCTGGAATATTTAGAATAGGCCCAAGGCCTACCTGTTCAGGGGCACACTACCCACACAGTGTGAAAAACAGATCCAGACTAATTTCTACCACACTGTTTCTTGATTCACTTCATCATTTGAGACTGGAGTGTTGTGCACTCTGGGCCTTTATCTTTCATGATAATTTTCTTTTAAAAATCTCACTGTTATTTCAACAACCAAGAGCCCATGGGTGAAATAGCTTAAATCAAAATCTTTTAAAGTTTGGACTTTTTTTTAATTAAACTAACAAAGTGATTCAAAGAAAAGTATGAAAAACATGAAGGCTTAAGGCTGGAATCAAATTTTCTGCTTCAAACATCTCCATGGATGACATCAGTAGAGTTTGTTCACAGCCCCAACCCTTTGATTTCACCAGGTACTCTCTGCTCCATTTTGATCATGATTTGATCCAGCCTCCATTATCGTCTGTATATTTTAATCTATGCATACCCGATGTTGCACTGTGAGCTTTTTTATGCACTGCAGAACTGAACTTGAGAAGAGTGGTGAGAGTACAAATTACAGATGAAAAGGAAACAGTGAAAAATCTAGAGGAAATATAGAGGTGTGAAAGCTGAAAATAGAACACTCCTGCCGTCATTTTAATTAATCATTTGAGTCAATTTTAAAACTGTATCAACTAGTTCTAACCAAATGAAATCATCACTTTTACCTTGGGGAATTATGTAATTTTAAAAAAATTCTCTATAGGACGTCTATGCTCATTTCTGTAATAATAAACAGCGAACAAATCAAATAAGAAATTCAAAGAAAAATTTCTTTAGCCTGAGAGTGGTTAGGAAGTGAAACTTGCAACTACGATGAGTAGATGAAATTGAAACATAAATAAAAATAGAAAATGCTGGAAATTCTTTGCAGATCCGGTAGCATCTGTGGAGACAAAAGATCACTGAGCTGAAACACTAACTCTGTATCTTTCTCTACAAATGCTGCCTGGCCTGTTGAGTAACCCCAGCATTTCTGTTGCCATTTCAGAATTCCAGCATCCTCAGTATTTTTTGCTTTTGTGTCAGTGAATTGCATAGATTTAAGGGGAAGCTTGCTAAGTGCATGAGGCAGAAAAGAATGGAGGATGTGCTGTGATAAAAATAGAAAATGCTGGAAATACTCCGCAAGTCAGGCAGCATCTGTGGAGAGAGAAAGAGGATTGACATTTCAGGTCAATGGCCTTCATCATTCCAGCTTCCACAATCTTTTGCTTTTGTAGAAGGTTATACTGATTGGGTAAGACAAAGTATAATGACTGGAAGTTCATGTGGAGCATAAGCACAGGGATAGAATGGTCTGCATCTCATAACTTCTATGTAATCCTATGCAACTATTGCACAGTGTAACATGCTCCAACACAAGCAGTATGGGAAAGAAAATAATGATGGCAAGGATTTTAAATTGGATCCTTTTTCCTGGTTTCAAATCCATCCACGTCCTTGTCCCAATTATGCTGTATCAGAGGCCTGTCTTTCGGATGAGCCATTAAACCAAGGCCCCAACTTCCCTGCAGGTAGACCCAAAAGATCCCATGGGACTATTCAAATATTAGCAGGGAAGTTCTCCCCGTGTCTTCACCAACATTTATTCCTCAACCAACATCATTATCATCTTGCATTGGTAGAGCCTTGCCGTGTTCAAGTTATCTATCTACATTAATAAACAGTCATTGCATTTTTTTTAAAAAGCATTTAACTGGTTGTAAAGTGCTTTGGGACATCATGAGGTCATGAAAAGTGGTATATGAATGCAAGATTTTTTTTTCACTTTACCATACCTCAACCTCCTTGTTCACATATGTATTCTCAGCTCCTCTGACACTGGTTCACTCCAGAGAACTATAGATGTTTACAGCCAAGATACTCAGTTATGGACTTCATTACAGCATTGGTCCAAACTTGGAGAGAAGAGCTGAATTCCAGAGATGAGGTGAGAGTGAACGCCCTGGCGTCAAGGCAGCACTTGGTCAAGTGTGGCCTCAAGGCAAGCCCCGGAAAACTGAAGCCAGTGGGAATCAGGGGGAAATTCTCCACTTGTTGGAGGCATACCTGACACAAAGGAAGGTAGTTGTGGTAGCTGGAGGCTAATCTTTGCAGCCCTAAAACAATATTGCTGCAGGAGTTCTTCAGGGCACCGTCCTAGACCTAGCCATCTTCAAGTGCTTTTTCAATGACTTCCACTCCAACTTAAGATCAGAAATGAGGATTTTTAGCATTCAGTCCATTTCATAAATAACTCTTCAAAAAATAAAGCAGTCCAGAACCACACTTAACAAGGCCAGGACAACATTCAGGTTTGGGTTGATGATAGAGAAGTAACATGCATGTCACAGAAGTGCCAGGCAAAGATAATCCCCAAAAGAGAGAATTTAACCATGTTCCCTTGACATTCAATCAGTGCATCCCTGACCATCAACATCCTGGGGGTTACCATTCACCAAAAACTTAACTGGACTAGCCATATAAATACTATGGTTACAACAGCAAGTCAGAGGCAAGGAATTCACCTCCTGACTCCCCAAAGCATGTCCACCATCTACAAGGCACAAGTCAGGAGTGTGATGAAATACTCCCTATCTCCCCAGACGAATGCATTCAATACCATATACATACCATATACAAAATGCACTGCTGCAACTCGCCAAGGCTCCTTTGAAAGCATCTTGAAAGCCCATGATCTCTGAAACCAGGAAGAATGAAGCAGCAGACCAATGGAAACACCATCACATGCAAGCTCACCTCCAAGTCACACATCATCCTGGCTTGTAAATATATTGCCGTTCATTCCCCGTTCCTGGGTGAAAATTCTGGAACTCCCTCTATAAAACCACTGTATACCTACACCACAAGGACTGCAGCAATTCAGGAAGGTCACTCACCACCACCTTCTCAAGGGAAATTTGGGATGTGCAATAAATGCTGGCCTTGCCAATCAGACCCACATCCCATGAGCAAATATTTAAAAAAAACACAGAAAAAAGCCATGTGGCCCATCATGTTTATATTGGATTTTTCCTACAGCAATCAAAACTTGTCCCACAGCACTGCCCTTCCCCATAGCCCTGTTTATTCCTCTGCTTCCAATTCTCTCTTGACAAGTGCAATGGGGTCTACCTTAACAATTCCCTGTGAAAAAGCATTGCTATGCTCCAGCAACCCTCTGTATCTCCTAAGGCATATCTCCTAACCTCTTTTCTCACTCTCCTAGTGACCATTTTATATTATTGAGTGCTCATCACTGAATCTACAAACAAAGGAAATGGATTTTCCTTATTCATTGAATCAAAACTTTTCATAATTTTTAAAATGTATCAAATTTTACCTCTGTCTATTCCAGTATCGCTTGTCTCTCCCTTACAATTATAGTTTACCATCCCAGGCATGGCCTTAGTGAATCTGTGCTGCACAGTTTGCTGCAGTTTTAAAATCTAGTCACAATAAGGAATCCAGAACTGTTATCACCTCTTCACTGATGTAACCTGTGTCCCTATTTCTAAAATCCAAAAGCTATTTATAGCTTTATCGATCTGACCCCAAGTCCTTCTGTTTTTTCCACACACCTCAGCATCTTTATAATGAGTCTATGGTTCCATTTCTTGTTTTTCTCTGAAAACCTATTACTTCACACTGGTGAGCACTACCTCTACTAAATTGAGCCAGCCACTTACCTCCACATTCTGCTAAACTATCTATATCCTCCTGAAGTCATTTGCAGCCTGTCTCCTAGTTTGCCAAACTGCCTACTTTTGTGTTAGCAGACAATTTAAGTACCATTCTCCCTCCATTTGGCCAAATTATCTACACATGCAATAATAGAATGATCCAGCACAGAGGAGGGCCATTTAGCCCATTTCCTCATTAAAGGACAGGTCTAATTAGCCCCATCTCCTGGCTCTATAAATGTTTTTCCTTCAAGTTTCATATTACGTTCCTCTCATACATTTCGAGATCAAAGAGCTTAACACCCCCATTCCTCCAATCCATGGAATGCTCAATAACTCTCATTCTTCTCTCCCACCCTCTGTCTACTTAGCGTCACCATCTGGAATCCACTTCCTGAATTGCCCCAACAATACCACCTCCATTCTGACTTTCAAAAGTCTTTTATGAAGCCTATTCTTCCTTGGCATCTTAACACCGACCCCCCACACCCCTCCCCCAGCTACTGGACAGAACTTTCAACTTCAATGGGTGGTGGATGTAAACTGGGTGCTAGCAGATCAGTCACCTGTTGTCCACCTCCATCTCTTTCCCATGGGTATATAGTAGGCGGCCAATGGAGCTGTTTTCTGCCGCTTTGTGGAACATCTTCACTCAGTCCACAAGCATGACCCATTTCAATTCACCATCTTGTCCTCATGCTCACATTTCTGTCCTTGGCCTGCTACAGTGTTCCTGTGAAGCCCAACGCAAGAAGGAACAGCACCTCGTCTTCTGATTGGGCACTTTACAGCCTTCTGGGCTCAATGTTAAGTTCAACAATTGCAGACCATGAACTCTGTCCTCCATTTTATATTTCCCTTCCCTCCCTCCCAAGTGTCAGTCTGCATCTTATTCTCATGTTTTTGCATTTGACCGAATGTGGCATCAAGGAATCCCTACCAAAATAAGAGTAAAATGGAATCAGGGGGAAAACTCTCCATTGGTTGGAGTCATACCTAGCATAAAGGAAGATGATTGTGGTTTTTGGAAGGCAAACATCTCACCCCTAGGACATTCTGCAGGAGTTCCTCAGGATAGTTCCTCGGCCAACCATCTTCATCTACTTCATCAATGACCTTCCTTCCATCATATGGTCAGAAGAGAGGATCTTTGCTGATGATTGCACAATGTTCAGTATAATTCGTGACTCCACAGATAATGAAACAGTCTGTGTCAATATGCAGCAAGACCTGGACAGCATTCAAGCTTGGGCTGACAAGTGGCAATTAACATTCGCATCACACAAGTGCCAGGTAATGGCCATCTCCAACAAGAATGAATCTAACCATCTCCCCTTGATATTCAATGGCATTACCATCACTGAATCCCTTACTATCAACATCCTGGAAACTGAACTGGATCAGCCATATTAATACTGTGGTTACAAGAGCAGGTCAGAGGCTGGGAATTCTGCAGTGACTCCCTAAAGACTTTCCACCATCTACAAGGCACAAGTCAGGAGCGCGATGGAATACTCTCTAATTGCCTGGATGAGTGCAAATATAGCAACACTCAAGAAGCTCAACAGCATCCAGGACAAAGCAGCCCACTCAATTGGCACCTCATCTACCATCTCCAACATTCACTCCCTCTGCCACTGACACACAGTGGCAGCAATGTGTATCATTGACAAAATGCATTGCAACAACTTGCCAAGACCACATCAACAGCACCTTCTAAACCCACAGCCTCCACCACCTGAAGGACAAGGGCATCTGATGCATGTGATCGCCACCACCTGCAAATTTCCCTTAAGCCACACAATGTCTTCACTTGGAACTATATCACCGTTTCTTCACTGTCGCTGGATCAAAATCCTGACTCTCACGTCCTAACAGCACTATGCATATACTGACACCACGTGGACTGCGGTGGTTCAGGAAGATAGCTCACCATCACCTTGTCAAGGGCAATTAGGGATGGGCAATAAATGCTGGCCTAGCTAGCGATGCTGACATCTCATGAAAGAGATAAAAGAAACAGTAGTTGGCTATGGGACATAGCAAGTTTTTGACCAGACCCTTTGTGCTCTTACGCCCACTCCCCCTCCCCCACCCCACACATTGCCAGAGTCCAGAGGGGCAGATGTCAGTTTTAGCAATAATTCTGCTTTCCTGATGAACTCAGCCAACTCACAAATGGCCATAGAACCAAGTTTGAACGCTCAATTAATTTTTAATGGGTCAGAACCACATCAATATTGTATTTACCCACTATCTGGTGAACATCTTATTTGTGCAGTCATATTTACCTGGCTTGCTTCTGTATTTTTTGTGTGCTAAGGAATTAAATAAAACTACTGAATTAAGGAAATAAAGGAAAAGATTAAAGATCAGGCCCTTTGTGATTATCGCAAATATAATTTCATTAAAATAATACTAAACTTTCAGGGAATGTTGTAGATCCACAGAAGGCTCATGAACACCTAAAGATAAGGTGATAAATACCCTCAGAGCTATTTTCAAACTCATCACTTGGGCAGTGATGCAATAGTGTGGTTTTCCTGCCCCCACCTGCTTTTATTTCCATCAAGATTGATAGAAGCACAAATTTGGCAGATTCTATAATGGTAAAGGAGGGGAGGGGGCCACATGGTGAATCCCCTCTGCCAATCAATTGCTCATGTAGTAAAGGTGAAAATACCAACCCCCATACCCCCACAACATCATCACTTGCTCATTGAGATCCGTTGGATATTCTACCCGTGAAATATTAACCTGTCTTTTAACAGGTGCTGACTGGACTTCTGTCTTCCTCTGACACTGCTGCTTTTGATTTTCCGAATTTACTGGGCAGAATTTTCTGCCTGTCGGGTGGGCCCGACCCAATCTCCGGCGGGCGGGGAGCCGATCCCCGCCGGAGAAGCTGGTCCCGCCGCCATTTTACGTTGACGGGCCGATTAAGGCCCACCGAACGTGACGTCCACTGGGAAGCGCTATGTGCTTTCTGTGCAGAGGTGGTGGTGGGGGGGGATTCCCCAAAAGCGAGAGTGTGCTCTTTCGCGCATGCGTATGAAAGAGCACACATCTCCCTGAGGCTAAGTGCTGCCTCAGGGAGATCGCTGACAGTTCTAAAAACATTAAAAATAGAGAAAAAAAATCCCTAACATGTCCCCCTCATGTGACAATGTCACATGAGATGGGATATGTTCATAATTTACACTAAAACTTTATTAAACTTTTTAAATCCCTGCATGATATCTAATCCTGCTGGTGGATGAGGTTTCATGTTTTTTCTATTCCCTGTTGGGGCTCCTGGTCTGCCCGCCAACCTTAAGGTTGGACAGGCAGGTCCTTTAATTGTTTTAATGATCCTGTCAATGGCCTCAATTGGCCATTGGCAGGTCGGCGGGCCCGCAGCTGATCTTGCTGTGCCCCTGCCTTCCTGAAGATTTAAATGGGGCGGGATGACTTCGGGGATTCCCCCCGACGTCATCCCGCATTATTTTACGCGTCGGCGAGCAGGCCCCACCCCCTGCTCGCCAACGGTAAAATTCAGCCCACTATTTCCCTTCTCAGTGTAAATTTCCATCTTCTCGCATTGCATTCTTCATTCCCTGGCCCCCAGCCCCTGCAGTGTCCTGTAGCACCTCTGGCATTCCCTTCAGCCTGATCTCAGTAAGGATGATGCCTCTCGGCAGCCAACAGCTGAATGTAAGCACCCTTTTAATAGCTGCAATACATGATCCCACAGCCAGAGCAGCCAGACAGTAGCAGCATAACTGTTTACAGCTGAGAGGAATCATTTATAAAATTGAACATCAAGGATAGCCTGCAGTAAGAATGTAGTTGAGGTGTTCACACATCATAAAGCATGACAGTGCATTTCAACTGGTTTATGGATTCTGATATTAAATTATGTCTTGCATTATCTCTCATTTTTGTAGATGTGTATGCATATCTACTGTGCACATATATTGATCTATACAATATTAAAGGGTTTGAATACTTGCACTTGACATGAGGATCATATTTATATATCCTGCTAATATTTTTTTCATTTGTGACGCTTACATTATTGTAAGGTAGTGTATGCTTCAACTCAATTCATGGGAGATATGCTAGGAATAAAGTTTGATATAAGGTGCATGTTTCCTTGAAGGGCAAAGCTCAATTCCTCTTCCTGTTTCTAGGACATACTCTCTGTCAAGTAGTTTCTGTAATGCTCAGGCATTGCTATACATTGTACTTGCCTCTGACTGAACCCGCTGCACATAGGCCTCCAGGGTAAGGGATACTGTTGCTTAGTTACCTCTATGGTCTCTGCAACCCAGATGACATCATGGCACCCACCTGAGACCTTTACAGTTTTCAGATAAATAGTTTTGTAAAATATGTTTTAAAATTCATTTTAAACTAAGTTTCATGGCTATGGACCTTCTCTGATATCGGGTGGGTCGGGCAGGTGGAGGCTGAATGGAGGGCATGTCTGTACAATAACAGGAAAGTATCAGTGTGTTAGGGAGAGATAAGCCAGTTGTTTAGCTTAGGCACCACAGAGTCAAATGGCAGCATACTGCGTACTGAGAAACTGTGTCTCCAAGCTGTCGGAGGGATATAGGAATTGGGTTAGGTCACTCAACCTCTCAAGCCTGATCCACAATTTAAGGTCATACACTTTCACACATTGGACTTCATGCGTCACAATTTTGCCCAGTCACTTAATCCATCAATGTCACTTTACAACTTTTTACTCCCAGCTATAAAAACAAATTGCATTTATGGAACCATAGAACCATAGAAAAGTTACGGCACAGAAAGAGGCCATTCAGCCCATCATATCTGTACCAGCTGAAAAATATAACCACCCATTCTAATCCCACTTTCCAGCACCTGGTCCATAGCCTTGCAGGTTACAGCACCTCAGGTGCAGATCCAGGTACCTTTTAAATGAGTTGAGGGCTTCTGCCTCCACCACCAATCCAGGCAGTGAATCCCATACACACACCACCCTCTGGGTGAAAAAGCTTTTCCTAATATCTACTCTAGTCCTTCTACAAATCACCTTAAATCTATACCCCCTGGTAATTGACCTCTCCACTTGAGGAAACAAGTCTTTCCTGTTTACCCTATCTAGGCCCCTCATAATTTTGTACACCTCAATTGAGTCACACCTCAGCCTCCCCTGTTCTAAGGAAAACAACCTTAGCCTACCTAATCTTCCCTCATAACTACAATTTTCCAGCCCTGGCAACATCCTTGTGAATGTCTTCTGTACTCTTTCCTGGGGAATTATATCCTTCCTGTAATGTGATGACCAGAACTTTATGTAAAACTCCAACTGTGGCCTAACCAGTATTTTATACTCTTGCAGCATTACATCCCTGCTTTTGTATTCTCCAAAGCCAATGGAGTTTTGAATGGCTCGCCGCATGTTATGGCCCTGCCTCCGCCACAATGGGGCCATAGAAACCTGCCCTATGTCTTGTGCAAGAAAGGAAAGCTTTCCATATGCCTGATTCACCACCTTATCTACCTGTCCTGCCACCTTCAGGGAACCTGTGGGCATGCACTCCAAGGTCTCTCACTTCCTCTACCCCTCTCAATACCCTCCCATTTATTGAGTATTCCCTTGCTTTGTTTGCCCCTCAAAAATACATAACCTCACACTTCTCTGGATTGGCTTCCATTTGCCACTTTTCCGCCCACTCAAGCAAACTATTGATATCATTCTGGAGTCCACAGCTATCTTCTTCACTATCAACCACATGGCCGATTATTGTGTCATCTGCAAATTTCCCAATCGCTCCCAATGTAACACCTTTAATGTTAAAATTTCCCAAGGCACCTCACAGGAGTATTATCAAACAAAATTTGGTATTGACACATAGAAGGAGATATTAGGATAGATGAGCAAAAGCTTGGTATGTTTTAAGGAGCACCTTAAAGGAGAGGAGAGATGCGGGTGGAGAGATTTAAGGAGGGAATTGAAGAGCTTAGGATCTAAACAGCTAAAGGAACAGCCACCAAATCAAATTTGTGCAAGAGGCCAAAATTGGATGAGTACAGAGATCTTGGAGAGTTGTAGGGCTGGAAGTTGTTACAGAGATAGGGAGGGGAGAGGGCATGGAGGGTTTTGGAACAAAGATGAGAATTTTAAGATTCAGGCGTTACAGGACTGGGAGCTAAAATGGGCCAGTGAACACAGGAATGATGAATAAACAGGATGGTATGAGTTAGGGTACAGGCAGCAGGGTTTTGGATGAGTTCAAGTTTATGAAGAGCGGAAGGTTGAAGGCCAACCACCAGAATTGTGGACTATTCGAGTCTGGAGTTAACAAAGCCAAAGCCTCAAAGCCTGGGAGTGGGATATAGTTGATGGCTATGGGACAAAATTTGTGATAGGAACAAGGCAGTGGCTTTGGTCTTGCCAATATTTAGTTGGTGGAAATGTTTAACCATCCAGTAGTGGATGTTGGACAAGCAGTGCAAAAAAATTAGAGACAGTGGGGGTGCCAAGAGAGATGATGGTGAGGTAGAGCTGGGTGTTGGCAGTGTACTGGTTACTGTGCCACCTAACTAGGTGCTATGAACAAACTTGGAGCTCTTTATTCCTTCATCCAAGTCATTTGGAAATATAGTGAAAGACTGAGTCCCCAATACAGATCCATGAGGAATACCACTAGTCACATCAGTAACAACCCACTAGCCCTACTCTCTGGTTCTTACCTTTTAACCAATTCCCTAACCATTCTACCTTGTTTATATTATTGAGCTACTGTTGTTATAGAATAGATGCAACCCTAACCTAAAACAATGTCCCTCTACAAGATCTTGGTGTGGATTTTTATACTTCTTACTTGAGTAAGGTCATGGTGGGACCGCTTTCCTTATTTCAGGGATCATTACATCCACTTAACCAGACAGACGGAATCTTAGTTTAATATCGTAACCTGAATCTGCTCTGAACCTGATCCACTTTCCCGGGTCAGAGATGATTAGTAATGGAGAGCAGGTTGCCAATTGAATTTCCAACCTCAAAAAGAAACCTGCGGATGCTGTTTTGTAATGAAACGTAGGAAGGAGAAACAATTATAATGGGCCACCCATGACAGCTCCAGGAAAGGTGGAGCCAAAATTAAAGAGATGGGAGAACCCAAGGGGTACATCATATTGTAAACTGGACTAAGGTCTTCAGGTGAGATTTTTAAGTCATTCTGGAGTGACAGAAGGCTATGATGAGGCCTCTCAATAAATAATGTAAAGGTCTTGTTATTGCGACATCATGAACCACCTCCATACTTCATTGCTAGCCCTGGAATTGGTGGCATCAGTGACAGCATGAAGGGGAATTGGATGGCAGATTCTGACTGTCATTTACATGCAGCCAATGGGGACTAGTTACCTACTAGCTGAGGTAGTGTTTGGAAAATCAAGGTCATATTCAGGCGGACCTGTTGATAGGCCTCAGTGCCTGATTTTTCCCATTTTTTTCCATCTCAATCTCACCCAATTTAGGTTGGATAGCAGAGTAACATAAAGCCCTTTATTTCCCAAACATTCCCCTTTCACTTAATCCTGCTGCAGAAAGTTTATTTTATTCTCGTTACTATAATATATCACACTAGCTAGATTGAGAAGATACTTTATTTAGAGCTTTAACATATATTTGTTAAGTGCCTTGAGGCATTTTATTACATTAAAGGCACTATATATCTAGAAGTTATTGTTGTGACAAAGCACAGGACAAATGGAATGTATTTTCAGAAAAGTGTTTCAATTCAGGAATTAGTTTTATAAATAGGGCTGGCTGCTGTGTTTTACTATTTTAATTCAATAGACACATTCTGTATTACTTTTTAGTTTCATCTTCAAGATCACATTTCTATTTTGCAAACCAGAATTTGCCTACTTAAATAAGGTCATCATAAATCTTGCTACACTCCATGTGAGAAAATAAGAAAGGGGAAGGTAAATAAGGGATATTCTTGTTTTTAATGCCAAGTATTATTTCATTTACATCCACTTAACTGGGCATATGGATCTCAGTTTAACACCTCACCAACAGCACAGCATCTTTGACAATCTAGCACTCCGTCAGTAGTGTATTGGAATGTGAGCCTTGGTAATATGCTCAAGTCTTTTGTATTTTTTTTTACTTTGTATGTTCCCTGATATTGTAATATTTTAAATTTTTATACACAGTAATTTACTTTGGGTGTCAGATGGAATTTAAATTTACCTAATATTATTGATGTAAATCTAATACTCCATGCTAATATAATGATTCAATTTATTAGTATGGCACAATTAATTAGAATTACAAATTAACACAATCCATAGATCAAATCATATCGTTCTCCTATTCAGTCTTTAATATGTACAACTTAAGGGAGCAAATATTCATCTCTGTATCCTTTTTATTTGGCTTGGACACTATACAGATGTTACAGTAACGAGTGTTTAACAAATTGCAAACTAACATCACTCAACAATCTCAGTTGCTGCAGGATAATTGTAAACTATCTTGATGACATTTTTAGATATGGAAGCTAATAGGCACTGACAAACATTTAGGTCTTATGCTGGATTGTGACAAGGGCTCTTAATAATCCAAAATGACGAAGGTCAATAATTAGACTTGTGGTTCAAATAAACCAGTAAAAACTTGAAACAAAAACAAAAAGTGCTGGAAAAACTCAGCAGGTCTGACAGCATCTCTGGAGAGAAAGACAGAGTTAACGTTTCAAGTCCATATGACTCTTCTTCAGAACTAAAGAGGAGTAAAAATGTGGTGAAATATATACTGTTTAAGTGGGGTGGGACAGGTGAAGCTGGATAGAAGGCCAGTGATAGATGGAGGCAAAGGAGAGATTGCAAAAGATGTCAAAAACAAAAGGTCGAAGGGGTGTTGATGGTGGTGATACTGGCTGAAGGAGATGCTAATGTTGACATTAAGGGGAGCATTTTCCAGTCCGCGAGTGGGGGTGGGGCCTGCTCACTGACGCATAAAATCACGCACGGCTGCGTGCCCACCGAACTGTCAAAGACCTATTAAAGCCTGTTAAAAACTAATTAAAACAGTTAAATGAGCTGCCTGTCCAACCTTAAGGTTGGCGGGCAGGCGAAGACCCCAGGCAGCCTTCGCATTTTTCATGAAACCTCATCCACAGGCAGGATGAGGTTTCATGAAGTGTTTTAAAATTCAATAAAAATTATTTAACAAATTCATTGACATGTCCCAGCTCATGTGTCACTGTCACGTGAGGGGATATGTTTTAAAAGCTTCTTTTTCCCTTCATTTAAATTTTAAAACTTTAAACTGATCTCCCTGAGGCACAGAGGTGCCTCAGGGAGATTTGGGGATAGGTGTTGCACCTTCTGCGATTGCATGGGAAGGTGCCGTGAGAGGGGGTTGAGGTGTTGGGAGCGATGGAGGAGTGGACCTGGGTGTCCTGGAGGGAATGGTCCCTATGGAATGCCAACAGGGGGGATGAAGTGAAGGTGTGTTTAGTGGTAGCATCATGGTGGAGTTGGCGGAAATGGCGGAGGATAATCCTTTGAATGCAGAGGCTGGTGGGGTGAAAAGTGAGGACAAGGGGGACCCTATCATGATTCTGGGAAGGAGAGGAAGGTGTGAGGACAGAGGCGCGGGAGATGGGTCGGACATGATTGAGAGCCCTGTCAACCACCGTGGGTGGGAAACCTCAGTTAAGGAAGAAGGAAGACATGTCAGAAGCACTGGTTTGGAAAGTGGCATCATCAAAACAAATGCGATGGAGACAAAGGAACTGAGAGAATGGGATGGAGTCCTTACAGGAAGCAGGGTGTGAGGAGTTGTTGTCGAGGTAGCTGTGGGAGTTGGTGGGCTTGTAATGAATATTGGTGGATAGTCTATCACCATAAATTGAGACAGAGAGGTCAAGGAAGGGAAGGGAAGTGTTAGTGATGGACCATGTGAAAGTGATGGAGGGGTGGAAATAGGAAGCAAAATTAATACATTTTTCCAGGTCCAGATGAGAGCATGAAGCGGCACCAAAATAGTCATTGATGTACCGGGGAAAGAGCTGTGGGAGGAGCCCTGAGTAGGACTGGAAAAAGGAATGTTCCACATACCCCATAAAGAGACAGGCATGGGGCTCATGCGGGTACCCATAGCCACACCTCTAATTTGGAGGAAGTGAGATGAGTTTAAGGAGAAATTGTTCTGTGAGAGAACAAGTTCAGCCAGACGGAGGAGAGTGGTGACAGAAGGGGATTGTTCGGGCCTCTGTTCAAGGAAGAAGCAGAGAGCCCTCATACCATCCTGGTGGGGGATGGAGGTGTAGAGGGATTGGACATCCATGGTGAAGAGGAGGCGGTTGGGGCTAGAGAACTGGAAATTGTTGATATGATGTAGGGCATCAGAGGAATCACGGATGTAGGTGGGAAGAGACTGGACAAGGGGAGAGAGAACGGAGTTAAGATAGGAAGAAATGAGTTCCATGCGGCAGGGACAGGCTGACTGATCGGTCTACTGGGACAGTCCTGTTTGTGGATTTTGGGGAGGAGGTAGAAGCGGGCTGTCCGAGGTTGGGAGACTATAAGGTTGGAAGCTTTGGAGGGAAGACCTCCAGAGGACATGAGGTCAATGACAGGCCTGGAAACAATGGCTTGATATTCTGTGGTGGGGTCATGGTCAAGGGGGAGGTAGGAGGAAGTGTCTGAGAGTTGGCACTCAGCCTCTGCGAGGTAGAGGTCAGTGCGCCAGACAACAACCGCACCACCCTTGCCGGCATGTTTGATAACAAAGTCAGGGTTGGACTTGAGAGAACGGAGTGCGGCAAGTTCAGAAGGAGACAGGTTAGAGTGGGTAAGAAGAGCAGGGAAATTGAGACGGCCAATGTCACGCCAATAGTTAGCAATGAAAAGATCAAGGGCAGGTAAGAGGCCAGAGGGAGGGGTCCAGGTGGAGGGAGAATACTGGAGGCGGGTGAAAGGATCCATTGAACGGGGGGAGGACTCCTGCTCAAAGAAGTGAGCATGGCAGAAGGAGAGTTCAGCATTGTGCTGAGCCCAGAATTCATTGAGGTGAAGGCGTAAGGGTATGGAACTGAGTCCCTTACTGAGTACTGAACGTTCAGCATCAGAGAGGGAAAGGTCAGGGGGTATGGTGAATATACGGCCGGGGCCGGGATTAGAAGATGGGGTGGGGTCGGAGGGACGGGAAGGGGTAGAGGGTGCTGGATGGGTGTTGGTATCAATGAGTTGTTGGAGCTTGCGTTCCTTAGCACCTGAAAGAAAGAGACAAAGTTTCTTGTTAAGGTGTCAGATGAGACAAAGAGTAAAATGAAACTGGGGGCAATGACAGCTTTGAGATAGGGTGAGTCAGTGTTGCTGGAGGGAGAGGTCGAGGGTGTTCATATGGCGGTGCATGGCGCTGAGTGTGGATCTCAGGCTGCCGTGAGAACAGCAGCCTGAGGAGTGTTGTAAGTCTCGGAGATACCTATAATCCTGGGTGGATTCCAAACATAAGGAATGGAACTTCAGTTGGAATCCAAGTCGGGTAAGTCAGAGACAGAGACAGTCACTGAGGAAGGAAATACGGCTGTGAAAGTGAGTTTTAGTAAACACCTTGTCAAGCACCAGGAGGGAAATAGAAAGCAATGAAGGTGAACAGGGCAAAAGAGACAAGTGGAAATCCTGTCGGAGAGAAGAGCAGTACTTCTTCAAGGTAGGCATTCCTGGAAGAGCAGTGGCAGTCAATTAAACACTAAAAGACCTCCACTAGGGCCATCTGTCATTTGCTCATCCTGCTTTCTACTCTTAATGTCACCATTAGTACCTCCTTTAGCCTGTATCACCACCATCAACACCCCTTCGACCTTTTGTTTATAACATCTTTTGCAATCTCTCTTTTGCCTCCACCTATTGCTGGCCTTCTATCCAGCTTCACCTGTCCCACCCCGTTAAACAGTATATATTCCAACACATTTTTACTCCTCTTTAGTTCTGAAGAAGAGTCATATGGATTCGAAACATTAACTCTGTCTTTCTCTCCACAGATGCTGTCAGTCCTGCTGAGTTTTTCCAGAACTTTTTGTTTTTGTTTCAGATTTCCAGCATCCACAGTATTTTGCCTTTATCTTAGTGTAAACTTGATTCAGTTGGTAGCAGTCTATCTTGACTTGAGGCTCGAGGGTTGAATCCCCAGTACAGCGCATAATCTTGGATGACATTTCAATGCAATACTGCAGGAGATGTTAAATTGAAGGCCTTTCCCTATTTGTTCAGTTGGTGCATAAGATCTTGAAGCACCCACCTGAAAAAGAGCCAGTGCGCTAGTCAACATTCTACCCCCTCTCCTTCTCCCCTTAAATGGCACCACCAAAAAGAACAGATAGCCAATCATTGGTCTCATGCTGTTTGTGAGATCTTGGAACATCCTGAAGACCATGGCCAGGATTTTCCAGCCCCTCCCATCTGATGGGATATTACGGCCCTGCCAAACTGAATGGAGATTTACATGGCTCGCCGCATCCTCCGGTGGGGGAGACACACCGCGGTGGGGCTGTAAAGCCCTGGCCTATGTTGAAATGCTACTTAAATGGAAGCACTTTCTCGCTCTATGTGCAGCAGAACACCTGCTAACAAATGCCATCTTCCGGGGAGTTAATCTGACAGATATTTCCCCATTAAAACACTGTTACATCAGGGACTGTGACCAAATGGTCACACTGAAACAACACATGCTACCTTCACTGGGGCTACATTAATCAAAGTTGATCAGTCTGGACAAAAGCATTTTCCTTACATTGCTTCTTACTGGTAAACCTGCCCACATTGTGATTGTTTTTGACATTGTGCGTGATATTTTATCTCCCTAGAAAGTCCAGGTTCAGAGTGATCAGATTTCACAGCTCAAAGTGTCACAATATTTTCCAAGTCAGTGTATGTGTGCTTAGTTTTGCTTGAAGCATAGTTCACTTGCTATATTTAACAAGTCAAGTTTCTGAAACTCGATTCTTGCCTGGCTGCAAGTGTTTTCTCTTCTCTCTCGTGTGTATATCCAAACTGTAATGCGATTGGACACACTGTGTTAAGAAATCCACAAAAATCATCCCCGCAATGAAAATGGATCAGACTGACAACACTTAACAGTAAATTTCTCTCTCAAATGAGAAAAGGGATATACATGGCTGGAAAGGATCACTATTGTTCATCCAGCCAGCCCAGCATCTATGGGCAGCATTTTACGGCCTACTGCCGGCGATATTTTCGGGGAGGGGTGGGGCACATAAAATATGACGGGTGCCCAGCCCACCATCTTTCCGCCCCCCGCCCCCCCCCACCCCCCCCCCCAAGGCTGTCTGTCAAAATACGCTAGGTGGGCGGGTGCCGCATTCAGCAGCCCACCCGCCAAATTTAAATAATTAATTAAAGGCCAATTGAACCTGTTACAAGCTAATTGACCAGAATATTACACTGGCCACACCATAATACGGTTAGCATGGGCAGGCATGCAGGAGTGGGTTTTTGAGGCTAGGTTCAAAAAAGGCAGGAAGTTGGGGGGTGTGTGTGGCACATCATTTGGGGGGGTGCCCTGTGCGCACTGGGGGTGCTTCCCCAAGATGTTACCCATCCCCCATCATTCTTTGCTGCCCTTCCTCCAAAACACAGCCCCGCACTCCGATTTCCCCCCTCCCTGGGCTCTCGGATCCCTCCCTGCCCTATAAGCCGGGAACTTAGCTGTGTCCAGCAACCATCGCTCATCTTCTTACTCCCCCTTGCAGTCCCAGCAGCACCCACTGCTGAGCTCTAGCTAGTAAAATCCAGCTCTACATCTCTCATATGCCCCTATTAATTTGTTTTCCAGGTAGTTTATAACAGTGGCTGAGGTTCAAAAGAATGTTATGGGCTTTAAAGCTCTTTGCAATTGCCTGAGATTATGAAAGGTACTATGTAATGATTTTCTCCTTGTTCTTACTTGTCCAAATTGCTCTTGAATTTGCTGATTTAATCAGCCACACTGCCTCCCCTGGGCAGTCCTTTCCTTCCTTCCAAAATATAAGAAAAATTGTTGGGGAAATTATTTAAAAATCATTCAAATCTATCTAAATAAACCTATCCAGGCAAATGACACTGGAAATGAAGAATGTCCATTTTTCTTGAGTGTATTGCTACACGTGCCTTCGAAGCTCTGTGTGCAGGACTCTCTCAACAAGAGATCCCAAGTTAAAAGAAATATGTGATACAAGAGGCTCACAGTTATTTTGTGAGAGAGTTGAAGAAATTCCTCGAGGTGGAAGGTAGTTCTGCAAATAGATCACTGGTGGTACCTTTTGCTCCTTTTGGAATTCAAGTGCTGTCTGGTCAGTTATTCTCAGCTTTACCAAGTATTTGTCTATTTTTGGAGGAAGCATCATGCGTGAAGACAGGAAGGTGCTAAATGGGGTGCTGGCCACTAAAAATCATTGACCCGTTGAGATACCTGTTCCTTTAACTTGGGAACACTGCAGAATTTTGACCAGCATCCCCATTGAACTTGATGGCACAACTTTAGCTTTCACATGTACCCTGGGAACACCCAACTCTGCCATCCCAGCACCTTTCTCGAAGCTTACACTGTTGCTAAACTATCAGAATGCTTTTCTGATATCCAGTTCTGGATGAACAGAAATTTCTTCCAATTAAGTATTGGGAAGGTAGAATCCATTGTTTTTTCTCCCTGCTCCAAACTTTGTTCCCGAGCTACCAACTCCATCCATCTACCTGGCAACTCTCTGAGACAATACCAGACTGTTTCAACCTTGGTGTCATATTTGACCCTGAGATGGGCTTTCAACCACATATTTGCCTGTTGTTCTTGAATATAGATGCAATGGAGGCAGAAGTTTAATGATCTGATAGAGTTGTTAAAGTAAGTGACTTAATCTTCAAAGGGCATCAAATAGCCTCAAATTAAATATCCTCATCCACCACTCATTTCTATTCATCCACATCACTGACCTATCAGCAATCCCTATTGATTAGGGCTTAACTTGAACATTCATCTGCTTCACATCCCCCTAACATATTTAATGCTTGTTGCAAACTTCATACCCACAATTTAACAGCTTCAACATACTGGCAGTTATTCCACCATGACAGCTAATCTTTCTTTTAAATGGACACAAGGAGCCTAAAAAAAGGCTGCCTAAAGTCACCTGACCTTTTACAGCCACAATGTTAGTTAAGTTGCAGAAGACTCCAAGTTGATTGCAAGTAGACATATCCAGATGGTTGAAGGCATGTGAAATTCAATGCACATTTCCACAAGGGAAAACATTAATTCATTGATAATGGCTTCCCCTGAGAGGTGAATAGTTCTTTCCTATCTCACCAAACCTGGAAGAATGGGAGCCATTCAATTTAATAGCTGAGACATTTAAAAGATGAATTACTACAACTAAAAGATAATGGATGGGATTATGCCCCCAGACCTGGGCTAATCTGATACCTAATATGGAAGTATGATTTGACAGTTTGGGATGGCAGCCATTTTGAGTTTTGAACCGTATAAAGGAGGCTGTAAGAAGCCATTTTGTGTGGCAGTGTGAGCGACGATACCAGCACACAGTTCTCAACTGAACCAGCCATGAGCCACTTGTGAGAGCTGGGGTACCCCGCCATCGGATGTTACAATGTTAGGCACCTAGAAAATTAGCGTCATGAAAGTATAATAATTTTCATAATATTTTTCTGGCTTATTGTTAAGTAAGTTTATGGGGGTAAGTATAGTTGGGTCTGTCTCCTTTGGGTTTAATTACATTTGGAGTCAAGTAGATGGCAAGCTTGAAATCATCAAAAGAAGCTAGGTGCTTGACATGCTAATGAGTAAACATGGATGCTGGCTTAGCATGTTGGGTGTAAAGGGAATTTTCATTTTTAGATAAATGAAGGGATACATGGATTTCAAAGGGACTATAGTCTGTTTACAACTAGCCAGATAAGCAAGGCTAAGGAATGTGTTTATTTTCCCCAAAGGTTACTGGCAATATTGGCAACATTAAAGTTTTTATGTTATGAAGATGATATAGTTTCAAAGACACATAGAACAATATAATTTACATATTGAAAAGGGAGAAACATATATAAAGGAGAATGAACGGCAATGTGTTAGAAGAAGGCCATGTAAGATCTAACAGGAGTGTGTGAAAAGCCTTAATGAAGCCTCCAGCATTTGTGCAGAAGTCTGTTGTCTAACTTAATGGAAGCTGGAGAAAGCCATTTGGAATTCCACTGTCCGGGGTATTGTGTTAACTTGCTGAGTTTGTTTTAAATCTAAAATCTATTTTGGACCATAGCCTTAAAAGGGGTGTAACTGGGGTGGTCAGGTTAATTAGGATTTTAGGAGTTATTATAGTAGTAATTGTAGTCCTATGTATGTGCTTGAAATCTTTTATTTTGATAATAAATATTTTAATTAAGTTTTTAAAATCTCTAAACATCTGGGTGGACTTATTACTTCTGGATTCAGTGCACACATCTCATAATAAATACAAATTGCAGAACCATTGTGATAGCATGTCAATTTTCCCTTGTGGATCTGATCCGCCTGGCACACATCATCTGCCACGTCATAACAATCAGCCCTGGTCTGCTGAGAAGAAGCCAAGTAATCATCAAGTGTGCAGTTTCCAGTAAGAACAGGAGCCTATTCTCTCTCCTGGCATCTGCTCTAGCTATCGAGTCTACCTACAAAGGAAAACACTGACTATTCGACTTCACAAGCCATCGCACCTGCTAAACCGAACCTCAAGGGCAGAATATTGCCATCGGGGAGTGGGGGTGGGCCGGACACGCCAACACGTAAAATGACGCGTGATGAAGCCGGGCATGAGTCCCAACGTCATCGCGCGTCATTTTGAAATTTTGTTCGGCAGGCACGTGCCAGAGGCAGCTGTGCGCCCGCTGAACTGTCAGCGGCCTATTAAGGCCATTAAAAAAACAATTGAAGCTGTTAACCACATTGCCCGTCCAACCTTAAGGTTGGTGGGCAGGCGAAGAGCCTTCGCTTTTTTCAGGAAACCTCATCCACGGGTGGGATGAGTTTCCTGAAGCTTGTATAAAATAATTAATTAAATTTTGCAAAATTCACAAACGTGCGACAATGTCAGATAATGGGATTTGTTTAAATAACTTTTTACTCCCTTTATTAAAAAGTTTTGTTATCAGCTTATTCTCCCTGAGACAGCTCCATGCCTCAGGGAGATTGCTGCACTCTTCCGTGCGCATGAGTGAAAGAGCGCAGACCCCGACTCTCCCTGCTCCCCCCACCTGCACAGGTAGCGCTGAGCGCTACGTAACGCGTATTACTCTGGGTAGGCCTTTATTGGCCTGCCTGCGTAAAATGACGGCGTGCAGCTGATCGTGGGCTGCGATTGGCTCCGCGCTCTCTCCCACCCGACATGGGTTAGATTCAGCCCCAAGTTTCAACCCCTTCATTTCAGAAAGAAGGAATTCAAGCAACAGGCTTGCAACAATATCTCACAGAGACTGATTGGAAACCTCATCTTTGAGTATCTATTTTCCTTTCTCTGCATTTTAATCTTTGCCGCTATATTTCAGTTCATAACTTTGTCACTTTAACTTAAGTAACTTTCAGTAGTAGTTTTGTAATAAACTGTAATGTTTATGAATAAAACTTGACTGCTGGGTTATTTTTAAATTCAAATACACAAGTTAATGTACGCAGACACATACATTCTTAGCTCATGGACCACTTTGAGGAAATGCTTTTTATGTAGGCGTGATACATAGCAGGGTGGTAATGATAGTGTTGGTGCCAGCTCGTCAGAGCGCAAATTGGAACAGGGTACAGGTGAAGGCTGATAGGTATGTATACCCAAATGTTTACTTGAAACCCTGTTAGGAAGCTTGTGCTCAATATCAAGGAAAATGGAGAAGTTCAGCACCAACTTGGCACAGGGATTTACAGTTTGGAAGTCTATCCTTTCCAAAATGGAATGGGTGGTCACCTCCATCACAACACATGGGTCTCAGCGCTGCTGTGGAACCTCAGGCAGGTGTCATACAAGCTCAGGCTGAAGTCGCCATGTGTCTGTATACCAGTGCTCAGAGGGGCTTCCAGGGCATCACTACAATCCATCAATCTGGTCTCCAACAGATTATTAGGATTACTGAGGTGCTGTCCTGGGAGCGTGGCAGTGGTTCTGTGGTGTGCAAACCTGCTGTGGTCTCTCAGAATGATAGCATTCATGCTCCCAAACCTGCTACTCCATCAGGACCCTATTAGCCAGCCAGCCCAGACTGCTGCGACCCAGACTGAGATGGTGTTATCTGAAGCCTAGCCTTCTAGGCCCAGAGTTGCTCATGATTGCCCTCCGAGGCCTATCTGTCATACCCTCAATTGCAGGGCTGCAGCCTTCCACCACCGATACTGCAACTACTGTGGAACCACCTCATAGCAGCACTAAGACAGGTACAGTCCCATGGAAGAGGCACTAAGGCAATGCAACAGGGTGATCAGTTTACTTTTAATGGCATTATGTCATTATTTAATTCATAAATTTGGATTGGAATGTGCATTATTTGGTGCTTTTTGTGTTTGTGCTGTGGGAAAGGGAACGATGTGAAAATCAGTGATGGAGGAAAGGTAAGGAGTGTGGGACCATTGATGAAAAGCAGGTGTGGTTGAGATTATTGGTATCACTCATGAATTATTTGATCTGGTAGATGCTGGAGGGAAAGGGACTGTCTACATTGTAGCCTTCTTTCTACTTCCTGTTTGTCCACTTCTTAATGCAATTCATCCTTCTCTTCCTTGAGCTCCTGCTCCTTAGTTTCTCATCTGATTAGGGCGGTGGCAAGAACTGTTCCCTCATAATGATCAGGTCATTTAACATGTGCATGCTACTACAAATCTTGATGTCTGCTCAATTGAGTGCTGCAAGAGCAGTCCGGGCAGCTGAGGTATTGTGTGAAAATATGCTGCTGGTGAGCTCTATAATATTCCTTGTGGCAGTGCGACTCTCAAGATTGCATGAATTCCGGACTTGAGCTATATCATGGGCTGGATTTTACTGTCAGCGAGTGGGGACGAGGCCCGCTCGCGAACACGTAAAATGACACGCGGTGACATCGGGCGGAACTCCCGACATCACCACGCCCCATTTAAATTTTCAGGAAGGCGGGGGCACAACAAAATCAGCTGTGCGCCCGCCAACCTGTCAATGGCCAATTGAGGCCATTGACAGAGCAGTTAAAGTAATTAGTGGACCTGCCCATCCAACATTAAGGTTGGCGGACAGACCAGGAGCCCCGGCGGGGGATAGAAAAAACATGAAACCTCATCCACCAGCGGGATGAGGTTTCACGTAGGGTTTTAAAAGATTTAATAAAGTTTTTTTGGAAATTATGAACATGTCCCAACTCATGTGACATTGTCACATGAGGGGACATGTAAGAGAATTTTTTTTTCTATTTTTAATATTTTTGAAAGTAGAGGTGATCTCCCTGAGGCAGCATTTAGCCTCAGGGAGATGAGTGCACATGCGTGAAAGAGCGCACTCTCAATTTTAGGCATTCCCCCCCCACCACCGCCCGCACAGGAAGCGCATAGTGCTTCCGTGCAGATGTCACACTGGGCGGGCCTTAATTGGACCACCCATGTAAAATGGCGCCGCGCCCGCCCATCAACCCCACCCCCCGACGGGGGGAAAATTCAGCCCCATGTGTGGAAAACACTTGTCGCTGAGTAACTACTCTTTGATTTGTTGCCCACCAAATGCAGCTGATATAGTGGAGTGCTGCAAAATGTAGGATTTGTGGCTACTGTCAGGGTAACAGGCAATCACCTGCATGATACACTGCACATTGAGGGAGGGGAGTCCCCTTAAGTTTAGGAAAATAGCTGAGTTAACATGAGGCACATGCAAAGCAATGTACATGTACTCAAAGCTCCTCTGCATCATGTGAAAGCCGACAATTTGTGCAAAACCTTGTGCTCACTCTGCCTGTTTTATCTGGAAAGAGGAGATAAGATGAAGCTGTCTCTCTCTCTCTCTCTGTATAGAAAGCCTCAATGGCCTTCTTTATTCAGCTCCATGTGCTGCAAAATGGTATTCCTCTCTCCAGCAGCGGCCTTGTATGAGCCAGGTGCACAAAAGAGCCGGGAATGACAAGCCACGGTTTTATCAAGGACAATTTCAGAGGCATGAAAGTTTTGACAAATTGGATTGTACTTAGCCTAAAGCTAGCTCTGTTTAATTAAAGTGTATTTCAAAACTAGCTTCAACAACACAAAACTTATTTACTGTGCAATTACTTCAACCGTGGTGTGGAAGTCTTTTTGGATAAAGGTGATGTTTTATTTTTCACAGACATTTCTTCCCAGCTCCCCAAGTCACTTTTCCTTGTCTCGTCACATTATGTGTCATCTGTCACCTAGAAAGAGTTTGGTTGATTTGCTTGGAGGCAGTTGTCAATACAACAGAGGTCAAATCTGTGCTCAGCTGAAATGCCCCTGTGATGAATAACTTGTGAAACTCCTCTTCAAGCATCAAATGAAGAATGGTCACTTTGACAACGTGCTGGAGTAGGAGCAAGTGTAGAGCTTTACCACTGGGAGGGGAGAGGAGTATAGCATGGGGGGCAGTGAGGATTGGGTTCAAAGCTGGCCAGTTTCCAAGTACAAAAAAAAGAATAATGAAACTCACCAAGAAATGTTTAGTAAGATACAACTCAACCAAAACCAAAATAATTGGAAAAAACATTGTTAACTAATGACAAATGAAAGCAGCTGTCAAACTGCATTTGGCTCTGCCATTCAAGACAAAGCCCTCAATAGAGATGCCCTGACGCAACTATGTCCTCTTGAGACTTCGCCCATGTTGCCAACTTAGGACAACATCAAATGACAGCAGGAAGATCCTGTCAGAAGGGGTGAACTACGATAATGGGAAAATTAAGAGCTCTGCCTCACACATGCTCACAAGAATTTTTCTAACCCATTCCTCTGCCCTCCAAAAATTGAAATTATTGATCCTGTTGTACAAGCAGCAAAAGTCAAATAAATGTCCAGTTGCTATTAGCAACCATTTCTTTAGGTGGATAAAAACGTGACAGCCACTCCAAATAACCTTACTGAAATGAGCACATATTCTTTTCTATCTGACAATTTGTCATCTTGAGTTCAAGGATTCAGACATGAACGACTAGGACAGAGTTCATGAACAGACTGATTGGTTCTAGTAGGCAACTGAAAGATTTGTGGTCAAGTGTCACACGCCACTGAACTGTCAACAACAGGTCATTGGACAAAAAAGCAGTGGAACATCTTCTCCGAGACAGCAACCTTAAGTAAACTTCTCAGAAATGATCAAAATACCTAAGAAAGGTAAGTCCTTGGGCATCTATTGTTCACCCTAACCAAACAGGTCTTCTGGCAACATCAGACCCTTCTAAGATGAGTTTTAAAGGGCATATTTTAATGAATTGCTTTTTTTATTCATTCAAGGGATATGGGCTTCACTGACTAGGCCATCATTTATTGCCCATCCCTAATTACCCTTGAGAAGGTGGTGGTGAGCTGCCTTCTTGAACTGCTGCAGTCCATGTGGTGCAGGTACACCCACAGTGCTGTTAGGGTGGGAGTTCCAGGGTTTTGACCCAGTGACAGTGAAGGAACAGCGATATATTTCCAAGTCAGGATGGCAAGCGGCTTGGAGGGGAACTTCCAGGTGGTGGTGTTCCCACGTATCTGAAGAGGCAAACACTGATGCTGTTACCCAAAATAATGCTCAGGAAATGAGGAATGTTCTGAATCAGATATCCTGAATGAAAGATTTCTAATAGCTCCATTCTCACCTATAAAGTGCCTGATTTTGCAATCAGTGGCAACATAAAGAGGTTTGCAGCTGATGACATGGTAAATCTCACTGAGAAATCTAACAATCTCCCTGGTGAGAATTACCCCCCTATCACTGTGCAGTGATAATGCAACTCATTGAGGAGTTCGATACTGAGCATTTCCAGTGTGGAATGCAGTGATGCCATCAGGTTGTCCAAGTAGCAAATCAAATTAAAGGATTTTCACAGACTTCCAATCAGGGAACAAAAAGCAGTGAAATAAAATTACCTTTAAAGATGTTATAAAAACATGGGCATAGGGTGAAGGTAGAAGCTAAAAATCTCCTAAAAATATTTTAAAGAAATTATATAAATAATTTAGCTTAAGAAATCTAATAATTAATCATTTAACAGCACTCATGGTTCTAAAGTTATTTTTTCAGGGCCAGTTCTGTTTTCATCAAATTTTATTGATCACATTCTGGTTATAAACCCAGTTGCATCCTATTAAACAAGATGTCACTTTTTAAAGGGATTTCAAATTGTGATGTGAGAGCAGGGGCAGTAGAAATTCTTGCTGATTCCAATGATTATGGCTCAAGAGCACAAGACAAAGGAGCCCATCAAACCTGCTCCGCCATTCAATATGATCATGGCTGATCTTGGGCTTCAACTCCGCTTTCGTACCTGCTCCCCATATCTCTTAATTCCCTGAGAGACCAAAATTCTGTCTATCCCAGCCTTAAATGTATTAAAAATTGGAGCTTCCACAACCCTCAGGGGTAGAGAGTTCCAAAGATTCGAAACCCTTTGAGTAAAATAATTTCTCTTCATCTCAGTCTTAAATGATTGGCTTGTTATCCTAAGAATGCTCCCCCATGTTTTAGATTCTCCAACCAACAGAAACAATCTCCCAGTGTCCCCTCTATCAAGCCCCTTCAGAATCTTATACATTTCAATGAGATCACCTGTCATTTTTCTAAACTCCAGAGAAGATAGACCCAATGTAGTCAGCCTCTAATCATTGGACAACCCTCCCATCCCAGGTTCTAATTTAGTGAATCTTCACTGTACCACCTCCAATGCAAGTGCATCCTTCCTTAATAAGGAGACCAAAACTGCACACAGTATTCCAGATGTGGTCTCCCCAAAGCCCTGTACACAGCAAGATTTCCAATCCCCTTGCAATAGAGGTTAACATACCATTTGCCTTCCTATTTGCTTGCTGCACCTGCATGCTAACTTTCTGCCTGTCTTGGATGAGCACACCAAAGTTTTATCAACACTTGCAAGTTTCTCACCTTTTAAAAAAATTCTGCTTTTCTAATCTTCTGACCAAAGTGAATAACTTCCCAAATGATGTTCCATTTGCCATCTTGTTTCCCACTCACTTAACCTGCCTATATCTCTTTGTAGCCCCTCTGTGTCCTCCTCACAGCTTATCTTTCCACCTAGGTTTGCATCCTCAGTAAACTTAGATACATTACTTTGCCTCTTCATCTAAGTAAATAGCAGAGGCCCCATCATTTATCATTGTGGCACTCGACTAGTCACAGCCTGCAACTTGAAAATGCCCTGTTTATGCCTACCCTCTGGTCCCTGGTGGTAACCAATCTTCTATTCATACTAATATATTACCCCCAACTCCATAAGCACTTTGCCTTGTCTATTAACTTTTTATATGAAAGTTTGTCGAATGCCTTTTTGAAATCCCGGTGTGCTGCATCAAGGTTGGGGGTGGTTTGGGGGTGTGGGGGGGCTACATTTCACAGAGCAGACTGTGTTAGAGTCCTGAGTGACAGACCATAACTTCAGGGTTTCTGGGCTAATCTGCAACTGCCAGACAACTTGAAGTTGTGGAAAGCTTCAGAGAGGTAATGATGTTGGACGCAGGGAGTTCGCCTTCAAATCCTGCAGAATCCATTCAACGAGGCATTCATTCCAGGTGGAAGCTTCTTTGAAAATAACAGATGTGGAACTGTGACATTATCCTATGATAGAGTTTATCTGACAAGGGAAATTGGAAAGCCTATCTAAAATATAAAGCATTTCATTTGGACAACACTTGTTAAACAAAACAAAAACAGAATTACCTGGAAAAACTCAACAGGTCTGGCATCATTGGCGGAGAAGAAAAGAGTTGACGTTTCGAGTCCTCATGACCCTTCAACAGAACAGATTGTTAAACAATCCTGATTGTGCGAGGAATTCACTGAAAACCAATTTCAGATTATTATTCAGCTCGCATTGTGGTTCACTTACACATGCTAGAGGCCCCGTATATTCACATACAGAGCCCTGTCCTTTACAGACCAAAGGAGCATTACGCCTTTTTCAAGTTAAAGAAAAGCTTGGGGAGCAGCCTTTCCCTGGTTCATCCCTATGATAATTCCTTGGCCAATCAGAGTCAACCTGCCTGGTTTGAATTGGAAACAAAATCTTATTGGCAGTTAAGAGTTAACTGTTCTCTGCTGCATTCTCCATGGCAACGCCTCGAGCAATCAGAGTCCACTTGCCAACCAATCAGCACTCTCTTCTCATGCAGTATAAATTGTTGTTCCCTTCACTGTTAGTTTGTCTTGCATTGCTGTTTTGATGAGTGCAAGACAAAAAAACTTCAATGGCATGTCTGCTTTTTCAGCTATGCCCCACCTTTTGATACTTGACCAATTCATATCCACCTAGTCACACAGAAGTACCATAGTCACAAATTTACTTTTAAAAAAATGCTTATGAGATACCAGCTGTGTTTTAGTGGCAGCACTCTTGCCTCTGAGCCAGAAAGTTGTGAGTTCAAAACCCACTCCAGACACTAGAGCACATAACCTAGACGAGGTTTGTTCAGCCTTTTCAATTTTTCTCTCACTCAGGGGACTGATAATCAAGTGTTGATAAGGTTTAACACAATATTAAACATGAATTTAAAAAAAAATCAATATCAAAGTAATAAATTGATGTGATGAGCAACTTTTACACGCAGAGTGTGTTAGGAAAGTGGAACGCACTGCCCGAAAGGGTGGTTGACGCAGAAACCCTCCTAACTTGTAATAAGTATTTGGATGTGCAGTTGCGATGCCATGGCATACAAGGCCATGGGGATACTGCTGGGAAATGGGATTAGGAGACTTAGGAGCATTGAGAGGCGCATGGCGCATGGCTGCTCGAAGTGGCTTAACATCATCAGGTGAGCCTGGCTGCCTCCAGTCCTTGAACACTCAGACGCAATATGAGCATTCTTCTCCTGAAAAACAGAGAAGACCATTCATTGTGGCAATTTGCACATGGACTCTGCACACGCACGTTGCACCCTAACCACAGTGGCTCATATCAGGCCTCCAGTGCCCCCTCTCCCTGCTACTGCTGATCAGTCACACAAATATAGTACGCTTGCTCCCAACCCCCCCACCAGCCACCTTGGACTCATGCTGCATACATCACTTTAGGAACCACACGGTCTTTGCTCCCATAGCAAGGAAGTGCAACTATGTGCAGTATCGAGGGCAGCAGATGGTTCTTGACCACGACACCTTAAGACTCCCCTTCCACCATCTCATCACCCTGTGTAGGACATGTGTTGGAGTTCTGAGTATGTGCCTCACTGCATCTCCTGCAGGTTGCCCCAAACTAGTCATGTGCGACTAAGGGCAACATATGGTACGGGACAGAACTCATCTCCTCATGAACCACTTAGACTGATGTAAGCATGGGCACTATCTGCTTGCCCACCCAGCATACGAGAAATGCCCAACATGATTCAATGCAGTCACGACAGTAAGATTTGGGGGGCGGGGGGGCCCTCAAAGGATAAGGCTAACTGCTGGGTTAAATGCCCAATGCCAACATGGTACTCGCCCTTCCAGAGCACAACAAATCATTGAAGTGCTTACAGCACTGAATCCAGGTGCGCCGCACCACGTCGCGGGAGCTCACCACCTCTGCCACCTCCTCCCAGGCACGTTTCGTCATGTGGGGGGGTCTCCTCCTCCCATCCTGAGGGACCAACACCTCCTGCCGTGCTGCCACCTCCTCAACAAGGGCAGCAAGGCATTCATCTGAAAAGTGAGGGGCGCATTGGCCCCCCACCTGGCCTATCCTGCAGCCTGGCCTGCTTCTCTGCCCTTCCCTCCAGCTCAGCCGACCCCATGCGGTGTGACCTCGAAGTGGCCATTGTGAGCAGCCTACAGGAGACTGCCAGGCCTTCCTTTAAACAGACTGCTGAGTCGCCATTGGACCCGGCGGTCTGTGCACGCCCGCCACAGCCCGCACACTCCCACTATCCTAGGGAGTCGGCAAATATGCTGGGTGGGCCTTAATTGGCCTGCCCACGTAAAATGGCGGCATGGACCTGATCGTGGACACCGGTCGGGTCCGCACCCGCCCATGCCCGCTCCAGCTCCACCCACCTGACAGTCAGAAAATTCTTCCCACAGGCTCGCACACACATACAAACCCTCACAGACACAGACTCACACACACACAGACACACAGACCCTCACACACAGACTCAAACACACACACACACACACACGCACACACACAAACAGGGCAGGATTTTTCGCGGAGTGGGCAGGGGCACGCCCGACCTGCTCGAGCATAAAATGATGTGCGCTGATGCCTTGGGCGAGCGTCCCAAAGTCATTGCGCATTCATGCAATATTTTGGTAGACAGACGCACACGGGAGTCGGAGCCGCACCCACCATTAGTTAAGAGGCCAGTTAAGGCCCTTGACAACCCAATTGATGGTGATTTACCATTGCCTGTGTGATTTTTTGCTTGTCGTATGGGCAAAATGAGCCACAATTTGTAAAACCTCATTCACGGGCGGGATAAGAAGGGTCAGCAGCATTGTCAATGTGAGTAGTGAGGGCTTTTGGAGATAACTTGCTGCTGGTGGCTTATTGGTACTTCTCAGCTTAATCTCTGATTGGGGCTTCATTCTTAGCATTTCCAGGTGTCATTTCTGGACTTATTGGTGTCTTCCAGGTCCCCGGAGGATTCAGACTGTGTGGACCCTTCCAGGTATCAGACAGCCTTCCCTTACCCTGGTAATGGAGACTGTGGTCTCCGCTGGAGGCACCTCCTCTGAGGAGGAAGAGAGGGGCAGAAGAGAGAGGAGGCCACGTTTCCCAATGCAGCTTCCAGGGGAGGGACCTGTGGGAGGAGAGGCGCAGGCACAAGGGGCACAGGGCCAGCAAGAATTCCAAGGTGGAAGGGGCTGGAGAAGACGCCACTATCCTGCTGCCAGTGTTTACAGACGGCGATGTAGCTATCTCAACATGTCCAAGGTGCAATGCTGAAGGAGGCAAGTGAGACCATGACCTCCATTTGTCAGATGATTGGGCCTGAGATCAGCTCCGACTGTGTGGGTGGACACCTCATGTCAGTGGCTCTGAAGGTCACAGTAGCCCTCAGTTTCTATGCCTCCGGCTCTTTCCAGGGCTCAGTGGAGGATCTGTGTGGAGTCTCCCAACCAGCTGTCAACAGTTACGTCAAACTGGTAACAGAAGTTCTGTTCAGGTGAGTACTGACCTTTTTTCTTTAGCGCACAAACGAGGCCAGCCAGGCTGAGTGAGCCAGAGGTTTTGCAGCGATTCCTGGGTCCCCCAGTGTGCAATCGATTGCACTCATGTGGCCATCAAGGCGCCCATGGGTCAGGCGGGTGCCTTCGTCAACAGGAAGGGATTCGACTCCATGAACGTGCAGATAGTGTGTGACCACAGGATGCATATTCTGCAAGTCTGTCCAAAGTACCCTGGCAGCTCCCATGACGCTGACATCCTGAGAAATTACTAGTGCCAAGGCTCTTCAGTGCTCCAGCGCGGGTGGATGGATGGCTGCTGGGTGATAAGGGCTATCCCCTAAAAAGGTGGCTAATGACATCTCTCCGCCACCCAAGAACAGATGCAGAGCAGCGGCACAACAGGAGTCATGCCCCCAGAAGGGCGGTGATAGAGAGAGCCATAGGTCTTCTCAAGATGCGTTTCCAATGCCTGGACCATGCAGGGAGCGCACTGCAATACTCCCCAGAGTGGGTGTCACTGATAGTGGTTGCATGCTGTGCTCTCCACAATCTGGCACTGGCAAGGGAGGACCCACCGGAGGAAGAGGATGTTGACGCAGCTGCACAGGCCACAGATGATGAATCCAGTAGTGAGTCAGAAGAGAAGCACGGCGGGGAGAATGCTGAGGGCATGGAGCCAGACCTTGGTAACATCCAGGGAGGCAGGGATACCAGGGACGCCTTGATTCAATGCTCCTTCAGCTAGGCTGCCAAACAAGAACTACCACCTCATGCGAGGACTGCCGCCTCCACTCTGGATCGCACAAATTACCCTTTCCTTAGCCCCTAAGATATACTCAGTGCCTGTGAAATAAAGTTTTGAGCCACCCATGTCCACCATTACATACTGGCCTACCCTGCACCTACAAAACAAATGAAGCATACTCATGTCAGTAACACCAAAGCAAATGTAATTTCATGTTGGAACTCACATAGTATTGAATGGAACAATGTCTGGTGTTGATAGTCACACCATAAAAAAATATATAAACAAAATGGTGGAACAAAAGATCACCCATGACCAGCTCCTTTTGTGCTTAAGGTGCTTTAAACTTACATTTACAGGTGCTACGTCTAGGTGCTCCCCCCTCGCTGGCACTGGCATCTGAGGCAGCCTGCTGACTCTGCTGTCCTGTTGGCCTAGATGGCCTTGGCGGTCGCCCTCTCATCAGTGGAGCTTGTGCTGGCCCCGCCTGGGAGGGACCGGCCATTGGCGCAGCTGGTATCTCCCCAGTCGCCTCAGCCTCATCAGATGCTACGGTCACTGGCAGAGGGGCAGAGGAGCTGCTGCCGTCACCCAGAGTGCCCTGGGAGGAGCCCGCAGAGATGACAAGCAGCTCATGCGCAAACGTGAGGTCGCTGTGCACCTCCCTACTCACCACTGATAGACGGTCACCTAGCTGGGATACTGGGTGCCCCATCCATCTCGCACATGGACATTGGCCAGCTGAGGTCAGTGTCTGTGTGAGGGCTTGCAGGTCCGAGCGCAACCCCAGGAACCCCTGATTCTGTTCCTGGAGCAGTGCCTTCATGAGAATCGCCACTCTCTCCTCCTCATGTAGGAGGCATTGCGCTTGGTCATGAGGGTCAGCACGGTACTCATGCTCTGCAGGGACTCCTTCACAATGGAGACCATGGCATGCATGCCCTCTTGGATCTCTACCAGATCCTCCCGCACACCCCGCTGGATGTCCAGGATCCGCTGCCTAATGGACGACTCCAGAGGCCCATCATCAGCCTTCGACTGAACAACGCCCTGGTCTTCAGCAGTTCTCTCCGACTGCCGGTGCCCTGGGCACTCTCTGCCTCTGCTTGCACCTCAAGGGAATGTGAAGTGCCCTCAACAATTGGCACTGAGATACTAGCTGCCGAATTAATGCCCACCAAGGCTCTGGTATCTCTGCTGCTGCCTGCTTCAGAGAGTGGGTGTGATGTGGGTGCTTGGGGAGCATTGTGGTCCTCCAGTATCAGGGGTGGCCCTTTGGGGTCTGGAGATCAAACATCTGCTGGTGACCCTAAAAGGGAGAAGAAGGGCATGCCGTTAGTTAAAGTCATCACACTGTCACTGTGCATGCCAGGCACCCTGGTGAGACAATGGAGATCAGCATCATGGTGCCCTCGTCTTTCATTGATCAATGGGGCTCCAGGTTTGAGGCTCCCATCAATGAGGAGACTGCACTAGAATGGTTCCACAAGCTGAAATTCTCACCTCAGAGCACTGCACTCTTACCTTCGTCTGACAACTCAGCCTCACCGCGGCCTCTTGACCAAGGTTCATGGTGCCTCCCGAGCTCCAAGGCCTCCTACTCATAGCGGGAGAGGATGAGGAGATGTAGGGGTCCTCCGCCAGTCTGCGTGAAAATACCAGCCTCTCAGCGCTGTTATGGGATATTTTCTCCTGAAAGGATAGAGCAGCATTGATTAGCCCACTCTCTACCTGCAGGGCCATTGCAGCTTGGCCAACCCCAGCTGAGGAACACCTTGCAAGGCAGATCTGATTCGAAGCCCTCGAGGCGCAAGGCACTCAGTCCAAGCAGCCAGGGCTCAGCCCCTTGACCAGCTCCAGTGTCATTGACAGTTGGCACTCAGACTCTAACACTCCTGAGCTCTACGGGGAGACGGCCAGCCCAAAACAATGCAACACACTGACCCATGCCAACATGGTATCAACCCTTCCTGAGCGCAGCAGGTCATTGAAGCGCTTCCGGCACTGGACCCAGATGTGCCGCACCATGTCATGGCCTCACGGCCTCTGACCAGCACTGCCACCTCCTCCCATACCCTCTTTGTGAGGTGTGGTGTCACACACTCTCACACACACACTCTCACATACACACACTCTCACACACACACACTCACACACATACACACTCACACACACACTCACGTACACTCACACAGAAATGTTCACATACACACACACTCACATACACTCGCACACTTACTCACACATGCATACTCACACACATACTCTCATACACACACTCACGCTCACATACACACTCTCATGCACACACACTCACACACACACTCACACACACACATACTCACACACACACACATACATACACACACACTCACACAAACACACACACACACACACACACACACTCACACAAACACACGCAAACTCACACACACTCACATACACATGCACACATACTCACATTCACACTCTCATGCACACACACACTCACACACACACTCACACACTTACACAAACACACACACATGCTCACACACACACACACTCACACATAATCACACACACAGGTGGAATTTTCCGTCCCCGTTGGTATCGTGGGTCATGGTGGGCGTGAGAGGACAACATGGCAAGATGGCCAAACAATCAGTTTCGCAGCTTTGTGAAACCAGTTTGCGATCATCCACTCCACCCATCAATGGCAGGCCATGCTTCCTGCTGCCGCAGATTGGGAACATCATTTTAATACATCTGCATATAACTATAAGCCCTGCTCACCGGAATCATCCTCCCACACTGAATCATCTGGGCATGCCCGTGGGAAAACATCTGGACCAGTGTGACGTGCAGAAGTCGGGTCTTACCGTTGGGGCCTTGTTCACATCGCTGATGTCCGAGGAGGAGAAGATGCTGGAGCTGTACAGCTACTGGACCCTGGAGGAACACATGCATTGCATGTTGGGTGGATTCTAATGCACATGGCTCCATATTTTTTAAAAGGCGTGAAACTTGTAAATGTTGATGTGCAGAGAGATATGGGTGCACTCGTACAAGGGACAAAAAAAGTTAGCTTGCAGGTACAGCAAGAAATTAGAAAGCAAATGGCATGTTGGCCTTTATTACAAGCTGGGAATTGAAGTACAAGAATTAAAAAGTCATGTTACAATTGTACGAAGCTTTGGGGAGACCACACTTGGAATACTGTGAGCAATTTTGGTCTCCATATTTAAGGAAGGATATACTTGCATTGGAGGCGGTATATTGAAGGTTCATTCTAGATTGGTCCTTGGGATGAAAGGGTTGTCCTATCATGAGAGTCTGAATAAATTGGGTCTATATCCTCTGGAATTTAGAAGAATGAGAAGTGATGTTATTGAAACATTCAAGGTTATGAAGGAGCTTGACAAGATAGATACCGAGACATTGGCCGGAACTTTCCAGCTCCTCATGCCGGTGGGATCTTCCAGTCCCGCTGATGTGAATGGGGATTTCAATGGCTCACCCACCCCACCATGGGTAAACCCGCTGTGGGGGTGCTGGGAAATTCCGGCCATTGGGGAATCTAGAATAAGGGTCTCAGGAAAAGGGGGGTGATCATTTAGGACTGAGAAAAGGAGAAATTTCTTCAGAGGATTGTGAACCTTTGGAATTCTCCAACCCAGAGGGTTGTGGATGTTCCAAGACTGATAGACAGATTTTTGATCTCTCAGGGAATCAAGGGGATTGGATAGGAAAATGGAGTTAAAGCCCAAGATCATCCATGATCATATTGAATGGCAGAGCAGTGTCGATGGGCCATATGGTCTTCTCTTGCTTCTATTTCTTATGTTCTTAAGTCACACGCCATCCCGACATGGAACTACGTAGCTGTTTCTTCACAGTCACCGGATGAAAATCCTGGAATTGCTTTCCTAACAGCACTGTGAGTGTACCTACGTCACATGGACTGCAGCAGTTTAAGAAGCCAGCTCACCACCTCAAGCAATGGGGCCCCGAAGAGGAGTCACGTTGGGATCGAAACGTTAACTCCGTTTCTCTCTCCACAGATGCTGCCAGACCTGTTGAGCTTTTCCAGCACTTTCTGTCTTTATTTCAGATTTCCAGCATCTGCAGTATTTTGCTTTTATTATTGAACATGGGAGTGTCCAGTTGAGATTTTCAGGCTTAAAGAATAAGGGTTTGCAAAATATAGTGTTAAGTTAATAGTGCTTGCTTTATTTAATTCAATAAAATATTTTGTTTAAAACGTGAAATCTTGTGGTGTAATTCTTTCAGTTGATAACTGGGAGTTTGAATGTCTTTTTTAAGCTTCAAATGGTCGCCCTCGAGATCATAACATGGTTGGCTCCTCGTCACCAGTTTATTGGGGCTGGTGAATCCCAGTTGCACGCTTGTTGTGGGATGGCCGATTTGGTACTATAGGTAGAGTTGATTAGCAGACACTTCTGAGGTGGAAAACATTCTGTTTATTTACAAAGGTACTCAGCAACTTCTCATGTAAGCTTTCACACCAAACCCTATTTCCATACTACTGACTATTAACCACAGGCCACTGACGACAGAGGTAGCCCGTAATACTCTTCTATTGGTTACACAAGATCACGTGATCTTCCTTTATGACATTCTTCTTAAAGGTATGCTACACGTTAGCTTTCACCATAATTACCACAAGCCTATATTATTACTGCAACTAAATGGTGCCAACTTTAAGCTATTGGACCAGAAAAGAGGCTAAAAACTAGACTTCTTTACATGAGATTGTGACTGTTAAATTCAAGTTCTATCTTTTCTTTCCCATTGTTTCAATGTTGTTCTCACTGCTGTGCAGCGTAAACCAAACAGGTTTACAGGACACTCCTTGAAGCTGTTACATATTGCATTAACTGCAAAGTGAACGCTGGAGCTTGAGAATAATCTTTTGCTGTTTAGTAATGGCAGCTGATTATTTGATTTGTGTGTTATCTCTTCTCTCTGGAGATGAAACTCAGCCCTCACTCTTAGAATCATTGAGCACGAGCCAATCATTGTCAGCTTTCAAATTGAAAGCCACTTGTTCGGCAGAATTGCAGGAAGTATTGGTAATAAAAAGACAAAGCAGAACAGCAGCTGGACATCTGTCACAGAGGGAGTTGCAACATGTTCACCCCAGGGAATGGAAACAATTATCAGACTGTTAAAGGGGCACTCACATCCTGGTAACTTCACCTCACACTGGTGTTTTACAGATGATGCAGTTCCTGCTATTACCATTTTACTAAAAAGGTTAGTTCGAAGAAAGCAATTGAATTTTTTTAAATTATGGATTGAGACAATTGCAGACATGCGAACCAAAAGACAGCGAAAGGTAAAGAGCTAGTCCTTTGAGCCTATTGTTATTTGTCACGGTGTGTCTATTTTATACCACCTGCCCCTCACGACCACCACCTACTCCTTGCTGCACATCAGCTTCATAAGCTTCTGGGAAACTGGGAGAATAAAAACCTTATGCCAAGTCAGGGGAAATCTCTGGAAAATTCCTCTTCAACCTCCAACGGACAATCAAACAAATCCCTGGAGACCATAGTGACAGAAAATCAACTGCTCCAATACCCACCAATATGTATGGAGCTGAATTGGTCACACTCAGTAATTTGTGAAACTCAACAATGGTTGCCTAAAGACTGCATCATAATGGAATGGTAGATTTAGGCTTTGTGCGTAAAACATCAGAACTTGGAAAAACCACTCAAAATCTTAGCTTTTCTTTCTCTTTTTAATTGCTTTCTGTGCAATTTCTGGTTTTTTTTAAATTTCAGCTTATAAGTATTTATTTGCATTTTTCCATGGGAAAAATTGTCCCCCGCGTTGGGGGGAATACGGGAGTGGGCGTGGGTTGGCGTACCTCCAATCGACGCCCCCGATCAGGGGCGTGCCGCCATGTTGCGTGGGTGGGCCAATTAAGGTCCGCCAGGAAGTGCTATGCGTTCCCTGTGCGGGCGAGGGGGATTCCCTGCACAAACACACGAAAGAGCACACTCATCCCCCTGAGGTAAAGTGCTGCCTCAGGGAGGTCAGCTCTGAATTAAAACTTGCAATAAAAATGTTAGAAAAATCTCCCTGATATGTCCCCTCATGTGACACTGTCACATGAGTTGGGACATGTCCATAACTTTAACTAAAATCTTTATTAAAAATTTAAATACCCTCATGAAACTTCATTCTGCCCGTGGATGAGGTTTCATGCTTTTTCTGCCCGCCAGGGCTCCCAGCCTGCCCGCCAACCTTAAGGTTGGACAGGCAGGTCCATTAATGATTTTAATTAGTTTTTCAATGGCCTCAATAGGCCGTTGACAGGTCAGCGGGTGTGCAGCTGACCTGAAAATGGAAATGACGCGGGGTGACATCGGGAGTTTCACCCGACGTCATCCCGCATCATTTTACACGTCGGTGAGTGGGCCCCATCCCCGTTCGCCGACCGGAAGACCCTGCCCCATATTTCTAGGTCTTAATAGCTCAAGCTAGAGTACATATGAAAGTATTTTGATCTTTTGGAAAGACCAAAATCAAATCCTGGATCAAATCCAAAATATGTCTGGGCTTTTATCTGTTTTATCACCTTTTCCAGGGAAGCATTGGCTTTGGTTGGGGAGAGGGGTGAGGAGTGTGGGTGGGGGTGGCAGGGGGTTTGGGGGGCATATATATTACTTGAAGTAAAAGTCATCACAATTATATGGGGCAGGTTAGATGGACCAGTGGGTCTTTTCTCCTCCTTCAGTTTCATAAGTACAAGGAGATTAGAATGGAGGAATGGTGGCGTAACTGGATTAGGCTAATGGTCTGGGGGCAAGGGTTCAAATCCCACCATAGCAGCTGATGGGATTTAAATTCAATTAATAAATCTGGACTATAAAGCTAGCCTCAGTAATGGTGACCATGACACTATCATCGATTGTTGTTTAAAAACCCATTTGATTCGCTAATGCTCTTAAAGGAGGGAAATCTGAAATCTGCCATTCTTACCCATTCTAGGGTACATGTGACTCCAGATCCACAGAAATGTGATTGCCTCTGAAATGGCTTAGCAAGCCACTCAGTTTAAAGGCAATGAGGGATAGGCAACAAACACTGGTCATGTTGGAGAAGTCCACATCCCATGAAAGAATAAAGGAAAATGAACTAATGTCAAACCTTGTCCAACATTTTTCCTGTCATCTTGTATTTGTCTCCAGGCTCACTTAAGATAGCAGACCTGGCAAAAGTCACAATACAATGTATTTGAATGCAATGGTCAGATCAAGGAATTTGGTGCTGAGACATTTGAGTACATCAGCACACTTGTGGTGTGAAGTTATTGTGTGCCACTGCAAGCAGATTGATGCAGTTCTGTGCATCTCTTATCTTCCCCTTATCGACCCACAGTGCCATGACCTCCACCACAGTTAGGGCAAGGAGGCATGTCCTGAATCCACCCCAGCCGGAATGGAGTTCGAAGCCTCTGATGTTGGCACCAATTTGGCCCACATTGGCCGTCCAGCCAACTGAACCAAACAGGCCCCCAAGGACACTGAGTTTCTGTGGCAACATATACTATTACATGCACGTTGTATCCTGGTGCTATGGATAGTACGGTAGAGTCTCCAATTTCTTTCCATCACATGGCTGACCAGGAATCTCTCCCGCATTTAACACCTGTCATTGGTGTATGTTGGAAGGATTACTAGTTAATATTCAACCTGTTTAGCCACGTTCTGAATGCACCTTCCCTAGCCAGCAAGTCCTGGGCTGGGACTTGAACATGGATCTTCTGGCTTAGAGGCAAGGGCACTACCCACTACGCCACTAGACTTACCTGAATTAAATGTAGGGCACCAGAAAAAAATAACTTGCATTTACATAGCACCTTTCACCGCCTCAAGACATCCCAAATCACTTTCCTGATCAATGACACACTTTTGAAATATAGTCACAGATGGAATGTAGGGCCAGCATTTTTTTGCTCGATGTACAGGCGTGCACCCAACACACTTGAGCTTAAAATGACACGCAATTATGTAGGGCAATCGTCCCAATGTCACCGCGCACTTGCGCGATATTTTAGTTCGCAGCACGCACGGGAGTCAGATCTGCGCCTGCCATTAACTAAGACCAGTTAAGGCCCTGAAAAACCCAATCAATGCTGATTTAGCATCGGAGGATTCAGATCATGTGGACCCTTCCAGGGATCAGACAGCCTTCCCTTACCCTGGTAATGGGGATTGTGGTCTCCGCTGGAGGGACCTCCTCTGAGAGGAAAGAGAGGGGCAGAAGGAAGAGGAGGCCAGGTGTCCCAATGTAGCTTCCAGGGTAGCGATCAGTGGGAGGAGAGGTGCGGGCACAAGGGGTGCAGGGCCAGCAGGAGGTCCAAGGCAGAAGGAGCCATAGAAGATGCCACTATCCTGCTGCCAGGATTTACAGGCGGCGATGCAGCTACCTCAATATGTCCGAGGTGCAATGCCAAAGGAGGCTCCGCCTCTCAAGGGAGACAGTGACCTCCATTTGTCAGATGATCAGGCCCGAGATCAGCTCCGGCTGTGTGGGTGGACACCCTATGCCAGAGACTCTGAAGGTCACAGTGGCCCTCAACAATATATGCCAGTGGCTCTTTCCAGGGGTCAGTGGGGGATCTGTGTGGAGTGTCCTAATCAGCTGTCCACAGTTGCGTCAAACTGGTGACAGAAGCCCTGTTCAGGTGGTTATTGACCTTCCTTCATTTCGGTATGGATGAGGCCAGTCAGGCAGAGCGAGCCAGAGGCTTTGCAATGATTGCTGGGTTCCCCCGCGTCCAGAGTGCAATAGACTGTACACATGTCGCCATCAAGGCACCAGCAGGTGAGCCCGGTGCCTTCGTCAACAGGAAGGGCTTCCACTCCATGAACGTGCGGATAGTGTGTGATCACAGGATGCAGATTCTGCAAGTCTGTGCAAGGTACCCAGGCAGCTCCTACGACACGTAAATCCTGAGACACTCCCAGGTGCTGCGGCTCTCCAGTGCTCCAGCCCGACTGGGTTGATGGCTGCTGGGTGACAAAGGATATCCCATGGAAAGGTGACTCATGACGCCTCTCCACCACCCAAGAACAGAGGCTGAACAGCGGTACAACAGGAGCCACGCCACCACAAGGGCTGTGGTAGAGACATCCATAGGTCTTCTCAAGGTGCGCTGGCGATGCCTGGACCGTTCAGGGGGTGCACTGTAATACCCCCCAGAGCGGGTGTCACTGATAGCCGTTGCATGTTGTGCTCTCCACAATCTGGCACTGGCAAAGGGGGACCCACTGGAGGAAGAGGATCTTGTCACAGTTGCACAGGCCACAGATGCTGAATCCAGTAGTGAGTCAGAAGAGGAACATGGTGAAGAGAATGCTGAGGCCATGGAGCTAGACTTCAGTAACATCCAGGGAGGCAGGGACACCAGGGACGCCTTGATCCAATATTCCTTCAGCTCGGCTGCCAAATAAGTGCTACCACCTCATGCCAGGGCTGCTGCCATCATCCCGGATGTCTGAAATGACCCTTCCCTTGGCCCCAAGATACACTCAGTGCCTGTACAATAAAGTTTTGAGCCACCCACGTCCAGCATTACATACTGGTGTACCCTGCACCTACAAAACAAATGAAGCATCCTCAGGCCAATAACACAGAAGCAAATTTAATATAATGTTGGCACTCACACATTATGAACATAACGATATCAGGTGTTGATGGTCACACCATTAAAGAAATGAAAAAAAAATGGCAGAACAGAAGATCACCTGTTACCAGTCACTCTTGTGCTTCTGATGCTTTAAACTTACGTTTATTAGTGCTACCTCTTGGTGCACCCCCTCTCTGGCATCGGCATTGGAGACAGCCTGCCGACTTTGTTGTCTTGGCCTGGATGACCTTGGTGGTCGCCCTTTGACCAGTGGAGCCTATGCTGGCCCCTCCTGGGAGGGAGCGGCCAATGCCACGGCTGGCATGTACCCAGTCACCGCAGCCTCATCAGATGCCACGGTTACTGGCAGAGGGGCAGCAGGCAGCTCGTGCACTATGGACCTCCCTACTCGCCATTGATGGACGGGCACCTAGCTGGGATACTGTGTGCCTCATCCATCTCCCACACCTAAGGTCAGTGCCTGTGTGAGTGTTTACAAGTCCAAGCAACCCCAGGAGCCCCTGATTCTGTTCCTGGAGCTGCCTCTCCATGACAGTTGCCACTTTCAATGGAGGAGGCAGTGCGCTCGGCCATGAGGGTCAACGCAGTGCTAATGTTCCCGCATGGACTCCTTCATAACAGAGACCATGGTATGCATACCCTCATGTATCTCTGCCAGTTCTTCCCACACATCGTGCTGGACATCCAGCACCTGCTGCCTAATGGGCAGCTCCAGTGGCTCATCATCAGCCTTTGACTGAGCATCATCCTGGTCCCCAGCAATCCTCTGACTGCCAGCACCCTGGGCCCTCTCTGCCTCCTTCTGCACCTCAAGCAAGTGTGAAGTGATCTCACCACTGTGCACCGCTATTCTAGCTGAGGGTCTAATGCTCACTGAGGTGCTGGTATCTGCACTAGTGCCTGCTTCAGAGAGCGGATGTAACGCAGGTGCATCTGGAGCCTGGTGGTCCTCCGGTGTCAGGGGTGGCTTCTCGAGGTTCTGCAAATAGCTGCTTGGTGGCAAATCCAAGGGAGAAGAAGGACATCACGCTGTCACTGTGCATGCCAGGCATTCTGGTGAGACAATAGAAATCTGCATCACGGTACTATTGACTTTCAATGATCAATGGGGAATCCAGTTTGGGGGCTCCCATCAATGATGAAACTAGACAAGAATGTTTGCACCATCCGAAACTCTCACCTCTGTGCACTGCACTCTTACCTGCATCTGACACCCCAGCCTCTCCGCGGCTGGATGATCGAGGTCCATGGTGCCTCTCCAGCTCTAAGGTGTCTTGCCCGAATCTGGAAAGGATGAGGAGGTTTGAGGTCCTCTGCTGGTCCGCGATCTCTCAATGTTGTTATGAGATGTCTTCTCCAGAAAGTACAGAGAAGCATTGATTAGTCCATTCTCCACCTGCAGCGCCATTGCAGCCTGGCCAACCCCAGCTGAGGGATACCTCCCAGGGGACATCTAAGTCGTGGTCTTCGAGTCGCATGGCACTCAGTCCAAGCAGCCAGGGCTCACTCCCTTGGCTAGCTCCGGCATCATTGACAGCTGGCACACAGACTCTAACACCCCAGAGCTCCATGAGGGGAATGCTCGGACCTTAACACTTCAACACACTGATCCATGCCAATCCATCCATGGTACTCACCCTTCCTGAGCACAGCAGGTCATTAAACCTCTTGCGGCACTGGACCCAGGAGTGCCCCACACCGTCATGGCTGCTGATGAGTGCTGCAGCCTCCTCCCGTGCTCTTTTGGTGAGGTGGGGTGGCCTCCACCTTCCATCCCTTGGGACAAGGGTGTCCCTCCTGGCAGCCTCCTCCTCCAGGAGGACCGCGAGGCACTCGTCCGAAAATCAGGGAGGCCGAGTACCCAACTGACCTGCCCTCCCGCCTGGCGTCTGCATCTGTGCTTGAGGCCATCTCCTTGCAGCTGCTCTGTGTCTGATGCGGGCAGCTTCCCTGGGGCTGCCTGCGCCGTTTTTGAACTGGCCGCTTGGTCGCCATAGGACCCGCCTGGCCTTTCTCAAACATTCAGCAACCGCCGTTCACGCTCGGAGGGCCTTAACTTGGCCCGCCCATGTGAAATCGCGGGCGCAGCCCCAACGCAGGCGACGGTCCGTTTCGCGGCTGTACCCACTCGCTTCCCTCCGCCGTGCCCACCCGACTGACCAGAAAATCCTGGCCTAGGGACAATATATTGGCCTGGACTTCAGAAATAATTTCCTGCCTTTTTTCAAAGTGCCACACTGAAATCTTTTTGGAACCACCTGACAAAGCAGACAGGGACTCAGGCTGGGATTTTCCAGTCTCTGCGGGCTGAGCCATTCAAATGTCCATCGCCTTGATGGGGCCGGAAGATCCCGCCCGCGGAGAGGCTGGAACGTTTCATCATAAGGGAGGGGCTTCCACCAGTGCAACGCTGTCTCAGTACTGCACAGGAGCATCAGCCTGGATTATGTGCTTAAATATCTGTAGTGGACCTTATGATTCAGAGTGAGAGTTCTACAGTAAGCCAGAGCTGACTGCGTTAGTTTTAATGGAGCAACAACATGGGAGCTTAGTTTTGCAATGTTCCACCCCTGTATCTCACCCGTGTCCCCACTTCCCAAGCTCCACTTTTATGCTGTGACTCTTTGAGACATTTTTTCTAAGCTTTTAATTACCTACTTCTCCATTGGAGAGTTTATCTCAGTCAACATCAGGATTATTGATGACCTTTGTATCAGTTCATGCCTCAATCAGCTATACTCCAGTGAATATATGTCAAATTCATGCAGGTTTGTAGAATTCATAAGTGCAGCATTTCACTAGGAGCACTTTTTAATATTGATGAAAAAGGCGTTAAAAAGAGCACAAAAGGGATTTCAAAAGAAAATGTGTGACAACTAGTTACAGCTAGAGCATTTCTACAGAAGCCCAAGATTAGGTTTCCAGACAATTCTCACATCAAGCGAAGTTAAGTAGTACAAGGAGATTTCACAAAATGGAAGTTCATTTAAAAAAAAAATAAGCACTGAGAAAGCAATAAAATAATAAAGTTAAAAGTTAACTTTAGTTCAAACTCACACAGTGTTCTTCCTTTATAACAATGGGTAGATAATACTCTTTCTGTAATAGTGCTCATCTAAAAACACATAGCTCTGTGGGTTCCTCTATGTATCTTTTATTTTCTATTTTCTATTTACAAATGCCAGCAGCAGTGACAACAAAACTGGTTCAGACTAGTCTGTACTTTATTACTGGAAGGGAATAGCCTATTAGATGTTAGAGTGTACGCAATGATTCCAGGGTAGATTGATCTCCCTTCTGTAATGTACTGAATGCTACAAATCCCTGCAAGCAGAGGCTGAGACAACGTTTAATATAAAAGAAAAGAAAATGACAACCAGCTTAAAAATGCCAGGACCAAAAAGCAACTAATATGTTTTGCAACTGCAAAGCAGCCTCCTTTTTGTGAAAAGTAATTTGCGGCTTTGGGTTTATCCAAAAGTGGAGACATGAGTTTCTGCTCCTTGGTTGTCCATTTTGTTGAACTTCCCCTAAGCTTATAAAACTGATCTCTCATGCATTGCAACAGAGGCAGAGAGAGCTGTTTGCACTCTAGTGACTTGAGAGTTAATTATAAGAAGTGTGCATTCACAGAGAAAACACGGAAATAAGAAAAAGCATAGCTGGATTTACTTTCAAGGCAATTTTATACCTTACTGCAAGAATTGACCTTCCTTGAAAGAGTCCTGCATGTCCATAATAAATGGCCAACCCTGTTCCTAATACACTTTGTAAGGACAACTTTTGTTACCATAAGTTCAATACTCCATTGCTACAGCTTATTACTGTTGACTGATAATATCACTGATAGTGCCCCATGACCAACACTACTAACTATAGTGAATATTTAGAATTCTCTATTCCAGAGAGTTGTAGATGTTCAGTCCTGATTACATTCAAGACAGAGGTTGATGGATTAAGGAGTATAGGGATAGTATAGGAAGGTGGAATGGAGGCAGAAGATCAGCCATGATCTTATTCAATGGCTGATTTTGTTAACTTGAATTTTCAGTGTTGATCTATGAATATTTCTGTGAAGTAACTGCATATATAATATCTGTAGTAAGACAGCACTTTGGTTTGTCAAAGCATTTCCCAGTACTTCACATACACATTCACTGTAAAGTACGGTGGATGCTGTTATGCTGGCAAACATGGCATCCATTGCTCATATTAATTGAGATGTATGAGCAGTTAAGCCTGTTTTTTTAATGGCACTGTTCATTAAAGGGTGAATGTTGGCCAGAGCGCTCTCCTTTGAATGGTGCCACATTAATACTCATATGTAGACAGGTAACCAAGATGTTTAATTATTGTCTCCAATGTAGGTTACAAGCTGCATGATGATTATGGGGTAAGTTCTGTGATAATCTGGAAGTACTGTAAAATAAAAACAGAAAATGCTGGAAACAATGAGCAAGTCAGGCAACATCTGTAGAGAGAAACAGAGTTAATCTTTCAGGTCTATGACCTTTCATCGTTGCTGAGCATTAATAAATGTTACAGGCATTATAGCTGGAAATAAATCGTCTTTTGAAGGTTTTGAGGTGAAACTACTGTCAGTACACATTGCTTTCTTTTTTTCCCAGTACGGCTGTCTAAAATTATTGCCAGAGGTCATGTATGCATCTACAAGGTTCTCAAAGTCATCCCTCTGTGAACTTGTAATAGTTTCACAGCTCATCAATGCTCTAATGTTCAGCAAACCAGTTCTGTCGGGGAATATTTCAGGCTGGGAGCAAAGATGACTTTCTGATCAGTGAGCTCCTTTACAACAGATACTTCAACTGACCCCTAAATAACTTTCAGACATTCTTCCTCTGACAGTTTTGATACACACAAACTGACATTTGGCCTTTCAACGTTTACAAAAGCATGTAATGCCGATTAATCTCAAAATTTCAGCAGTCATTGAACTGCTCAGCTGGCTATTATACGGCTGTCTACTTGTTTGGGGAGGGGGTGAAGAAAGGCTGGAGGTATGTAAAAGATTTAAATCATGCATGTTTCCTCATAATACTTTTTGATGACAGATTTAAAACACCAGCTCTGCTATTAAGGTTTTAGTCTTTGAGGCGCTTTTATTATTTAATTGTATGTGGGCAGTCTCAGTTACCCCAGGTATGTCATCCTCTTTATTGAAATTGTTTGCTTTGCTAGACTGCCTTAGAGGAAGGATTTTAATAGTCAAGCATGTAGTGCAAACTAGAATTACAGCTGCATTAGATCAGTTAGGGGTGGCAGTTTGCTTTCCTTAAGGAACATTAGTGAACTAACTGGCTCCTTACAATGACGTGTATGACTACTTTTGTATTTTTCAGGTGCTTTTTTCCAGGTTCTTTTCAGCTGCTACCACACAAGTTACCACCATTTACAAGTTTACAACTCCATTTACCCACAAGATTTATTCAATGCGGTTTCACAGCTTACCATGATGGGATTTCGTCCAACACCATAAATGTTTCATATACTGGTGACGTGGTCGCTAGCTTCTGATGCATAGTCTATCTTATCTAGAGAGACTGTAGTCTTACTGTGGTACTTGCTTCAAATTGTGGTTTATTAACACTATATAAAAGACAGGTTATAGAGTAGTGTTGGGCTACTACGACATGAGAAGATCTCCAACACCGTATGTTCAAAACATTATCCTAATGCTATTTTTAAAAATGGACTTCCTGATGAACCAAAAAATGGCTGCTGCAAGTCACGTGACCACATGGTTGGCCCATGTTTACCCTCAGAAGTGAAAGAACAAAATAATTATTTTCTCAGTTTCTGGAATCTCACACCTCATTGTACAGACGTTTTGTAATCATGAAACCAGGAGACTCAAACATTGAAACTCGTTATGCCTGCAAAGCTGCTAATGGACTTATATCAAACCTGGGACTGTCCAGGCCCATTTCAAAGGGGAACCAAGGGGACGTCATTTACGTCTGATAAGCTCACCTTGCTAGCAGAGTCAGTGGGCCTGCCTAGACAATAGCTTCCCAACACCAGACTGGTGTTATGATCTCAGCTGATGTTACTACTGGTCAAGTCAAATCCCAGGGTGAAATCCAGCTTGATAGATCCTAACTTTTATCTTTTGTTTAGATATGTGGAGAGTGGCTATTGAACAGAGTCACAGAAGCCAGTTGATGAACTTTTAACAAAAGAACAAAACATTTATTAAACAAGAAAAAATGTACTATATTACAATACTCCTTCACCCACAGCTATACCTTTACAGATATATACAGATTTGTAAGGATAACACAAGTTACAAAAGCTACCTTATATATACTCTAATGTTCACAGTAAGTACACAGTCCTTGTAAACCTGTGGTCAGCCAGACCACACTCTGAAACCAAGCAACAGATGTCACCCCAAACAGATACTATGGATCTTTCGTCAACTCCCCCTCAGACGCTTATCACACCGTGAGTCAACAGGTCTCACTGAATTCCGTCTTTCGCACAAGGGTTTCCAATCTCCAAAATCTTGCTTTGGAATCTTCTCCAAAAACAACACTTTCTCTCAGATGCCTTCCACAAGGGTCAACCTCCAGGATTTCAAACTCTCCTTCCGATGTTCCTCTCCCCTGGGTAACCACACGCATTCACACTTTCTTCCATGCACTCTCTCTCTCTCTCTCTCACTGACTCAGCCGTCAACAATACACAACAGCTTCACATGCCTATAGTAAAGAGTTACGGACTTTCAGATGTCTCCTTGGTCCTTCTGGATTCTCGCACACCTATATCGCTTTAAATCTGCATCCTGCAGCTTTCTCCCTTTAAGCTTGAAGCTTGAAGCCTTCCTCTCTGCTCCTTACTTTCACTTACACAGAACAGGACCTTTTCCAGACCCCTGTTCTTCTTTTGGCTAGGAGGTCTTCTCAGGGGCCCTCCTTTCTACTCCTTGGCCTTGGGGCCTTTCGGTTCTTTTGGGAAATCTACTCTCTCTGCAGTTCCCTCTCCCAGTAGACTGCTGACAACTTGGCATCTCAGAATATCCATAGTCCGACAACATCTCCACTCAAGGATGTCCATTGATTGTGAATAAGACAGAGAGAGTCAGCAACCTGTCACCACTTGATATGAAGAGGGGCAATTAGCCTGCCTTTTATTGGAAGGTTTGTGCCACCTGGACCTTGCAATTTAATATCTGATGGATGAAGGGATATTGGCTGAAGCCAGTCCAGGTGATCAGCTAGTATATTGACACCAGCTCCAGGGTCAAACTTAAAGTCAGTGTCAAAGTCTTTAACTTGCGCTGTAACTGGCTAATAGTCCTGATTAAGACCATTTACTTCCCCTAGAAACTCTGTAATTTTTGTCTCTGTCATGATTTCCAATTTCTTGGATGGAGTGCATTTCATAAATGGTCTCATCTTCTTCCTCTATTAAAGGTGTTGGACTTACAGAAGTGCTTGAAATGCTCAGTCTTCCTGCACTAGAAGCATTCTGCACCCACTGCTGGGAAATCCTGGTGTCTGTGTTGTTTCATTGCGCCACAAAGTAAGCATCTCAAAATGGCTGCTGTGGGGTTTCCCACCCTTTCGCCCATTTTGGTGGGCTTTTGAGTGTGTGCGGCCACCGCCCTTGGGCCTACCCAGTTAACGGAGTCATCTATAGCCTCGGTGTCACAGCGTATTAGAGCCTGATTTATCTCTCTGAGTTCGGCCAGCTTCAAGCATTGAACTGCCTGATTTAAAGTGAGGCTGTCCTTGGTCCGTAAAAAGAGCTTTCCATCATGGTGTAGGATCAGAATCCCCTTCAGCTTAGAAAATTATGGAATTTAAAAAAAAAATCCAGACCCACAGATGTGTTTTGACCTCATGTTTGGAACTATAAAATACAAAATCCCAGCTGCAACCAGCAGCACAGGCCTGGGCAGCAAGGGTTTAATTTGGGCAGTCAGTAAAAAAACAGTGGCTCATCAAAATGGTTTGGGGATTGACTGATTGCTATCAGAGTGTTTATGGTACCAGGGAAATGCCATTACCTGCCATTGACTAACACAATTAAGAGTCTGATCGTCCAACATAATGGCACAAGGAACATGTTATCAATACAATACACTCAAGGAGTGGTAATGCCCTTCAGGTCTGCACCACAAACAATAGTTGCAATGCCAGGTTCCAGTTCTATGACTGGTTCCTCTCAGGGAGAGGAATAGGGTCATTCAAACCTTTATCAACCCAGGAGCCAGGCACTGTTACCATGTTGCCTCAAACAGAAGGAGAATTGTTCATACAAGGAGAACTGATAATATTTGTCTGGGATATATCTCCCATGGAAAAACGTTGTACTGTTTCAAGCAGCATGACTTGATTGCATTGGTCGGAACTACACATGGAATAAACTAAGATTGCTAACCACTGGACATTGGAACGGCTGGAACAACAGGAATAATGTTTTGACATAACCGAGCTGAATTATTATAAAAAGGGCATAACAGAGTTTCTTGGTTGCAATTGGATGAAGGGTCCAGGGCTGGTCACCTTGACTCAGGAGCTACAATCAACACCAGATGGACCAGCCGTGTTGGGGATTGTAAGTGGTTTCAGCCGAATCGGAGTGACATTGGTGTGAGGGTTTTGTATGGGTTTGGGGCGAAAGTGTGGCGTTTTTGCCAGTAACCTGGAAGTGTCTTTTTCAGCCATATTGCAGTGATATTGGTCTGAGGGTTTCGGATGGTTTCGGGACAAGACGTGGTGTATTGCCCTCAGTTTGTAAGTTTTAAACTGGGTTTTAGTGACTTCGGGTTGGGTTAGCTGGGAATCGGGACATCAATTTCAGCCAGCCACAGGAAGCTTTGTGCTGAGGACAGGTTGTTTAAATTTGGGGTTTTTTCCTGTGTTATTTTAACTCATCATAGAAGTATCCGTATCAGGGGTATTAGCAGGTTCAATAAAACATCAAAATCTTGGTTGAGTCAAATGCTGCCTGTGTAATTTTGTTCTCTATAAATCCTAAAGTTCAATAACCCTTTAACTGGGGGCAACAGGAACCCCAACAATGGACCCCAAATGATGATGTGGTCGTGAATGAGATCATCTTTCAATACCCCCTGTCCTTAAAAGCTAGCCAGGTGATACAGGTTGGCAAGATAATTCGACTGATTCCCTTGGTCTTTGGTTAAAGGTTGCACGCTCTATCACAAGGTTTTGCTCTGGGCTAAAATATATGCCGAAGGCTTTGAGAACAGGGTTGAAGTCTGCAGGGGTCTCTTCCACTCCTTTTCTCAAGAGGACATTATCGGCTACCAAGCCCATGGCATAAAGGAATGAATTAACCTGGTGCTTCAGCTCTTTAGCATAAGACCTGATGCTGCTCGATATTGGAGGAAGTGTTTATTCCATTACTCCACTTTTGGCCTCTCTGCGGGCCCTTGAAGCTTTCGAACGAGCACGGGCAGTGACTGCTCACTGGGTAGGGATATTGTTACCGCTCTCCAGTTTGCCTCTCATCTAGAGAGACTGTAGTTTTACTCTGGTATTTGCTTAAAACAGGTTTATTAACACTATATATAAGACAGGTTACAGAGTAGGTATACCTCTCTTGAGTACAGAGTGTGCCATCCTCTCTACAGCGTGTCCAGCACATGACTGTTAATATCACTGATACATCATTGTCTACATCACTTATTACCATAGCTATTCTATTGACCCATTATACTACAATAAGTACTATCATACCCATTGCCATTTTCCTGCTACATGTTCACTCTACTACATAGGTAATGGAGAAGGCCACACATCCCCTCAAAATGATCTGCCGTTCATGGCTGATCTATATCTCAACTGCATTCGCCCAACCTCGTTTCATATCCCTCGCTGCCATTACCTATAATAAAAATGTGTCAGTCTCGGTTTTGAAATTGTCAATTGACCTAACATCAACAGCTTATTAGGGGAGAGATTCTAGGTTTTCAACAATTGTTCTTTTTAGAAGTGCTTCCTGATATCAACCCTATACCATGAATGCTTGTGCTGTTTAAGTTCTCCATTCATACTCAGAGATGTCTGCAGTAGAGTTAGTAAACTGACTACTTCACCAAACCAGCCCAATGAGACATTTGATGAGACCACAATGCTGCAATACTCCAGAGGGTAAAATAGAGGGAGGTTACGCCTCAGAATCAGAGAAGCAGCAAGATAAAGGCTCCTTTCTCTGAATTCATATCTTTATTTTCTCTGGCTTCACCAACCTGTTCAAGTTTGTTTTCATCATAAATCCACATCCCTGAAGCACCGTATGGAGGATAATCACTGCCTGTCAAGCATGATTTATTTACTCTTGGGAGTGTCTTGAATTATTTCTTCATGTCACACCTTTCCCAAATACTGAACAGGTGCAAGAGAAAGCATGTTATCTTATGGTTAATCCTTCTCTCATCTCCTCTCTAATGTCTCCCTCTCTCTCTGGAAGGGGAGCAAGACCAGGGCCAAGAGGGCTCCTTCAAGGTAAAATAAAATTGTCTGAAGGAAAAGCTTTACATCTGCTGTGTATCCTTCAACATATAACTGGAGCAGTGATGTATCTACGTTGCTGCTACTGCTCTACTTGCTATCCTTCCTAAAATTCATTTCAAAGCCCTGGTGGCTTTGTAGCCTTGATCTCCAACAGTTCATATATCTGGGGTTTTAATATTTTTAGTGTAAATTCTTCAAAAGCAACAAAAAAAAATCCATACAAGCAAGGAATACGGACAACCTTCTCAGAAATCAGAACCTCAAAGGGCAAAATCTTCCGTTCTTGGCAGGTGTCTCGCCCACTGCATGAAAAAGTGCTGAGATATCTGTGCTCTGAGGAGGAAAGCCCGCCATATCTTCCGCCCATCAGGTGTTAAGTTGACAGCGGCGGGCCTTCCTCCCGACTGAGGGCCCTGGAAGACGATGTCCCGCCTGTCTAGAGCTGCTGGCCAATCAGAGGCTGGCAACTCTTTCACTCGGCAACACTGCGGAGGTGGCCCTGGCTGTGGCTTGAACATCCCCCTAGAGTCCCAGGATCATGGACCAACCCAGAGGAAACCTAAATGCTGGTGGGGAGGGTCTCATGGGGGTGGGGGGAGGTGGGGAGAGGGATGTCATGGGGGTCAGCAGCAAGGGCAAGGGGTTGTTCCATGTTCATGCCCTCAATCATAGACAGATTAGTGCAGATCCAGGGAACCCCCGCGCCCACCCTGCATGTTGGCAGGAGCTGAGAAGGCTGCATCGGAGGTAGGAAGAGACCCTTAAGTGGTTGTTAAGGGAAATCACGTTTAACCAATGGATTGGAATTTTTTGAAGAAGTAACATATGCTGTGGATAAAGGTGAGCCAGTGGATGTGCTGAACTTAGATTTCCAGAAGGCATTTGATAGGGTGTCACATCAAGGGTTATTGCGGAAAATAAAAAGCTCATGGTGTAGTGGATAGCACATTGGTATGGGTAGAAGATTGGATACTTAACAGAAAACAGAGCGTAGGCACAAATGGATCTTTTTCTAGGTGGCAAGATGTAATGAGTGGTGTGCGACAGGGGGAACAGTGTTGGGGCCTCAACTTTTTACAATTTTTATAAAGGACTCGGATGGAGGGACTGAATATATGGTTGCTAAATTTGCTGATGACACAAAAATAGGAAAGTAATTTTTGAAGAGAACATTAGGTGGCTACAAAACAACCTAGGTAGGTTAAGCGAGTGGGCAAGTATCTGGCAAATGGAATTTTACGTGGGAAAGTGTGAAATTGTTCATTTTGGAAAGAAAAATAAAGAAGAAGCATATCATCTAAATGGTGAGAGATTGCAGAGCTCCGATATGCAGAGGGATCTGGGTGTCCTGGTGCATGAATTGCAAAAAGCTAATATGCAAGTACAGCAAGTCATTAGGAAAGCTAATAGAATATTATCATTTACTGCTAGGGGAATTGAATACCAAGGTAGTGAGGTTATGCTTCAGTTATACAGGGTATTGGTGAGACCACATCTGGTGTACTATGTGCAGTATTGGTCTCCTCATTTAAGGAAAGGTGTAAATGCATTGGAAGCAGTTCAGAGAAGGTTTACTCATCTAATACCTGGATTGGCAGGTTGTGTTATGAGGAAAGGTTGGACAGGCTAGGCTTGTATCCTCTGGAGTTTAGAAGAGTAAGAGGCGACTTAATTGAAACATATAAGATCCTGAGGAGACTTGACAGGGTGGGAGTATTTAGGACTAGTGGTCACTGTTAAAAATAAGGAGTCGTTCATTTAAGACAGAGATGAGGAGGATTTTTTTTCTCTCAGAGGGCTGTGAGTCTTTGGAACCCTCTTCCTCAAAAGGCGGTGAAAGCAGAGTCTTTGAATATTTTTAAGGCAGAGGTAGATAAGTTCTTGATAAGTTAGGGGGTGAAAGGGTCGCGGGGGTAGACGGGAATGTAGAGTTGAGGTTACAATCAAATTAGCCATGATCTTGTTGAATGGCGGAGCAGGCTCGAGAGGCTGGGTGGCCTACTCCTGCTCCTAGTTCGTATGTTAATTGGCCACTTAAGGAACTCAAGTGATGATGGGGCGGGTAGGTCGACCATGGGATTCCCACCCAGAATTTACTTCTGGTGGATGTGGGGAGGCGTCATTTATTGGTTCCAACACCAACCCACCAAATTTTCAGGCCCGCATACCTCCTTCCTCACCTCCTGTGGGGTCAGAGGATTCCAGCCAAAGCGTGGGAACTAAGTGCTGAGTTATTCTGTGAACTTTCTTTGCTTAGCATAGAATCATACAGCACAGGAGGACATTCAGCCCATTGAGTCTGTGCCAGCTTTTTCAAAGAGCAATCCAGTTAGTCCCACTTCTTCACTCTATCCCTGCAATTTTTTTTCCTTCAAGTATTTATCCAATTCCACTTGTAATTGAATTGGGCTTTACAATTGCTCTTTACCGAATCACAGCATTGGCACCTTGCCTTCTGTGACATAATAACAACCCGCAGCTGTCAAAGGCAGAATTTCCCGTTAAAAGGGACCCTAGAAGGGGTCAAAGTGCCTGAGCTGTACATTGATTCCTGTGGCTTCAGCAATGACAGGAATGGAAAGAAAAGCTGGCAAATTAAGGCTTCCCCCAAATCTTGGACTCTCACCTGGAGGTCCTGTCTTGGGATCTGAGAGACTGAGGTGAGGTGACATTTCCCTAGGATGGGAGGTAGATGCCACCCTCTCAAATCAAACAGGCGTGGATGGAAGTGGCCAAGGAAGTGGGCAGCAGGACTTGCATTGTTATGCAAAGTACGACTCAGAACAAAACATCTTATAGCTCCGCTCGTTCCTCTCTCTTCAGGCACCCTGCATCACCATCTCAACACCCAGCACTGATGCTCACCCTTATCTTTGAGCCATCTCACATTCATACCACAGTCACCCTCCACCAACATTGTCCTTCCCTCCTCTTCACACAATCCATTTCTCACACACACAACTCTCTGCTTTCTTTCCCTTCAAGAGAAGGAAGTGCCCAACTCCAGGGAGAATCAAAGACACGGTAGGGCATGGGCGCGGGGAGGGTTGGGGATGGTGGGGGTTACACCTTATTGTCCTCTGGAAATGTGTGCCCACTTGGTTCACTGGGAAGGAGGTCTTGTTCCAGGAAACTGCAGTGACCTTCCATCAGTGCCTGAGTCTCCAACTGGTGCTCAGACATGTCGAGAGAGCTGATCCTCTGCCTGTACACCCTGTGCTGGGAGACATGGCTCCTTCCAGCTGGATCTTTGTGTCCATTCCCTCTGCCTTGCGGAGTGGCATGTGTTTGATGAGAAGGTGGCAGCTGCTGCTGTTGGTGATGCTGCTCCTCTTGTTCTTCACTAACATTAATAGTGAGAGACTGCGAGACGGGCGGGGCCATTAACAGTGAGAGAGTGCAAGAGGGGCAGGGCCATTAACAGTGAGAGAGTGCGAGAGGGGCGGGGCCATTTACAGTGAGAGAGTGCGAGAGGGGCGGGGCCATTAACAGTGAGAGAGTGTGAGAGGGGCGGGGCCATTAATAGTGAGAGAGTGTGAGACGGGCAGGGCCATTAACAGTGAGAGAGTGTGAGAGGGGCGGGGCCATTAACAGTGAGAGAGTGAGAGAGGGGCGGGGCCATTAACAGTGAGAGAGTGTGAGAGGGGTGGGGCCATTAATAGTGAGAGAGTGTGAGAGGGGCGGGGCCATTAACAGTGAGAGAGTGTGAGAGGGGTGGGGCCATTTACAGTGAGAGAGTGTGAGAGGGGCGGGGCCATTAACAGTGAGAGAGTGTGACAGGGGCAGGGCCATTAACAGTGAGAGAGTGTGACAGGGGCAGGACCATTAACAGTGAGAGAGTGTGAGAGGGGCGGGACCATTAACAGTGAGAGAGTGTGACAGGGGCAGGACCATTAACAGTGAGAGAGTGTGAGAGGGGCGGGGCCATTTACAGTGAGAGAGTGTGAGAGGGGCGGGGCCATTAACAGTGAGAGAGTGCAAGAGGGGCAGGGCCATTAACAGTGAGAGAGTGTGAGAGGGGCAGGACCATTTACAGTGAGAGAGTGCAAGAGGGGCAGGGCCATTAACAGTGAGAGAGTGCAAGAGGGGCAGGGCCATTAACAGTGAGAGAGTGTGAGAGGGGCAGGACCATTTACAGTGAGAGAGTGCAAGAGGGGCAGGGCCCTTAACAGTGAGAGAGTGTGAGAAGGGCAGGGCCATTAACAGTGAGAGAGTGCGAGAGGAGTGGGGTCATTAATAGTGAGAGAGTGCAAGAGGAGTGGGGCCATTAATAGTGAGAGAGTGCAAGAGGAGCGGGGCCATTAACAGTGAGAGAGCGAGAGGAGCGGGGCCATTAACAGTGAGAGAGTGTGAGAGGGGCAGGGCCATTAACAGTGAGAGAGTGTGAGAGGGGCAGGGCCATTAACAGTGAGAGAGTGCAGGAGGAGTGGAGCCATTAACAGTGAGAGAGTGTGAGAGGGGCAGGGCCATTAAAAGTGAGAGAGTGTGAGAGGGGCAGGGCCATTAACAGTGAGAGAGTGCAAGAGGAGTGGGGCCATTAACGGTGAGAGAGTGCAGGAGGAGTGGGGCCATTAACGGTGAGAGAGTGCAGGAGGAGTGGGGCCATTAACAGTGAGAGAGTGCAGGAGGAGTGGGGCCATTAACAGTGAGAGAGTGCAGGAGGAGTGGGGTCATTAACAGTGAGAGATTGCAGGAGGAGTGGGGTCATTAACAGTGAGAGAGTGCAGGAGGAGTGGGGCCATTAACAGTGAGAGAGTGCAGGAGGAGTGGGGTCATTAACAGTGAGAGAGTGCAGGAGGAGTGGGGCCATTAACAGTGAGAGAGTGCAGGAGGAGTGGGGCCATTAACAGTGAGAGAGTGCAGGAGGAGTGGGGCCATTAACAGTGAGAGAGTGCAGGAGGAGTGGGGCCATTAACAGTGAGAGAGTGCAGGAGGAGTGGGGCCATTAACGGTGAGAGAGTGCAAGAGGAGTGGGGCCATTAACGGTGAGAGAGTGCAGGAGGAGTGGGGCCATTAACGGTGAGAGAGTGCAGGAGGAGTGGGGCCATTAACAGTGAGAGAGTGCAGGAGGAGTGGGGCCATTAACAGTGAGAGAGTGCAGGAGGAGTGGGGTCATTAACAGTGAGAGAGTGCAGGAGGAGTGGGGCCATTAACGGTGAGAGAGTGCAGGAGGAGTGGGGCCATTAACAGTGAGAGAGTGCAGGAGGAGTGGGGCCATTAACAGTGAGAGAGTGCAGGAGGAGTGGGGCCATTAACAGTGAGAGAGTGCAGGAGGAGTGGGGCCATTAACGGTGAGAGAGTGCAGGAGGAGTGGGGTCATTAACGGTGAGAGAGTGCAGGAGGAGTGGGGCCATTAACGGTGAGAGAGTGCAGGAGGAGGGGGACCATTAACGGTGAGAGAGTTTGAGAGGGGCGGAGCCATTAACAGTGAGAGATTGCAGGAGGAGTGGGGTCATTAACAGTGAGAGATTGCAGGAGGAGTGGGGTCATTAACAGTGAGCGGAATCTGAAAACAGTGCAAGAGGAGTGAGTAATAATCAAAGTGTGAGTTCACTAGGAAACACATACGTGATTGGTTGGTGAGTATTTTGCTTCTTTATCTTTCAAAACTGTAATTTATTAATAGTTGTCAGGTTTTATTGGTAGCATTCAGGTCTACCAGCAGTAGTAAAAAGCTATTGGGAGTAATAAAGTTTATTAATTATAAATTAATGAAAGAAAAGTAATTAATTAATTAACACATAATTAAGATGGCAGGGCAGGCGATGTGTTGTGACTGCAGAATATGGGATTTTTTTGGACATCAGTGTGCTTTTTCTGGACATCAGTGTGATTCAGGGCAAACAGGTCTGCAGTAAGTGTCTGCGGCTTGAGGAATTTCGGTTCAAAGTTATTGAGCTAGAGGCCGACCTGTAGACATTGTGATGCATCAGGGAGGGGAGAGTTACCTGGATACTTTGTTCCAGGAGGAGGTCACAACCCTTAGGATGGTCAGAGCTTTAGAACAGGTCAATGGTAAGGGACAGGAGGGTGTGACTGCAGGTCAGGAAGGTACGTGGACTCAGCACATAGTGATTGAGAAGCCTCAGCCCCTGACCTTGTCCAAGAGGTACGAGGTGCTTGCTACCTGTGTGAATGAGGAGAAGCACTGCAAGATGGATGAGTGGACTGACCATAGCTCTATGGTGAAGGATACCATTCAAATGGGTGGAGCGAAGATGAATATGGTAGTGGCAGGAGACGGTCTTGATAGGGGGATAGATACTGTTCCCTGCAGCCGTGACAAGCAGCTTCAAAGGTTGTGTTGCTTGCCTGATGCCAGGGTTAGGGATATCTCCTTGCAGCTTGCAGAGTAACGTGGAGTGGCAGGGGGAAGATCCAGTTGCCATGGTCCATGTGGGATCCAACAACATACGTAGTACCAGAAATGATGTTCTGCTAAGAGAATTTAAGGAGTTAGGGTCCAAATTAAAATGCCATACATCAAAGACATTCACCGCTGGATTGTTACCTGAGCCATGCACCAATTGGCATAGCATTAAAGAGATTAGAGAATAGAGCCATAGATCATAGAGGTCTACAGCACAGAAAAAGGCCTTTTGGCCCATCGAGTCTGCACCAGTCAAATAAGTACCTAACTATTCTAATCCCACTTTCCAGCACTAGACCCATAGCCTTGTATGCCATGGTATTGCAAGTGCACATCCAAATACTTCTTAAATGTTATGAGGGTTTCTGCCTCTACCACCCTTTCAGGCAGTGAGTTCCAGATTCCCACCACCCTCTGGGTGAAAAAATTCTTCCTCACATCCCCTCTAAACTTGCCTCTTGCCTTAAATTTATGCCCCCTGGTTATTGATCCCTCCACCAAGGGGAAAAGTTCCTTCCTGTCCACCCTATCTATGACCCTCATAATTTTACACGCCTCAATCATGTACCCACTTAATTTCCTCTGCTCCAGGGAAAATAACCCCAGTCTATCCAATCTTTCCTCATAACAAACTCTCCAGCCCAGGCAACATCCTGGTAAATCTCCTCTACACTGTCTCTAGTGCAATCACATCCTTCCTATAATGTGGATTCCAGAACTGCACGCAATACTCTAGCTGTGGCCTAACCAGCGTTTTATACAGTTCCAGCATAACCTCCCTGCTCTTATATTCTATGCCTCCACTAATAAAGTCAAGTATCCCATAAGCCTTCTTAACCACCTTATCTACCTGTCTCGCTACCTTAAGGGACCGGTGGATATGCTCACCAAGGCCCCTCTGATCCTCGGTACTTTCCAGGATCCTACAATTCATCGTGTATTCCCGTGCCTTGTTTGTCCTGCCCAAGTGCATCACCTCACACTTATCCGGATTAAATTCCATTTGCCACTGATCAGCCCATCTGACCAGCCCATCTATATCTTCCTATAATCTAAGGCTATCCTCCTCACTATTTACCACCCCACAAATTTTCATGTCATCCGCAGACTTACTGATCAACCCTCCTACATTCAAGTCTAAATCATTTATACATACAACAAACAGGAAGGGACCCAACACTGATCCCTGTGGAACCCCACTGGACACAGGCATCCAGTCACAAAAACATCCCTCGACCATCATCCTCTGCTTCCTGCCACTCAGCCAATTCTGGATCCAATTTGCCAAATTGCCTTGGATCCCATGGGTTCTTACCTTCGTCATCAGTCTCCCATGCGGGACCTTTTCAAAAGCCTTGCTGAAGTCCAAGTGGACTACGTCAAATGCATTGCCCTCATCTACACACCTGGTCACCTCTTCGAAAAATTCAATCAAATTGGTCAGACATGACCTCCCCTTAACAAAACCATGCTGACTGTCCTTGATTAATCCCTACCTCTCCAAGTGTAGATTAATTCTGTCCCTCAGAATAGTTTCCAATAGTTTCCCCACCACTGAGGTTAGACTGACTGGCCTGCAGTTCCCTGGTTTATCCCTTCCTTCCTTCTTGAATAATGGTACCACATTGGCTGTTCTCCAGTCCTCTGGCACCTCTCCTGTCGCCAGAGAGGTATTGAAAATTATTGCCAGCGCCCCTCCTCCTCCCTTGCCTCACTCAACAGCCTGGGATACATTTCATCCGGGCCTGGAGATTTATCTACTTTTAAGCCTGCCAGGCCACTTAGAACCTCTTCCCTTTCTATGCTAATTTCTTTAATCACATCACAGTCCTTCTGTCTGATTTCCATACCCACGTCGTCCCTCTCACTTGTGAACACCGACACAAAGTATTAATTTAGAACCCTACCTACATCTTCCGGCTCCACACACAAATTACCACTATGGCCCTTAATGGGCCCTACCCTTTCCCTAGTTATCCTCTTACTCTTAATGTACTTGTAAAATAACTTTGGATTTTCCTTTATTTTACCTGCTCTCCTAATTTCCTTTTAAGATCCCCCTACACATTCTATACTCCTCTAAAGAAGTAAATGCATGGCTCAAAGAGTGGTGTGGGAAAAAAGGGTTTGGATTCATGGGGCACTGGCATCAGTACTCAGGGAAGAGTGAGTTATTGAATTGGAATGGGCTCCAGTTGAACTGGGTTGGGACCAGTGTCCTGACCAATCGTAAAACTAGGATTGTGGGCAGAGCTTTAAACTAACAGAGGTGGGGAGGGTTCATGTGAGGGAGGCTTGGAAATCCAAAGAGAAAGGTCGAGGATCAGAACTGTGTAGTGACATAGGTAAAGGGAAGAGAGTACTGGTTGGTTGGTAAGTGGACTCTGATTGGTAGGAGCATTGCAATGAAGAATGCACCAGTTGATGGTGACTGACAGTTAACTGCCAAGCATTGTTTGAAATTTAAACCAGGCAGCTTGACTTTGATTTGTCAAGCCATTGCCCTGGGGGATGAACCAGTAATAGCTGTTACTTATTTTGTTTAGCTGAAACGGGTGCAATGTGTGTACATGTTCTTTCTGTCTGCAAAGAGCAGGGCCCTGTGTATTGATATATGTAGCTTCCAGTGCACGCAAATGTGCTACACTGTGAGCCCAACTGGCAATCTTAAATTGGTTGTCAGCATAATTCTTAGCACACTGAGGATTATTTAGCAAATGCTGTCCAATTGCTGAATCGCATCTAACATTGGACATTGTTTTGAGTTTTACAAGCACAGGCTGGTTGGTATGGAATGTACCTTGCCTGTTGTGAACAGCGGCTGGGACATGCTGTTTCATATGATCCATCAGTCTTTGGGGCGTTTGGCCTCCATACCTAGCATCACGCTGGCACTGAAATTCATATACCACATTACTCAGTTGTGTGATAGGCAGAGTGTCTTTTTGGCTTAACGGCAGCATCCTGTTAGTGGCGAATACCACTCATGTTGCTACTGCATAGTAGCAGCATGAAGCAGCTAGCTTCATCTGTTGCTCAAATTTTTGAGATACCTTGCCCTTCCAGGGTAATCTGAGGTAGACTGGGCACTTTTCAGGGCCGAAAGTAATGGCCTTAGGCCCATTCATGAGTGTGCGCGATATACGGTGAAAAATGATCTGATCAGGGTAGCCATTATCCCACAGAATGTCTTTGATGTGCCCTATTTCAGCATCAAACTTGCATGGTGAGCAAATGGCTTGGGCCCTATTGATGAAGTTTCCGATAAGGCCAATCTTATAGCATGTAGAACTGTAAGAATCCTAACACATTAATGAACAGTGAAGGTAGGCTTGTGGTAGACCGTGATAGAGCACCCCCTGGCAGATTTCTCAACAAGTACGTCAAGGAAGGGGAGTTCATTTGACTGCTCTATTTCGAAGGTGAATTTGAGTGTGGGATGGGGCCCATTAAGGCATGTGAGGAAATTATTACATGCAGCTGCGGATTTAAATATAGCAAACGTATCATATCAGAAATATGCAAGGGATAAGAGGTTAGGTGTCATTCGATTGATGACACATTTCTCATGGATCCCAACAAAGGTGTCTAGTGCTTTGTAATGAAACAGAGTTAATTAGTAACAGCATAGCAAAATATTGACTGGGAAATAGTGACCATAATACCATTTAATTCCATGTTAAGTTTGAAAGTGACATATCCCAATTGCAAACAAAAATCTTAAACTTAAACAAAGCCAATTACATAGGTATGAGGGAGGGAACTGACTAAGGTGAATTGGATAAATAAATTAAAATGTATGGAGGTAAATGAACAGTGGGAAACATTTAAAGAAACAGTTCAAAATGTTCAACAAAATTACATTCCATTAAAGAACAAAAACTGAGCAAGAAGGACCCATTCGTGGCTCACTCAGGAAGTTAAGGATAATATTAGATTATAAGAAGAGGTATACAATGTTGCAAAAAAAAAACAGCAGCAAGTCTGAGGATTAAGAGTGTTTTAATAACCAGCAAAGGGCCATGAAAAAGTTGATAAAAACGTAAAAATAGAACATGAGAGTAAACTGGCCAGATATATAAAAACAGATTATAAGAGCTTTTATATGTATTTAATAAGAGAGTAGCTGAAGTAAACGTTGGTCCCTTAGAAGCAGAGACAGGAGAGATTATCATGGGGAACAAGAAAATGGTGGATGCATTGAACAAATATTTTGTGTCTGTCTTCATGGTAGAAAACACAAGTTCCATACCAGAAATAGGTAATAACCTAGGGGCTAAAAAGAGTGAGGAAATTAGGCAAATTAATATCAGCAGAGATAAATTACTGGAGAAACATAAGGGACTAGAATCAGACAAATCTCGGGGCCCTGATGGCTTACATCTTGGAGTTCTGAAAGAGATAGCTGCAGAGATAATGGATGTGCTAGCAAAATTGCTTAGATTTAGGAATGGTCCCACTAGATGAGAAGTTGGCAAATGTTACACCACTTTTCAAGAAAGGAGGGAAAGAGAAAGCAGTGAACTACAAGTCAGTTAACCTAACATCAGTTGATTGGAAAATGCTGGAATCTATTATTAAGGAAGTCTTAACAATGCAATTAGAATAGCATAGAGCAGTCAATAGAATAGAATAGAACGGAATAGTCAACATGGTTTTACTAAAGGAAAATCCTGTTGACAAATTTATTAGAGTTTTTTGAGGATGTAACTAGTAGGGTAGATAGAGAGGAACCAGTAGATGTAGTATATCTGGATTTCCAAAAGCATCTGATAAAGTGCCGCAGAAAAGGTTGATAGGCAAGATAAGGGCTCGTGGAACTGGGAGTAATCTATTAGCATGGATAGAGGATTGGTTAAGGGATAGAAAATAGAGTGGGCAGAAATAGGACTTTTTCACATTGGCAGGCACTGAATAATATGGAGTGCCACAAGGATCAGTGCTGGGGCCTCAGCTACTTACAATCTATATTAATGACTTAGATGAAGAGACAGAGAGTAATGTATTAACGTTTGCTGATGATACCAGACTAGCTGGGAAGTTAAGCTGTAGGGAAGACACAGTGAGGCTGCAAAGATATATAGACAGGTTAGGTGAGTGGACAACAAGATGGCAGGTGGAGTATAATGTAGTGAAGTGTGAAGTTATTAACTTTGGGTGTAAGAATAAAAAGCAGGATATTTGTTTGAAAGGTGAAAAGTCTAGTGTTGTTGTTCAAGAGACTTGGGTGTGCTGGTACAAGGAAAGCAGAAAGTTAGCATGCCAGTGTAGCAAGCAATTAGGAAGGCAAATGGCATGTTGGTCTTTATTGCAAGGCAATTGGAGTAAAGAATAAAGAAGTCTTGCTACAGTTGTACAGGGTTTTGGTGGGAGCACATCTGGAATACCATGTGCAGTTTTGGTCTCCACATTTAAGAAAGGATATACTTCATTGGAGGTGGTACAGTGAAGGATCTCTAAATTGGTCCCTGGGATGGGGGTTGTCCTATAACAAGAGGCTGGTATTCTCTAGAGTTTAGAAGAATGAGGTGATCTCATTGAAAAATACAAAATTCTGAAGTAGCTTGATAGGGTGAACACTGGGAGATTGTTTCCATTGGTCAGGGAATCTAAAACACGGCGGGGGTCACAGTCTCAGGGTCAGGGGCCAATCATTTCAGACTGAGATGAGGGCAAATGACTCCCTCAAAAGCTTGTGAACCTTTGGAATTCTCTACCCCAGAGTGTTGTGGATGCTCCATTGTTGAATACATTTAAGGCTGGGATAGAAAGATTTTTGGTCTCTCAGGGAATTGAGGGATATGGGGGAGCAGTCAAGAAAGCAGAGTTGAAGCCCAAGGTCAACCATGATCACATTGAAAGGTGGAGTTAGCTCAATGGACCATGTGGCCTACTCCTGCTCCAATTGCTTACATAAGAACTAGGAGCAGGAGTAGGCAATTCAGCCCCTCGAGCCTGCCCCACCATTCAATACGATCATGGCTGATCTCATTTCAGCCTCAACTCCAATTTTCTGTCCTCTCCCCATAACCTTTCAACCCGTTACTAATTAAAAACTTGTCTATCTCCTCCTTAAATTTATTCAGCGTCCCGGCGTCCACTGCACTCTGAGGTAGTGATTCCACAGATTCAGGACCCTTTGAGAAAAGTAATTCCTTCTCATCTCTGGTTTAAATCTATCATCCCTTAGCCTTTTGCTCTAGAATGCCCCCCAAGGGGAAACATCCGCTCCACGTCTACTTTGTCTATCCACTTTAGCATCTTATATAGCTCAATTAGATCTCCTCTCATCCTTCTAAACTCTAGTGAGTATAGGCCCAAACTGCTCAATCTCTCCTCATAAGATAAGCCCCGCATCTCTGGAATAAATCTAGTGAACCTCCTCTGAACCACCTCCAATGCAACTATATCCTTTCTCAAGTAAGGGGACCAAAACTGTGCACAGTGCTCCAGGTGCGGTCTCACCAATGCCTTGCAACAACACTTCCCTATTTTTATACTCTATTCTTTTAGTAGTAAATGCCAAAATTCCATTTGCCTTCCTTATTATCTGGTGTACCTGTGTACTAGCTTTCAGCGATTCATGCACGAGGACACCCAGATCCCTTTGCACTGAAACATTCTGAAGTTTCTCTCCATTTAAATAATAAGTCGCCTTTTTATTCTTCCGACCAAAATGGATAACCTCACACTTATCCACGTTAAACTCCATCTGCCAAATTTTGGCCCATTTACCTAACCTGTCCATATCCATTTGTAAATTTCTTATTTCTTCATTGCAACTTATTTTCCCACTTATTTTGCTGTCATCTGCAAATTTAGCTATAGCACCTTCTATCCCTGAATCCAAGTCATTAATATAGATTGTAAATAGCTGGGGCCCAAGGACCGAACCCTGTGGCACCCCACTAGTTACAGCTTGCCATCCAGAAAAAGACCCATTTATCCCGACTCTCTGCTTTCTGTTGGTTAGCCAATCCGCTATCCAAGCTAATATATTACCCCTAACTCTGTGTGATCTTATCTTGTGTATTGATCTTTTGTGTGGCACCTTATCAAAGGCCTTCTGGAAGTCCAGATATACTACATCTACAGGATCCCCGTTATCCACTTAGCTTGTCACATCTTCATAGAACTCTAGTAAATTAGTCAAACACGATTTACTCCTCATAAAACCATGCTGACTCTGATGGATTGCATTTTGATTTCCCAAATGCCCCATTACTACTTCCATAATAATAGATTCCAACAATTTCCCAACAACAGATGTTAAACTAACTGGTCTGTAGTTTCCAAGTTTCTGCCTCCCCCCTTTTTGAATAAGGGCGTTATATTAGCATTTTTACAATCCACTGGAACCAGAATCCAGGGAATTTTGGAATATTATAGCCAATGCATCCACTATCTCCGCTGCCACTTCCTTGAAGACCCTGGGATGTAGGGCATCAGGTCTTGGGGACTTGTCACCCTTTAATTCCAATAGTATGCTCAGTACTTTTTCTCTAGTGGTGGTGATTGTTCTAAGTTCCTCTTTCTCTATACCTTCTGCTCTACCTGCTACTATTAGGGTGGTACTAGTGTCCTCCACCGTGAAAACTGAGGCAAAATATTGATGAAGCGTCTCTGCTAGTTCTACGTTCCCCACTATTAACTCCCCAGTCTCATCCTCCAAGGGATCAACATTTGCTTTAGCTACTCTCTTTCCTTTTATATACTTGTAGAAGCCTTTGCTATCAGTTTTTACATTTTGCACTGGTTTTCTTTGATAATTTACCTTTGCTCTTTTTATTATTTTTTTAGTAACCCTTTGTTGATCATTAAAAGTTTCCCGATCTTCCAGCCTGCCACTGACCTTTGCAATTTGGTATGCCTTAGTTTTTGCCTTTATGTTATCTTTAACTTCCTTGCTTAGCCATGGATGCTTTTTCCTCCTCTTACCATCTTTCTTCCTCTTTGGAATATATTTTACTTGGGAGGAATTGAATATCTCCTTAAATTGTTATGTTCTTATGTTCTCATCTGAGGACTATGGTATAGCTGCATAAGCTGCTCACATGCTGCAGTGAAGGCTGACAGCAGAGAAGTGCAAATCAAGATAAATAAAGTCCAAGGCAGATGCAATGACTCCTAAAAAGTTGGGAATCAACTGTCAACCAGTGAAAGCACAATTATAGATTTTTCTTTTCCCACCTATTTCCATTACTTTTAAATGTATTTCCATCCATTGTTTTATCTCTACCTTTTAGCCTATTTCGATCCCTTCCCCCCCACCCCACCCCCACTAGGGCTTTCTGTACCTTGCTCGTCCTGCTTTCTACCCTTAATGTCACCTATTATCATATTCCTTAGATAATATCACCACCTTCATCACCTCTTTGTTCTTTTGTCTATGACATCTTTTGGTTATCTCCACCTATCACTGGCCCTCTATCCAGCTCTACTGGTCCCACACCCCCTTAAACCAGCTTATATTTCACCTCTTTTCTATTTTTCCTTAGTTCTGTTGAAGAGCCATATGGACTCGAAACGTTAACTGTGTTCCTCTCCGCAGATGCTGTCAGACCTGCTGAGTTTTTCCAGGTATTTTTGTTTTTGTTTTGGATTTCCAGCATCCGCAGTTTTTTTGCTTTTATCTCAGAAAAATTGCTTTGAGCAGCAGCCTCTCACCTAGGCAGGGCTGCAGCTGTTAAGTTTCACTCTTTGAAGGTTTGCCAGCTTCATTGAACAAGCACCACCCACTGTGCTCTCACCTGCTTGACCCTGGCGAGTTCCACACAGATTGAGAAAGCCTTGCGCTGGCTGTTAAAGCCAGACTGTTGGATTAAATCCTGAGCTAGTTGGGTATTTAAATATTTTTATTACTTCTCTGACATCTCCATGGAGGTTCCTGCCCACCTGTAAACGCACCCATATTAAATCTGGAAGTGGATGTGATCATGTCAGGTTTCTAACCTATGGTCACTTTTTGAGGCTTTAACAGAACCCACCCTGGTCCTCCTTGACAGTTAAAATTCTGGCCAGTAGGTCCGAATCTTTCCCTGGGCTCAGGTAAACCTGACCTGTGTACTTTTGTGGATCACAACCTGCACAAACCTGACCCATTTGTGACTTCACACGCCATTTTTGTCTTTTCACATGAGGGTCAGTTTGGGAGCCCCGCTGGAATGCATAAGGAGTGTGGGTGTGGAGGCAGGCTGGTCAGAAGGTCCGCCTCGGTTCTCCAATACAGTTTCCCAGCTCCCAACAGTGTTTAAAGGTCCCATAAACTTGACTCATCACTTCCCTCACCCGCCCCACCATCCCTGTGCCAGGCTGTACCCCCTCAGATCAGCTTATCCAAAATGGCGCTGGGAACTTGAATCCGTAAGTCCCACCCCCATTTCCAAAAGATCCTATTTTTTCTGATAGGGGAAAGGGAGCATAATTAAATGCAAGACCAAAAGCTTCAGTCTGCACAGAATGAAAAGAAAACTGTAAGCCTTTTCACAAAATGCCATTTTCTGTAGCCTCAGAAGTGATCATGTGACATCCTTTGGATGGGGCATTCCTAAGATTATTCAGATTCACTTGTGAACAATTGTTTTTACAAGGAGGAAAGAACTGAATTCTGCATCACACATATTTAGTGTGCAAATAATGATCCAGAATCATTACTTGCCTCACCTTGTTTTGCTCTTCCCATTAATTATTAGTTTAATTGTCAATTTACTTTATAGACAGTGATGCTTCAGTGTGTTCAAGGTGGCTTGACGAGAATAGCAGCATCTCAATTGTCAAAAAAACCCAACTAACAATCATAAGTCATTAAACTTCATGACCTTCACAGGATGGGTAAACAAATGTTAGAGTGATAAGAGCACAGACTGGGAGGCGTTCGAACCAAGGCATTTCCCAGCCTCCCAGTGAGATAACAGATATCTACAGCCTGAATAATTCTGCTCATTAGGTGTATAACTGGAGGTTGTACTAGGCAGTATAGTGAAATGTGATAACTAAAAGGTATAAATATGCTACGCAGCCTTGGTATCAGGGAGACACACTGTAGAACCAGGCTGTGTCCTCCCAGCATATGCTTGAATAAAACTTTTGCTTACTGGAACCTCACAGACTTGAGTGGTCTCATCTTTATACCACAACAACTGCATCCAGCCTTAGTCCCTTTAACCAAACTATACAGATCAGACATCTGGTCTGTGCCAAGTTTTCTGATCTGAGCCAGGGTGGGAATCGATCGATACGTGCCATAGAGTCATTAATGGCACCAAAGGAAGCCATTTAGCCCATCAAGTCTATGCCTTCTCTCCATGGAACAATCTAGTCAGTCCCATTCCCCCAGGGAAAATGTGCAAGTTCATTTGTTCAGATGTCTGGGGGTTAGAGTAAAGTGTTTAACCAGGTAAAGTTTGAGTAAAATGCCTCACCATTTCTAGGTTACTTCATAACTCATAATATTCAGTGTAATGGTTGCTACCTTAACATACATGCTGACTGCTGGTCCAATGTATGTCAGTCACATCTCCAAGGTCTATGGGAAATACCAACTGCGGAATGACTTGATCAATACACCAGATAATGCAGTAATTTTATAATCTCGAGAGTAATAAAAGAGTGTCAATAGTCAGTTGTCACTATAATCCTAAAGATTTGTCAAGTGAAGCATTGGTATTGGAATTAGCAGCTAATTATAAAGTTATGTAAAATTACACAAAACATTTATCCTGTATGCTATTGAGCAGCCCAAACTCAAACATCAGTGTCAATGCCAATTGTGACATGGCAAAAGAGGTGGCCTTATAGAATCAGCCAGCACTAAGCCTTAATACTTTTGAGTTCAATGAGACAGACAACAATCAGTTTACATTTGCTAACAATAAACAAAGAATATTTACTCAGAAAATAATTTTTGACCTAAGTTCTGAAAATGTACACCAGCTGATTTATTGCTTCACATTTCATTGCCAAAATGATAGCAACTTTAGTGGCCTCAACCTCCCTATGTGTTTCCTGAAGTTGCTGCACATACTCATTATTTGTCAGTTGAACTCACTGAAGAGAGATAGAGCTGGTATTCAACAGTGTTGGTACCTTTTTAATGAAGCGGTGTGTGTTTCTACAATGCTAATCAATCTCTCGGGCCCTGGAAGGGAATATTTTAAACTGTGGAATCTCAACCCTATAGGTAATAAATTGTGGATTGAGGTTTTCATAATTTTAAATTTTACAATTTTTTCCGTACTTTTATTTTCTATCTCTTTTCCCTCTCTTAATCTAATCTTTCTTTCCCTCTATTTGTATCTCGTTCTGTACTTAATTTGACTCTAATTCACCTTATTTTCTCCTCTGTTGTTCCTCTGTTTCTGTCTCAATCCTTAAATCTGATTTGTTGTGGGGATAGACTTTTGGTCCAATTGATAATTAGGTCCCAGATATCCCATTTCCCTCACCATGGTGCAATTGGCTGTCAATTCCAGCAACTTACAGGGCAAACAATCTTCAATCCAAAGGGTGAGGGTAAAAAAATCTAACAGGGCATTCCACGAGATGCCCTACTTGAGCAGGTTCTTGGACATTGTAGCCCATTACATATTTGCTCAGGATTGGTGCATGAATAAGGTGCCAAATCATATCAGTTGTCACTCAATTCTAGCACTCTCACCTGCTGATTCACAAGGTTGCAGGTTTAAGTCCCACTCCAGGGCCTGAATTCAAGAACTTACATAGATTTCTCAGAATGATATGTGGACTCCAAGGGTTAATTTACAAGGACAGATTACACTAACTAACATTGTATTCCATGGAATTTAGAAGGTTGAAGGGTGACTTGATTCAAGATATTAAGGGGAATAGATAGGGAAAACAATTTCCACTGGTTGGGGAGTCAAGTGACATAGCCTTAAAATTAGAGCCAAGGCTCTCAGGAGCAAAATTAGGAAACATTTGTGCTTGCAAAGGGTAATAGAAGTTTGGAACTCTCTTCCACAAAAAGCAATTTATACTGCATAAATTTTAGTCTTAAAAATGGGATGGATGGATTTTTGTTAGCTAAAGCTATTGAGAGCTGAGGGGCAAAGTGGGTATGTGGTGGGGAATCTCATGAGTTCATTGGGCTAACTGGCCTACTCCTGTTCCTATGTCCCTACCTTGGCTGACACTCTAATGCACTGTCGAAGGCACATCTTTCAAGTGAGACATAAAAGATCATATGGCACAATTTGCAGGAGAGTTATCCCTGATGTCCTGGCCAATATTTATCCACAATCAACATCTCATTGCTGTCTGTGGAAGCTTGCTGTGTGCAAAGTGACTGCTGTATTTTCTAACTTCAAGATGGATGGTAAGGGAGCATTCACAGTCAGATCCACCGACGTCAAGCTGGTGCTCTTCTCTGACCATTGCCTCCTACTGGCCAACTGTCACTCACAGGAATACCAGAGGGTTGGCAGGGGGACATGGAAGCTGAACGTACAACTGCTGACCCCAGAGAACATTGAGGAACTGAAGAGGGATTACAAAGGTTGGAGAACCGTGAAAACACTGTCCTGAAACACTGGTGGGAAATGATCAAGGAGAACATCAAAAAATCTTTCATCCTCAAGATGACTTCAGAAGACTAGAAAGGAACAGAGGGAAATGTCCCGACTCCAGAAAAACATGCAGAACCTGCTCCAACTGCTGCTGATGGTGGTCGATGTCAAGGAGGACCTCCAAGAGGTGAAGAGCCAGCAAGCCTCGCTCTTTGCCTCACAGGCCTCCAAGATCATCTTCCGGTCCAGAATCAGCTCTGTGGGGTGGGATGAGACATGGTCATGTTTCTTCTTCCAAAAGGTACACAGAGAGATCTCTGTGATCAGCAGCCTGAAGGAAGAAGGTGGCTCAGTAAAGTCATCACAATCCAACATTTTGAGGATCAGTAAGTCCTTTTATGCCAGATTGTATGACGTGAAGCCCACACACAGCACAACCACCAAGTCCTTCCTGTCCTCTATCACAGACGACAGTACACGGCAGACACCACCATCACCATCCCTGGGTATGTCCTGTCCTACCGGCATCGACTCCAGACCCCATGAAGTGTCATGGCATCAGGTCAAACATGGGCACGGAAACCTCATGCTGATTATCATGTACCACCCTCCCTCAGCTGATAAATCAGAGCTCTTCCATGTTGAACACCACTTGGAGGAAGCACTGAGAGTGGCAAGGGCGCAGAGTATACTCTGGGTGGAGGACTTCAATGTCTACCACCAAGAATGGCTTGGTAGCACAACAACTGACCGAGCTGGCCAAGTCCTAAAGGACATAGCTGCTAGACTGGGTCTGCAGCAGGTGGTGAGGGAACCAACAAGAGGGAAAAACACACACTTGACTTCATTCTCACCAACCTGCCTGCCACAGATGCGTCTGTCCAGGACAGTACCGGTAGGAGTGACCACCACACAGTCGTTGTGGAGACAAAGTCCTGACTTCACACTGAGGGTACTCCCCATCATGTTGTGTGGCACTACCACTGTGCTAAATGGGACAGATTTTGAACAGATCTAGCAACTCAAGACTGGGCATCTATGAGGCGCTGGGCGCCATCAGCAGCAGCAGAATTGCACTCAAACACAATCTGTAACCTTATGGCCCGCTATATCCCCCACTCTACCATTACCATCGAGCCAGGGGATCAACCCTGGTTCAATGAAGAGTGCAGGAGGGCATGTCAGGAACAGCACCAGGCATACCTAAAAATGAGGTGTCAACCTGGTGAAGCAATAACACAGGATTACTTGCAAGCCAAACAGCATAAGCAGCAAGTGATAGAGCTAAGCAATCCACAACCAACGGATCAGATCTATGATCTGCAGTCCTGCCTCATCCAGTCGTGAATGGTGGTGGATAATTAAACAACTCACTCGAGGAGGAGGCTCCACAGATATCCCCATCCTCAATGATGGAGGAGCCCAGCACAGCAGTGCAAAAGATAAGGCTGAAGCATTTGCTACAATCTCCAGCCAGAAGTGTCAAGTGGATGATCTATCTCGGCCATCTCTGGAGGTCCCCAGCATCACAGATGCCAGTCTTCAGCCAATTTGATTTATTCCACATGATATCAAGAAATAGTGCAAAGGCTATGGGTCCTGACAATATTCCGGCAATAGTACTGAAGACATGTGCTCCAGAACTTGCTGCGCCCGTAGCCAAGCTGTTCCAGTACAGCTACAATGCTGGCATCTACCCGGTTATGTGGAAAATTGCCCAGGTATGTGCTGTACACAAAAAGCAGGACAAATCCAACCCAGCCAATTACTGCCCCATCAGTCTACTCTCGATCATCAGTAAATGGAAGGGGTCATCAACAGTGCTATCAAGTGACACTTGCTTAGCAATAACCTGCTCACTGACGCCCAGTTTGGGTTCCGCCAGGGCCACTCAGCTCCTGACCTCATTACAGCCTTGGTTCAAATATGGACAAAAGAGCTGAACTCCCGAGATGAGGTGAGAGTGACTGCCCTTGACATCAAGGCAGCATTTGACCGAGTGTGACATCAAGGAGCCCAGCAAAACTGGAGTCAATGGGAATCTGGGGGAAAACTCTCTGGTTGGAGTCATACCTAGCACAAAGGGAGATGGATTTGGTTGTTGGATGTCAGTCATCTCAGCTCCAGCACATCACTGCAGGAGTTCCTCAGTGTCCTAGGCCCAGCCATCTTCAGCTGCTTCATCAATGACCTTCCTTCCATCATAAGGTCAGAAGTGGGGATGTTCACTGATAATTGCACAATGTTCAGCATCATTCGTGACTCCTCAGATACTGAAACAGTCTATGTCCAAATGCAGCAAGGCCTGGACAATATCCAGGCTTGGGCTGACAGGTGGCAAGTAACATTCTTGCCACACAAGTGTCAGGAAATGACCATCTCCAACAAGAGAGAATCCAACCATCGCCCATTGATGTTCAGTGGCATTACCATCAGTGAATCCCACACTATCAACATCTTGAGGGTTACCATTGACCAGAAACTGAATAGGACTAGCCATATAAATACTGTGGCTACAAGAACAGTCCAGAGGCTAAAAATAGTGTGACGAGTAACCCACCTCCTGACTCCCCAAGGCCTGTCCATCATCTACAAGGCACATGTCAGGAGTGTGATGGAATACTCCCCACTTGCCTGGATGAGTGCAGCTCCCACAACACTCAAGAAGCTGGACACCATCCAGGACAAAGCAGCCCACTTGATTGGTGCCACATCCACAAACATTCACTCCCTCCACCACTGACGTACAGTAGCAGCAATGCATACTATCTACAAGATGCACTTCAGGAATTCACCAAGACTCCTTTGACAGCACCTTCCAAACCCATGACCACTACCACCTAGAAGGACAAGGGCAGCAGATAGATGGGAACACCATCACCTAGATGTTCCCCTCCAAGTCACTCACCATCCTTGCTTGGAAATATATCGCTGTTCTTTCACTGTCGCTGGGTCAAAATCCTGGAACTCCCTTCCTAACAGCAATGTGGGTGTACCCATACCACATGGACTGCATCTGCTCAGGAAGGCAGCTCACCACCACCTTCTCAAGGGCAATTAGGGATGGGCAACAAATGCTGGCCCAGCCAGTGAAGCTCACATCCCATGAATGAATAAAAAAATGTCTGCACAAATTGCTAACACCTGATGAACTGACTAAGGCCCTTGAGTCATTTGAGAAGAGTCAAACTACTGGAAGCGATGGCTTACCGGCGCAGAGTGCAGAGTTGTATTCGGCTCTGTGGGACTGGATTGGCCCAGGCATGCTAGAAGTGTATGAGAGTATGCTGTACAAGTAGCATGTCATGTCATGTCATGAATCCTTGAAGAAAGGCACCATCACTCACATCTATGGGGGGAAGGAGGAAAGGGGGGAAATTAAAAATTGGCAACCCAGTTCACTGTTGAAACTCTTTCGAGTTATCAACAGTCACAGATTGCAACTCTTTCGAGTACAATCACAGTTCTTGGTTTCCGGGAGTGGGACATGAACCCACAACCCTCTGATTCAAAGGCGAGGGTGCTATGAACTGAGCCACAGCTGACACCTCTCAGTTCACTGTTGAATGTGGACTATAAAATTCTGTACAAGATCATTGCCAATCAGGTCAGGTCTGCTCTGGAGTTGGTGATCCACTGCTCTGGAGTTGGTGATCAGACCTGCGTTGTACCCTGCAGGAAGATCTCTGACAGCCTCACGCTACTCAGGGATACGATTCCCTATGTATGGGACAGGGATGTTGATACCTACCTCATCAGCCTGGACCAAGAGAAGGCCTTTGACAGGGTATCGCACACCTACCTCATGGATGTGCTGTCCAAAATGGAATTTGGGGAGGCAATCCACAACTGGATTCAACTGCTCTACACAAACATCTGCCGCACAGTTTCAATCAAAGGGTGGAAATCAGAAAGTTTTCCAATTAAATCTGGAGTCAGACAGGGCTGCCATCTCTCCTCTGTCCTGTTTGTGTGTTGCATAGAACCCTTTGATGAGTCCATCAGGAAGGATCAAGGCATAAGAGGAGTGAATATCCCAAGCAGTGGAGGCACTCAGGTAAAAGTTTCCCTGTACATGGACGATGTCACCATCTTCTGCTCAGATCCGTTGTCGGTGCGCAGACTGATCAATATCTGCGACCAGTTTGAACTGGCCTCGGGAGCCAAGGTAAATCATAACAAGAGTGAGGCCATGTTCTTTAGGAACCGGGCTGACCAATCCTTTGTCCCCTTCACCATCAGGGCAGATTGCCTGAAGGTGCTGGATATATGGTTCGGGGGGACCAGGGCATGTGTTACAAACTGAAAGGAGCGAGTGGCTATGGTGAAAAGAAAACTGCTATGGTGAAAAGAAACCTCCATTGCAGGTAAGAACCTGGTCATCAGGTGTGAGGCACTCTCGCTGTTGCTTTACGTGGCGCAGGTCTGGCCCATTCCTCACTCCTGTGCTGTGGTGATCACCCGAGCCATCTTTCACTTTATCTGGAGGTCAAAAATGGACCATGGTTGCAGGGGAATGATGTATAAACCTCTAGATAAAGGGGTAAAAAACGTACCCAACATCACCCTCATCCTGATGGCCACCTTTGTGTGTAGCTGCATCAAGCTGTGCGTAGACCCTCGGTACACAAACACCAAGTGTCACTGTGCTGAGGTTCTACCTTTCCCCGGTGTTGTGAAGGATGGGTCTGGCCACGCTGCCATGGAACACTCCAAGTAGTTGGACCGTGTTGTACCACCTGTCCCTCATGGAAAAAATTATGCAGAGAAACACCCTTGACCACAAGTCCATCAGGCAGTGGTCGGCACGTAATGTCCTAGAGGCCCTGCGGGAAAAGGAGAGGGTGGATCCTGTGGGATGGTTCCCCGAGCAGACTGTCAAAGTCATTTGACAGAATGCACCATTGCCAGAATTTTCCAACAAGCACCAAGGCGTAGCTTGGCTGGTGGTGAGAAAGGCCCTCCCCATCAGACCCTTCCTACATACCAGGAGTCTTACCCCCTCTGCATGTTGTCCTCGAGGTGGCTGTGGTGGGGAAGAGACAGTTGTTCACCTCCTTGTGGAATGTGCCTTTACAAAGAAGGTCTGGAGAGAGATGCAGTGGTTTTTGTCGAGGTTCATCCTGAGCAGCTCCGTGATGCAGGACTCTGTGCTCTACGGGCTGTTCCCAGGGACACACACCAAGATAAACATCAACTGCAGCTGGAGGATCATCAACGCGGTGAAAGATACTCTTTGGTCTGCCCGAAACCTGTTGGTCTTCCAGTGCAAAGAGTTGTCCCCGGCCAAGTGTTGCAGGCTGGCACATTCCAAGGTCCAGGACTACGTGCTGAGGGATGCACTAAAGCTTGGGACAGCTGCCACAGAGGCACAATGGGGAAGGTCACTGTCTAAGGCCTTTCAGCCATAGTGCACTGAGGGGCTGGGAATTGTATGGACCCCCCGGGCTGTATGACTCACATTGAATGTATGCAGTGAATATTGCATGTATTATAATTGTATTAAAGTACCTCAGAGTGCAACATGATCTATGTAGACAACTTAAATACCATTGCACAGTTTGACAGTCTGTTTTGGCCATGTTGAAATGTCTGTGATGTTCCTTTGATTGTATTGATGCACCTCAGGGTGCGACATGATCTATGTGGAAAACTCTAATATGATTGCACTTCTTGTGATGGTCACTGAAATGTTTTGTAATGTTCTTTCAGATATTTTCTGAATAAAGTATATTTTTGGGAAAAAGGAGCGGCTGCACTTCAAAAGTACTTAATTGGATGTAAAGCGCTTTGAGATGTCCTGTGGTCAGGAAAGGTGCTATATAAATACATGTCTTTATCATTAATTTCTGATATTACCTGAGACTATGGGTGAGGGGTAATGGGGTCCTTTCTAGTCTTGCCCTCAAAATTGACAGGATACTACTTACACACAAACTCACCATCATATGGGGCTAAATGGTCCATTTTTACTCACTGAAATGGAATTATTGTTCAAAAGTAGAAAATAGCTTTTCTGGCCCATACTTGGAATTGTTCTGAGTGAGATAGTAAAACAGGAAGTCACTGATGATGTCTGAAAAGTTGACTTGCTCACACACTGAGATTCTGCCCTCAGGCCACCAATTTCTAGATGTTGCCATGGACACCCATTACCTTATGATATGTGAGATTGGATCATTTAGATTGTAAAATCATGGATGTGAAGAAGAAGCCAGATTGTTAATGCAAAACTTCAATAGCAAAACAATCCATTATAGCTGCTATAAACTGCTTCAAAATGAATATAAGCTTGGAAGGTTTTCAATGAACCATGTGCTACAGATGAAAATAATGGCAATGTAACAGGTAGTGTAGAAACAACTAATTACTCTTCTGTTATTTATTCTTAAAATGCCATAATTAACAGGAAAATTGGATCACTTTGATCACACAGGTAGGAAAAAAAAAAATCCCATAATTTCATGGAGGTATAAGCATTAGGATTACACTGAGATTATACAGACCTACATAGTACACTTAGTTAAGAATGGGGAACACACGCCATAATGAGGGAAACTCATGCTACTAATCCTCTTACCCTTGTCCCACCCCCAAAACCTAACTAAATTGAACTTGGAGAGGTCATGGAACATGCTCACCAACCAGGGTTCCTTGACAGTTTGAAATCTAGCCAGGTAAGCCGGTTGCAGTTTTGGGGTATGCTCTTTGTGTCCTCTGGGGCCTTCCATTCCCACGTGGTCCTGGTCTGTGGAATCTGCGAAGGTTCTTCAGTTGGGTGGAGGGCGCAGTTGTGGGTGGTCGATCTTCGTGGAGGGCTGCAATTGCGGCCTTGTTGTCTTCAGTTGAGCCTGCCACCCCATGCTCCTCGCCGTGATGTTGCCTGCGGGCCTGCAAACCTCCAGATCTCCTCCCTCCGCTTAGCTCAGCTCCCTCTCCCTGCATAAACTCTACTTTAACCGCTCCAAAACTGCTCACCCTCCTCCCTTCGTAACTGGTGGCCCAGTTGTACTGTTTTTTGAATTTCTTATCTCAGTCCAAATCAAGGTTAGTTCTTTGTCTGATTTTGGTGGGCTTCTTCAGGTGATTGTTGTCTCGTTGTTTTTAATGGGCTCGCATGATGTTTATCATTGTCTTCCTGCCCCCGTAACTAGTCTTGAACTGAAAGCCATTGTATATGTGGAGTATTGATAGATTTGCACAATTGCATTGATTGCTACCTTCCTGCCTTAGTAGTTAGTAGCGATTATTTATGCAAGATTTTGATAGACTTTTTCGTGTAAGATGAAGTCTTTCTCTGGGTTGATTGTTTTAAAGGGAAGAATGCGTATTCTGTCTCCTCTCGTTGTCTGGTTGCAGGCAACAATCCACACTGCACTCAACAAGCCCGGGTGTGTCCAGTCCCAGGCCTTCATGGGCCTAGCCTCCTGTCTGCAGTTGGGTCCTCTGCCATAAAAGTCCAAAAGTCATATCCTTGTTGATGATATGAAAAATGTGGGAATTTTGAGAACCCTTCATACATCACCACAGGAGTTCCTCAGGACAGTGTCCTAGTCCTAGGCCCAACCATTATCAGCCAGTTCAACAATGACCTTCCTTCCTTCATGAGGTCAGAACCGGGGATGTTGACTGATGTTTGCTCAATATCCAGTTCCATTCATAACTCCTCCAATACTGAAGCAGTCCTTGCCTGCATGCAGCAATACCTGTACAACATTCAGACTTGCTTTGATAAGTCACAGCTGACATTTCTGCCACATAAATGCGAGACAATGACTATCTCAAACTAGAGAGAGTGTAACCATCTGCCCTAGACATTCAATGGCCTTATCATAGTTGAAACCCCTGCCAATGACATTTTGGATGCCACCATTGATCAGGAACTTAGCTGCACCAGCTGTATAAATACTACAAGAGCAGGGCAGAGGCTGGATATTCTACAGCGAGTGACTCACTTCCTGACTCCCTAAAGTCTTTCTGCCATCGACAAAATACAAGTATGATGAAGTATTTTTCACTGCGTTTAGCTCCAACAACACTCAATGGGAGAATTTTCTCTCTGTTGGGGGGACTGAGCGGGAGCGGGTGCAGGCGGGCGCGCAGCCGTTCGCTGGCTGCAAACGGCTGCACGCTGCCATTTTACATGGCCAGGCCAATTAAGGCCCACCAGTGTGATGCGCACCCGGAAGCGCTGAGTGCTCTCTGTGAGGCCGGGGGGAGTAGGCTGAGTCAGGGCCTGCGCTCTTTCGTGCATGTGCATAAAAGTTCGCAGAAATCTCCCTGAGGCACAGAGCTGCCTCAGGGAGGTTAGTCAGATTGTCAAAAATTTTAATAAAGAAAAAAAAATTAAGGTATATCCCCTCATGTGACAGTGTCACATGAGCTGGGACATGTTAATGAACTTTAATAAAAAATTTCATTCAACTTATAAACACTTCTTGAAACCTCATCCTGCCCATGGATGAGATTTAATGATAAATGCAAAGGCCACCTGGGCCACCTTAAGGTTGGATGGGCAACTCAGTTAATTACTTTAATTAGTTTTTAAATGGCCTTAATAGGCCTTTGACAGTTCGGCGAATGCGCAGCCGACTCCGTTGTGCGCCTGCCGAACTGAGGATCAGAATGACGCGCGATGACGTTGGGACGCACGCCCGACATCACCACGCATCATTTTATGTGTTGGCGAGTGGGGCTTGCCCCCGCATGCTGACCAAAAGATTCTGGCCCAAGACTTTCATTCAATACCATTGTGGACAAAGCAGCCAGCTTGATCAACTCCCCCATTCACTACATTAAACCTTCACTTCCTCTACCACCAATGCAGCAAATCGCGAAGACCTCTTAAATTGCATTTCTGAAACCTGAAACCTCTTCTATCCAGAAGTCATGGGTAGCAGGCACATTAAATGTCACCACCTCCAAGTTCCACACCATCCTGACTCGGAAACATTTTGTCATTCCTCCATTGCTTCCAGGTCAAAATCCTGGAATTCCCTCTGTAAAAGCACTGTGTAAGTGTGCCTTCATCAAATAGACTGCAGCGGTTTAAGAAGATGGACCAGCATCAGCGGTTTAAAGGCAAGAAGGATGAGTAATAAATGCAGACTGTTCTATTGATACCCACATTCATAAGTGAACAAAGAATTGGCTAATTGCCTAACCCAGAATTAGCTGGGTTAAGCAACCTAACCATCCAAGCTTAATCAATTCAGCTGTTCTGTTACTTGTGTGCTGTTTGTTAACTTTGCAGAATGCTTGATATTCCTCAACACAAAGAAATGTCATCAACCTTGCAATAATTCAACTTTAGCCTTGCTCAGTTTGCAGCAAGCCAGCTTCTGTGCCAGAAAATGTTCTAGATTCAAATTTAGGATTTCAGTGCGTAATTTAGGCCAGTAATTCAGTGCAGTACTGAGGGAACTCTGCATTGTATATTAGATGAAAAGTTAAACCAAAGAGTTGTCTGCCTGTTCAGGTACACATGCTCTCCATAGAAGTCCATGTCTTCTATGGTCTATTTGATGAAGGATAAGGTAGTTTTTCCTCAACCAACACTATCAAAACAGATCATCTGTTTATTTGTTGTTTTTGGTATATTGCTCTGTGCAAATTGACTGCCTACATATCTATACACACTTACCTACATATCAACTAATTGAATTTCAAAAGTGATTAATTAATGGTAAGGTGCTTTGGGATGCTCTGAAGATTTGATAAGACACTGACCCATAAATGGAGTTTCAAGTGAATGGCGATGGCCTGGAGGAACTCCAAGAAAATCCTTGGTCAATAAATAAATGTAAGTTCATTTGTACCCCATTTCTAATTCTGAATTAGAGGAATTAGGAGTTAAGAAAACATCAGACACTCAGAAGCAGATTAAAGGGAAGTCACTCCAAGATGCCAAGTGAAATGAATGAGTGAGATTTTAATCCACTAAAAACTCATCCACTTGCACAGGGTTAAAGTCTGGTCATATAAAATGTCCCTGCAACTGGGGAAGATTTAAAATATCGGATAATGTCTGACAGAAATTGCTGACTAGGCACAGGTGTATTGCAACACTACTTGTTGCCATGTGCTCTAACTTTAGTAGGATACACCTTACGTACAGTCATTCAATATAAATAAATATACTTCATATGTGGATTATCACATAAAAAAACCTACCACCAGTCAGTAACCAAGAAGTAAAGCACTGACAAAAATCAAAATCACTTGTACACTCTGCTTTCTGCCTTGATATTTTTCTAACAAATTCACAAAAAGATTAAAGTGCACATACATAGATTGTGCTGCTATGAGTTTTAAGATCACAAGCCCCACAACAGCGCAAATTACTCATTTTAATTTACCAGCAATGCAATTTACCACATTTCGATTCTCAATTGGTCAGATGAACATAATGGTTAGTGTCTTGGACAACACTGATATAGAATAAATCAGTCATTGTTTGCAAGCAGGAAGCCAGTCATCTATACTCTGGGGAGAAACCCCAACTAGTAGTAGTGATTTGTGTATTAGATTCTAAATCCTTTGAAGACTGCATTCTTGTGGGGCAGAACTTTTCTGTCAGCAAGCGGGAGGTAGGACCCACACATAAAATGGCGCGGGGTGATGTTGGGTGGAAATCCCGACATCAGCCCGCGTCATTTACATTTTCAGGTCATTGGGCGCACAGCCGAGTCGGATGCGCACCCGCCGACCTGTCAACGGTCTATTAAGGCCATTAAGAAACCAATTCAGCTCATTAATGGACCGGCCTGTCAAACCTTAAGGTTGGCGGGCAGGCCGGGAGCCTAGGCGGCCTTGTGAAAAAACATGAAACCTCATCCATGGATGGGATGAGGCTTCATGAGGGATTTTTAATTTTAATGAAAGATTGCAATAAAAGTTATGGACATGTCCCAACTCAAGTGACAGTGTTACATGAGGAGACATGGCAGGGAAATTTTTTAAACTCCTTTATTAAAAGTTTCAAAATGGAGCCGATCTCCCTGAGGCAGCACTTAGCCTCACGGAGATCTGTCTTCTATGTCATGCACATGTGCGAAAGAGCGCACTGCTGGCTGAGGGAATCCCCCTCCACCCACACAGGGAGCACACAGCGCTTCTTGGCGGAAATCATGCTGGGTGGGCCTTAATTGGCCCGACCACGTAAAATGGCGGCACGCCCCCGACTGGGGGCGCCGATTGAGAGCCCAGCCGCTCACGCCCATTCCTGCTCTTCTCCCACAACAGGGGGGGGGAAAATTTTTCCCTTGTGGCTTATTCAATGAGATAAGTCATTCATAGTTACATTTGAGACTTCCACATCCTCTCAGAATATGTACATTTACTAGCAAGCTGGACCTGCTTTTTTTGCCCGTCTCTAGTTGAACCACTGAAGTCCATTTTTGTAATGGCTTAGTATAATTGAGTTACTCGCTTGGCCTCCACAGAGAGCCACACTGTTGTGGGATATCATCCGGATTGGTTAAGGACAGAAGATTTCCTTTTGTTACAGACATTAGTGAACCAGTTGCTTTTTCTAATGGCAACCTGACAACTTCATGGTCACCTTTACCGATATCAGCTTTTTATTTCCAGAGTTAATTTAAAATTAAATTCAAATTCTCAAAACTGCCATAATTGAACTCAGGCTCCCCGGTTTATTCCAGCTAGTCCCAGATCTGAGCCAGATCGGTCAGAGCAGGACTGCTGTTCTCAACAAAACCTGATGCAGAAATTGTCCCTGCAAATCAATGAGGTGGGCTGTATTAGATGAATGTTTTTTGCAATGCACATTTTCTTCCACTTGCCTCTGTTGAGCAGTTGTTCACTGCCATCAGTTTACACATGCACGATTAATCTGTGCATTAAAGATGAAAAACGATGCTTCTCATAAAAGGCCAAAGCTTGACATTGTTTTCTGTATGCAAGCAATATAAATATAATAGATTCTTGATGGCCCCACTGCCAATTATCCAAGCCATTGTGTCTTCCAATAACTTTTATGTCCCCTGAACAACTGAACCCTTTAATTACCCAAGTCCCTTTAGTTTGATTAGCCAGCCTGATTTGTTGCCTTAGAAACTGTAGGATAATCTTAGGCGTCCTTTCGATTTTTATGACTGCCTCAGCAGCATCGCTTACACAGTTTCAATGTAACACAATCCTGGTCACTCGCTCAGAAGAGTTTCCATTTTCTGCAGATTTGTGAAATTTTTACAGTTTGGGTGCTTTCAGGCTGAACCTACCATTCACGGTAATGCAATACTGAGTTCTAAGCGAACTAGCAATTCAATCCCATCACCTTTAGATAATGGAAGGTGCTCCCTGTGCTCAATCCTGCAACATGGCACAGTGCAAACCTTAAAATGATGAGCGAGGCAGAGATAATGTGCAGGTAAGTGGGTTATTAAACTTCGACTGCCACTGCAAAAATATGGGACATGAGAACAAAGTGACTAGTCTGCCAGGAAGCCAAAAACAGAAGTTTTTTTTTTAACTCCACACAGATCATTGAGTTTGTGATGCACGGTCCAGCAAAAGCAATTAATGCTGCATCTGTGAAGTCCTTTAAAATAAAAGCTGGACAAGTACAGAACAGAACTTAAGTTGATTAACAATCGTTGATCAAAAGTTGTATCGTGCACAGCGCTGCCAGGGAGATGTTTTCAAATGTGGCTATGGCTGATTGCACCTCCCACCCCACCGCCCCAGGACAGTGATTGTGTTTGAATGAAGTCCACCATGGGGCAAATTGGGCATGGTCATTAAAAGAATTCTATTCCAATGATTGACTTGCTGTATGTTACAACTATGAGGTTTCATTATAAAAGGTGCTTTGTTCCCTCGTTGGGATTGGGTTCCCGCTTCTTCAGTTATTGCCTCTTCTCCACTTGAATAAGCTTGAAATCAGAGAACTCAATGTTTGTAGAACCAATCAGTTGCTACTCTGCACCTTCTTTGAGCTACCCTTCATTGAGCATCATCTTCATTGCTAGTGATCTGCTCTATGCCTCTGCACTGGCTGCTATTAGATGCTGATTCCTTTTTCTTCCTTGACTTGAGAATTGGCTTCTGATCAATAGTTCTGCACAATGGCCTTGATATATCTGAAGCAGTGGAGTATGCAGGTCTGGGGATACAATTACAGCATTGTATTGAGGTTCCAAATGACTCACATAATACAAATCAGTTTAAAAATAGATGTATCTGCAAAATCAGTCATGTTTTTAATTGCTCTCAATGGGGCAGATGTGACAAAAATTAATCAGTTTACTTAAAATAATAAAGAATATTCCTTCATGCAAACATTATCTAATTAACAGAATCATGAATGCTGTTATACTTATCTAATATTAAGTACAGCCATACTTTTATCATAGGACGAGCTAATGGCCTTCTATTCAATTGTGATCTTACTCATTACACCTTGTCCTAAATGCGTTCATCCACTTGCTAGATCGTGGCTTTGATCACGAACTGCAGCCTTTCCTCAGCAATATTGTCTAGGTGGAAAATTGATAGCTCTGGTACATGGGTGTAGGGACTGTAATGCACAATTAATCTACGCCTATTTGTTCTAGTGCAAACTCTGTGTTGCCTGCTTATTTGAATGATTGCAGCATATGGTCAAGTCTAAAAGTGCTGTTGAGTGGCTGCTTGCCTGAAGAGCAGGAGCAAAATCACAAGAGACCAGCACAAGGCCAAAGTGGTCTGAACTACTTAAAGCCAGTCTACACCTCTTAAAGGGGAATTACAATTATAATTACTGCAGATACTGGAAGCCATTCCAAGAGTGAGTTTGACCTGGGACCCAAAATGTCACCTATAATGTGAAAATACGGGTATTACGCAGACAAATTCTGCCGCCTCTGTATCCCCAATTCCCACCCCAAACCAAGGTTTAGACTATGGGGTGGATTTTCATCTTTAAGGCAGGTAGCAGGAGTCAGGAACTATCCTGGTTTGGCGCGCCTGCCTGCCTTGTGTGAAAGTACCTGCAAAGAGAGGATTTTCATTGTGGGGAGGTGGGGGTGGGGGGAGCGGGTGTGGGGTAGCAGTCAGGCCAGCTGATGCTGGAAAGAGTTCAGAGGCAGCCAAGAGGCCTGCCTCGGGTGCTCTGGACTTTTTCCCAGTTATAATAAAACCAGTAAGGTACTCTAAACCCCATTACTCACACTCCCTCACCTCCCAAACACTCCCCATGCCCCATTCATGCCACTTCATGCCCCTTTACCCACCCGCTATTGCCCCTTATGTCCACTATGCCAAGGTATGGCCCTTCACCCATCTCAAATGGCTCATTATACCCTCATGCCAAGCTACGGGACTTCCATACTCATTTATCCTGTGTATAGAACCAATGAATTCTACAGTGAAAAGAGGATGTGTTTAAAAAACTTTAAATAAAACCAGTCATTAATTCATAACTTTCAATTTCTTAAAAAAAAAACTCATTTCATTACAGGTCAATAAAAGTGTCAATCATCAAGACCATTTAAAGTATCAATAGCTGAAACTGCAAGCACTTGAAACCTCATTATCTTGTGTAAATAAATGTTGTACAAGTGACAGAAGAGATCAGAAGCCAGAGCTGTCAATCAAGCAATGTATTCCCTAGGGCTTAGCCATTTCAGCAGGCTAATGGATGTCTGAGCTCTCAGCTAAGCCTCATTGTGCATTCTTGGCTGAGAACCCAGGCATCCAATACTCTGTTGAAACAACTGCATCCCAAGGAAAGCATTGCTTGGAATCAATTACTTGGTATCTCGGCTACCTTTGCCCATCTGATTTTTCCAGTCGATATGCAGATTAAAATCTCCCACGAATATTGCCGTACCTTTCTGCAAAGCTCCCATTATTTCCTCTTTTATACTCTGTCCTACCATATGGTTACTGTTAGGGGGCCTGTACACCATTCCCACAAATGACTTCTTGCCTTTAACATTTTTCATCGCTACCCAAACCCCTTCTACATCCTGGTTTCCTGAGCTTAGGTCATCCGCTTCTATTGTGCTATTACCATCATTAATTAAGAGAGCCACCTCCACCCCACCTTTTCCTAGTTTCCTGTCCTTTCTAAATGTCATGTACCTTTCAATATTAAGGTCACAATCTATGTCATCCTGCAGCCATGTCTCCATAATAGCTATCAGATCATACTTATTTATTTCTATTAGCACTATCAATTCATCTGTTTTGTTTCGAATACTATGTGCATTCAGATACAAAGCCTTTGGTCTTGTCCTTTTATTACTTTTGCAATCTCTAGCATTATCTGTTGATTTACTCTTAAATTTGTACTCTCTGTCCCTTCTTGTCACAGTCTGTTTATCATTTCCCACATTAATACATTTCTCTCTTGCCTTGTCTCTACTCTTTGATTTAACACATCTTCCCAATTTGATCCCTTTCCCCCACTATTTAGTTTGAAACCCTCTCTACTCTCCTAGCTGTGCAGGTCATGAGAACACCAGCCCTAGCAGTGCTCAGGTGTAGACCATCCCAACTTTCCTCAATACAGCTGCCAGCACACCACAAAATGGAACCCACTTCTCCCACATCAGTGTTTCAGCCATGCATTCATCTCTCAAACTTTATGTACCTTATGCCAACCTGTGCATGGCTCAGGTAATAATCCAGAGATTATTATCTTTGAGGTTCTGCTTTTTAATTTACTGCCTAGCTCCTCATACTGGTTTTGCAGAACCTCTTTCTTAGTTCTGCCTATGTTTTTGGTGCCCACATGAACCATGACAACTGAATCCTCCCCCTCCAACTGTAAGTTCCTCTTCAGACCTGAGGAGATGTCCCGGACTCTGATACTGGGCAGGCAACACAGACATCTGGACTCTCACTCTTTGCTACAGAGAACAGTGTCAATTCCCTTGCTGATACTGACCCCAGGACCACTGCATTCCTTTTTCCCCCCCACTTGATGTGTACCACAGTGCCATGGTCAGTCAGCTCATCCACCCAGCCCCACTCTCATCCACACAAGTTGAGAGAACCTCAAACCTATTGGACAATTGCAATGGCTGAGGCTCCTGCACTCCTGCCCTCAGGATCCCCTTACCTGCCTCATTCAGTCACAACCTCCTGTCCCTGCCCACCTTCCAAATCAGAAGAATCTATCCTCAGGGGTATGACTGCCTCCTGGTACAAAGCATCCAGGTAACTTTCCCCCTCCCTGATGTGTTGCTGTGTCTGCAACTCGGCTTCCAGCTCAATGACTCTGAGCCAAAGCTCCTCAAGCCGCAAATACTCACTGCAGGCATATTTGCCCTGGATCACACTGGCATCCGGGAGCCCCAACATGCTGCAACAGTGACACATCACCTAACTTGCCATCCTTAATGTGTTTCCTGAGAGAGAAAATGGAGGACTAGGATCCTATACATCCTTTGAGAGAGCTGAGAACATGTGGAAGATTGGTGAAACCGCCACAACATTTACCTCTGTGAAACAGGGATAAAGACAGAGACTTTGGAGGGAGGTGTAGGATAATGTAAATAATGTATTTAAAGGAGTCAGGGACTTGGGGTGAGATGTAGTATAATGGGTTAATGTTAAATATATAGCATTATATAAAGATAATGGTCTAAATCATCAGTGATGTAATATCATATGGCAGCAGAGTATGCTGAGAGATGGTTTTATGTAGAGCCTCATGCTAAACTTTGGACTGTAAATAGTTAGTATAATGTTTGATAAAAGGATAAGTTTACCAACAGTCTTACCTCCAGAAGTATCTGTATATCCAAACCATGGGCAACCTCATCTAAGACCTACAACAATGATAATAGATTCACTAATTAAATCTTCCTTTCCCTATGGAAGCAGCTATATTTTACTCTTGCTATAAAACATATCCATAAGAAAGACAGAGGGGAAAGCCCAGGGAGAAAGTATTACTTCCAGTTACGATATCATAACATAGAAAATGAAAGTGAAATGATGGAGAGAAATGAGATGTGAAAACACATATGAAATCAGAAGGTTAGGAGAGAATAAAGGGCCAATTATAGAAGCAGGTGTAAAGGGCTGAAAGGGCCTAGTCCTGCTCCTATTTTGTATGTTTGTATGTTTGATATGACAAGGGAATAAGGCTTTATTAAGACATACTAAAATTATTCCATTCCAGGTAAGCACAAGCTGAGCCTGCTTTCTGATGTCCTATTGGGAGACTTCCAAAAGAAACCCCATTGGATAATACAGGGAATCAAGGGCAGGATTTTGCCATTGGCGGGGGTGCTTGCCGGGGGTGGTCGGGAAGTTGACCAGCACCGCACCGCACCGCGGTTTAATGCGGGCAGGCCAATTAAGGCCTGCCCAGCATGGAACGCGAGTGGCAGCTGCTGCCTGTGCAGGTGGGGGGAGGAGTGTGAGCTGGCCTAGCGTGAACTCCACACATGCGCGTGAAAGAGAGCTTCAATCTCCCTGAGGTGAGGCACGGAACTGCCTCAGGGAGATGAAGCACTCTTTGAAAAAGCTTAATGAACAAAATAAAAATGTCATAAAACATGTCCCCTCACTCTGTCACATGAGCAGGGACATGTTTTTAATACAAGTGTGAAATTTTTATTTTATTTTTATTTGCTTTAGGAAACTTTTTCCCACCTGCGGACGAGGTTTCCTAAAAGTCCAAAGGCCGCTTGGCCTTTTCGTCTGCCCGCTAACCGTTAGGTTGGATGGGCAGCGTAAATTTGAAATTGATTACTTTTTTAATGCCTTAATAGGCCTTTTAATTGTCGGCGGGCATGCTGCCGACTCCAGTGCCCGCTCGCCGAACGAAATATCGCGGGACTATGCGATGACATCGGGACGCTCGCCTGACGTCATCGCGCATCATCTTATGCTCAGCCAGGTTGGGCGCTCGTCCACCTGCCGAGCTTACTATTCTGCCCCATGGCTAGTATGGGTAATGTGGACTCAGAAAAGTCTTTAGTTTCTGAAGCTCCATCAACACACTCACTAGTTGACCAGCCAAGATTTTTAGTTTTGGATCTGCTTGTTGATTACATAAAGCTTTGGATTACACAACTGGCAATATTTAAGAGTTGATTCATAATGAAATAATTTTCCCAGTTAGACACCTCAGCAAAAAATGGTGGCATACCCAGATGAAATTATATGGAATATATAGCACAGAAACAGGCCATTAGACCCAACCTGTCCATGCTGGTATTTATACTCTAATTAACTTATCAAACTCTATCAGGGTAACCCACTATTCCCTTCTCCCTCATATGCTTATCCAACTTCCACTTAAATGTATCCTAGCCTCAACTGGTCCCTGTGGCATCAAGTTCATAATCTCACAACTCTCTTGAGTACAAGAGAAAACTGCTTGTTTTGGATGAGATTGGCACACCAGGGGTTAAAGAGAACAAATTGCTTCATTAAAAACAGTTTGGTTAGCAGGTAGTGTGTTAGCAGGAAAGGGTCTGCATGCATTCGTTAGTGTAAAAATTAAGTTAATGGGTAGAGATGTTAAAGTGGGTGTTGGTAACAGATAAAATAAAGTTCTGTTTATTGTGAATCCGAATGTCTCCAGCACTCCATATACACTGAATATTTTTACCAGCTGTCAACACTTTAACATAAACCATTTGCTTATTATTCTCTAAATGAAGTACAGAAGTAAAGGCTTCACTGGTTATTTAAAAACAACATCCACGTTGCCAGAATTTACAATGTTTTTAAGTTCCAGTTAACTAATTAAATTTAAATATAGATGTGATGTTTTACTATATCCTTCTTCTTTCTTTTTCCTGCACACTTCCTGTGACCAAGATGGTAGCTAGGTAACTATGCCTTCAAGCCTATTCCCTGAACACAGCAACCAGGGAAACAATATTCATTCTTTGGATTAACCTATAACTTTTACAAAATCCAAACACCACATTCAAAATGAGTCAAATTCTCCTATCCACTCTCAGTTGCACCTCAGTTTGAACACCATATGCTATATTCACCAAACAATACTCAATGGCTTCAAACACCGCGTCAACTGAAAAAATGAACAACCACTAGCACCAAACCTTTTCCATATCAATTTAAAAGGTTAATTCTGCACTTTTCAAAGGACCATTTATCAAAATGACGCTGTCTAAATATATACGTTATAGATAAGGGGGGCTAATTTTAACCTGACCTGCCCAACAGAAGTGGATGAGTTGGATCAACTGCTTATTTCACACCTCATTTGATTTTACCTGTTATTGAAATCAATAGGGTGTAAATATGAAGGTTGAACCCATCCTGTCAGTTTAATGCTGGCAGATTGAATTAAAGTTAATTTTATAATTGATGATAAGGATTGGCGAATCTCGAGAGATGAATCACGTCGCGAGCTGAGTCTGTAAATTGGGAGAAGTTATCCACTTCATGCTGAGGTCCAGAAATTTATAAAGCCATTCTTTATTTTAAAAAAAAAGTGGTTTAATATTTTGTTGCAGAGAGTGGACAATGGAACTTTTTAATCCCTGTGCGTTATTGAATCCAACAGCTCTTAGCTGTCAATAGTGTTACTCCATTCAAGTCAGAGAAGGATTCACAAGGTTTCAATCTGCTCTTATTTTGTCAGGACTAACGATAATCTAAATGACAAAGAACTAGAATTATTATGACTGTAAACAACCTTGCCTTCCGTAGTTCAATCTTCGCTTACAATCTCAATGTTACAGACCGCTTTACATTTCTAGTCTGCTTCTAACAATTGAGTTTAATTAAAATAGTGAGAAGACATTTGTAAGTTCTCATTCTCAATCAAATAATGCAACTGCATTTAAAACCTAATCTAGAGCATCAATGTGAATTATCAACAGTTCGGACAAAAAGATGCACAGAGTTTTTATTATTATTCTATTGTGAACTTTAGTCGATGTTGTGATCTTTCTCCAATGCAAATTTACTCACCTTGGTATTCCAACAGGTTGCTATGAAAGCACAAATATGACTTCAGCAAGTGTTGTCATCACCATATTTGCTTTCAAAGAAGAAATGTTTTGGTGAATCACATGCCCCATTTGAAATATTTGCACGACCTCGGTGTACCGTATGTGATCCGACACTGAAAACACGAAATGAGTTTTACATGGCTGTGATAGCCAGAATTGACGAGCCTACAGGGTTGTATATTATGCAACGTAAATATATTTTAACCTTCTTTTCAAGATTAACAAAACTAAATCTTTGATTTACCTAGCAAAAAATTATATTATTTATTAGCAGAGAAACTAAAGTCGTGGGTTCCATATTTGGTACGGTGTGAGTTTTCCAACAATCATGCTTCAGTTCTGAAGCCTTTAAGCTGAGCACTCCTGAGACTCACCATATGGATTGAGGAGAATTTACAGACAATAATACCACTTGACCCATCCTTATTATACTGCTCTTGAAAAACGAATGAACAAGTCAAGCTTTTGCTTGCTCTGAGCCCCTTGTGACATTATTAAACTGAAGAACAAGGCAAGGATTAGGGAGGCTTTCCAATTTACTTTAATTGCTATGTATGGAGTCAAATAATATTAACTATCATGCTTCATCTTAATCAAATGCATCTTTCTCTTTTTAAATTTTGGCTGATATTCAAATCCATAAATCTGACTAAACAGAGAGTTCAGAGGACTATATGAATTTTGATGTGTTTGTTTGCTCATTATGGTAACAGTCGGTAGCATTTGTAATGGAATATATTTCCAGCTTTACACCAATACCTTAGGTCACGACATGTAAATCGGTGCAAATATAACCCTGGCAAAGAATCAACTTCAAAATATGACTTATCCTTCATTTTAGTTGGTTTACAGTCCTGATGTTTCAGTGAGACTGGCAGACTCACTTTCCCCATCATTTTCCAGAGGCCATCTTATCAAGTTGCAAAGCTTCCCCCGAGAAAGCCTTCATCATTTGTGCAGGGCTTGGTAACTTATCCAATACTGCTGACGGTGATCATCTCTTTTTAACTAGCAGCTGATGGCAACTCTCTCTCCCCTTTTATTAACTCCATGAAGTGCTGTGAGAAAAGCCTTAGGATTTTTTCTGCAATGCTACAAACTCTCTGAGCAAGACTGCTAAAATATGAGAATAATATCAAATCTGAGGGTACCTTTTTGTATGGACCTGTATCTACTGGCAGCTAAACTGGATGTATTTCAAAATGCTCTAAAATTAATATAAACCTTCCATTTAAATTGAGATACATTTTATGGCTGCAGTCTATCTCCAATCCATTTGTTGAAAGAATTGTGTTCGTAAGGGATCATCTTCAATTTTTTTACGTGTTCTTGGAGAGGTAGTGGTGAGGCATAGCTTATTGCCCAGTCTGCATTGTCCTGCTTACATTCAAGTCAGCCACATTGAGAGTCACATGTGGGCCATATCAGGTAGGTGTAGAAAGCTCCCTTCTCTGAAGGACATTAATACCTATTTAGATTTGTACAACAATCCATCAGTTTTGCTGGTGCCAGTCCACAAATCATTGGATTTATTGAATTCAATTTCAGAAATTGCGATGTTGGGATTTGAACTCTGGATACTTGTCTAATACCACAACCATTGGGCTAACATACCTATAAATTCAGGCATTATATCTGATATACAGTGAGCTTGCTTCAGTCAGCACAACAATAAAATGACAATAAAGGAAGCAGTATGTGTTATAAAAAAAACAAGAATAAATGTCCTGATATTGTCCCAGTTGTTGTTGCTCAATAGTTAACAATAAGAGAGCTGATATCATGGACGAGACCAATACATCTGAGGTTGGATTGGAGTCAGCAGCATCACAATGCAATTTTTGGAGTGTCCTATCCTGGGAGCCCTCAATGTCAACTCCGGACCCCATGAAGCCTCATGGAAACCTCCTGCTGACTATCACATACTGCTCCCCCACAGTTGTTGAATCAGTCCTCCTCCATATTGAACACTACTTGGAGGAAGCAGTGAGGGTGGCAAGGGCATAAAATGTACTCTGGGTGGGGGGCTTCAACGTCCATCACCCAGAGTGGCTTTGTAGCACCAGTACAGAGCGAGCTGGCCAAGTCCTAAAGGGCATAACTGCTAGACGGGTCTGCGGCAGGTCATGAGGGAACAAATAAGAGGAAAAAACATAATTTACCTTGCCCTCACCAACCTTCCTGCCGCAGATGCAACTGTCCATGATGGTATCAGTCGGAGTGTCCACCGCACAGTCCTTATGCAGACAAAGTCCCATCTTCACATTGAGGATACCCTTGGTCGTGTGGTGTGTCACTACCATCATGCTAAATGGGATAGATTTCAAACAGACCTAGCAACTCAAGACTGGGCAACCATGAGGCGCTGTGGTCCATCAGCAGCAACAGAATTGTGTACATGGCCCGGCATATTCCCCACTCTATCATTACTACCAAGCCAGGGGATCAACACTGGTTAGTTAAAGAGTGCAGGAGGGCATTTCAGGAGCAGCACCAGGCATACCTAAAAATGAGGTGTTAACCTGGTGAAGCTATAAAACAGGACTACTTGCATGCCAAACAGCATAAGCAGCAAGTGATAGACAGAGCTAAACAATTCCAAACCAACAGATCAGACCTAAACTCTGCAATCCTGCCACATCCAGTCATGAATGGTGGTGGACAATTAAACGACAGGAGGAAGCTCCACAAGTATCCTCATCCTCAATGATGGAGGAGCCTAGCACGTCAGTGCAAAAGATAAGGCTGAAACATTCGCAACAATCTTCAGCCAGAAGTGCCAGAATGGATGATCCATTTCGGCCTCCTCTGGAGGTCCCCAGCATCACAGATGCCAGTCTTCAGCCAATTCGATTCACTCCATGTGATATCAAGAAATGGCTGAAGGCACTGGATACTGCAAAGGCTATGGGCCCTGACAATATTCGGGCAATAATACCGAAGACTTCTGCTCCAGAGCTTGCTGGGGCCCTAGCCAAGCTGTTCCAGTACAGCTACAACACTGGCATTTACTCGGCTATGTGGAAAATTGCCCAGGTATGTCCTGTACACGAAAAGCAGTGCTATCAAGTGGCAATTGCTTCGCAATAACCTGCTCACTGATGCCCAGTTTGGGTTCCGCCAGGGCCACTCAGCTCCTGACCTCATTGACCTCATTATAGCCTTGGTTCAAACATGAACAAAAGAGCTGAATTCCTGAGGTGAGGTGAAAGTGACTACCCTTGACATCAAGGCAGCATTTGACTGAGTGTGGCATCAAAGAGCTCTAGCAAAACTGAAGTCAACGGGAATCAGGGGGTAAACTCTCCACAGGTTGGAGACATACCTAGCACGAAGGAAGATGGTTGTGGTTGTTGGAGGTCAGTCATCTCAGCACCGGGACATCACTGCAGATGTTTCTCAGGGTAGTGTCCTAGGCCCAACCATCTTCAGCTGCTTCATCAATGACCTTCCTTCCATCATAAGGTCAGAAATGGGGATGTTCGCTGATGATTGCGCAATGTTCAGCACCATTCATGACTCCTCAGATACTGAAGCAGTCCATGTCCAAATGCAGCAAGACCTGGACAATATCCAGGTTTGGGCTGACAAGTGGCAAGTAACATTTGTGCCACACAATTGTCAGGCAATGACCATCTCCAACAAGAGAGAATCTAACCATCTTCGTCTGACATTCAGTGGCATTACGTTTGCTGAATTCCCCAATATCAACATCCTGGGGGTTACCATTGACCAGAAATTTGACTGGCCATGTAAATACTGTGGCTACAAGAGCAGGTCAGAGGCTAGTAACCCTGCAAAGAGTAACTCACCTCCAGACTCCCCAAAACCTGTCCACCATCTACAAGGCACAAGTCAGGAGTGTGATGGAATACTTTCCACTTGCCTGGATGAATGCAGCTCCCACAACACTCAAGAAGCTTGACACCATCCAGGACTAAGTAGCCAGCTTGTCTGGCACCCCATCCCCAAACATTCACTCCCTCCATCACCGACGCACTGTGGCAGCAGCATGTACCATCTACAAGATGCACTGCAGAAACTCACCAAGACTCCTTAGACAGCACCTTCCAAACCCATGACCTCTACCATCTAGAAAGGAGAAGGGCAGCAGACACCTGGGAACACCACCACCTGGAAGCTCCCCTCCAAGCCACTCACCATCCTCATTTGGAAATATATCGTTATTCCTTCACTGTCACTTTGTCAAATTCCTGGAACTCCCTAACAGTACTGTGGGTGTACCCACACCATATAGACTGCAGTGGTTTAAGAAGGCAGCCCACTGCCACCTTCCCAAGAGCAATTAGGGATGGGCAATAAATGCTGGCCTAGTCAGTGACGTCCACATTTCGTGAATGAATAAAAAAAATCCACCCTGAGATGCAGTGCCTAAACTAAATGCAATATGCAAGATGGGATCTGACTAAGTTTATATATCAAGGCAATATAGAAACTGCCATTTTTGGAAATAAATTAGGACTTTCCTGACAAATGAATCGGCAGAAATGTTCATGCTCGGTGGTTTCGAAATCCTTTTGATTCTTCTTCAATCATCTTGGATTAGAGTCAGACCTAAATATACGGTTTCTCCCATTCACAACAAGCAATTTTAACTCAACTAAAGCAGAATCTTTAAACATGAGGGATAAGTTGCTAGCACAATGGCTTATTCCACCTGTCAACCCGGCCCCCCCCAACCCCCTGCCGCCCCTCCTCCCACACCCCTCCACTGCGGCCCCCTCCACTCCCTGACGGTGCAAGACTGAAAGAGAAAATACGGTTTAGAGCTGAACCATTCATGTTGTCCTCATGGAATGCTTTCTGTTCATTATGCCAGCATTAAATCATTCGGGGCTTATCAAGACGGTCCTTGGTGATCATCAGCAAATTCTCCATCACGAGAGAACACTGGGGGTCCTTCAGTCTATCACAGTATTGTCAACTATCATCTCCTTACTCACTGTGTCTCTATGAATGATTTCCATTTTTTTCAGCATGAAAGCAGTTAGGCTGATTAGCCTTAAGATACAGGCTGTTACTGAAGTTAGCTTTTACCAGTTATTTTCTTCATTTAAAGCGTGAAATGTATTGGGAAAGAAGACTTTTTATCTGAGAATAAAAACATACACATTTGAAAAACCTTCCCTAACTGACTAGAAGTTTATTTTTGTGAAATAGGTCGTTATATATGTAAAGAAACATGAACTAAATTATAACATGAACCAGTTACCTCATTTAAAGCTTGATGTCATTTGATTGAATCCTATGTGCGTAAGTGTACTATATTAATAAAATGATTGGGTATTAGAGAGCTTATACGCCATTTCTTCAACTCAGAGTGTTTTCCTTATACAACCAGTTTGTGATAATGCTGATTTCATTTTCTCCCCCATGTCTGCAATAATTCAGTCGAAAATTAACTTTATATGGCTGTTTCTTGGGTTATAGGTATGGGCCATAAACTGTGGAGCAGATTATTCCCATCCTTCGTTCTGTCACTGCATGTGAACAGCCAGCCTAATGTCTAGCCCTCGCCACCACCACTGGAACCAGGAATTATTAAGTATGAGTGAGTGGAATTGATTAATTTATCTGTCTTGTTTTACATACGAACATACGAATTAGCAACAGGAGTTGGCCACTCTGCCCCTTGAGCCTGCTCCACCATGCAATAAGATCATGGCTGATCTGATTGTAACCTCAACCCCACACTCCTGTCTACCCCCGATAACCTTTCACCCCCTTGTTAATTGAGAACCTATCTAGCTCTGCCTTAAAAATATTCAAAGATACTGCTTCCACTGCCTTTTAAGGAAGAGAGTCCCAAAGACTCATGACCCTCAGAGAAAGAAATTCTCCTTATCGCTCTGTCGTAAATGAGCAACCCCTTATTTTTAAACAGTGACCACTGGTTCTAGATTCTTCCACAAGAGGAAACATCCTTTCCACATCCACCCTGTCAAGACCCCTCAGGATCTTATATGTTTCAATCAAGTCGCATGTTTCTCTTCTAAACTCCAGTGGATACAAGCCTAATCTGTCCAGCCTTTCCTCATAAGACAACCCACCTATTCCTGGTATTGGTCCAGTAAACCTTTTCTGAACAGCTTCAAACACATTCACATCTTTCCTTAAAGAAGGAGACCAGTACTGTACACAATACTCCACATACAGTCTCACCAGTGTCCTGTACAACTGAAGCATAACCTCCCAACTTTTGTAATCAATTGCCCTCACAATAAACAATAATGTTCTATTAGCTTTCCCAATTACTCACTGTACCTGCATATCGGCCTTCTGTGATTCGTGCACTAGGACACCCATATCCCTCTGAATCTCAGAGCTCTGCAATCTCTCAACATTTAGATGTGAATTGTTTTTGTGTTAAAAACTAAGCAGAATGTTTGTAAAAGTCGGTCTTCTGTTCAAAAGGAAGGGGACAGGACAGATGGGACTTTTGGAGATTTAAGGAACAAGGAGTCACCGAAGTGAACCTTGCTGGTGAAAGTCAGTACAGAGTACTTAGGCTGAGTGGAACAATTTTTGAAGGACATTAGAAGATTTGACCTTGTGTGGCAGGGAAAAGTGAGCCTAGCAGAAGCTGGGAGTGCTGTGAGACTTAATCTTGTATTGCTAGATATCTGCACAGCAAAATGACTTGAAAGAAGAATCTTGATTACGTTAATTAGTTAATGCATTAGTACATTTTTTTTTTATTTTGGTGTATTAGTTGCCTGTTAGGTAATGTTTGATCTAAGTTCATTTTAGTTTGCTTGTTACAGAAAAAGTCTTAAAATGTGAAATCTTGTCCTTTGGCAATTTTCCATTGGTCACTGAGAAATTCATCTATTTTTTAAAAGTCATCGGTATGAGGACAGTAACAGTAGTTCAATATTAGCTTTGGTGATTGTTGTTCTACCTGTGTAGGATATGTTTAGTGTCAAATATGCCAAGAGCAGAATATTAAGCTCAGTGGGCAGGCGGCGCCCGACCCGGCCGACCATAAAATGATGCTCAATGATGTTGAGTGAGCTTCCCGATGTCATTGCGCAGTCCCGTGGTATTTTGTTCAGTGGGCATGCGCCAGAGTCGGTAGCGCGTCTGCCGACAATTAAAAGGCCTGTTAAGGCCATTAAAAAGGTAATTAAATTCAAATTCAAATTTACGCTGCCCATCCAACCTAACAGCTGGCGGGCAGGCGAAAAGGCCAAGCGGCCTTTACACTTTTTGGGAAACCTCACCCATGGGCGGGATGAGGTTTCCTAAAGCAAATAAACATCAAATAAAACTTTCACACTTGAATTAAAAACATGTCCCTGCTCCTGTGACAGAGTCACACGAGGGGACATGTTTTATGACATTTTTAATTTCTTTATTCTTTTTTTAAACAGGGATTCATCTCCCTCCGGGAAATTATGAAGCGCTCATGTGCGCTCATGCGTGAAGTTCACGCTCGGCCCTCTCACCCTCCTCCTCCCCGCATAGGTAATTGGCTCGTCAGCGTGAAATCGCGGTGTGGTGCCGATCGCCAGTGGCGGTTGGCTTCCCGACTGTCTCCGCCAGCCCTCGCCTGCCCCTGCCAAGCCCACATGCCAAGGGCAAAATTCTGTCCCAACTCTCTTTTAACCTCATACGTATCCATCTGACACTATGCACATTTAAACAGGGGGATTTAAAGCCCTCTAGTCTTGAGTTTCATTCCCATTTTCTAGTGGACAGGTGTTTGTGTAACCCCAGTCAGCTGGAGTTTCAGTGTGAACCAATTTGTTTTTTTCTCATAAATGCCTGGCGTTATTCCTGAAAATGGAATCCACTTTTTATCTGAAAATTCAAAATTATTTGCAGCCTATGCGTGGAGGAATAACCAAGCTTGGGCACACTGCCATGCTGACATCTGGGGTAGGGGCGCAGCTTGGTGCCCAGGATCAGCTTCCCTATCTCTGAGCAGCAGTACCAATCTGATACCTTTATCTGTCAAACACAGCAGCTTCAGACCAGTCTGTGCAGTATACTTGGTCCCTAATTTAAACAAAGTGTAGTGATGTCAAGCCAGCTGGTAATTCCATCTGCATCCATGCAACCTCAAAATAGAGCAGAGTATGATACTTCAAGCACTCTCCTGAAATGCCAATGAATCTGAAAAGGGCAGCCTTAATAATAAAGGAATAATGGGACGACTGCAAGGCACCAATAAAATACTTTCCCATTTTACAATCCATAAAAAGGTAATAAATGTCCAAGAAACATATTAAAAATGGTTTTGAATGACTCGATGTAGAAAAACTGTTTCTACTTGTGGGGAGAGCAAAACCCGGGGCCATAAATATAAGACTGTCACTAATAAATCCAATAAGAAATTCAAGAGAAACTACTTTAACCAGAGTCGTTAGGTTGTGGAACTACTACCGCGTGGAGTAGTTGATGTGAACAGCATAGATGCAAGGGAAAGCTGGATAAATGCATGAGGGAGAAAGGAACAGAAGGTTGTGCTGATAGGATTAGATGAAGTAGAGTGGGAGGAGGCGTGTGTGGATAATTAACATTGGGTATGGACCAATTGGACCACCTGTCCTGTTTCTGTCCTATACGTTAAATCTGATTCTATGTAATATATATATACAATGGGAAAGTTTCACTCTCTCTTTTGATCTTACATTAATAATAGCTGTGCCTTGATGTTATATTTAAAGTAGGCTGCAACTAGTGATAACTGAAAAGAAGGCCAAAGGTGAGTTCCCTTGGGGCTTCTGCCCTTCTGTCTTCACAACTATGACGAAAACTCTGCATACACACAGAGGCAAGGTAACATCAAACATCCACTGAGGTTACAATTTTTGTGATATGATGTGCATGTACCTTTAAGGCTGCATACCTTTAACTGCTGTCAATTACTACCACTGCAACAGGATGTGATGCAGTAGTCCCATGACTCTGAACTCAGGGGGAAAAATTAAGGCCCGCCAAGTGTGATGCTCGTCTGGAAGCACTGAGCGCTCCCTGTGCGGGGGTGGGGGATTCCCTGAGTCATTCCCTGTGCTCATTCGCGCATGCACCCAAAGAGCGTAGAGATCTCCTTAAGGCACAGACGTGCCTCAGGGAGATTATTTTGACATGTGTTAATTTAACTAAAGGTGGAAAAAAACTTTTAAAACATGTCCCCTCATGTGACACTGTGACATGAGCTCGGACATGTCAAAGAAGTACTGTTAAAATTTTTATTAGATTTTAAAACACTTCATGAAACTTTATCCCGCCCATGGATGGGGTTTCATGAAAAATGCCTGGGCTCTTCGCCTTAAGGTTGGATGGGCAGCTCAGCTAATTGAATCAATTACTTTCTTAATGGCCTTGATATTCAAATTCAAAGTTGACTCGATTGCATGCCTGCCGAACTGAAAATCTAAATGACGCACGGTGATGTCGGGACACCCGCCCAACGTCACCGCGCATCATTTTACGTGTCGCCTCTGCTCGCCGACCGGAGAATTCAGCTCAGGATGTAGCAGCAGCTTGTAGAAGTCAGACATGCATACTCAGCCTCCTGGTTAACATTATCTGTATATATGCTTACCTTAAATAAACACCCAGATAATTGTTTTACCAATCCTTATTGTATGATTGGTATGTTTGTGTCAAATAGACAAACATAACAACAATAAAAGAACGGGGGAAATCTTGAGGGAATTCAACCTCAAGATGTACACCATATTAGAACCAAGTGATTGCTCAGATTGGAGCACAGAAGTTTACCACTTGCTCCACAAAGTCCAACAACACTGGTTCAGCAAGTGCTGGATAAATCTGAATTCCAGAGGCTTCAACGAATGATCCAGAGAATTTGAGTTCACATCCTGTCATGTCAGTTTAATAATTTGAATTCAGTTTTAAAAAATCTGGAAAAAAGAGCTGTTATCAGTAAAAATTACCATGAACCTGTTGGTTGGATTGCTTTAAAAACCCACCTGATTCACTTACACCCTTCAAGGAAGGGAACCTGATATCTTTACCCGGTCTGGCCTTTATATGACTCCGTTCACACACCAATGTGTTTGACTCTTAACTGCCCTCAGAGGAAGCCTAACAAGCACCTTCTCAGCAAAACAGGGAAACTGGGCTGGGCAATAAATTCTGCTTTGCCAGTGGTGCCCACCTTCCAAGAATGGATAACTAATGAAGAATCACTGCACAAAAGGAACTGGGTTTCTAGAATTGTCTCTCTTTGAATGAAGATTGCAGGGCTGTTCGAAAATTTATCCCTGAAATGTTTCTGACTGATAACAGGGTGTTAAAGGTCTACTGGGGTAACTCTTAGTCACTGGCACAAACATGGCAGCATTGCTCCATAGAACAGGCAGCTCCAAGCTTGATGCCGCCATCAGCTGTGGAGGACAGGTTCAGGATCACTTGGTGCTAAGTGTGACAGATAGCAGTGGTAATGTGCCTGATGATCTATACACAAACTGCATTTTCTGCCTGTATATGGAGTACAATTTGACAACTGTTTTGTCAGAACAAAAACAGAAACAGAAATACCTGGAAAAACTCAGCAGGTCTGGACCTGTGCCTATGCTGCCAGACCTGCTGAGTTTTTCCAGGTATTTCTGTTTCTGTTTTTGTTTTGGATTTCCAGCATCCGCAGTTTTTTTGCTTTTATAGCTGTTTTGTCAGTGTCTAATAGGGTTCTGTTGATGGATGTTCAATGCCCAGTAAAGGTAATAAGGTGAATAGGTGTTGGGTATTGCTTAGTTAATTATACTCAGATATGTATATAAAGAAGAGCCAGCCAGCACTGGGGAGATTTTGTTGGAGTGGAGAAGTAAGCTCTGTGGTGATCAATGAACAGTCTCCATCAAAGCATCCTCATCTCAGTATCTTCTTCACAACCAGGCCTGGGACTTTTCTCTCACACTGGTAGCTGAGGATGGTTGAGTGAAAGTGAAGATTGGAGACTAAGATTTATTTCTAGACAGAAGGAGCTAATTTTTTTTTGAGAGAAGACTGTAATTGGGGACTCTTTGAAGAAAGGTGACTGAAAGAAGGTACAGGGTGGCAGGATATGATTATCCACCACTGTTATGTGAAACAAAATCTTATGATCAATGGAAAAATAAGGTTGAATAATGGAAATGGGTTACGTGTCTACCAAAAAGAAAGCAAGGGATAGCTCTGGCACTTTTACTTCCTGCCAGGAGTAAGATACACTGCAAAGTATTCTCGGAACTGGACACTCAGGAACTGGACAATGATGAAGGTCTGGACCCTCTCTTAAAATTCATGGATAAAATTTATAAGAAAGATGACTTATTGAATGCCTTTGATAAATTTAGAAAAATGGATGATTCTTCCATAGAAGAATACATTATGGAATTTAACCGACTACATATGAGATTGCACTTGAAAATTCCTAAATCAGTGCCTGCCTTTAAATTATTGGACTGGAGTTAGATTCAAAGAAGAAGAAACACTTATGGATCAAATATCCAAAGCCTTAAAAAAATTCTGGGAAAGCATTCATTTCTGGCTGCTTTTATGACGCAAATGGGCTCTTCAGCAGTGACATCAAAGATGGAGGATACAACACTAGCAGCATTGCTGCTCCAAAAATGACCTTCCTTCCATCATAAGGTCAAAAGTGGGGATGTTCACTGATGATTGCACAATGTTCCTCAACATTCGTGACTCCTCAGATACTGAAGCAGTCCATGTCCAAATGCAGCAAAACCCGGACAATATCCAGGCTTGGGCTGACAGGTGGCAAGTAACATTCGCACCACACAAGTGTCAGGCAATGACCATCTCCAACAAGAGAGAATCTAACCATTGCCCCTTGATGTTCAATGGCATTACCATCACTGAATTCCCCACTATCAACATCCTGGGGTTTACCATTGATCAGAAACTGAACTGGACTAGCCATATTAATACGTTGGCTACAAGAGCAGGTTAGAGGCTAGGAATCATGTGATGAGTAACTCACTCCTGACTCCCAAAAGCCTGTCCACCATCTACAAGACACAAGTCAAGAGTGTGATGGAATACTCCCCACTTGCCTGGATGAGTGCAGCTCCCACAGCACTCAAAAAGCTTGACATCATCAAGGACAAAGCAGCCCGCTGGGTTGGCACCACACCCACAAACATTCACTCCCTCCATTCCTGACACACAGTAGCAGCAGTGTATACCATCTACAAGATGCACTGCAGGGATTCACCAGGGACCCTTTGACAGCACCTTCCAAACCCATGACCACTACCATCTAAAAGGACAAGGGCAACAGATAAATTGGAACACTACCACCTGGAAGTTCCCCACCAAGTCACTCACCATCCTGACTTGGAAATATATCGCCGCTCCTTCACTGTCGCTGGGTCAAAATCCTGGAACTCCCTCCCTAACAGCACTGTGGATGTACATACACCACATGGACTGCAGCAGTTCAGGAAGGTAGCTCACCACCACCTACTCAAAGGCAACTAGGGATGGGCAATAAATGCTGGCCCAACCAGAAAAGCCCACATCCCACGACAGGATAAAAAAATTTTTTGAGACCATTCGAAAATAGGACTCAAACGTCTGTACAAAAGAACAATTACAAACAAAAAGTATGAGGTCAGAGACTCTTTTGGGAGCTATGACAGGTGGAAGGAGTTGGGCAATTATGGAAGGAGTGGTCAACGGGTGCTTCAAATGCGACTCTAAGGGTGGGATTTTCTGCGCTCGCCTGCCACCGTAATTTTCAGGTCCCATCACAAGTCAATGGACTTCTGGCTGGGGCGCCAAGTCGCCTGCAGCAGGTCCCATCCACTACAGGGCCGGAAAATCCCAGCCTAAATATCATTATGCTTTGAATTGCCCAAAAATGAAAAATAGGGTTTTTGGGACAACACATGACATGGACGGCACGGAAGGCAAGGAGGACGACACTGATCAATCAGAGGAAATCGTAGTGGTCACCAGAAGTTTAAGTCTCGTAATGAGTATGCTAATTGCAGACTCATTTAATTGCGCCATTCTGGATAGTGAGTGTACGTCCACGGTATGTGGAGTGGACTGGCTGAAATGTTACATGGATTCTTTAAGTCAGGATGACTGAAGTAAAGTCAAAGAATATAACAGTTCTAATTGTTTCAGATTTAGTGATGATAGCATGTCAAAATCACTAAAAAGAATGGTAATTGCATGTAAAATAGCAGGGGTGAATCACTTTATCAGTACTGATGTGGTATCGAGTGAAATACCTTTACTGTTAAGTAAGCCTTCATTGAAAAAGGCCCAAATGAAGTTGGACATGGAGCATGATAAAGCGATTGTCTTTGGAAGATCTGTAGATTTGTAATTTACACAGTTGGGACATTATTGTATTCCTTTCAGGTCTACATCTCTAGACAGAATGTTAAAGAGGTATTAATGGCAGCTGGGGATTGGGATTTAAAGGAGAAGAAGCAAATTATTACAAAGCTACATTGACAATTTGCACATCCCTCTGGCCATAGGTTGAAGGCTCTGTTAAACGATTCAGGGAGTAATGGATGAATAATACACTAGACTTGTCGAGATATTAGTGGAAAATGTGATGTTTGTAAAAGTGCCGGAGAACGCCATGGCAACCAGTAGTATGCCTTACATCGGCAAGAGGCTTTAATGAAAGCATAGCGATAAACCTCAAAGTATGGGATAAAGAAACAAAGAATTTTCTTTTACATTTTGTAGACGTGGCAACTAGATTTAGTCCATCAATGGTAATTTTTAGTAAATACAAATAAAGTAATTGTCGATAAAATAATGGAAAGATAGAAAATAACTGGGCTGGGAGCACCAGCTAAATTTTCAACAGACAATAGGGGCTAATGATGAATTCAGAAGTAAGTGTGAAAATTTGAATATTGTCGCAATGTATACAGCAGCAGAAAGTCCTTTAGCAATGGAATATGTGAGAGAAATCGTACGTGATTGACAAAATGCTCTGAAAAACTTTAACTGACAAACCGAATTATAAATTGACAACTGCTCCCGTGAGGACAGTACATGCGAAAAACACACTTGAAATGATTGGGGGCTACAGTTCCTATCAAGTAGTTTAGGGTAGGAATTCGAAGATACTTTCAATAATGTAGAACCATCCCCCCATCTTTGAAGGGGACTACCATTAGTTCCAATTTAGTGGAATATTTGAATGCCATGCATGCAGGGAGGAGAGCATTTATTAAGGTGGAGATTTCAGAAAATATCAGGCGGGCTTTGGTGTATTGAATCAGGTCATCAGAAATTAATTTTAAGCCCGGGGACATGACATATTATAAAAGAGAAGGGCAGAAAGAATGGAGAGGCGCTGGAAAAGTTTTAGGCACTGATGGCAAAATGATAATCTTGCAACATGGTAATCAAAACGTTAAGAGTACATTTCACTCAGCTTATTGGCACTGATTACACATTGAAGGAACCTGAACAGATGATGGAAACTGAAGATGCACCATGCACTTCAAACACACATATGCCGGATCTGAACGAACTACAGATTGTGGCAGATAAGGGGCTAACTGAGAGTAGGCCAAGTGATAGTGAAGATCAGGATTGGGCAATTTATCACAAAGATCAACTACCGATAGTTGAAACTAGGGTGGCATGTATGCCAGAAGGGGCTTGTGAATGGAGGGAAGCCACCATAGTAAGAAGGGCAGGAAATAGAGAAACACTAAAACTGGCCGAACACACAAGACAAGGGGCAGGATATCAGATTGATGGATTGGCAGAAGGAAGTAAAAATATGGAAAGCCAGGAAATGTAATGTAAGTTCAGACAGTGGGCCTAATGGTGATCACAGTCCAAGGAAAAGATCAAGAACTTGTGAAAAGAAGTCGAGTCACAGGAGGGACAGGTCAATTAGTAGTAGTCCAGATAGGGGCAGGAGATCTAGTGGGTGAAGTAGTTTAATAAGGACCAAAGAACAGGCAAGGAGTGCCGCAAGAAGTATGAGCCCCTACGATAGAGAAGCTTCAGTGGCTTCTAACATGCTAGGTGGTAAAATGGTAAAGGAGGCAAAACAAAAATAATTTGACAGTTGGAGAGAGTTTGGCATTTACACAGAGGTGCCAGACAGAGGACAGCCAGTGTTTCCCATAGATAGATATGTACAGAGAAAGTACCCGCCGATGGCACATATAAACCTAAGGCCAGACTTGTAGCTCAGGGATTTGAGGAACTGAGTGAGTTAGGAAATTAGAGTAGACTCCCCAACATGGGCAAAGTAAGTTTGTGGATTTTCTTCGCACTTTCAGTGATGTACTCATTGCAATGTAAATCCATTGAGCCAAAGCTGCATTTTTGCAACAGGAGCAATTTCAAAGAGAAGTATTCTTAAAGCCTCCAAAAGAAGCTGGAGATATTGAGGGGAAATTATGGGGGCTGAACAAGGCTAAATGATGCATCCAGGGTATGGTATTTTTCAGTTAGGTCGGTCCTACTAAAGGCTGATTGACTTCAGCTAAAAGCAGGTCCAGCAATATTTTATTGGTATGATGAAGGAAAACTAGCAGGCATTTTCTTATTGCATGTAAATGATTATCTGCAGGGGTTGGGGGTGCGATGGATCTGTGACATTGGAGAAATTTGTGATGGATAAAATTATAAAGGGATTCAAAATTGGAAGTCGAGCTTCTGGAGCTTTTAAGCATATACAGCTGGACATTAGGCAGACTAAGTTGGGAATAACCCTAAATCAACAGTCCTACGTGGAGAATATTAATAGGATCCCGATAAATCAGGCCAGATCCTCACAAAAGAAAGACTCTACAACCAAGGAAGAAGCAGATCAATTGTGAAGCTTAAACTGGTTATGCACACAAACTAAACCAGATGCATGTTATGATGTATTAGAATTGAGCAACATGCTGAAATATGCTACTGTTGGGGAAGTGCTAAAAGCAAATAAGACATTGAGGCAATTAAGCTTAGAAGAATGGACGCTCAGATTTCCAGAGCTGGGTGACCCAGAAGGGATGAAGTTAGCCATTTTTAGTGACACCTCACATCCCAACCTTCCCAGTGGTTATCCAAGTACAGCAGGATTCATCTTATTTTTAGTGGAAAGAAATTATAAATATTGTCCAGTAGCATGGTAATTGAAGGACATAAAGAGTAGTTAAAAGCACCTTAGCTGCAGAGACACTTGCGCTGGTAGAAGTGACAGATATGGCTATGTATTTGAGTATTTTAAAGGAACTTCTATACAAGAGACAAATGGGGAAAAATGTGCCTATAGAATGCTATATAGGTAACCGTTTGCTCTGGGACAATGTCTGTTTGACAAAGAGTGTTATGGAAAAGAGTTTGAGGAGATTTCCAAAAGAAAATGGGTCGACTCAATTCACCAGTTGTCAGATTGTTTCACAAAAATAATTGATTGTCCAAAGAAATTGTTGGATATCCTTGAAGAGGGATGCCTTGCATTATAATGGATTATGTGAACACTGAAATTTTCATGTTGTAATCTTATTTTTTTTTTGTTTTTTTCAAGACGGAAGGGGCAATATGGAATATGTACAATCAAACTCTAACAATGAGGTAACATGTATTATCTTTTTGTATTTTTTTCTTATGAATTGTTTTGTTTGCATATCAATTTAATTTAAAGAAATAATGGGGAATTCTTTAGTATCTAATAGATTCTGTTGATGAATGTTAAATGCCCAGTAGTTTGTCATAAGGTGTTGGGTGTTGATCAGTTAATTATAGTCAGATGTGTATATAAAGAAGAGTCAGCCTGCATTGACTGAGATTGTGTCAAAGTGAAGAAGTAAGCTCTGCATTAAACAGTCTCTACCAAAAGCACCTTTGTCTCAGTGTCTTCTTCACAACTAGGCTTGGGAGTTTGTCCAACATGTTTTGCCCTCCTATCTTCTCCTTCCTGCCATTCATACACAGAACCCTGACAGAAGGAGCATGTCCACACATTGTGCTTTTATTTCAACTAAACAAAACTTGGGATACAACCATTCCCTCGTTCATTCCCCAGGGCAATGCCTTGACCAATCAGAGTTGATCTGCCTAGCTTGAATTTAAACAAAAGCTTAGCAGTTAACTATTTCCTGGTATATTCTACATGGCAATGTCTCTACCGATCAGAATCCACTTGCCAACCAATCAGTACTCTCTTCTCATGCAGTATAAATTGATGTTCTCTTTACAATTGGTATTCTTGCGAATATGTCCTGATTACCCCAAGATGAAAAGCTTCAATGGCATGTCTCCTTTTTTCAGGGAAGTGACCAACTGATGTTTATGACTGACATAGCTCAATCATCTATTGCCTGACTGAGATAAGGAGCTGGATTTTCAATTCAGAGGAGGGAACCTAAGACTTGAATAATTTCCCAGCCCCAAACCTGTCCTGCTTTAGTGCTATCATGTGAATTTTAAATATAAAACACAATTGTCTTGGGGGAGAGTTTGGTGCCCAATCAGCGGTGCCGGAAGGGGACTGAAGTCAGAACATAGAAACCAAGGGCCTTTGTAAAGGTGAGAGGAGCCATGATTGGGTTTGTTGTTTGCTGAGGACATGTCGCAGGAGGGTGTTTATCGGGCTGTCACCAGCATAGGCAGGCATCAGTGGGTGGAACCAAAGTTGTCCAATGCCTCTCTTGAGGCATTAACAGAGGTCATTGCAGACAAGAACACAAATGTCCGATATAAACTGCCTAAGTGCTATCTCCTATGACATTGGTGCTCCATCATTTGCATGTAGCTGATGCATGGGTGCACCCAATATCTTGGGTAACACCTTTCTCCCCGTGTATGCCCCCTCTGAGCTCCTCTGGCCTCAGATGTATCTGCTGAAGCTCCTGCTTGCTGTTCTGCCCAATATCAGAGTATAGCCTGCTCCTACCTCAACTCCCTTATCTGGCATCCATTTGTTCACCGGGCCTCCCTCTTTGTAATGATTGTAAGTTAGACCATTTCTTACTGTTATGGGGATCATGTGACTGCATAGCCCAATCAGCCGTGAGTGCTGGGAATCTTAGGGGCGGAGTTTTTTTTAGCCTTGGTCTTGGAAAAAGCATGTAGACTCCTCTGAAGTCTGTAAATAAAGTTTACTGTTTCTTACAAGAGACCCATCCTGCACTGTCCGAGTTTATTACAACTGGTGAAGATTGGAGATCTGTATGCTAAACTCACAGGAGGAAGATCTAAGCCATGCATATCAGCAGCTTGAGCTGGATAACACATCAAAGAGTTATGTCACCATAAACACGCAGAAGGGGCTGTACCAATATACACGCCTACCCATCGGTGTGTCCTATGCCTGCATGAATTTCCAGAGAACCATGGAAAGCTTACTACAAGGACTCCCCCAAGTTACAGTGTACCTGGGTGATGTCCTAATTACAGAATCCACAGAAGCAGAGCATGTGGGAAACCTGGAAGACGTTCTGAAGAGATTTTTGGAGGATGGTGTTTGTTTAAAAAAAATAAAAATGAACATTCCAAGCAAAGGAATTTGCATTTTTGGGTCATTGAGTGGATGCCAAAGGGTTACATCCATTAGAGGAGAAAGTCAGGGCAATCAACAATACGCCCTCTCCTACTAATGTCATGGAGTTCAAGTGATTTTTGGGCATGATTGATTTTTGCTTGATCTATCTACAGTATTAGCCCCTTTACATTTATTATTGAAGAAGAACTACAGATGGTCTGGAAGGCTCATCAAGAAGAAGCCTTCACTAGAGTTAACAAGCCTTTACACTCATCATGTCTGCTAATGCACTATGACACGTCTAAGGAATTGATACACGTTTGTGATGCATCTCCTGACGGAGTGGGTGCAGTATTGCCATACAAGATGGAGGGTAGATCTGAAAGACCGATAGGATATATATCCAGACCTTTTCTGCAGCTGAGAAAGGATACTCGCAAATTGAAAAAGAGGGCTTATCTATCATATTTGGAGTAAAGAAATTCCATCAATATTTGCACAGTTGACACTTCACCACAGTGTCAGATCACAAACCACTGTTGGGTTTGTTTAGTGAAGATAAGGCAACCCCACTGATAACCTCTGCTAGAATTCAAAGATGGGCTTTAATTTTGTCGGCATACGAGTATAATTTTATGCACCGTCCGGGTGTGCATATAGCAAATGCAGATGTCCCCAGTCATCTCCCTTTAATACCTGATAGTATTACACATGTTCCAGTACCTCAAGAGGTAGTACTTGCATTAACTTTCCTGGACCCCTCATCAGTCTGTGCAAGACATGTAAAGAATTGAACAAATCGGGATCCAATTTTAGTAAGAATCCATGAACAAGTACTACAAGGATGGTCAAATGCACAAGTTCCTGAAGAATTAAAACCATTCTTTGTACATAGATCTGAACTGAGTTGTAAAGATGATGTCTTGTTATGGGGAGCAAGAGTCGTTATCCCTTTGCAAGGAAGAGAACCATTATTGGAAGAACTTCATAGTACACATCCTGGTATTTCGACGATGAAGATGCTCACACAAAATTATATCTGGTGGCCAGGTATAGACAGTGATATAGAAAAAATGGTGAAACACTGTCTCCCGTGTCAGCAACAACAGAAGTTGCCCATTTCAGCTCCACTGCATCCGTGGGAGAGGCCTGGTCGACCCTGAGTTAGACTACATATAGACTATGTAGGTCCATTTCTAGGTACCATGTTTCTGGTGATTATTGATGCACATTCCAAATGGATGGACATGTTTGAAGTGAGATTACCTACTTCGTCTACAACCATTGAAAAACTGCACCAGAATTTTAGTGTTCATGGCTTACCCAAAATTATTGTGTTAGATAATGGTATTGTTTTCGCTAGCACTGAATTCCAAAGATTCGTGAACCTAAATGGGATTAAACATGACAAAACCGCACCGTATCATCCCTCATCTAATGGCTTAGCAGAAAGAGCAGTGTAAACCTTTAAAACAGGCATGAAGAAACTATCAGAGGGAATGTTAGAAACACAAATTTCAAGATTCCTGCTCAGCTATCGCACAACTCCTCATGCGACCATTGGTTTAACACCTTCAGAATTGCTGATGAAGTGCCAACTTTGTACAAAATTGAGTCTAGTATTTCCTAATTTAGAGGGGAAGGTGAAGAGAAACTAAGGGATTCAGAAAGTAAATCATGATGTTCACAGTAAAGGTCGAGAGTTCACTGTGGATGAGACAGTTTTTGTACAAAATTTTTCAACTGGACTGAGATGTGTCCCTGGTACAGTCGTCTCTGAAACAGGGACTTTATATTATCAAGTCGAAGTGGGAAACAGGATTATTAAGAAACACGTGGATTATCTCAGAAGTCGAGAAACCCTCCAACAACCAGTTAATCCACCCGAAATCGAAGTCGAAAAAATGGTTAAACACTCTCTTCGACACCTGAGGTGCCAGATCGACAAAGAATAGACATACTGGATGTCTCTGTTAAAGTAAATAATTCTGAACTGCCATTGTCTAAGGATGTCCCTGAAGCTGCAGCTCCTATTGAATCGATCCAATGGAAGAACCTCCAGCTGTAGAGCTGTGTCGCTCTACCCAAATCCAAAAACCTCCTCAAAGACTAAATTTATAATTGCATAAACTATATAATATGGGTTAAGATATTTTGCAAATAAGAGGGTAAAACAAAAGTAAAGGGGGATGAATGTAATGATTGTAAGTTAAATCATTTCTTACTGTTATGGGAATCCCCTGACTGTATAGATGAATCAGCCCTAAGCGCGGTGAATCTTAGGGGCGGAGTAATTTAGCCTTGGTCTTGGAACAAGCATGTAGTCTCATCTGGAGTCTGTAAATAAAGTTTACTGTTTCTTACAAGGAACCTGTCCTGCACTCTCCAAGTTTATTACATTCTACTAGTCCCTGATGCCCTGGTGTTGGCAGTTGTCTGACGTCCCTCTCTGGACTTCAATATTTCACTGGTTAGAAATACATGCCTCTCGGCACCAACGATGGCAACATTGTGTCACTGGCTGAGCAGCCGAGCTTTATCCTTCTTTTAATTGAGCTGACCAGTGTATTCATTAGCCCTCATGGCTCCTGGCGGCATGCACGCCAGCTACATCCTGACGTGTCCCATACACTACGTGCTCCCCGTGCCCGACAAATTAAAATTCAAAACTGCTCCCCAGACGCCTGTTAATCAGATCATAAATGAGCTCACCAAATGCTTGATTGGAGGCCTGCAGTTTTCAGAGAACCCCTCCTCCTGCCCTCCCTTAGAAAATCATATTGCATCCTGGAGGCGACGAGATCCATTGCCACCCTCCAGGAATGCAATTTTCAAATTGCACAATACTTGTTCCTGCTCACCGGATCCCCCCCACCCCCACCCCCACCCCCTGCCCCCGTCCCCCTGCAACCTTCCCCACCGGCCACCACCCCCACCTCTGCATTTGAAAATCCAGCCCTTGATGCTGACTTTGTGTTAATATGAAAAGGCACGGGACTTAGGGCACCGGTCCATCATTGATCAATTTGAGAGACAGCACCAACTCCACTGCAAGGATTGTTTTTTTAACCAATGATAATCTAGAGTGCATTCCTACAATATCATCAATTCCTAAATACCATCTCCCAGATTCCTCAAACAACTGTTCTGTTGCAGTTCCCAGTGGGCTGTGACCTTCACTTCCATTCTTTGGAGAGAAGGGAATTTTGAAATGACCTAATTGGACTTTTCAAGGATATTACGAGATTTTAACGCATTGAATCCCAGCTTGAGGAAGGATGTAGTTGCATTGGAGGCGGTTCAGAGGAGGTTTACTAGATTGATTCCAGAGATGTGGGGTTTGTCTTATGAGGAGAGATCGAGCAGTTTAGGCCTATACTCGCTAGAGTTTAGAAGGATCAGAGGAGATCTAATTGAGGTATATAAGATGCTAAAAGGGATAGACAAAGTAGACATGGAGCGAATGTTTCCCCTTGTGGGGCATTCCAGAATGAGAGGCCATAGTTTTAGGCTACGGGGTGGTAGATTTAAATCAGAGATGAGAAGGAATTACTTTTCTCAAAGGGTCGTGAATCTGTGGAATTCACTACCTCAGAATGCAGTGGATGCCGGGATGCTGAATAAATTTAACGGCTTGAAAGGTTATGGCGAGAGGGCAGGAAATTGGAGTTGAGGCTGAAATGAGATCAGCCATGATTGTATTGAATGGCGGAGCAGGCTTGAGGGGCTGAATTGCCTACTCCTGCTCCTAGTTCTTATGTTCTTATATTCTTATGTAAGTTGCCCACTCTGCCAAGAGACAACACCGAAAATTAGAAAGTTAAGATTGAGAAGAAAGTCACACAGGTATTTCACTGAGAGGCATGAAGATCAGGAATAGTATCATCTAAGGCAACTGAAGTAAAGGGATAGGTTCAATGGCATCTTGACACATTTCTGAATAAAGATGGGATTGGGGAAACAGAGCATTTTTCTCAATGGCCTGGCCATCACAAAGGGCTCATGTTAACCACGACAGGATTGTGAAATCAGCATTCAGTGCTTGATTATACCCACTTTATGTTCTTCAATGATGCTTTATCAGCCATTATATATATGCTCCTTCTATCAAGATGGTCCAGTAAGGCAATGATTGTTAAGATATCCATGACTACCACCAATACCACTGCATGAGAGGCTTAAAGGGTTACATTGTGAGGGTAGATTGTATAACCTTGACTTGTATTCCCTACAAGTTAAAAGGTTGATGGGTGATCTGACCAATGAGGTACAGCAGGCTTGTCCAACAAATGGTCCATGGGCTGGATCCAGCCTGCGAAACTCCTCTATGTGGCCCCCAGAGCCAGTTTTCAAAATGCCGGTCAGAGAAATAAGTTTGAATGAAAGGTTCTGCATGGAGCCTATCAGCAGCAAATGTGAGAGAGAAGCAATATGTGATTAGAGAAGCAGCAAACAGCAGTGGCAGTGAATTTGGGGCCCAGGGAACGTGACCCAGGGAGCGAAGGTGCTGGCGAGCATGGCCCAGGCAGCGGAGGTGCCAGGGGAGTGGTGCTGAGTCATCCAGAGCAAATCCCAGGTGGGGTGGAGCAATGCTTGAGGCAGCCGGAGCAGGGCCTACTGGCATGTCAGTAAGTGAGTGACTGACAACTGTGTGAGAGAGAGAGTGTGAGGGGGGAGAGAGAATGTGAGCAGGTGAGGGGGGTGTGAGTGTGAGGGGGTGAGAGAGTGTGAGATAGTGTGAAGGGGTGAGAGGGGGTGAGGGGGTGAGAGAGGGTGAGGGGCTGAGAGAGTGTGAGGGGGTGAGAGAGGGGTGTAGAGCAAGTTAGAGGGAGGTAGAGAGTGTGAGAGTGGGGTAGAGAGTGTAAGGGATGGGGAGAGAGGGCGAGGCAGGTGAGAGAGTATGAGGGGGGTGAGAGGGGGTACATAGTGTGAGACAGGATAGAGAGCTTGAGGTGGGGTGGGAGAGTTGTAGAATGGGTGAGGGGGGCAGAGTGTCGGGGGTTAGACAGTGTGAGAGGGCGAGGAGACAGTGTAAAGGGGGTGGTGAGAGCTTGTGGGGGCTGAGAGAGTGTGAGGGGATGGGAGAGTGTGAGGGGATGAGAGAGTGTGAGGAGAGTTGTGAGAGGGGTTTAGAGAGTGTGAGTGGAGAGAGAGCGTGAGGACAGTGAGATTGAGGGATTGAGAGTATGAGGAGGGGTGAGAGTGTGAGGAGGGGTGAGAGTGTGAGGGGGTGGAAGAGTTTGAGGGGGTGGGAGAGTTTGAAGGGGGTGGGAGAATGTGGGGGAGACTGAGAAGGTGTGTGGGGGATGATGAGAGGGGAATACAGTATTTGGGAGGGTGAGAGTATAGGGAGAGTGAGAGTATGTGAAAGGCGTGAAAGAGTGCATTTCTGCGGTTAGCAGAGTGTGTCCATAAGACTAGCTCACTCCCAGTATCAAGGATCTCATTCGCCCTCACCCACACACACCACTATGCACTCTCATCCACTCTCACAGTGGGTGAGGGTGTGAGTGAGTGCCCTGAGCCTGGGAGTGAGCCAGACACACACTCTCACCCTATTACAATCTAATACTTTCCTGTATTTATTACGCTTTTTTTTTCTTGCTCAGCCAGTTGTATTTTTTCATACCTCAGTTTTTTTTCTTGAAATTCATTTTTAAGGTTGCGCCAGACTTCATCTTTCTAAAATTTGCACATCGGCCCCTTGATTGAGAAAAATTTTGAAATGTGGACCCTCACAAGAAAAGGTTGAACAAGCCTGATGTAGAGTTTCCACTTTGTGCACTACTGTCAGGACAGGAACAAATTGTGCCCAAAACTGCTGAGTTTTATAAAGTAATTTGTTTTTTCTTGAGTTTCCGCTCAAACTTATTTGCATCTCAATGAATCTTCCATGAGCCAGCACAATTGGGTATCATTATAATGCACAATTATTTTTTTGAAAAGGCTTTTGCTTTAAAAGATATTCCATGAGATGTTTTCAGGTAATGACTTCATGCAGTTTTATTAAAACAGCTGAAGATGTGTTTACCACAATAACTGAGCATTTTTAATCAGTGTCTCGTCCACCATCTTTGAGTAAATCAATTTTAAATGACTGAAATGACTTCTATAAAATATACAGAACCAGTTGCAAGTTAAATTAGTACACAGTAGTGTGTTTCTCAGCAAAGTAAAAATAATGATATTCAAAAGCTTTTAAAACATGTCTAATCGTACCATTGCCAGCTTAATTTGTAAAGTCTCCTCGAAGACCAAAAAATTATCGCAATTTGCGGAAACTCTCAATTGTGATAAATTCATCTTGAGGTTGTAACCAGATTTGTGATCAGGGGCATAATGTTTTTTAAACTAAAGATGGTGGAAACACAATTTCCACTGAATGTAATTTGCACTTCAAATTCCTCAATCTTTGGCATAGGTTACACAAATTTCAACTAGATTACAGATTACAAACCCAACACAACCGAACAGGAACTCTAGGTCAAGAAAGGTGTTTAAAATGATGAATCAATGTGATGATGTAGATATGGAGAAACCATTTCCTCTGGTGGGGGAGTGCAGGATAAGATTCACAATCTTAAGATAATAGCAAGGTCATAGTCAAATGAGCAAGCAGTTTCAAACAAAGAGTTTTGGAAATCTGGAACATTTTGCTCAAAACAGGCTGGAAATTTTCAGGGTTGGGGTTGAAATGTTTTTGTTAGGTGAGAGCAACAAGGGGCAAGGAGCAAAGGTGGGGAAATGGAATTGGTGTAAGGTCAACTACAGCCTAATGGAATGGCAGAACAGGGACTGAATGGTCTACTCTTGTTCATATGTTCCTATGACTGGAGCAGTAAGAGGTGCAGGGTGAGATTCACGAGGTGGGTGATTTAATTTTTTTCCTTCTCTGCTGCATCTTTCTATGATTCTGTAACTCTGTGACTGACTTTTAGCCGTTACAAATTCATGCCGGCTTTTTCTGATCAGTTCATAGTTTATCAAGTGCAACTCTTCATTGCCATGCAGTATTTGACCAATCTGCAAGAACTGACAAAACTCCCCCTAGCAATGCGATTTGTTGGAATTCAAATTCACCAGTGAAGTTTGGCTGCTCAATCTGAGATTGTGTGTATTTAATTCTTGTCCACACAAACACCATCTGACATGTTATCAGAACATCCATACCTATTTCTCAAGAAACATGGCCTATTTTATTCTGTCAATATGATCTCATAAATTATCTTATCTCATCAACTGTACAAGTTTGAAACATTGAAGGAGAAAATTTTCAATTTGACTTTGAGGAACATAGAACCAAATCTGTCAGGTTCAAAATTTGCCTGGATTTGAGATTTTACCTCTTTACTTGCTAAAAGCACTGATTTATTCAGACCAGGCCACAGATCAGCGTCAAAAGCACTGTTGTCTATGTGAGGATGTTTTGGGAGTGGTGGGGAGTTGGGGTGGATGGTGGTCATCCAGTATTGCATGGGAAACCAGGAGATAAGTTCAGCACATCTGCTGCTCTGCTACCTGGTCCTCATTTTTCCTGCTTGCCACCCAAACAGTGGCTGTGGGTGTGATGGTGACAGACATGATGCAATATCAACTCCTGTATTTAAAAAGCCACTCCAAAGATGGAATTTGGAAGAGCTTGGAGTTCGAGAAAAAACAGAGGAAGTATGGAATCAGCAATAACATCTCTGGGAACCAGTGGTGAGATGGTGGCCCTGAATTTGAGCACTTGGCATCATTTGAATTTGGCAAGCGAGCCACAGGCAGCTCACTGCTCCTAGGCCTCAGGAATCTGAAATGCTGGGATGAGCCCTTTGGGAGGTTTTCAGAGGAGGGAGAGGAAAGGGGAGGCGATGCAAAGGTGGGGGAGGCCAAATCGGCAACAATTCATTTTAATGAAGGGTGACGAAGGGTGGTATCCTGGACATTTATTCTTCAATTAACATCAGAAAAACAGATTATCTGGCCATAATTACATTTCTGTTTGAGGGAGCTTGTGGGGTAAAGCACTGATGGAGGTGTCATCCTTCAGATGAGATATCAAACTAAAGTCCCCTTTGCATTCTCAGGTGGATGTAAATATTCCCTGGCACTATTTTGAAGGAGAGCCGGGTAATATCCCTGGTGTCCTGGCTAATATTTATTCCACAATCAATGTCACGAGAAACAGAGTATTCGATCATTATCACACCTCTATTTGTGGGAGCCTGCTGTGTACAAATTGGCTGCATTGTTTCCTACATAACAACAGTGATCACACTTCAAAAGTATTTCATTGCTGTACAAAGCTTTGGCACATCCAGCGATCATGATAAGTAGACTATAAATAAGTATGTATTTCCTTCTTTTCCTTTATTGTGTTTCTGTGGGGTTGGTACACATGGGTGGAATGTGTACGTTACAAGTTCTGACCATAAGTTCCTTAACATTGTGTTAATTTGTCATTAGGACCCCAATTTTCTTGCTACAAGCTTGGGTTTTGGCTGACCAGCAATAGCACTCTGTGATAGAGCACTGGGGTTAAAGGGGTGGCAAGGCCTTTCCCAGCCCATTAATGACAAATGAAAATAGGTTACCCTCACTTCACTTTGAATTGAAGTCAGCATTTACTGAGTGTGGCACGCATTTCTGTGGCTGCTTTTCAGCTGACTGGTCAATGGTAGGGCATTATCTGAGCTACCATGAGGCTGCATACTGGTTAAGTAATTGCATTTCTCAGAAGAATTGAGCTCAACGTCGTCGCAATAATGAATGATGCACAACCAAAAATGCAGAAGAAGGATAAAGCACTGCAATATACATACTTGGGCTGCTTTCCTGAATCAGTGATTCCAATTCTCGCCCACCAGACGCCCCTGGTAGCAAATCATGAGCAGGAAAGCTGTTTGGAAAAGGCACCCTGCTAACAAGACAAATGCAGAAAATTGGACTCACCATCCGAACATTCCATGATGCAATTGGTCTGTCCTACAACCTTTAAATTGTTATAGTAGATCCAGGGAGACAGTCAGCCCTTGTCATACCTTATTTAAACAATTTCAATTCATGCACTCATACACTGGAGCAAAGGTTATTACATCAATTAAACCTCAATTATCATAATTGGTACACAATATTAGTCCTGTACAACTGAAATAAACAGGAAATATTATTTTGAATGAAAATACAAAAACATGTACACATACGGATTGAAGTTAAAATAACACACTTTGAGTAAGCTATTTGTGTGTGTTAATGGATCTGTTAATATATTGAAGGTTACATTTGTTAACTGCACAGATCAATTTTAACCCCCTTACTTCTACAGACCCTTCCTCTCTTTGCTTCCGCTTCACTCTGGAGGAAGACCTCTCTCCTTGCCTTATGTCTTCAACCAGATTTCCGGTATGGAGATAGCAGCAATTTCCAAAACATTAGGCCTTTCTTGGAGAAAGCTCCAAAACTGGCAATTAATTGGTCGCATTACAGACACACTCTGACCTGCAAAAAAGCGTTAAAAAAACTGCCAGCAGGTAAGTGTTTCATTTGCAGCACACAAGAAGCTGTTGCATATTAAGAATTAATTCAGCTCCTTGTATTGTTGATTTCAGGGGTTCTTCTGGGCTATCTCACCACAAAGTGTCACCTTTAAAAAAAAAAGTTCTCCATCTGATAATCATCCCCCCCTCACAGCAATGTAATGGAAGGATTTATCAAAATTACATCAAATAACCCCTACTGACGGTAACTTGCACACCAATGCTCAGCTAAGTTCTTCCAGGACCTCTCAGCTGTGGACTATATTGCAGTCTTTACTCAGATTGGACTCATTTGATATATATGTTGGAGGGAAGATATGAGGACCGAGTATCATTGCCAAGGAACTGGAACCTCAAAACTGAGGTCAATGGGGATCAATGAGCATACCCTCCAGTGGCTGCAGTTCTATCTGTCATGCATAAACATTATCATGGCTGTTGCAGTCTGAAGGCATCACTTCAGAGTTCCTCAAAGCACTGTTCAACTACCTTTAGTTGTTTTATCAATGATCATCTCCCATCTTAAGGGCAGGCGCGGAGCTATTCAAAAATGGTTCCTGAGTGTTCAACACCATTCACAACTTCTCCAATAACGAAGATCATCCCAGCCTACATCAAGGTCTGGACACCAGGCAGACTTTCACTGACAAGTGGCAGGAAATATAATCGAGCATCAGAAATAAAAAAAAACTTGATGAAGTGTCCAGCAACAGTGTGCCGTTGAAGGTTAGAGAGATGTTTGGCCATTTAAGAGCTAGCTAACGACCATCTTAACCAAAGCCCAAACATCTCTCCAGCCTTCAAAGCACAATGTTGCTGGAAATGTCATCAATGTTTGTTTTATTTCTGGATTATCACATTTACAACTTTTTTAGCTTTTATATCTGTTTTTAGCTCTCTGCCTTAATTTTATCCTTCAATGTTTTTGCTTTTCACTTTGCTATCAAATTTTCAACTTTGGTTTTCTTTTCCTAATTACTCTTCTGCTTTCTTCCGGGCCGCTTCCCTTTTTGTCCATGATCTCAGCACTTGCTCAATCACACCAGCTATTGAATAGAAACACTTCAGTCAACTTATTGCCGTAAATCTGATGGCTCAAAGGTCCTGGAGTGGCTGCTTTCATAGGGCAGAATTTTTGGCTCGGCGGGCGGGCCTGTGCCCAACTCAATCTGGCATGAAGTTGCGTGAGATGACATCAGGCGAGTGTCCAGAAGTCACCCCGCGCTCACGCGATATTTTGGTCTGTGGGCATGCGCAAAAGTCGGAAGTACACCTGCTGACAATTAAGAGGCCAATTAAGGTAATTAATGGCGCAATTGTCTTTAATTTTACGTTGCCCGTCCAACCTTATGGTTGGCGGACAGGCGAATCGGCTGGGCGGACTTTGCATTTTCCATGAAGCCTCATCCAAAGGCAAGATGAGGTGTCCGTTATCAAATGAAAGAAAAATAACAATCTATGGACAGTATTTCTGTCATGTATATGTTCAAGTGACTGATTGTGATGCTTGGACATCTTCTTCCTGATTTTAAAAACTTTATTTAATGCTTTTCAGGCCTTCAGCTCCCTGAGGCAGCTCTCTGCCTTGGCCAGCCAGCATGAAATTGCGGTCGGAGGCTGACCGCGGACGGCGGTCTGTTCCCCAGCTGACTGCAGACCTGCCGATCGTGCCCACCCGCCAACCTAAAAATTCTGCCCATAATGTTTCATGACATGCACTGATTTCCAGCATTATACACGAAGCTATGTGCAGTATCAAACCTACCGATGGGCAGGCCTACTGAAAAGGATTGGAATTCAGCAGCTTTGCACCCAGATTTTCACAGTGCCCCTGTCATTCATTATACATCCTGGGTAAAAATGCTTGTTACATTATCAGACCACCTGAAACATTGATAGCACACCCAACCCCACTCAATAAACATCTAAGATTGAAGAGAAAATTCCTCATCCCTTCAGAAAAAAATTCAGAAGCAAATTAAACAAAAATACTCATGAGTGGATTCACATTAGATGTTCGCTCCAACTATTAGGATGATATCGAAATGCTGTTTTCAGTTTAATGTCGGCTGCACAGTTTCCCCAGGCTTCCTAAAATTCTCGGGTGAAATTAAGGAGAGCACAGAGTGTCAATTGAGGGAGTGGAAGGAATCCCATGGAAATATATCAATAAATTGGGACCATAAGACCTTAAGATGTAGGAGCAGAAGTAGGCCATTTGGCCCATCAAGTCTGCTTCGCCATTCAATGAGACCATGGCTGATCTGATAATCCTCAACTCCACTTTCCTGCCTTTTCCCCATAACCCTTGATTCCCTTACTCATTTAAGATCTGTCTATCTCCAACTTGAATATACTTAATGACCCAGCTTCTACAGCCCTCTGCGGTAAAGAATTATACAGATTAACTACCCTCTGAGAAAATAAATTCCTCTTCACCTCTGTTTTAAATGGGCGATCCCTACTCTGAGATTCTGCCCTCTGGTCCTAGACTCTCCCACAAGGGGAAACAATCTCTCATCACCTACCCTGTCAAGCCCCCTAAGAACCTTATATGTTTCAATAAGGTCGCCTCTCATACCTCTAAACTCCAATGAGTACAGGCCCAACCTACTCAACCTCTCCTCATAAGAAAATCCCTCCATACCCGGGATCAACCTAGTGAACTTTGTCTGGACTGCCTCCAATGCCACTATATCTTTCCTTAGATAAGGGGACCAAAATTGTTCACAGTAATCTAGGTGTGGCCTTGTGTAGTTTTAGCAAGACTTCCCTATTTTTATACTCCATTCCCTTTGAAATAAAGGCCAACATTCCATTTGCCTTTCCTATTACCTGCTGAACTTGTATGTTGGCTTTTTGGGAGTCATGCACAAGGACTCCCAAATCTCTCTATCCTGCAGCGTTCTGCAGTCTTCCTCCATTTAAATAATATTCAGCTCCTCTATTCTTCCTGCCAAAGTGCATAACCTCACATTTTCCCACATTATATTCCATCGGCCACTTTTTTGCCCGCTCACTTAACCTGTCTATATCCCTTTGTAGACTCCTTGTGTCATCCTCACCACTTGCCTTCCCACTTATTTTTGTATCATCACAAATTTGACGATAGTACATTCATTTCCCTCATCCAAGTCATTAATATATATTGTAAATAATTGAGGCCCCAGCACTGATCCTTGAGGCACTCTACTAATTACAGGTTGCCATCCTGAAAATGCCCTCCTTACCCCAACTCTCTGTCTTCTATTAGTTAGCCAATCCTCTATCCATGCTAATATACTACCCCCAACATCATGGGCTCTTATCTTATTAAGTAGCCTTATCGAACGCTTTTTGGAAATCCAAATATTTTACATCTACCGGTTCCCTTTTATCTATCCTGCTAGTTACCTCCTCAAAGAATTCTAATAAATTTATCAGGCATGATTTCCCCTACATGAAGCCTTGCTGACTCTGCTTGATCAGATTATGTAATTCTAAATACTCTGCTATTACATCCTTTATAATAGACTCTAACATTTTCCCAATGACAAATGTTGAGCTAACTGGCCTATAGTTACCTGTACTTTGTCTCCCTCCCTTTTTGAATAAGGGTGTTACATTGGCAGTTTTTTAATCCTCTGGGACTTTTCCAGATTCTAAGGGCTTTTGGAAGATTACTACCAGTACATCCACTATTTGTGCAGCTACTCCCTTTAATAATCCCAGAATGCAACCCATCAGGTCCAGGGGACTTACTAGCCTTTAGCCCCATTAGTTTCCCTAGTACTTTTTTTCTAGTGATAGTTATTGTATTTATTTCCTCCCCCTCTTTTGCCCCTTGATTATTTAGTATTGGAATGCTATTAGTGTCGTCTACCGTGAAGACTGAAGCAAAGTATTTATTCAGCTCCTCTGCCATTTCCTGGTTCCCCATTATTATTTCCCCAGCCTCACTCTGTAAGGGGCCTATGTTCACTTTGGTCTCTCTTTTCCTTTTTATATATTTAAAGAAGCTCTTACTATCCATTTTTATATTACTTGCTAGTTTACCCTCAAAGTTTATTTTCTCCCTCTTTATTATTATTTTTGTCATCTTTTGTTGGTTTTTAAAACTTTCCCAATCCTCTGGCTTACCACTAATCATTGTCACATTGCATGTATTTTCTTTTAATTTGATACTGTCCTTAACTTCCTTGGTTAACCATGGTTGGTTTATCCCCTTCCTTGACTCCTTCTTCCTCACTGGGATATATCTTTGTTGTGAGTCATGGAAGGATTCATTCAAACACTTTTGCTGAGTACGATTTAGAGGTTACTTTCTGTACTTTGGAGGTTTGTTCTATCACATCAGGATGGGCGCCACATATGCTGCCTTGGACTGGATCTCAGATGAAGACCAAGATGACCAACAACAGTACTAGCAATAGCTGCCACAGCAGCTGCTGCTCACAGACCTGTAGCTGCACAGCAAGGAAGTGACCAGCAGAGAGAGAACTGGCAGAGAGGGGAAAACCAGCAGAGGAATGCGGCTGACAGGATGCACTATTAACACAACTGGGTCTATAGGCTGTGCCTTAGTTTCCTTGAAGTATCTGAACTGGAGGCTTAATTTGACATGACAGGTGGCTGCAGACATCTGTACCCTCTGAGTAGAAGACTTACTGCCTGCTGGACCTTGTGGGCACACATTACCAGTGGTTGTCAAGGTCACCACTACCCTCAATTACTTTGTCTCTGGATCCTTCCAGGGTTTCGCGGCAGACAGGTCCAGGATCTCCCAGTCAGCAGTCCGCAAATGCACAAGGCAGGTCTCTGATGGGTTGACAATTATGTCAACTTCACCTGTGAAGATACCAGTCACAATGGGTGGGCACAAGGCTTTGCAGTTCTGGCTGGCTTTCCACAGGCGCAGGGTACTATTGACTGCACATATGTGCCAATTCAGGCTGCCCCAGAATAATCAGGAGTATTTGTAAACCACACTCCAACAATATGCAGATGGTGCGCATATTTCAGCATTCCAAGCTCCCTGATCCCTTCTGCCTCGAAGCAGACTTACTGGCTGACTGCTCGGAGGCAAAGGATACCCACTTAAAACACAAATCATGATGCCTGTCAGAAACGTGACACTTGAGGTCAACCATGCTACAATGAATGCCATATCACCGCTAGATGTGTGATTGAACAGGCTCTCAGCATGCTGAAGATGCATAGGTGTCTAGGAAAATGCGGTGGCGTCCTTCAGTGTGCACCAGCCAGTATTTCTAGAATTGGCACGATTTGCTGCACTCTGCAAGACATTGCACAGCAGCGAAGTTTGGACCTGCAAGAGGAACATGGCGATGAGCTCAGATTGGACATTTCAGGATTTGGGGAGGAAGAAGGAGAGGAGGAAGGTAATGAGGGCAATGCACCTCCAGTTGCTCACATTGTTGCCCAGGATGCCAGGGTCCCCTTATCAATATAAGATTCATTTTGATCGCGCTGATGCCTCCGCATCTCCAGAAAATGTACCAGCCACTTTTCCCCTGATCCCATGCCCACCCCCAATGGCACTGACATAAAGCAGTCCTGCAAACAACCCACCAGCCTGTGAATATTCCCCCACTGGTGCCCATCAATCCATTACTTACCACCAAACACCCAAGAATGGACAAGTCGGGAATGTCTTGCAAAGAAAAATAACATTCATGTTAGCTAAATAAAAATAAAGAACAAAAACTTATCAACATTTTTTTTCTCAGACACCCTTGTGCAACTAGAAAATATTTGGAAAGGTATGAAGGATTAATTTTGCATAGAAATTAGTTTTAGAGTCAAGTAGAAAAACTGTGAAGGGAAGTTCAATACCCAAAGGTGTCTTGAGTCTGGAAAAAAGTGCATAATTAAAGGACAAAGATGGTCTTAAATTCAGTGATTGCAGACAGTCTTGAGATAACTCCAATACCATTGCACTGTCTGATTGTCTGTAATGACCATATTGAAATGACTGTAATATTCATTGATTGTGTTGAAGCACCTCGTGATCCATGTGTAAAATTTGAATCTGATTGCATGTAATGTGATGACGATTTAGAAATGTTTTGTAATGTTCTTCCAGATATTTAATGAATAAAGTATATTTTCCAAAAAAAAATTACAGACAGTCTTGAACTGTGTTCTAGAAAAAAAAAAGTGTTCATTTTTTGCTTGGAAAATTTCAAACCTTGCTAGTTTTATTTTTCTCTACCGACTCAGCAACGTTCTTAAACGGAGCCCTTTACCGGCTCTTTTTTACCCCAATAGTTGCAATATGAATTTTTTCCAGGAGTTACTATTACTTGGTTCAATGCTTGGTACTGAATTCCCCAGAGTCAAGTCAGCTCAAGAATATTCAATGAGCTTTAACTGAGAGACTCCAACTCCTGCCGAGCAGGCGAGGTCCCTTTCATTTAAAAGGGGAAGCAAGTGAATATCCCCACAAGTCTATGTCGCAATGCGAGATATACTTGGCCATACTGAGAAGAAACACTTATAATTTTTGGAAGTTTATGGACTGGTTCAAAAAGACCGGGTTGGCAAATTGCATAAGGCTCAGGACAATCTTCTCATGAAGATTGTTTGGCAGTTACTGTAGTGAATGCCATTTTTACGTGCTATTACATAACCAATACTGCAAAAATTCTTGGAATTACTATTGGTGATATTTGAAGGTAAATGCTTAAGGTTTTCAAAAGGTATTGAATTGTCAGGATAGTTAACTAGATATTTAATTCTTTGAAATAAAGATGTTAATACTTCTGTTAAAATAGCAGAGGGGTGATATCAATTAATGAAATAAACATCAGGTCACTAAAATTGTTAACTGTAATTTTAGGCTTAAAATATATGGCTATGTGATAAAAAAAATAAGTGTATTACTCCATGAGTAGATTACCACAATTGACATGATCCACCATGAACGTTTTTAGTCCATCTAAATGAGGCATAGTAGATTCATAGCATCATACAGTAGAGGAGATAATTCAATCCATCAAGCTTTTACCAGCTCTTTGGAAGAATCACCCAATTAATTCTACCCTCCTTCTCTTTCTCTATAACCCTGAAAATATTTTTCCATATGAAATAATATATGCACATCAAAAAATATAACGCATTTTATATATTAAACACACACACACACACACACAGAGACATATTCACACACAGACATAATATATATACACACAGACACACACAAAGTCAACACCAAAATACTATAAAATGCATCTAATTAAGTTGTTATAAATCACAATATTCTGGGGGAAGTGGAGGGGGAGAATGACTCCAACCACAGACTCCAGAAATAGAATTCAGTCAATGGGCAGGATTTTTAGGTTGGCATGCGGGTGCGACCTGGGAGCGGCCGGGGAATGGACCATCGCCCGTGATCAGCCCCCGACCGCGATTTCACGCTGGCTGGCTAATTAACGGCCAGCCAGCGTGAAGCGCACGCTAATATGATCAGCGCTGCCTTGGTTGGGGGTGAGAGGAGGGCGATCACTGAAGTCAGCGCGGGCGTGGGGGAGTGCCCACAGAAAGCACATCCTTCCAATAGAGAGCTGCCTCAGGGAGCTGACGACTTCGACAGTATCAAATAAAGATTTTTAAACCCGGAAAAAAAGTCCACGCAACACAAGAAGTCACCTGAGCACAGACATTATAAAAATTCTGTGCATAGATTTTCATTTTTTAATTTAATAACAGAAACCTCATCCCGCCCTTGGATGAGGTTTCCTGAGAAATGCAAAGTCCATCTGGCCATTCACCCATCTGCCAACGATAACGTTGGATGGGCAGTGAAAAATCCCAGCTAATTGCGCCATTAATGCGCTAAATAGCCCTCTTAATTGTTGGCGGGCATGCTTCTGGGTTTAGCATGTGCCTGCTGACTGAAATATTGGGTGAGTGCGTGATGACGTTGGGATGCTCGCCCAGTGTCATTGCGTGCTATTTTATGCTCGAGTGGGCCGAGCGCGTGCCCGCCCGCTCATTGAAAAATTCTGGCCCATGATGCACGGTTTAGTCAGTTCTAAAATTGAAACAAGTATTGTTAAGCATTTGGGAGAACAATTACATGGTGGATTGTCGCAACATCGTGAAAGTGTGCCAATCTTTCATGCCATTTGTAATTATTGGCAAAACTCTTAAAAGGAAAGTAAATCACACTGTTGAAAATGAAGTTGACTGTCATGGGGAACAAATTGAGTTGATTGGTAGATTCATTCCAATGAACACGGACTTTTTTCCAATGGTAAATGATACTATTGTACCAGCCACGGCACTGTGGGAGCATGCTCAGCTCTCAATCAGAAGGTTTAAGACTGACTCCAGAGACTTCAAAGATAATCTTGGCAGACACTTCAGCACAGTACTGAGGGAGTGCTGCGTAGTTGGAGATAATGCCCCCGATATCAACAAGGGTAAGTTTTTCAAGATGTGATGGGGAGGGGCTTTGGTGGGTCTGCAGAAGCTGTGGAGTTTTGACGGAACAGTGTGCATATTTCAGTTTGACTGGATCCTTCCCTGGAAGTCAGGCTGATTGACAGGCTTGTCTTCCAATAGGGAGGAAGCATTTTGGGCTAAGCCCCAGGAACTGGAGCAGATAGTGAGCTTGCGGATGCTAGCTGGAGTGTCAAGGGGTGGTCCCATCCTTGACCAGAGGGGAGGGGGGTTGGGTCTAATGGCTGGCTTGGGAGCCTGATGGTGGGCCAGGGTGGGTGGCATCTGGTGTTGGGGGTGGTCTGATGGTAGCAAGGTCTGATGGTGGGATGGTCCTATTGCAGTGGAGGAGGTCCTGTGGGTATGTTGGTGGGCCAGCAGGAGGCACTTCTGCCCCTCTACACTCTCAGGAAGTGCTGCATTTCAGTGGAGCAGTTCTCGCCTCCCTTGCGTTGCCAGGTTTCTCAAGGCATGGGAAATCTGGCTGGTCAGGATCCCAGCCTCATTACAATATTTCAATGTTGAACCCACCTCATTGTAGTGGGTTATCTGTCCTTCCTTTGTCCAGCTTCCAGTGCATCTGGAAGAGGGCAGGTTTGAGGTCATTTGGTGCTGGATGTGAAATCTTAAACAATTTTATATCTCACTAGGCCCCATCCAACATTTTTTTTGGAGTTAAAATTACTCTCAATGTTTTTCAGATGCAACATTAAACTTGCCTGCACTCTCAGGTGGATGTTAAAGATTCCATGGCACTTTTTGGAGAGGAACAAGGGAATTTTCCTGGTGTCCTGACTAGTGTTTATTAATATCAATATCACCAAAACTGCTCACTTATCACATTGCTGTCTGTGGCACCTTGCTGTGTGCAAATTGGCTGTTGTGCTTCCTTCCATTAGAACAGTGACTACTCTTTAAGAATAAAAACAAAAAACTACTGCGGATGCTGGAAATCCAAAACAAAAACAGAATTACCTGGAAAAACTCAGCAGGTCTGGCAGCATCGGCGGAGAAGAAAAGAGTTGACGTTTCGAGTCCTCATGACCCTTGTTCTGCTGAAGGGTCATGAGGACTCGAAATGTCAACTCTTTTCTTCTCCGCTGATGCTGCCAGACCTGCTGAGTTTTTCCAGGTAATTCTGTTTTACCCTTTAAGAATACATCATTTACTATGAAGACCTTCAGGGTGTCCTGAGGTTGTGAAATTGGCTGAAAAAAAAGCAAGTTTTCTTCTTTATTTTTAGTCATAGGTTAATGTCAAAGTGTGGGCAGTTCTTTGACCATAAGGATGTTCTGGTTATTTCATGTTGACATGGTTAGTGTAATTCACAGGATTCCACTCACATCTTCATTCATTCCCTTGTTGTAAGTCATGAAATTGATGCTCATTGACATAAACAATGTCATGAAAAATGCAACATATTGCTGTGCACTTTTTTGAGCCAGCCATCGTAGTAGACATTCTCTGGCCTAATTTGCCACTGATTTCATGCGCAGTGGGGAGTTTGAAGTTCATCCCTACTGTACCATTGTGACATTTCCATTTCTGGCAATGGTCATCAAATCTCAGTTACTTCCTGTAGGTCACAGTGTTTATTATTGTGATAAGTCAGTTGTAGAACAGAACTTGAGCATTGCTGAAAAAACAGACATGCTTTTGTAGCTTTTTAACTATTTTTAATTATTTGATGGGATGTGGGTGTCACTGGCAGGGCCAGCATTTGTTGCCCATCCCTAATTGCCCTTGAACAGAGGGCAATTAAAAGTCAACTGCATTCCTGTGTATCTAGACTCACAAGCCTAACAAGGTAAGGGTGGCAGATTTACTTCCCTAAAGGACATTAATGAACCAGATGGGTTTTTATGACAATTGACAATAGTTCCATGACCAAACATGGCACTTAACTCAAAAGAAAATGTTGGTTGGGGCATAGTGAGATGTAAAAATGTTTAAAATTTCACATCCCGCACCCTCAAGCCTTCCTACTTTGAGACTGCAATGGAAGCTGGACAAAGGAAGAACAGATAACCCACTACAAGGGTTGGGTTCAACATCCCAGATTTTATTAATTGAAGTTTAATCCCTCCAGCTGCTTTGGCGGACTTTGAACCCATGCCCAAGAGCATTTACCTGGGCCTTTGGATTACTAGTCCAGTAATATTACCACTGTACCATCATCTCCCCCTCTCATCAGGAAAGACACAAGAATGCCAAATTTCAAAGGAGCAACAATTTATACTGCATAAGTAAACAATGCTGATTGGTTGGCAAGTTGACACTGATTGGAGAAAGAACCAGGAAACTATCATCCTCATTGTTTTTGTTTAATTCAAAAATGCATGGATACGTTCCTGTTTCTTGCAGAAGACAGGTCCCTGTGTCTGAATATATGTTACTCCTAGCAAGCTTAAGTGAGACACACTTTGAGGCCAACTGATAATCCTAACTTGGTTGTTAGTGTAACTTTTAGCATACTCAGGATTGTTCAACAAGTGCTTTCCAATTGCAGAATCTCGTCCAACATTAGAGAATAATCCGTAACTTCCAGGTACCAGGGCGTCATATTGGGAGTTACCCCAAAAAGGCGCTGGGGAATCCCCTTTGGAAGTTCACGGGTTTGCACAACAATTGCCCAGAAGTGTGAACTTCCCCTGGGCAATGGCTCTGCACTGGTAGCCATCTGAAAATGTGAGTTAAATTGCAAACTTTGGATGGTTCCGACTGGGTTACATCAATAGTTACCCGGAAAAAGTTAGAAGGATTAAAACCTCTTCTAAGTTCTGGGTAACTATCACACAGACCCACTGGACTCCTCCCAAACTGCTGACTCCTCCCCCTCATGGGACTCCCTCCACTCCCCCGACCACCCCGGGGTCTCCCCCCGCCACCCCAAATACACCCCCATGGGACTCTTCCAACCCAAAGGGTCCTAATCCCACTGCAAGAACTCCCCCACCCAAAAGATTCCCCCACCCACGAGGCACAGCCTCCACTCCTGCCAGGCCCGACTCTCACCCCCACCCCCTCCAAGCCTGACCCAACCTGACAGCACCCCCATCCCGGAGGCCAGGCCCAACCTGAGGACCGGCACATCCCTTGAGGTGTGACACCCCCAGAGGCCCGACTCTCACCCCTCCCAGGCCTGATCCAAACCAGCAACCACCCCTCCCTGAGGCCCGACATCTCTCCTGAGGCCTGACACCCTCCCCCGTGAGCTGCAACAAACCGCCCCCCATGGTCAACTCTCATCCCCAAGCTCCCATACCTCCGATATCCCCAACATCCGACAGCCCCTGACCTCCGACCCCCCACACCCAACCCCCAAAGCCTAGCCACTTACCTTATACACTTACCTTCTCCCTAGCCTGTCAAGGGCCTTTAAACTTCAATGGGCCTTTAACTCATCGAGTTTATGGTAGCTATTGCTGTAAAAAAGGGGGCATGGCTGCGTTCCCTTCGACAGAGGTGTACTTCAACGCTAGGTCCCAGGGATGTGCTGCACTATTCTGATCTTGCCCGGCCTAAGTTGGAAGGTTGTGCGAGACAGAATGGAAAAAGATTTAAGGTAAAAAACCAGGAGTGGAGTGGCAATCCAATGCTGATTGCCACTCTGAGGAAGTTCAGTCCCAATATTATGTTCTGAGTTTTGCAAGCATTGACTGGTTGAGTACGATCAGTGCTCTGTCTATTGTGAACACATGAATGAACGTGCTGTTTGATGCAATCCGCCAGTCATTAGGACATAAGGTCTCCTTATCTGGCATCGCACTGGCACTGAATTTCATATGCCACATTGTGTGATAGGCAGAATGTCTTTTTGCCTTGGCTTTCTAGGAGCACAGCAACACCACTGCCAGAGGTGGTCATTGCCACTTTAGGATGAGAGTGAGTGAGGCCCGACACCCGTCCTGAGGCCTGGCACCTCCCCCCGTGAGGCGCAATAAACAAAAGGGTGTCCACAGCTGCCAGGCCACCCTCATGGAGTGGAGAACTGTGAGGTTTAGAATAGGAAGTCTCGCAGGCCCCCCGACCAGCTGCCAGGAAGCCACCTCCAGGCACCTGGCAGTTTGGCTCTCAGTGGGAGGAGCTGTTTGCTGGTGGGAAGATCCCATTCGTGTCTCCAATCAGCCCACATATGGGGCAGAATTTTACGGCAGCGGGATTTTACGTTCCCGCTGAAGTCAATGGGGTTTATAATGTCTCGCCGCATTTTACGGCCCCATCCCCGCCAAAATGGGGCCATAAAATTCTGCCCATGAGCATTTAATTGTGCAGATTGGCTACTGCTGGTAGCCTCTGCTGGTGATTACACACCTCCAGCAAGATTGCCAAGAGGCAGGGGCACATTGGCTCGCTGGCTCGATGTTTATAACTCTGAAATTCCTCTCTGCCTTCAAGCCCACCCCCACAGGACCAGGAAGATTCCACCTTGTAAGCTTCATCAAACTGAAAAGAGGGATATAATTTGAATGTGGCAATCAGTAATCAGACACTCAAAACATTAACATATATATTAAAGTTTCTTTTTCATTTTTCATAGCATCCTTGGCAAATAAAACAAGGTACAATCAAACTTCTCTATAGTCAGCTCTAATACATGGACTCTGGGTCCCTGATCTTAAGACAATTTTCTCAAAATAGGATTCATCACAGAGAACATCAATTTCATCCCATATCTTTCATGATGATTCACAAAGACAAGCTTCTAGCCAACCTGGGAAATAGAGCAAATTTCTCATTTTAATTTGTTGCAAATTCCTAATGCTGCATTTTAATAAATGTGGGGGGAAATTATAAGAAGAATGGCCATTAGAAGCTCATAAACATGAACATTCCTAGAGATGAGTGTCAAAAATGTGAGCAAATGTGTCGATATTGAGGGAATGTAAATTAAATGCTGCTGTGCAAGTTTGAATTTGCCAATAAATTGAACACTGGAGGAGAAAAGGAATTAGCACTTTTGCTTACAGTCAAAATTTCACTCACAATTTATTAACCAGGGCCAGGAATTTACACTGATCAGGCAGCCACAAGCCTGACCCGAATGCACGTGAAATTGCACGAAATGATGTCAAGCGTGAAACCTGACATCATTGCGCACGCGAGCAATATCGAGGTCGGCAGGCGTGCGTGGGAGTTGGAGCCTTGCATGCCAATAATTAAGGGCCCGATTAAGGCCATTAAAAAGTCTATTGTCCACAATTTTACGTTGCCCGTGCGATTTCACGCTCGTCGCATGGGTAAAATGGGTAGGCGGGCAGCCCGTTTTTAACGAATTGTCATCCATTTTGGCAGGGAAAATAAAAGAGAAGCATATTATCTAAATGGTGAGAGATTGCAGAGCTCTGAGATGCAGAGGGATCTAGGTGTCCTAGTGCATGGATCAAAAAGGCTACTATGCAGGTACAGCAAGTAATTAGGAAACCTAATAGAATGTTATCATTTATTGCGAGGGGAATTGAATACAAAAGTAGAGAGGTTATACTTCAGTTGTACAGGGCACCAGTGAGACCACATTTATAGTACCGTGTACAGTATTGGTCACCTTATTTAAGAAAGGATGTAAATGCATTGGCAGCTGTTCAGAGAAGGTTTACTAGGCTAATACCTGGGATGGACGGGTTGTCTTATGAGGAAAGGTTGGACAGGCTAGGCTTGTATCCGCTGGAGTTTAGAAGAGTCAGAGGTGACTTGATTGAAACCTTTAAGATCCTGAGGGGTCTTGACAGGGTAGATGTGGAGAGGATGTTTCCTCTTGTGGGAGAATCTAGAACTAGGGTTCACTGTTTAAAAATAAGGGTTTGCCCATTTAAACTAGAGATGAGGTGATTTTTTTCACTCAGAGGGTTGTGAGTCTTTGGGACTCTCTTTCTGGAAAGTTGGTAGAAGCAGAGTCTTTGAATATTTTTAAGGCAGAGGTGGATAGATCCTTGGTAAGCAAGGGAGTGATAGGTTATTGGCGGTAGGTGGGATGCAGATTTCAGGTTACTATCAGATCAGCCATGATTTTATTAATTGGTGTAGCAGGCTCAAGGGGCTGAATGGCCTACTCCTGCTCCTTGCTTGTATGTTCGTATGATAAAAAGGGTCCAAAACATTGCCATCGTGAGTCGTGGCCCTAAACCCACAAAGCAATCAGGTCAAGCAGCCAGAGCTCACCGCCTTGGCTGGCGCCGATGTCAATGACAGTTGGCACTCAGACTCTTACACCCTTGAGCCCACTGGACTTGCCCTCCCATTTGGCATGCCCAGCAGGTACAGATGCCATTGCTGCTCAAAAAAGAAGTTTCATCGTACAACTCCAAAGCTACAAAGTGTCCCCTAGCAGCTTTCAGAGAGCTGCCTCTGCTGCTTTTAAATCCCCCAACGGGTCGCCATTGGGCCTGGTGTCCGACAGGCTCCCACCCCCACCTGGCCCTTCCAACCGTTGAGCAGACACACTTCACGCTGGGTGGCCCTTAAATGGCCACCCAGCGTGAAATCACCTTGGAAACGCAATCTGGCTCGGGAGTGGCTTATACATCTGCTTCTGGACATGCCAACTTGGCACTCACGCCAAGCATGAAATTCAGGACCAGGTTTCCTTAATATCAAATACCTCAGAGGATTTTTTTTTTAAATGGCTTGGAGTAATAGGAAGGTCAGGAGATGAACCAAACATTAGCCTGAAAGCATCTTGTGGACAAAGAAGAGGAGAATGGGCTATGCTAAACCTGTCATGCAAATATATTTCTAGGCCAGGTCTTCAGCTGAGCTGCCAATCATAAAGCAGAGCTCCAGAGGTTAGGAGGTCATTTGGTCTACTGTCCCAGGGCTAGTTTTAGCTTTTCACCCAAAGTTACTGTAACCTATTTCCATGGGGAGGATATTTCCCTTGTCAGACGGGCTCGGTGGGAGCGGGCTGGGGCGGTCGGGAAGCTGACCGCTGCCTGTGTTCGGGGCCGGACTGCGATTTCATGCTGGCGGGCCAATTAAAAATCCAAAGGCTGCTTGGCTTGCAAGGTTGGACGGCAGCAAAAAATTACATTCAGTTACCTTTTTAATGGCCTCGAAAGGCCTTTTAATTGTCAGCGGGCATGCTGCCGACTCCTGTGTGCGCCCGCCGACCGAAATATCGCGCGGGTGTGCGATGACGTCAGGACGCTCGCCCGATGTCATCACGCATCATTTTACATTCGGTCGGGTTGGGCACGTACCTGCCCGATGAGCGGAAAATTCTCCCCCATGCCTTTTCCCTCTATCCTTCTATTGTTCAAATATTTATCCAATCCCTTTAAATGTTATAATCTCTAAAACTGTAGTTACTTCTGGTTAAAAAAAAAACCATGTTCTGAGCACCTTCTCTATCAATAAAGACTCATAACTACTCAGTTCATTCATTTTTCTAGTGCTGATCCTGATTACCTTGTGACTGATTCATTGATCAGTGGACATGGTAATCCATTATTTACCCTCTCAAAATTCCTTATGACTTTACAATCTCTATTAAGCTTCTCTGTTTTAGTAAAAAGGACTCAGTTTTTAGGAGGTTTTACTCATCGTTATAACCTCTTAATCCTGGCATCAGCCCAGCAAATCCGCACTATACCCTTTTCATGGTTGTCATATTATTTCCATAATAGGGTGTCCAGAACTCCAAACAAAATTGCAACTATGGCCCAATCAATGTTTTCCATAAATTCAACATTACTTCCTCTATTTTGAAGACTGATAGAATGAGCTTCTATTTACATTGAACCTTTAATGACCTCAAAGTGCTCAAAACAGTTCACAATCAATGAAGTACTTAAACATAGCCACAGTTGCAATATAGAGAATATGGCAGTCACATTGTGTACAGCAAGAGCCCATAACAGCAATCTGATCATGACCAAATTATCTGTACTAGTGAGATTGGTTAAAGGATAAATGTTGGTCAGTCACCAGGGACAGGTCTCCAGCTCTTCTTCAAAATAGCGGAGTGGGGTTTTCCATGTCTGCCTGATGGGGCAGGCGGGTTCTGGATTTAATGTCTTATCCAAAAGAGGGGAAGAAGGGATGGTTCTTCTTTAAGTGATGGCACTCCTTTCAGCTTTTTATAGTTTTCTGTTTCCTGTCATCAAAACCCTCACTGAATAGTGCCATCAATCAAACAGGGTGAAGAGTGTCAAGAAGATCAATTGTCGTCCCAGTCTCTGTGTCAGTCAACAGAATTACAATCAGTTCTGCTCAAGTGGACACCAGATAACTGACTGTTTTTCTGTAGAGACTACAAATTGAAAACCTTCAACTTCATTACGTCCGTGCATCTTAAGATCTACTCTTCGATGGAAAAAGGCCGTATTTCCTTTCCGGTAAACTATGTGCCAGTTTTAGGTCAGCTTCATACATTCAGAATCAAATGTGCACTGGTCTTTCTGTACTGGAACCACTGTAACATGTACACATAACTGTCAATGTATGCCTCACAAATGAAAATTAGACAACTCTTAAATCGAAGGTGCCAGATTAGTGGAAGCCCTGTGGGTGGAATTTTCCGTGCCCGCTAGCGTCGGGCGTGTTTGGTGGCGTGAGTGGGCAATATGGCGAGAAGGCCAGAAATCGGTTTCACGACGTCCGCTCAGCCTGTTGATGTCGGGCTGCATTTCCCTGGTCATCGGGAACCTCATTGTAATACAACTGCATATCATTATAAGGCCAGCCTGCTGGAATCATTGCCCCCATTGGATCATCCGCCGACGTCAGTGTGATTGCACGCTGACCTGTTTCACCACAGCATATATAAGGTGTGCACTTGGCAGGCTGCACTTTGAGAGGAACTCGGAGGAGAGTGCAGAGTAACCTTGCGTAGTGCTTGCCCGGGTCACCTCTTGGACTTCAAGATTGAGGCGCGTTGTTCTGGGGGCGTGCAAGGGCTGCCCTGCGGTTGAAGGTAGTGAACAAACACATTCGGGGTGGGGGGAGGAAAGCGGCCACACATTAGGGACACCTTGTATAAAGTGCCCATTCCTCTGCAGCTGAGACAGTTCAGATGCAGCCACATTGACATGCTTGGAAGTCGGGCTTCTAGCTTATCTGCCCACTCAAGCAACGCAGAAGCATCAAAGTACCACCAAGTGCTGCAGAGCTTTTCACCCCTCAGGCACAGACTGCAAACTAATGAGCGTTTTAGCAGACTGCAGAGCAGTTGGATAACTGGGCACACTGTACAATCTCCTTGCTAAAGCTGGCCATGGAGCAGTCACTGGTGGAGGTGTTCAAAGCCCCTTGCAATGTCACCAACCCGGTTTGGACCAATCTCCCCCATGGTTCAAGCTAACAGTGCAGCCTTGCAGCGCGGGTTAGGAGAATGCCTGCACCTGAGCTGAGAGCACAGCATGCAGTCCAATGGACAAAGCTGCCACCAATCGGTCAGGTGGAGTTGGTGGAGGTGGTTGGGGTTTTGGGCAGCCATGAAGCGCAATAAACTCTGGCCATCCAAGTGGTGACCAGTACTCTCTGAGATGCTTTAAGGGATCTTCTGACTTAACCAAGAGACCTTCTTAGTACAGCCAAGCTAACCTACACGTCTCTCTCTTTCATCCTGCAGGAGGTGTTGGTCAGCCTGCCATCATTGGTCATTAGCTAGACCCAGGGTCTATGGAGGCCGCCTTTCATTCCTGCAAATGACCGACAACCAGCGTCGTCCAAGATTGCACACGTCTAGGGAACTGGTCGGTCACATCTGCCAGCTGCTGCAGCATTTTGTGCCACGCGGGCATGGAGGGCATCTACTGACAGTGGCCGTGAAAGTGACCACTGTGCTCAATTTTTATGCCAGTAGCTCTTTTCAGGGCACCACTGGTTACCTCTGTGGGATATCACAGGTCTCCACCCAAAAATGTACCCATGAGGTCATGGATACCATCTTCACGAGGGCACACAACTTTGTGCATTTCGCCTGGGACCAAGAGAGCCAGGATGCAAAAGCAATTGGATTTGCCCAGATCTCGGGTTTCCCGTAGGTGCAGGGTGCAATCAATTGTACTCCTGTGGCGCTCAGATCTCCGTCGCAATAAGTGGCCAACGATGTCAACCCCAAGGGCTTCCATTCGCTGAATGTGCAGCTGGTGTGCGACCACCACAAACGCATCCTGCAGGTCTGTGCATGGTTTCCAGGGAGTGTGCATGACTCCTACATTCTCAGTCAGTTACAGATCCCTGATGTCTTCCAAGGTTCACAGAAGCTGCAAGGTTGGCTCCTAGGGGACAAGGAACTGCAGAGGACATGATACCCGTGCAGCAGCCTCAGATTGCAGCCCTCGTAGCTGCTGGGTTTGTGGAGGATGGTGATGACACACAGTGAGGAGACACCATTGATCTTCACATTGCATCTATGAACGTTTGACTCCTGTCTGGCTGAGGGCAGCTCACTTGCGTTCTGCGATCAGGGTCATATCATAGCGACACAGCAGGAAACTTTAGAAGCATCTGATCCTTTGTCTGCCTTCAGCACCTGAGCTCTTCAGGAGCACAGCATCACTGATCACAGATGCTGGTGAGATGGGGGCCACCCCCCTTAAAGGTGCTGAGAGCCCACAGAGAAAATGAGATAACTCTGTGACGCCTGCCCACGACATTCTGGTAGCAATGACAAGCACTACTGGGGTGCAGGCATCAGTAATGTTTCCAGGGAGTGTGAGGCTGGACCATCACTGTGGTCTGAAGACTGCACAGAGCACAGGGAAAAGGCCCTGGACTGGGACACCTGCCTTTACCTTGTGCAGAAAGGTTTCACATCTGAGTGACAAGAACACTGCTCATCAGTACAAGGAGCCACAGGCAGGGAGACATTCTTGGGAGTTTATTGACAATAGTGAACATTATGTACAAGTGATTAACACCCGTGGCCAGTCTGTGCAACTAATTCTCCTTAACTTTCCTAACCCTGCAGCTACATCTTGGTGCTCCCTGGACATCCACAGCAGAGGTGGAGGCAGCCTTCTGACTGTGACACCCTGTCTGTGATGACTTTGGTGGGCATCCTTTGAAGGTCCAAGACGTGGAGGGCCCCGGCCTGCTTTCAGGGTCCTGCTGTGTGGCAGTAACAGCTTCCTTGGCCTGTGGAGCTGGATCTGCAGAGGTCACAGGAAGAGGCCAGTCAGATGGGCTGGTCACTCCCAGAGTCACCTAGGTGGATGGCCCCGGAGTGTGCAGCTGATGATCCTCCTCCCTATGGGTGCCCGAGGGCCCCTGGCTGGTTCCTTGAGAAGAAGGCGCAGCTGGAGTGAGATCGAGCTGCCCCGCACCCCTCTCGCGTACACACAGTTGGAGGCCAACAATGGCGTCGGCGATGGAGTTCAGCCCTTGCACATTGCAGGACTGATGTCCTGGACCAAGGTCTCCAGGGTGGCTGCTATCCTACCAGTGTTGACCTCGGTGCATTGGCATGCCGGCGCTATCACCTCAGCCTATAGGTGGACGGATTCCTCCATCATGCCTTGCAATCTAAGGAGTGCAGCAGACATTCCTTCCTGATGTTCTTGAGCTTGCCTTTGCAGCTCCAACAACTGAGACCCGACTGAGTCCAGAGGCTTATCATTTGACTCGGACTCAGCAGATTTCTGGCCTCCAGCAGTCCTCCGAGTGCCGGACATCTGGGAAGTCCCTGCTGCCGCCTGCTGTGGATCAGACAGTGCGATGTGCACACCAGATTGTGATCCTGAGGCTATTCTAGAACTAGGTCCCACCAAGGTTTTTGTCTCTGAGGGTGTGGGTGAGCACTGTGACGGGTCTTCATTTGGGGGTTCAGTAGATTCCTCTTCCAAGTATCTTCAGGGTTTGAGTCTAGGACCTGGGTTGTGGACCCCTTAGGCTGTTTCTCAGATGTGTCTGCAGAAGCAAGGGGAGATAATTAGTACATTGCAGTTGCCTGAGAAACAGGCCACGTCAATCACAGCATGGTTGTCTGATGGATGTTGCACTGCTGGGCCCTCACTTGGTAGAGCACTGCCGACCTCACCATCAAAACAGGAACGGTCCAGATCATCGACCACCTGGATGGCTCTGTTTTCAAAATCCGTGAGGACCTTGATTTCAGGCATTCCTCCACTGGTAAGCGACCTCTCCCTCTTGTTGTGTGCCAGCTTGTCCTGCATGGATGGAGATAGAGAAAGTGTAAGCAGGATGCCTGCCGGGCCAGATGATAGATGTGCCTGGCCTGTGCGGGTGGTGAGTGGTCCCATGGACAGGATGAGGACAATGACAGTGAGTGTGAGAGAGTGAATAGTGATGTCCCTGGAACTGGCAGTGACTGGGGGCCCTGTGGATGTGTGATGGGTTTGTGAGTGTGTGAGCTGAGAGTGATGAGAAGAGTGACTTACCCTGGCGGCACTGGGTGGTGGTCCTCTTCTGAAGGGCATTGGCGCTGGCTACCACTGCCACCGTCTCCTAAGTCAGTTGGTGATGCCGCTGACCCTCCTACGGCCAGAGTGGGGGTTCAGGACATCATGGCGGGCCTCCACAGCATCCAAAACGCGCTTGAGGGACACGTCACTAAACTGGGGGGCTGCAACTGATGGGTAAAATGTAGTTTTCCTTGTCCACTACCACAGTTAATGCAAATCTGGGACGATTCTGCCCATGGTGTGAGCCCCAGGCAATTTTTAATACAGCGAAGGATTAAGTGTTGTGTTTTGAAGTGGTTTGAATCAATCATTAAAACTGCATGTTAGATTTCCGCTTATTTCCAAACAGTTGTTATTTTGCCATTGTAGGCATTGAAAAATCCTCATGCTGTTCTGTTTGATCAGAAGGATTAGCTGTGTATCATTCCTGATGGCCAATATATTGGTTGCCATTGGCACTAGTGCAGAATTGTACACTTAGTGCATTACTGTTGTATGTGATCTGTGATCATTTTTACATTTTTTGGTGAGTTAAGCAAGAAATTAACAAATGTTCTCCCCCATCTCTCCTGAAGACTGACTGAGATTCCATAAACAGCAATGAAATAAATGATCACATCATCTGTTTCTAAGTTAGTTGTGGCAGAAATGCTGGTAGAATACAATTTCAAAAATAGCATAATGAAGAGGGTAGGCATTGCAACAGAAAATTGCAAAAAGAATAGGCAATGATGGAATCAGCACATTGGAAGAGATGAGTTCCTGCTGAAAATCAGTATTATGATTTATTTTTCTTTTACCTATTATGCAAGTGTTGCTTTTGTAAATATCATGATGCTACCTGCTGTGCGTAACCTGTGTTTATATACTTCACAACATAAAACACATAATCGGAATGATTTTCAAAGTCAAACAGAAGGATTTCATTCCCGTGAGATGAGTGTCAGAGTAACACTCTCACTTTAAGTCAGAAAGGTGTGTGCTTCATGCATAAGGACAACAGTCTTAATCAGTGTCTGTCTCAGTGTGAGTCTTTGTTCAACTAGTTAGAAATGGCAGCCTACAGTGCTTGCCTCATAGCAGAGTCACATGACTATGGCAAGCCAGGTAGTTTACTGGTAGTACACATAGGAAAATACGTTTTCCAAAACCCAAACATCCCTCCTTTCATATTGAACAAAAGATACAAACATTCCCTTTTTCTTAGTGAGCAAAGGACACATTTGCACACACGATCCTGTGAGACTATGAGTTACCAAAGTTACCCACCATACATCCACTGTTCTCATGCATTACCAACTGTTTGTTCTACTATTCTGTCTTGGCACTTGAATTGCATACATAGGCCTGAATTTTACCCTTGGCTAGCACGGGTGATTAGTGGGCCTGGGACCGGTCAGGAAACAGACCAACCCAATCGGCCCACAACCAATTAAGGCCCGCCCAGCGTCAAACACATCTTCCCAATGGTCGGGAAGGGCTGGGGGGTGGTGTGGTGGGGGCCTGTCGGGCGCTGGGTCCAATGGCGACCCAGTGGGCAGTTTAAAAACGGCACAGGCATCTCCTTGAAGGATGTCAGGGAAGAAGCACATATTTTCCATTCTATGGAGTGAAGCAATGGCCTCAACAGCGGCTGGCAATACCAGGTGGGAGGGCAGGTCGGATGGGCTCGAGCTCATATTTTTCAGACAAGTGTCTCGCGGTGCTATTGGAGGAGGTGGCTGCCAGGAGGGACACCCTTGTCCCCAGAGATGGAAGGAGGAGGCCACCGCACCAGACAAAGAAAGCATGGACAGAGGTGGCAGCCCAGGTCATTGACCATTATGGTGTGCTGCCCACATGGGTGCAGTGTCACAAAATTTTCAATGACCTGCTGCGATTGGGGAGGGTGAGTGCCGTGTTGGCATGGATCAGTGTGGTGAAGCATTAAGGGCTGTTCGTCACCACCCCCCCCCCCCCTCCCCCTCACTGGAGCTGGCCAAGGGGGAGACCCCTGGCTGCTTGGATTGACTGCCATGTGGCTCGAGGACCACAACTCGAATGCACCCTGCAAGGTGTTCCTCAGGTGGGGTTGGCCAGGCTGCAATGGCGCTGCAGGTAGAGAGCGGACTAATCAATGCTCCTCTGTCCTTTCAGAAGAAGAAAAGTCACAACAACATCGAGAGGTCAAGGGCAGGCAGGGGCTCCCCAAACCTGCTCATATTGATGAGGAACGAGATGGATGCCCTGGAGATAGAGTGCCAATGCCCTGCTCATTCCACAGGTCATGGAGAGGCAGGGGTCTCTGATAGAGGTAAGAGTGCAGTGCACAGATGCGAGGGTGTCAGAGTGTATAAACATTGTTGTGTTGTCTCTCTGTAATGGAAACCTCAAACCTGGAGTCCCCATTGTTCATTGAAAGAGGATTGCATCATGATACAGGTTTCCATTGTCTCACCAGCCTGCCTAACATGCACAGTGACAATGTGATGATTTATATTATTGACATGTTGTTTTCCACCCCTAGAATTGCCATCCAGCAAACGATTGCAGGGCCCCAATGAGCCACCCTTGACACCAGAGGACCAGTGCCCATCAGACCTGCATCATGCCCCCTCTCTGTACCAGGCACCAGCGCAGATACCAGCACCTCAACGTGCATTAGATCATCAGCTACAACGTTGGTGCACAGCAGTGAGGGCACGGCACACTTGCATGAGGAGCAGGCGGAGGCAAAGAGTGTCCAGAGCGCCTGCAGTCAGAGGACTACTGGAGACCAGGATGATGCTGAGTCCGGTGCAGATAATGAGCCTCTGGAGTCATCCGTCAGGCAGCAGGTGCTGGATGTCCAGTAGGATGCGCAGGAGGATCTGGCGGAGATTCCTGAAGTTTTGTGTGCCATGGTCTCTGTGTGGTCACCAAGACGCAGCACTCGTAAACTTCAGTTTAAAGCACCATAAGCACAGGAGGGACTGGTCATGGGTGATCATCTGCTCTGTAATGTTTTGTTTATGTTTACTGGTGTGGAAATAAACACCAGGAATGGTAATATTAATTTGTTCTGAGTGTGAAAATTACATCAATTTTGTTTTTGTCATAATGGCCTGAGTATGCTTCATTTTTTTTTGGTGCAGGGTACGCCAGCATGTAATGCTGGATGTGAGTGGCTGTAAACTTTATTGCACAGTGGGCTTTGGGTTCAAATGAAAGGGTTATTTCAGTCATCCGGGATGGAGGTAGCAGCCTGGCATGTGGTGGAAGCAGATCTTTGGCAGGGTAGCTGAAGGAGCGTTGGATCAAGGCAACTCTGGTGTCCCTGCCTCCTTGAAGGATACAGATGTCTGCCTCCATGCCCTCAGCATCCTCCTCACCGTGCTCCTCTTCTGACTCACTACTGGATTCATCCTCTGTGGCTTGTGGAGCTGCCTCAAGATCCTCTTCCTCCTGTGGGTCCCCCCTTGCCAGTGCCAGATTGTGGAATGCACAACATGCAACCATGATCAGTGACACCCGCTCTGGGGGATATTGTAGTGCTCCCCCTGAATGGTCCGGGCATCGGAAGCACATCTTCACAAGTCCTATGGTCCTCTCTATCATTGCCCTTGTGGAGGCTTGATTCCTATTATAATGCTGCTCTGCCTCTGTTCTTGGGTGGTGGAGAGACGTCATGAGCCACCTTTTCAATGGATAGCCCTTGTCACCCAGCAGCCATCCATCCAGTCGGGCTGGAGAACTGAATAGCCTTGGCACCTCGGAGTGTCTCAGGATATAAGTGCCGTGGAAGCTGCCAGGGTATCTTGCACAGACTTGCACAATCTGCGTCTTGTGGTCACATGCTAACTGGACACTCATCGAGTGGAATCCCTTCTTGCTGACAAAGGTACCCGGCTCACCCGCTGGCGCTTTGATGGCCACGTGTGTGCAGTCGATTGCACCCTGGACGTGGGGGAACCCAGCAATCACTGCAAGGCCTCTACAGAAATGAATAAATGTCATTACCCGCCTGAACAGAGCTTCTGTCACCAGCTTGACGCAACTCTGGACAGCTGATTGGGACACTCTACAAAGATCCCTCACTGACCCCTGGAAAGAGCCGGAGGAATAGAAGTTGAGGGTCACTGTGACCTTCAGAACCACTGGCATGGCGTGTCCACCCACACAGTTGGAGGTGATCTCAGGCCCAATCATCTCTTAAATGGAGGTCACTGTCTCCCTTGAGAGACGGAGCCTCATTTGGCATTGCACCTCGGACAGATTGAGGTAGCTGCATTGTTGCCTGTAAACCCTGGCAGCAAGATAGTGGTGTCTTCTGTGGCCCTTTCCGTCTTGGACTACCTGCTGGCCTTGCGCCCCTTGTGCCTGTGCCTCTCCTCCCACAGGTTCCTCCTCAGGAAGCTGCATTGGGACACCTGGTCTCCTCTCCCTTCTGCCCCTCTCTTCCTTCTCAGAGGATGTACCTACAGCACAATCCATATTACCAGGGTAACAGAAGGATGTCTGATACCTGGAAGGGCCCATATGATCAAAATTCTCCGGGGGCCTTGGAGGCACCAATGAGTCCTGAAATGAAGCCTGGAAATGCTAAGAATGAAGCCCCGAACTGAGATGAAGCTTTCAAGTTTAAATAAGCAACCAGCAGCAAACTATCTCCTGGACTCCTCACTATTCACAATGGCAATGCTGCTGACCCTTTTTATCCCGTCCTTGGATAAGGTTTTGCAAAATGTGGGCTGCCCGCCTGCCCACTTTGCCCGTGCGACAAGCGCGAAATTTCATGGGCAATGTAAAATTGGGTTTTTAATGGTGTTAAGTGGCCTTTCAATTGATGGCGGGCATGGCTCCGACACCTGCGCATGCCTGCCAACCTGAAGATTGCGCACGTGTGGGGTGACGTTGGGACGCTTGCCCAACGTCTTCTCGCACTATTTTATGACCGATTGGGTCGAGCGCTCGCCTGCCTGTGAGGCGTAAAATTCTGGCTGTAGTCTTTAAGTCGTGCAGGTCTCTTTATGGAATGCGTGTGCATTGACATTGGCTGTTCATCTGGGTGATATTCCTTGCTCAGAGAGTGTTGTTCCTGTGGCCCTCATTACCTTGGTGACTGTTGTTGTTCCACTGCAGTTGTTGGGGACTCGTGGGCCTCTGGTATTGATAGTTCTGTGCTCAGTACAGCTGGTGAGATCCCTTCTTCCCAACTGCCTGATTGCTGTGAAGGAGCAGCTTTGCTAGTTGTGCTGGTATATTTGGTCATTTACTTCCGCTGCATACAATCGAAATGACAATTTCTCTACGCAAGTGCCATGTTTCCACATACGCTGACTCCTGTTGAGAGTGTTGAAGGTTTGCACCCTGACTGGCTCTCCATTGCTCAGCTCTGGTAATGGTTTGACAGCCTAGTCAAACTGAAATTTGGCTTTCTGTCATTTCACCTTGATCTTTTCAATCACGCCTGTTACTACTTCTGGTTTCAGTAGCTTTTTTCTATTGGAAGAGTAGTTTGTCTACGTTGATACTCTTCTGGAGAGGTGGAGTTGCCAAATGGCTTGTGCAACCATCTGGATCTCCTGAATGGCATCCAGAATGTAGTTAAAAAGCTGCTGCTTTCAACCAGCTTCATTTGCCAGTAACCATCCTTCGCATCTAGGGTAGTGAATATCTTTGCCTTGGCGAGTTGCGGCAACATTCCTTTGATGGTTGGCATGGGGTACTGAGATCTCTTCAGTGTTTTATTTAGATCCTTTGGATATATGCACACTCTCAGCTTTCCAGGTTGTTTCACTGCAACCATGCTGCTAATCCAGTCTGTAGGAGTTGCCACTTTTTTGATTACTCCCCTTTATCCAGCTCTTCTATCTTGTCTTTTAAGCTTGACTTGAGGGCAGCTGGAACTCTTCTCGCAGATGCTGAATTGGTCTTAGACTCTCATCTGCTTCTAGATGATATTCTCCTGGCAGACATCCCAATCCTGTAAACACATCTTTGTACTCCTCGGATCTGTCTGCCATCAATGGCTTAGTGTTCTGCGACATGTTGTGAATCATTGTTGGCGCATTAAGAGTTATCAGTCCAAGCTTTAGACTTGCTTCAGCTGAAATGAGTCATTGTTACATCCCATCTATGATCTGGAACTCTAGGTCTTCCTTCCTGCCATTGCATTGGGCTCTCACACTAAGTTGTCCTCTTGGTATGAGTATCATGCCATCAAAAGCCTCAATCTTACTTTTGAGGGCTTCATTTTCAGATCGCCATGTTGAACCATTTCACACAGATCTGTGAAGGACATTATGTTGCGCGATGTACCAGTGTCTGTCTGACACTTCTTGTTCACTTGATAGTCTCCCTCTGCGGTCATCATTGCAACAAACCATTCATCGCCAAAGATTTGAGGGAACCGACCCATTGTATTGTGTAATGTTCTTTATCAGACTCATCTGCTGATATCTCTCCAGTGGCCATCTGTATAAGCTTGTTTTGCTTTTTTCTGGCAAAGAACATGTGTGCAAAATGATTCAGCTTCTTGCAGTTAAAACACTGCTTTCCCCACGCTGGGCAATCCTTATTTTCCTTGTCAGCTCTGACACAAATATACTCTAGCCGACGTTTCACAACTTCTGCATTTCGACATGTCTAATGCTTTCTTCAGCATCAGTTTCTCAGTAGACTTGCTCTCACCGAAGGGTCTCTCATGCTTAAGACTAATCTATGTTTAATCAGATCATCTTTTAGATGTTCAAATTCACATAATTCTGCGAGCTGCATTACTGCCATGATGTACCATTCAATGGTCTCATTTTCACTCTGAACTCTGGTGTTGAATACAGATGTTGAATAGAAATAACGTTCATATGTAACATTCACTTGGGGTTCAAAATGTGCATTCAAGGCTTTCAAAATCTCTGTCATCTTTTCTCTTTGCTCATCTGCTAAATTTAGGGCGGTATACACTTTGTCGCGGTCCTTCCCGAACAGTGTTAAAAGTGTGGCTACTCTTATCAGTTCAGGCTTGTTAATTAAGTCTGTTGCAATCTTATAGTTTTGCCATTGTAAGTGGAAAAACTGTCAGTCTTGCCACGCTTCACCATCCAATGTTACTAGAGATGGGATTAGAAAATTTACTGCAGCTATTTTGCAGATTTGTACTTTTCTGTGTGCCTTTCTGAGCTGTGTCTTCTCTCTGTAGCCAGTGATTCATCTGCAATCTTTGTCTGTTTCCTTTGTCCTTTTTCTGCAGCTTAGTGCTTTACCTTTGTCCTATTTTTGGTAGCTTTCTGCAGATTTGTACTTTTCTGTGTGCCTTTTTGAGCTGTGTCTCACGTACAGCCTTTGTCTGATCCCTTTGTCCTTTTCAGCTGCTTTTTTGCAGACTTTGAAACTTTCTGTGTTCCTGCATTCTCAATGTTTTCTTTGCACCTTTTCCTGGGTTCAAAAATCTATCTTGTCTCCACTTCTGTACACTATGATTCATGTCTAAGGACAACAGTCTTCATCACTGTCTGTCTCAGAGAGAGTCTTTATTCAACTAGTTAGAAATGGCAGCCTACAGTGCCCGCCTCATGGCAGAGTCACATGACTATGGCAAGCCATGTAGTTCACTGGTAGTACACTTTAATAAGAATGCATTTCCAAAACTCAAACAGTGTGGGTTCAAGCCCCTCACCCACCCACCACCACCACCACCACCTCGCCCACCCCCACCTCAAGGGACTTGAGCATAAAATCACAACTGACCTTCCAGTACAATGCTGGGAGAGTGTTGCACTAATGGAGATGTCGCCTATTGGATACAATTTAAACTGAGGCCCTGGCCACTTTCTCAAATGGGCTTAAAAGAGACTTAAAATGGCCTAAGTAGATTTTTTTAAATTAGCACAGTGAGAATTTGAGGAGTTAACTGGGGCTAGAATGTTTGAAGCCATCAGGACCATATAAGGCTACACCAATTTATGTTGCTGCAATTTCAGGCACAATGGAACAAAATGGGTCACTTTGAGAAAGCAGTCTTGCACCATCTTGAGCTTACACTAGTGTTGTTATGGCAACTGCTGCAGTTACACCAAATTTGATTTGGACATTTTTTGACTTTGAAGCCAACTGTGTTTCTTTACTTTTATTGGCACATCTGTGTCATTGCTGCATTTCAATTCTATTTGATTTAGGCATGCATTTGATTAAGCTTTGATGATTCAGCAGCAAATGCCTTGACTTTCTATGGGAAAAATGGTCACTGAGATTCAACAAATGTATATGCAGCTTTGTATTGAAAAGTAAAAGCAGGAGATGTTTGCATGGAGCTGCACCAAGAAAACTTATTGAGTGCTTGTGCACTCAATATTAGAAGCCGATGTTTGACCTGATTGCTGCAGTGACAGTGCCTCCTTACTAGCCTCCTAACTGGCTAACATATAGATGTGATCTTTTAACCAATGAGAAGTAACATTTCGGAGAGATGAGTCCTATTTCAAGAATGGAGCATCAGCCGGTTGGGAAAAGGCAAACACAATTGCTTATCTGTAAATTAAGAGTTGAATTGGTCCAAGGAAGAAATAACATTGAATAAATGATAAAATAGAAGATAGAATGCGGCGAGGCAACACAAGTGTAAAATTTTTGCAACATTTTGATGATAACTTTTGAAAAATTATTTTCCACTCAGATTATCGGTTTACATTGCAAACATCCTCCGCTCAAATCTGGATGGCTGCTTTGTAAAATTACATTTCTGCATTACATTACATTTCTATTGTCATCACAGCAGGGAAATAACTATGCACAAAATTCATCTTCAACCTTAATTATCTGCAATTTTCAAATTGTCTTTTTCATAATCAGGCAATGCAACATTACACCCCACTTTAACACCTGTCACAGCACACAAAAAATGAAAGTTTGGGAAACAGAAAGTACTTTGCTATCTGCCTGAGGATCAAGTTATTATTCATAGGTGTGGACATGGTCATGAGATGATTGTTGGGCTTCTGTGCAGCACCCATCAATGTTACTTCACTGCCTGCAGTTGTTGCACCATTGAATGATCTGAGGTTGGAGCTCTGGATAAGAGTGGCACTTTTCCATTGGTCAATTGTATCCAGTTATCTCAAAATATCATGGGCCTGTGTCTCACAAATGCAGGGACATTCTTTATGCAAGATTTCAACATCCAACATCAACATTACTTTTTGTTCTTTCAGATTGTTCCCCATCTCCTACTGAAGGCACCAGTACATCCGAATGGCCTTTCTTCATCACTGAGCTCAAGGAATGACAGTTGAGTGAGGTTGAGGGCGTGGGCGTTGCCGTTTGATAGTAAGGCAGCTTTATAGTCCAGAATGACTCTATCCTTATCAATCAATCAATTTCCCTTTATTATCCATAAGGAAATTTGTACAGAAATTCATTGCAGGTACATTGCTCATTCATGAAAAAATAATTACATATAAATGAATAATTACAATACAAGAAAAAAAACCCTATCACAGAGATTTAACTTTAAATACATATTATAAACTGTTTTGATGCATTAAAATAATGTCACATAGTGCACATCGTCATCCATACATCAAACTCCTGTTAAAAGTTCTTATAAAGAAAGGAACCGATTTGTCCTGCATCTGAGAGATTGTAGTCTTTTTCCTGAACGCAGCCAGCAGTCATGCTGAAAAAAGGGGAGATTTTCATTGTTCATGGCACTCTTTACTTTCATCAAAATTCTTCAAGAGCAGATTTCATCAATAAAGATTTGCTCATCCAATACCTTTCCTGCCTAGTTCAATAATCTCTGTACCATTAAGTGGTCTGCCTACCTAAGACAACAGTGCCAGGTGAGACACCCAAAAAGCATAGCACTCTCGATGACAGCCATGTAGAAGAGTTTCATGGTTGGAGGTTCAACTGGAAAATATTTTAATTTTCTGAGGTAGTATAATCGTGTATGTTCCTTGGCTGCCACATCTGTACACTGTTCCCTCCAATTCAACTTATCATCCACTTTGATACCTAAATACTTGTCATTAATAGCTATTTCAATGTCCACATCATGAATCTTTACAGGGACAATATCATTAACTGGCTTTTTCCTAAAGTCTATAACTAGTTCTTTTGTCTTATTTTCATTGAGTTTAAGAGAATTGTTATCGCATCATTTATGAACTTCTCCACCACGTTTCTACTTCTCCAACTACTTCATTATTCCTGATGAGACTCCCATGTACCATATCATCAGCATACTTCAGGATCATTATGATTGACAGTCAGTTGTATAGAGCCACACCGAGTAAATCCCGGAAACTAACACCCATTGGGTCCTGGTGTGAAGGAATTATATGATCCAAAGCAGGGGAGTTGGGTTGAGATCAAGGTTTTTCAATTTTTCAATTGGCTTGAATGTTCGCATGATGTTAGAAGCTGAAGAGAAATCAACAAAGTCTAGTGTGAGCATCGTTGCCTATTCTATCCGTGTGCTGTTGAATCAAATGGACCAAGATCAGAACAGCATCACCTACTGACTTATGAGGTTGAGAGGCAAACTGTCACTGATCAATATGTGGAGGATCTAATAGATACTTTGACACAATGCGCTCAAAACGCTTTGTGACTATCGATGTAAGAGCAACTGGTCTGTAATCACTCAGCTCAGCAGGATGCGACTACTTAGCAACTGGGATGATAATGACTGATTTGCAACAAAAAGAAACGTTATGCATGTCAAATGATTTCTGAAAGACGAGAGAGAAAGGAACTGCCAAATGATGACCACATCTCTTAAGAATTTTTCTGCTTATCTGATTTGGGCTGCATGCTTCACTCGTTTGAATTGCCTCTCCACCTACCATTTGTCGATAGTAACACAAGATCCTTCTGGTTCATGAAGTGAAGCCTGCTGCAGAATCACATGTTCCTTGAATTCATCACTTTCAAACCGGCCAAAAAGCCCATTCAATTCATTTGCAACACCTCGAGGATTATCTGTGGACAAAAGAGGGGTTATTTATCCTTTTCGATGTGAAGCCTGACATTTTATGCATACACTTCCATGCATCTCTGGGATTATTTTTCCATTGTCCTCCTTCCAACAGGGAGTACTGGAAAGCAATTTAGAGCAAGGACTGGCAGGTATTTCTTCTCCTTTACTTATGGACACTGACATCCAACTAAGCCTGCTACTGTCTCAGCTGAAATTTGGCTATATCAGCATTTGTCCAGGAATCGACCCATGGACCTTTCTGCTCTGTCTGTTCCAGCTCTGTGTTGACCAGTACTTTTTCAATGGAGACAGCAGGGAAGATTTGTACATATATCCACATTGTGGTTGTGGTTAATTCAGCCAAGCTTCCTGCAACCTCCAACTTTAAACAACAAAATGTTCCATTTGTGGCCATTTTACGTCAAATTTAATGAAACGAGGGGTCAAAATTACCACTGGAAATTATCAGAAGTACCAACAAACTTCTAATTAATTATACAACCCCAATTCTGTAATGACACTGGCACAGGAGTTGATGTTAAAATGAAGCCCCTTTAGATGTAAATTGAAATATGGAATTATCAATTAAGTCATTAGTGTTAGTCAGCATTAAAACATTGTGGTTAGTCCGTGCAAAGCAGCAAAGCCTTTTCCTTGATGAATGTACTTTTCAATTATTTTTGCAAAATGCTTACTCATACTTTATAATGCCATCTTACAGAGATAAAGTCCAAAGGCACTTCAACCCGAACAGCCTCCCAGCAATCTCACTTCAGTTAGCCTTCTATCTTGTAGAACAACTTCTCATAAACTTTGAGCGATTATGCAGATTTTGAAAGCTGCTCAGTTCTTGCAATTAGCTTGAAGTTCAACAAAGAAATAAGAGCCATCTAAGTGTGAGTTCCTATACCATTCCATATTATTCTTGTACTTCAGATCTGGGGTACACAAGCCTTTAAAGGAAGTCTTAACCGTTTACCCAGGTTAATTGCTCTTCAATACACTAAGATGCAAAAGAGTTTTAGACTGCTGGTCTACAATTCTATTTCGCCTGTCACCACCTCAGGTCCCTCCCAACTTTGGAATCACCTGACCATCGTTGACACTTCAATCTTCTTATATTTGACATTAGACAACAGTGCTATCACTGAGCTAAGTCCTTACTTCTGAGCTGGACCGTTTTGGGTCACATCCAAAATCCCTGCAGATAATTGAAGCTGCCATGTTAAAGAGGTAGTGAAGAAATATTACCTCAGCCAAAATGTCATTTCAGATTAGTGTACACTATCCCACTTCACTATTCAAAGAGGAAATTCCTCTGGTGTCCCGAAAAAAATTCATCCCTCAACAAGCACCATGTAAAACAAATCACCTACCTGACCTAAAGTTTCCCTACAAAATCACAGTGACCGGGCTTCAAATGAAACTCAATTGCCGTGAAGCGCTTTGGGATGTCCTGCGGATGTGAAAGATGCTGTACAATTGCAAACTTCTTTTCTTTTTCTTTCAGACTTCATCTCTCACAAATTCATTATGTTAACAGCCATGCACAGGCTACCAAGTGCAGAAGATGTTTGTCCGTGCAAGTACAGCTGTCAAATACAGTAAAGGTCAAATACCTCTCCCACTTCATCTGTAACTAGTCAAATTGTCAAGCTGACTAAATTGAATGGAATGACACCTAAGAAAAAGTTGTCAGTAAATTTTCCTGATGAACAATACACCTGAAGGAACCTTTTGCATCTCAAGTTATAATACATCTTCTTGCAGTTTACAGAAACTAATAGCAATCTTGAGTGTGCCATAAATAGCAAGAACAAATCCAGTAAGCTACCTAACAAACAAAAACAAATGTTGATTTTTTTTCCAAGCTCTTCCCAATGTATCAATCTAATTATCCACCATCTTGTGGTCTTTCACATAATCATAAGATGGATGTGAAAGAGGGAGTCCATGAAAACTATGCAAAGTTAATCTACCCAGAAAGGACCAACTGTCCCGTCCTCCTCTCGCCTTCCTTAAATCACTTCTTGCTTAATTATTCTAGCCCTGGTATCTGTTCCATGTGTTGAGCACTCTTCCTTTGTGATCTAGAATTTTTGGATTTTTTGTGTGTGTGTGTGTGTGGGTTTTAGTGGTGGAGCCACGGCAATTTTGCACCTGTGGGAGTGACCCTTGGTTGACTGGAGATCGTAATATTTAAGGCACAGAATGTTCCAAGGGTTGATACATTCAATCCTGAATAGGGACAGTACCCTGTTGGGAGAAATCATAGGTCGCAGGTTAGTTTATAGGGTCAGTGAATAGCAGTTATTGAACAGTGAGTCAGGGGTAGGGTAGAGAGGAGAGTGAGCTCACAAGAACATAAGAACACAAAAAATAGGAGCAGGAGTAGACCATATGCCCCGTCGAGCCCGCTCCCTCATTCAATATGTTCATGGCTGTTCTTGGCTTTCAACTCCATTTTCCTGCCTGCTCCCCATATCCCTTAATTCCCTGAGAGACCAAGAATCTGCCTATCCCAGCCTTAAATGTATTCAATGATGGAGCATCCACAACCCTCTGGGGTAGAGAATTCCAAAGATTTGCAACCTTTTGAGTGAAGTAATTTCTCCTCATCTCAGTTCTAAATGACAGGCCCCTTATCCTGCGACTGTGACCCCATGCTTTAGACTCCCTAATCACCAGAAACAATCTCTCAGCATCTACCCTATCAAGCCCCTTCAGAATGTTGTAGGTTTCAATGAGATCGCCTCTCATTCTACTAAACACCAGAAAAAATAAGTCCAATTTGCTTAGCTTCTCATCACAGGACAATCCCTTCATCTTAGCGACCAATTTAGCGAACCTTTGCTATACCGCCTCCTTTCTTAAATGTGGAGACCAAAACTGCTGACAGTATTCCAGGTGTGGTCTCATCAAAACTCTGTACAATAGTAGCAACACTTCTTTATTCTTGTAGTCAAATTCCCTTGCAACAAAGGCCAACATGCCATTTGCCTTCCTAATTGCTTGCTGCACCTGCATGCTAACTTTCTGCATTCCTTGTACAAGCACATGCAAGTCTCTTTGGACATCAACGCTTATAAGTTTTACATCTGTTAAAAAATACTCTGCTTTTCTATTCTTATGACCAAAGTGAACAACTTCACACTTGCCTACATTATACACAATTTGCCATCTTGTTGTCCACTCACTTAACCTGTCTATATCACTTCGCAGCCTCTCTGTGTCCTCCCCACAGCTTACTCCCCACCTAGCTTTGTATCATCAACAAACTTTGATACATTACTCTCTGTCTCATCATCAAAGTCATTAATATGGGTTGTAAATAGCTGAGGCCCTAGCCCTGATCCTTGCAGCACTCCACTATTCGCTGACTGTCAGCTTGAAAAGGCCCCATTTATGCCCACTCTCTGCTTTCTATCCATTAACCAACCCTCTATCCATGCTAAAATATTACCCCCAACTCCATGGGACCTTATATTGCCTATTAACTTTCTGAGTGGCATCTTATCAAATGCCTTTTGGAAATCCAGGTATACTACTTTTACTGGTTCATCTTTATCTACTCTACTCGTTACATCCTCAAAAACTCAAATAAATTTGTCAAACAGAATTTCCCTTTAGTAAAACCATGTTGACTTGTTCGAATCATACTATGCTTTTCCAAGTGAATTGTTAAGACTTGCTTAATAATAGATTCCAGCATTTTCCCAACAACTGATGTTAGGCTAACCGGCCTGAGTTCATTGTTTTCTCTCTCCCTCCTTTCTTGAAGTCGTTTAACATTTGCCAACTTCCAATCTAATGGGACTGTTCCCCAATTTAAGGAATTTTGGAAAATCATAGCCATCACATCCACTATCTCTGCGTGTATCTCTTTTAGAACCTTAAGGTGTAAGCCATCAGGTCTCAGGAATTTATCAGATTTCAGTATTTTAAGATTTTCCAATACTTTTTCTCTGCTGATATTAATTTCCTTAATTCCTTCACTCTGTTTAGCCCCTAGGTTACTGTCTATCTCTGGTATGAAACTTGTGCCTTCTACCATGAAGACAGACACAAAATATTTGTTCAATGCCTCCACCATTTCTTCATTCCCCATGATAATTTCTCCTGTCTCTGCTTCTAAGGAGGCAATGTTTACTTCAGCTACTTTTTTCTTTTTATATACCCTCAACGTTCTTATAATTTGTTTTTATATTTCTGGCCAGTTTACTCTCATATTCAATTTTTTTCCTTTTTATCAACTTATTCGTGGCCCTCTGCTGGTTTCTAAAGCACTCCCAATCCTCAGACTTACTGCTGTTTTTGTGCAACATTGTAAGCCTCTCCTTTTAATCGAATACGATCCTTAACTTCTTGAATGAGCCACAGATGGGTCTTTCTCACTGAGATTTTGTTTTTCAATAGCATGTATTTTTGTTGAAGATTTTGAATTGTTTCTTTAAATGTTTCCCCTGTTCATTTACCTCCATAACTTTTAGCCTATTAACCCAATTAACCTTAGCCAGTTCTCCAATTGTAATTGGCTTTAAGTTTGGGCAGAATTTTCAGCTTGACGTGCAGGGGGTGCAGGTCCCACACGTCCGCGCGTAAAATGATGCGCGGTGACGTTGGGCGAGCGTCCCGACGTCACCGCACGCCATCGTGATGTTTCGCTGGGCGGGCGCGTGATGAAGTTCGACGTGCGCCCGCCATTAATTAACAGGCTAGTTAATGCCCTTAATTCGTCAATCAACGGCGATTTTTAGGTGCCCGTGCGATCTTCGGGTCAGTGCATGGGTGCAACGGGCAGCCGGGTAAGAGACTTTTTAATAAAACTCATCCACAGACAGGATAAGAGGGCTCAGTGGGGGTCATCAATGTGCTTTGTGGAGTGTGTATTGGAGAAAGTATTTTAAACTTGCCTGCGTGATCTGCAACAGTTCAGAACGAATTCCAGCAGCTTTCTGTGTACTTTGAACCTTCAGCTCAGCACTCTGCAGTCAGTAATCTTTAGCGGGCCTGCAGCTTTCTGGAGGCCTCCCCTTAGCCTAGTATGGGTTCTGACATGTTCACTGGAGGCCGCTCCTCTGAGGAGGGAGGGCTAGAAGGGGGAGGAGGCCAGGAGTGCACATTCAGCCTCCAGGGGAGCCACCTTTGGGAGTACAGGCGCAGGCACAGGGCTAAGAGGTAGTCCAAGGTGGAAGGGGCCGCAGAAGATGCCACTATCTTGCTGCCAGGGTATACAGGTGACGAAGCAGCTACCTCAATATGACTGAGGTGCAGCGCCAAAGGAGGCTCCGACTGTCAAGGGAGACAGTCAACTACATCTGTCAGATGATTGGCCCTGAGATCTCCTCTAACTGTATGGGTTGTCACCCCATGCCAGCGGCTCTAAAGGTCACAGCTGCCCGCAACTCCCATGCCTCTGGCTCCTTCCAGGTCTCTGTGGGTGATCTTTGCAGTGTCTCCTAATCAGTTGTCCACACCTGTGCCAAGCAGGTTACAGACGCTCTGTTCAGGCGTGCATTAATCTTCATCCACTTCCATTGGGACCAGGCAAGCTAGACACAGCGAGCCACAGGCTTTGAGGCCATTGCTGGCTTCCCCCGCGTCCAGGGTGCTATAGGCTGCACACATGTGGCCATCAAGGCACCAGCAGGTGAGCCCAGTGCCTTCATCAACAGGAAGGGCTTCCACTCCATGAACGTGCAGATAGTGTGTGATCACAGGATACAGATTTTACAAGTCTGTGCAAGGTACCCAGGCAGTTCCCATGATGCCTACATTCTCAGACACTCCAGGTGCCGGGACTCTTCAGTGCTCTGGCTTGGCTTGATGGATGGCTGCAGGGTGACAAGGGCCTTTCCCTCAGAAGGTGGCTCATGACGCCTCTCCACCATCCAAGAACAGAAGCTGAGCATCAGTACAATAGGAGCCACGGCACCACAAGGGCTGTGGTGGAGAGAGCCATCGGTCTTCTCAAAATGTGCTTCCAATGCCTGGGCCGCTTAAGGGGGTGCACTCCAGTAGCCCCCAGATCGTGTCTCTGTGATAGTGGTAGCATGCTGCGCTCTCCACAATCTTGCGCTGGAAAGGGGGATGCAGTGGATGATGAAAACTTTGACGCTGTGTCTGCAGCTGCACACGATGAGTCCAGCAGTGGTTCTGAGGATGAGCATGCACAGGGAAATGCTGAGGGGCTAAACGCTGACCCGGGACTACACTAAGGAGGCAGGGACACCCGGGAGGCTTTAATCTAATGAACCTTCAGCTAGCTCCACACAAATGGATCAGGAGGACCAGCCTTGCCCGATGCTTCCGTACTCGGCACCTAAGTGCTACATCTGCCAGGTCAACAGCAGGAACTAAGGGCTTTGGGCATAAATTTGAATGTCCAAACAAACACTCATGACATTTATCTTAAACATACACATGCAGAACAAACGAGCCACCCTCAGCCATGGTAACACATCTGATTTTTATTTTATACATCAGATGTTCTCACAATTCCAAAACAATACTTTAAGCAAGCAAAAAAAAATTATAAGGACCTAATCAGGCCAATACAAAAGCACCAGTGAGAAATCTGTGGTGAGCCTCAGGTGCCTTATGCTTTCGTTTATGAGTGTTACGTCTTGGTGCTACCCCATCACTTGGAGTGGCATCTGAGACAGCCTGCTGACTCTGCTGTCCTGTTGGCTTCGATAACCTTGGTGGTCGTCCTCTGGCCTGTGGAGCCTGTGCTGAGACCACCTGGGAGGTAGCTGCCAGATCCACAGCTGGCATCTCCCCAGTCGTCGTAGCCTCACCGGATGAAGCGGTCACTGGGAGAGGGGCAGAGGAGCTGCTGCCCTCATCCGGAGCGCCCTGACAGGAGCCCGCAGAGATGACAGGCAGCTGCTGCGCTGATGTGAGGTTGCCTTGGCCCTCCCTGCTCACCGTGGGATGGATGGGCAACGAGCTGGGAAGCTTGAAGCTCACACCATCTCCCACATTGGCACTGACCAGCTGTGGCCATTGGCGCTGTGAGGGCTTGCAGGTCTGAGCATAACCCTAGGAGGACCTGATTGTTCTCCTGGAGGTGCCTCTCCACGAGAGTTGCCACTCTCTCCATGGAGGAAGCATGACGCTCTGCCATGAGGCTCAATGCATCACTGATGCTCCGCGTGGACTCCTCCACCATGAACACCAAGCAAAGCACAGCCTCATGTATCACTCCCAGATGCTCCCAAACACCCGGCCGCATTTCCTGCACCTGCTGCATCGCGGACGACTCCAGAGGCACATCATCAGGCACCGACTGAGCACGTGCCTGGTCTCTTTCAGCCCTCTGACTGCTGGTGCCATGGACACTCTCTGTCTCTGTCAGCTCCTCCAGTGATTGTGAAGTGCCCTCTCCACTGTGCCCCGAGACACTAGCTGATGTTCCAATGCCCACCGAGGTGCTAGCATCTGCGCTGGTGCCTGCCTCGCATAAATGGTGTGATGCAGGTGACACTTGAGGGCCCTCAGGTGTGAGAGGGGCATCTGCAGTTCCTCCTGGCGGCCAGGATCTGATGATGCTGAAATGAACAACAAGGACAGTGGATCAGTTAGCTTGCACACGGTGACACACTTCATCTCTTTCCCCCAGCTCAACATTCCAGAACCAATGGACACGAACATTGGTGGGGTGGCAGATAGTGAGGAGGATAGACTTACATTACAGGTGGATACAGACAGGCTGGTCAGATGGGCTGATGAATGCCAAATGGAATTTAATCCGGCTAAGTGTGAGGTGATGCACTTGGCAGGACAAACAAGGCATGGGAATACACGATGAATGGTCGGACCCTGGAAAGTAAGGAGGATCAGAAGGGCCTTGGTGTTCATGCCGATTGGTCCCTTAAGGTAGCGGGATAGGTACATAAGACGTTTAAGAAGGCAAATGCCATACTTGCCTTTATTAGCCGAGGCATAGAATATAGGAGCCGGGGGGGTAATGTTTCAAGTGCAGAAAATGCAGCCTAGGCCATAGCTGTGGTTCTGCGTGCAGTTCTGAAATGCACTTTATGGGAGGGATGTGATTGGAGTGGAGAGAGTGCAGAGGACGTTTACCAGGATGTTGCCTGGCCTGGATAGTTTGACTTATGAGGAGAGATTGCATAGACTGGGGTTATTTCCCCTGGAGCAGAGGAGATTGAGGGGTGACATGATTGAGGTGTTTAAACTTATGAGGGGCATAGATAGGGCCGACAGAAAGGAACTTTTCCCCTTGGCAGAGGGATCAGTAACCAGGTGGCATAGGTTTGAGGTAAGGGGCATGAGGCTTACAGGGGATATGATGAGCAACTTTTCCACACAGGGGGTGTTGGGAATGTGGAACGCACTGCCTGAAAGGATGGTAGATGCAGAAACCCCCCTAACATGTAATAACTATTTGGATGTGCATTTGCGATGCCATGGCATACAAGGCCATGGGCATAGTGCTGGAAAATGGGTTTAGGAGACTTAGGAGCGTGTTTGACTCGCGTATCCTCGAAGGGCCTTTTTCTGTGATCCACACCTCTGACTCTAACAGTCTGTGATCGAGCAATGTTGCAACGATAACTAATTTAACAATCACCAGTGCTATGGATGTTGGGAGGACATTGCGGATCTCACTGCTGGCCTTAAATACCTGGCTGCGCCACCCCAGCCTCACTGACACCAGTTGACCTGGGCACATGGCGCCTCTCAAGCTCAAGGGCCTCCTGCTCGAAGCGGCTTAACATGAGGGGGTGAGCCTGGCTGCCTCCAGTCCTTGAGCACTCAGACGCAATATGAGCATTCTTCTCCTGAAAAACAGAGAAGACCATTCATTGTGGCAATTTGCATATGGACTCTGCATGCGCACGCCGCACCCCAAGCACAGCGGCTCATATCTGGCCTCCAGTGCTACTGATGATCATTCACGCAAATATAGTACGCTTGCTCCCAACCCCCCCACCAGCCACCTTGGACTCCTGCTGCGTACATCACTTTAGGAACCACACGATCTTTGCTCCCATAGCAAGGAAGCGCAACTACGTGCAGTGTCGAGGGCAGCAGATGGTTCTTGGCCACGACACATTGAAGCTCCCCTTCCACCATCTCATCACCCTGAATAGGACATGTGTTGGAGTCCTGAGTAAGCGCCTAGCTGCATTTCCTGCAGGTTGCCCCCAGACTAGTCATGTGCGACTAAGAGCAACATATGGCGCGGGGGAGAACTCATCTCCTCATGAACCACTCAGGCTGATCTAAGCATGGGCACTATCTGCTTGCCCACCCAGTGTAGGGAAAGTGCCCTACATGTTTCAATGCAGTCACGACAGTAAGACTTGGGCGGGAGAGGCCCTCAAAGGCTAAGACTACCTGCTGGGTTAAATGCCCAATGCCAACATGGTACTCGCCCTTCCAGAGCACAACAAATCATTGAAGTGCTAACAGCACTGAATCCAGTTGTGCCGCGCCACTTTGAGGGAGCTCACCACCTCCTCCCAGGCACGTTTGGTCATGTGGGGGGCCTCCTCCTCCCGTCCTGGCAGATCAACACCTCCCACCGTGCTGCCACCTCCTTGAGGAGGGCAGCAGGCCATTCATCTGAAAAGCGAGGAGCACATTGGGCCCCTCGCTGCCCCCCCCGCTGGCCTACCCTGCTCCTGTGGCAGGCACAGCAGCCTGCCCTGCTCCTCTGCCCTTCCCCGCAGTGTGCCCTGCTCAGCCGACCCCCTATGGTGAGCCCTTGAATTGGCCATTGCCATCAGCCTACAGGAGGCTGCCAGGCCTTCCTTTAAACAGACTGCAGGGTCGCCGTTGGACCCGGCGGTCTGTGCACGCCCACCACCGCCTGCACACCCCCGCTATCCTTGGGAGTCGGCAAATACGCTGGGCGGGCCTTAATTGGCCTGCCCACGTAAAATGGCGGCGCGGACCCGATCGCGGGCGCCGATCGGGTCCGCGTCCGCCTGCACCCGCACCCGCTATCCCCCTCCCCCGCCAAAATGGAAAATTCTGCCGTTTAAAATTATTGTTTGCAATTGGAGTATGTCACTTCCAAGCTTAATATGGAAATGAATGGTATTATGTTTACTAATTCCCAGCGAATCTTTCATTACGGCATTACCAATAAACCCTGCTTCATGACACAATACTAGATTTAAAATAGCTTTATCCCTAGTCAGCTCCGCAACACATTTCCCCAAGAAACTGTCACAAAAACATTCTATTAACTCATGTTCTAGGCCTCTTTTGCCAATTTGATTGTTCACAGTTTGCCCGTTAATTCATGTTTGCTTCAAGTTAATTCTGTATGTTAGAGTATAAACTAGATTATTGACTGTTTGCTTTGTTGATTTTTGTATGGTAACATTTCTTCTGCTTGTGTAACACTGTGAAACCTCATGGCTTTATTCTCTCAATAAGCAACCGGTGTTTCTAACTTCATCTACTTTAACAAAGCTACTGGCCCCTGAGTGGGTCATAACAAATTTTGGGGTCTCAACCAGGGCCATAAAAAAATTTGAGTGTCCGGTCTGGGATCACAACATGTGAAAAACAACCTTCTGATATCAGCGCTACATTTATCTTTTAGAGTTTGAACTTCTGGACTTTGCAGAGCTTTTGACTTATTGTTCCATAATGCTTTTGGCCTTATTTATTGTTTCCTCTTTGTCATATCCTCTTGAGGCTTAATACCATTGTGTTTTCTGACCTGTCCTCCGATGCTCAAGAGCAGTCTCCGAGCACGCTGATTTGCCTTCAGCGCTTCAGAATCACCCTTGTGCATCGATCACGAAAACTGGATACTGAAAGCGTTACCTAAGCAGAGTGTTTCACCGTTGCAACTTAGTGTCTTGTAATTTACATTCTACAATTCTGGCTATATAGGTTTATTGATAGCTGCTGCAGTGACTGCAGATGTTAAGCACTGAGTGACCCAAGTCTCTTTCAATCTCACCTGTAATAACTCACTAAGCTTCCTTCAACAGCATCTTGAAAACCTGCAGCCTCTACGAACGAGAAGGACAAGGGTAGCAGATGCATAGGAACACCACCACCTGTAAATTCCCCTCCAAGCCACACAGCACCCTGACTTGGAACTATATCACTGTTCCTTCACTGTCGCTGGATCAAAAACCTGGAACTCCCTCTTTAACAGCACTGTGGGTGTACCTATACCACATGAACCGTAGCAGTTTAAGAAGGTGGCTCGCCACCTCCTTCTCAAGGGCAGTTAGGGCTAGGCAATAAATGCTGGCCTAGCCAGCGATGCTCATACCCCATGAATGAGTAAAAAAGGAACTCAACTCATTTTTCTCCTTTTGTGCAATACTGTTGTGCTTATTCATAATGAATTTCAACTGCCAATTGTCATCTCATTTACATTTTTTTTCAAACCCATTTGCAATATCTTTGGCTGTCACCATCCCGGTCCCTCTTGCTTGACAAATTTGCTTTAAGCTTCCTAATTCCGGTTGTTCATGTGAATTCGAAACATGTGGGTCCACAACACCAATTCCCCTGACGCTCCACTCAGCGCTCATGAGACTGGCAATTTTGTGTTGGGTGAGGCATTGCATTTCTTTAAAAATAAAGCTGTCGTTTGTGACCATTGGGAACTGGTTCCATCTTCACAATCTCACATTTTATCGAGCCCCTAAAGAAAACGAGCAGGCATCCTCCAAATCTGGGCTGCACGTGAGCCCAAATCAGAGAGGTGAGGGATTATGTGCTGAGCCTGTGCTCCCAAAGCAATTAAGCATTACATATTGAAAGTGTTTCAATTCATTTCTCCTCCCACCCCCACCCCCAATATATCAGAACAAATTAACTGGATAACATTTGAATCAAAGTCTCACTAGATGTTTGGAATATTTAATCATATTCAAGGGAATTTGGTTTTCAAAGTTCTCGATTGTCATCATTAACATTACAGGGTAACTTCTCTTTGAGTGTTCTGGTTGACAGTACTCTATTATTTTCCATTAATGTTTAAAGTACAGTCTTTATGCCAACAACACTTATTATGCTGCCCGTAGGCCTCCAGCAGTCACCTCGAGAGTTTTGCCATGACCTTTGGGTTCATTGTCAAATTCCAGCTTTGCTCTCATCAGTGTGTGTAGCTTGTGGATGAATTAAGTGTGGTTTATTGAATGCATGCAAGATTGGGCAAATCATTGTTTCACATTTTTAAAAAGCTACCCTTCACTCTTACTATGCTGGGTGTTTACTGCACCTGCAAGTAGTAGGACTATAATCAAGGAGATTTTTGGGAGAGGATGATTAGGGGAAAAGAGAGAAGAAATGCTTATATAATTAACAAAATGAAATAAGGTCAGTCATAATGGACACAGATCCATGCTCTTCGATAGATAGGGTGCAAACGCAATTTTTTTTTATCTGTTCATGGGATGTGGGTATCGCTGGCTAGGCCAGAATTTATTGCCCTCCTGAATTGCCCTTGAAAAGGTAGTAGTGAACTGCCTTCTGGAACTGCTGCAGTGTTGGATCCTTATTGTGGTAGCTGTGATCTGACAGCAGATATGGTCTACTATCTGTGGTGATTGAGAGCCCATGTTGAGTGAACGCTCAGGCTAAGTTTCAAATGATGGCACTGCTGGGATTAATACTGTGATCTTTCTGTTCGGCAACATTCGGCATTGAACGAGTAAGTTTCATAAACTGATCTACCAAAGGAGTATAATGTTCATAAAACTACAACACTCCTTAATTTGTTTCACCAATATCGAACACTGAAAAATGAGTATCTAAAACTGAAACTTAAATGTTTGAACAGGAGTTGTTTCTAGTTACAGAATTGCTATGCAACGAAACACAATGAGGCATTGACAAATTCATTTCAAAATGAGACGGTAAACATGACCAGATGGCAAAAATAAAACAATTCAGCAGTTTAGGCCTCATCAGAAATGTTCACAATTATTGCCCAGTACCAAAATATCACAATAATGGACAGGCATGGTGCACAAGAGATACAACATCATATTAGTAGCTGTAGCACAAATCTCTTTTTTAGTTTAAAGTCTCTAGAGCTGAGAAATAAAATGGGTTTTGTCCACACTCCTCAACGATTAGTATTTGAATGTGGAATATTTTGAGGTTGAAAGATCCCCTTGTAATTTTTCGAGAAGAACCATGTGTGGCTGCTACAAAATTTGTAGCCATTCTGATGCAAATAACAGTGAGATTAAAGACCAGTTAACCTGTTTATGACAGTGCTCGTGGAGGGAGAAATGCTGACTGGGACTCTGGGGGATTTCCTTGCTCATTCAAATAATGACTCAAGGTGATACTGTAACGGTGCATTCACATAACAATTGCTTTGCACTAGTTCTGTAGTTAAATACATACAGCCTAAATCTAGAGTCAGGGCCTCACATGACAGAGTAAAACAACTAAACTAGAATGAAAAAAACAATAAAAACTGGGAAATAAGAATACTGGTTCGAACTGCTCTTGTGTACCTTAAAATGGAACACCAGTGAAAACTCGGAAATAACAGTACTGGTCTGAACTGGTTTTTTAATTGGGATCAGTTTGGCCCTTAGTGCCCAATTACAGCACAAAATTAGTGTTATAGCTTTGTGCCAAAGGTGCACCAATACTAAATGTGTTTCTCCCAAGCTCCCTCCTTAACTTTGAACTACCCTGAAGAAACAGCATAAAGAGCTAAAAGTGGGCATTGGTGTCTTTTCTCCAGGGTTTCCATCAATCTTCTGCTAAAGTTAGTGTGGAGATCAGCAGAACGCCAGTGGAAATTCTCCCGCATTGTATAAATGTACAATCAGGTCTCAAAGAGCTGTCAATTAAAATAACGGTGGTGGAAACCTACAGCCCTCTCTTACAAAACTGAGATTGATAGATTTTTGTTAGGCAAGAATATTAAGGGTTGTAAAACCAAAGCAGATACAGATGTTCCACTGATTCACAGAACCAGACAGCAAGCAGCCAAAGAAAGTCACACTAACCTATATTTCAATTAATCAAAGTTATGTTTCATGATTTAGCAGTACACACAGCTTTAAAACAGTTCACACAAGCATCAAGGCAGCATACAACAATATATATCAACATCCTGGGGGTTACCATTGACCAGAAACTGAACTGGACTATCCATATAAATACTGTGGCTACAAGAGCAGTCCAGAGGCTAGGAATCATGTGACAAGTAACTCACCTCCTGATTCCCCAAAGCCAGTCCATCATCTACAAGTCACAAGTCAGGAGTGTGATGGAATGCTCCCCATTGCCTGGAAGAATGCAACTCTCACAACACTCAAGAAGCTTGACGCCATCCAGGACAAAACAGCTCTCTTGAATGGCACCACATTCACAAACATTTTCCCCCTCCACCACCGACACACAGTAGCAGCAGTGTGTACCACCTACAAGATGCACTGCAGTAATTCACCAAGGCTCCTTCGACAGCACCCTCCAAACCCACGACCACTACCATCTTGGAGGACAAGGGCAGCAGATAGATAGGAACGCCACCATCTGGAAGTTCCCCTCCAAGTCATTCACCATCCTGATTTGGAAATATATCACCATTCCTTCACTGTCACTGGGCCACTGGTTCAAGAAGGCAGCTCACCACCACCTTCTCAAGGGCAACGAGGAAGGGGCAATAAATGCTGGCCCAGCCAGCGAAGCCCACATCCCATGAATGAATTTTTAAAAAAAGTATTTTTAAAACAAGGATTCAATGTTCAGGCGGCAACTTTCACATGGCATAGCACTCTTCTTCTGGTGGATGTTGTCTAGGTGGAGCTTTGTTTGACTTCCATCGACCACAGTGTTGGACTGGCCACAATATCCTATTTTCATGTGGTTCCTTCTAGGCGGAGTGTGAATAAAAGTTAATGGGAATCCTATTTTGTCAACTCACTGACTGTTACTAGGAATCAATGATGGCTGGTTGGCTGTTTGTCCAAGTATCATTCAACCTTCCTAAATATAAACTCAGGTGTAAACCTTCACTCACAGCCTGATCCTTCTATCTCACTTGTTCCAAATGAAGGAATGCATAGGCCACACTGATAAGTGTCCAAAACCTTACCAAAAGCTTTGTTTTAATTGCAGAGGCATGCTCGTTTTACCCCACTGATTTCTAACTGCCTCAATAGTCTTTAATCACATTGTCCTGAGGGAGGTTATGCAGAACATGTGACCTACACTAAATTCTGAACAGGAAGCATTGTCATGATTTGATCTCCCAAGATGTAGTGCCATTAATACACAATAGGCAGTCTGGAATGGGATGAAGTCAGCAATATAAACAAACATTTTAAATTAAATCCATTTCTGCATACTTTGTATACTGTCTGAAACCTGGGGCTGAATTTTCCCGTCGGCGAGCGGGGGCGGGGCCTGCTCGCTGACACGTAAAATGACGCGCGGTGAAGTCGGGCATGCGTCCTGACGTCACCGCGCGTAATTTAGATTGTCAGTTCAGCAGCAGTGCAGCCTCATCGGCTGCGCACCTGCCAAACTGTCAAAGGCCTAGTACGGCCATTATTAAACTAATTAAAGGTGTTAAGAATGCTGCCTGTCTAACCTTAAGGTTGGTGGGCAGGCCAAGAGCCCAGGCGGCCTTTGTATTTTTCATGAAACCTCATCCACGGGCGGGATGAAGTTTCATGAAGGGTTTGTTAATTAAATAAACATTTTTGAAAAAATTAATGGACATGTGCTCATGTGATAGTTTCACACGAGGGGATATGTCCTTAAAATTTTTTTCCACCTTTATTAAACTTTCCACAACTTAAACTAATCTCCCTGAGGCACCTCTGTGCCTCAAGGAGATTTGTGTGTTCTTTTGAGTGCATGCGTGAAAGAGTGCAGGCCCCGACTCGGGGAATCCCGCCCCCCCCCTCAACCCCCGCCCACACGGGGGGCACACAGTGCTTCCGGGTGTGCGTCACGCTGAGCGGACCTTAATTGGCCCGCCCACGTAAAATGGCGGCGTGCACCCGATCAGGGGCGCCGATCGGATTTGCACTTGCACCCGCCCGCTCCCACACAACCCCTCCGATGGGGGGAAAATTCTTCCTCTGAGCATGAATTTAAATTTCAGAGCTATTTATTTCAATGCAGACTATGGAATACTAAAATAATTAATTGTGTGTTTGTATGTATGTGGGGGTGGGGGATTGGAGATGTGTGGCAGGAGGGTGTGGTGAGAGTGTCAGGACTATCATAAATGAAACCTTATTCAATCAACAGGTAAAATAGTATCATCCCATTTCATGAAAATGTCCCAGACTTGAATTTCTTCCAAATTGCAACTGCAGACCCTTCATTTGTACTTTATATGGCTAGCTATAGAAACATTATCTTGAGCTCGTCCAAAATATGCCTTTATTGCCCCTCAGCCAGCCCTGATTACATGTTATGCAATGTTCCAATTAACTCTGAACGTGGATAAGAGGAGGATATGTTATATGCTAATGCACTCAATGAACTTCAGGGGTTTCAAGTGCACAATATGCTCATTAGTTGAATAATACCAATGCATGGGAACGGAATGATTGTAACATGTGTTGATTAGATGGACAATTTATGTATAAGCTTGAGAATCTTTGTTGTGAAATTACAGCAATAGTTAACAAAAAGCAAAATGCAGTCAGTTAGCCTCACCATTCCCTGACTGATGTGACAGATAATTATGAATTTGACAGATTCTGTATTGATCACCGACTGACGGCTGAGTGTCATATAACATTTTTGATTTAGCTGTTAGCATCAATAAATTCTTCCTGCTTAAAAGTGACAGGCGACTAGGCCATCCTACATGCGACAGTACTGAAAAATGGGTGTCACTGTTAGAATGAGAGTCGTGTTACGCGATGGTGAAGCCTTTTGCATTCTGGTTTGGTTCTCTTAAAATGTTCTAGGCTGAGATTTTATTTTACACATACTGGTTCCAGAAGCAAGGAGATATGTCACCAGCCTGCTTATCCAGAGTGCTCTTTTTCTCCATAACACTTTGGAGCAGAAAGACCAGTGAATCTTGCTCATTTTGTAATTTGCATATTTTTATTAGAATATCTTGTTATTTTCCAAAATCACATATTATTATCCACTATCTGAAAATTGGGGTGGGAACCTGAATGGCCAAGGCCAGAGTATCAGTCAAGGTGGCATTCAGAGTGTGAAAGCCACTGGTGAAGGCCTGCATGCGCTTGATGCTCCATGCAAGCGGCCACGCTTTCCATAAACCAAAACATCATTGTAAAGTCCTAGGACATCATGCCAGTCACGCTTGAGACAGACTCCTCCAATCTCTCTGCAAGTGTGCCAGAAAGCCTGCCTGTACATTACACATTCTCTGCTATTGCTCCGCAAGTATCGTCTTTGCCGATAGCCACTGAGGTTCAACATCTGTGCCCAGTTGAGCAGAGCTTGGAGTGCCCTGCGCCCTCCCATGTGAACTCTCCACTCCTTTCCCTGTCTCCACCATCTGCTCTTGTTCACTTGTGTGTGAGTTACCAGCTGAAAACAAACGTCTGCCTTACCGATCCCACGGATGTGTGAGTATCATGATCTGCATGAGTCCTTTGATAGTGACCCCTCAGAGGGATTGACCGCCTCTCGGGGTCTGTTGCCGTCCTCACGCACCATTTTCTGTGGGATGTTTGAAGGACCTGTGGGAAATATAAGATGTGAATTAGAACTGTCAATTTAAGAATATTTCAACTGACCATTATGCACGTGATATATTTTACTTGGTAATGACATTAAGTCAATGTGAGTGAGTGTTTTTTCCATGTGGCCGTCTGATACTTAATTCTGTCACCAGGTAGCTGGGAAGTTGCACCTCTCCATCTCCATTGGCCAAGAACACAGTGACTCTGCAGATGTCCAATGCCTCCTCCTCTGCAGCTGTGAGTTGCAAGATGGCTAGAGGGTTGCCTCTAGTTCTCTGCCTCTTCCTGGTGTTCGGTTATCTCTTGTCCTGCAAGGAGGGAAAGAAGAGGCCTCTGAGCGAATCTTCAGGAATGTGTTGAACAGATTAATGAAGGTCATTTGTTGAAGGTGATTGAGGCAGAGGCATGACATTGCATAAAGTCGAGGGTGAGCATCAATGATGTGAGGAAGCAGATAGGCAGAGAGGGATGGGTGTGCTTGTAAGGTAAGTAGGTGTGAGGAGTGATCCCATTCCAAACCCCACACAGTGAGATCCCAATTAAACCCCTCACAGTGAGATCTCAATCTAAACCCCACACAGTGAGATCCTAATCTAAAACCAAACAGTGAGATCCCAAACTTTTTTTTATTCCTTCACAGGATGTGGGCTTCGCTGGCTGGGCCAACATTTATTGTCCATCCCTAGCTGCCCTTGAGAAGCTGGTGTTGATCTGCTTTCATGAACCACTGCAGTCCATGTGGTGTAGGTACACCCACAGTGCTGTTAGGAAGGGAGTTTCAGGATTTTGACCCAGCGACAGTGAAGGTTCTGGTGCCTAGGCCAATGTCAGGTTGTCCGTCTGGTTTCATTCCTTTCTTGTGAAATTTGTAGCAGTTTGTTACAACTGATTGGCTTGCTAGGACATCTAAGAGTCAACTACATTGGGTCTGGAGTCAAATGTAGGCCAGACCAGGTAAGGACGACAGTTTTCCTTCCCTAAAGGACATTAGTGAACCAGATGGATTTTTACAACAATCAACAATGGTTTCATGGTCATCATTAGACTTTTAATTCCAGATTTTTATTGAATTCAAATTCCATCATCTGCCAAAGCGGGATTCGAACCCACGACCCCAAAGCATTACCCTGGGTCTCTGGATTACTAATCCAGCGATAATGCCCTATGCCATCGCCTCACCCTGAAAAAAATCTAAAACCGCACAGTAAGATCCCTATCTAATCCTGCACAGTGAGAACCCAATCGAAACCTGCACAGTGAGATCCCAATAAAAACGTGTACAGTGAGATCCCAATAAAAACTGGCACAGTGAGGTCCCAATCAATACTCACACAGTGAGATCCCATTCTAAACCCCACACAGTGAAATCACGATAAAAACCTGCACAGTGAGGTCACAATCTAAACCTGCAGAGTGAGATCCCAATCTACACCCGCACAGTGAGATCACAATCTAAACCCCACACAGTGAGATCCCAATCTAAACCCTGCATATTAAGATTCCAAAGTAAACGTTGCACAGTGAGATCCCAGTCCAAACCCAAACACTCAGATCCCAATCTAAACCTGCACAGTGAGATCCCAATCTAAACCTGCACAGTGAGATCCCAATCTAAACCCTGCACAGTGAGATCCCAATCAAAACCTGCACAGTGAGACCCCAATCTAAACCCCGCACAGTGAGATCCCAATCTAAACCACACACAGTGAAATCGCAGTCTAATCCCTGCACAGTGAGATCCCAATCTAAACCCCACACAGTGAAATCGGAGTCTAATCCCTGCACAGTGAGATCCCAATCTAAACCCAACACAGTGAGACCCCAATTTAAACCCGCACAATGAGATCTCAATCTAAAACCCACACAGTGAGATTCCATTAAAATGCGCACCAGCGAGATCCCAATCTAAACCCCGCACAGTAAGATCCCAATATAAACCCCACACAATGAGATCCCAAAGTAAACCTTTTACAGTGAAATCCTAATTAAACCTGCACAGTGAGATCCCAATCTAAAGCTGCACAGTGAAATCTCAATCTAAAACCTGCACAGTAAGATCTCAATCTAAACTCTGCACAGTGAGATCCCAACCGAAACCCTGCACAGTGAGATCTCAATCTAAATCCCACACAGTTAGATCTCAATCTAAACCCTGCACAGAGATCCAAGTATAAACCCAAACACGGGAAGTGGCAATTTAAACTGCACAATGAGATCCCAACCTAAACACTGCACAGTGAGATCCCAATCGAAACACTGCACAGTGAGATCCCAATCTAAACTGGCACAGTGAGATCCCAATCTAAAGCTGCACAGTGAAATCCCAATCTAAACCCCACACAGTTAGATCTCAATCTAAGCCCGCACAGAGATCCAAGTATAAACCCACACATGGGAGATGGCAATCTAAACGGCACAGTGAGATCCCAATCTAAAGCTGCACAGTGAGATCTCAATCTAAACCCTGCACAGTTAGATCTCAATCTAAACCCTGCACCGTGAGATCCCAACCGAAACCCTGCACAGTGAGATCTCAACCTAAATCCTTCATGGTAAGATCTCAATCTAAACCCTGCGCAGTAAGATCTCAATCTAAACCCTGCACAGTAAGATCTCAATCTAAACCTTGCACAGTGAGATCCAAACCGAAACACTGCACAGTGAGATCCCAATCTAAATCCTTCACGGTAAGATCTCAATCTAAACCCTGCACGGTGAAATCCCAATCTAAAGCTGCACAGCGAGATCCCAATCTAAAGCTGCACAGCGAAATCCCAATCTAAAGCTGCACAGTGAGATCCCAATCTAAAGCTGCACAGTGAGATCCCAATCTAAACCCTGCACAGTGAGATCCCAATCTAAAGCTGCACAGTGAAATCCCAATCTAAACCCTGCACAGTGAGATCCAAATCTAAAGCTGTACAGTGAGATCCCAATCTAAACCCTGAACGGTGAGATCACAATCTAAACCCTGCACAGTGAGATCCCAATCTAAACCCACACAATGTGATTACCATCTAAATCTGCACATTGAGATCCCAATACGTACCCGCACAGTGAGATACCAATAAAAAACCAAACAGTGAGATCTCAATGTAAACAAACAGAGTGAGATTCCAATAAAAAAACACAGTGCGATCCCAATGTAAACCCACACAATGTGATCCTCATCTAAACCTGCACAGTGAGATCCCAATCCGTACCCGGACAGTGAAATTCCAAGCTAAAGCCACACAGTGAGATCCCAATCTAAACCCCACACAGTTAGATCCCAATGTAAACCTTCACAGTGAGAATCCAATCTAAACCCACACAGTGAGAACCCAATCTAAACCCCACACAATTGCATCCCAATGTAAACCTTCACAGTGAGATCCCAATCTAATCCCCACAGAGTGAGATCCCATTTAAACCCCACACAGTGAGATCCCAATCTGAGGCCCACACAGTGAGATGCCAATGTAAACGCACAGTGAGATCTCATTCTAAACCAAAATTCTCAGACCCCAATCAAAACCACACAGTTAGATCCAAGTCTAAACCACAGTGACATTCCAACCTGAAGCTGCACAGTGGGATCCCCATATAAACACCAGACAGTGAGATGCCAAGCTAAACCCCGCACAGTGAGATCCCAATCCAAACCCACACAATGTGATTCCCATCTAAATCTGCACATTGAGATCCCAATCCATACCCGCACAGTGAGATACCAATAAAAAACCAAACAGTAAGATCCCAATGTAAACCCACAGAGTGAGATTCCAATAAGAAAACACAGTGCGATCCCAATGTAAACACACACAATGTGATCCCCATCTAAACCTGCACAGTGAGATCCCAATCCGTACCCGCACAGTGAGATTCCAAGCTAAAGCCACACAGTTAGATCCCAAACTATGCCTGCACAGTGTGATCCCAGTCTAAATCCCACACGGTGAGATCCAATCTAAACCCACCCAGTGAGATCCCTATCTAAACCTGCACAGTGAGATCCCACTCTAATCCTGCACAGTGAGATTCCATACTAAACGCACACAGTGAGATCCCAATCTAAACCCCACACAGTGAAATCGCAGGCTAATCCCTGCACAGTGAGATCCCAGTCTAAATCCAAACACTCAGATCCCAATCTATACCGGCACAGTTAGATCCCAATCTATACCCCACAAAGTTACATCTCAATCTAAGCCCGCACAGAGATCCAAGTATAAACCCACACATGGGACATGGCAATTTAAATTACACAGTGAGATCCCAATCGAAACCCTGCACAGTGAGATCCCAATCTAAACCCTGCACAGTAAAATCTCAATCTAAACCCTGCACAGTGAGATCTCAATCTAAACCCTGCACAGTGAGATCCCAATCTAAACCCTGCACAGTGAGATCCCAATCTAAACCCTGCACAGTGAGATCTCAACCTAAATCCTTCATGGTAAGATCTCAATCTAAACCCTGCACAGTGAGATCTCAATCTAAACCCTGCACAGTGAGATCCCAACCTAAACACTGCACAGTGAGATCTCAACCTAAATCCTTCACGGTAAGAGCTCAATCTAAACCCTGCGCAGTAAGATCTCAATCTAAACCCTGCACAGTAAGATCCCAATCTAAACCCTGCACAGTGAGATCAAAATCTAAATCTGCACGGTGAGATCCCATTTAAACCCTGCACAGTGAGATCAAAATCGAAAGCTGTACAGTGAGATCCCAATCTAAACCCTGCACGGTGAGATCACAATCTAAACCCTGCACAGTGAAATCCCAATCTAAACCCCACACAGTGAGATCCCAATCTAAACCCCACACAGTTAGATCCCAATGTAAACCTTCACAGTGAGAATCCAATCTAAACCCACACAATGAGAACCCAATCTAAACCCCACACAGCTGGATCCTAATAAAACCTGCACAATGAGATCACAATCTAAACCCTGCACAGTGAGTTTCCAATCTAAACCCCTCACAATGAGATCCCAATCTAAACACCACACAGTGAGATCCCATTTAAACCCTGCACAATGAGATCCCATTTAAACCCCGCACAGTGAGATCCCATTTAAACCCCGCACAGTGAGATCCCATTTAAACCCCACACAGTGAGATCAAAATCTAAAACCGGCACAGTGAGTTTCCAATCTAAACCCCACACAGTGAGATCCCAAACTAAACCTGCACAGTGAGATCCCATTCTAAACCCTGCTCAATGAGATTCCAAACTAAACCCGCACTGTGAGATCCCAAACTAAATGCACACAGTGAGATCCCAATCTAAACCCCACACAGTGAAATCGCAGGCTAATCCCTGCACAGTGAGATCCCAGTCTAAACCCAAACACTCAGATCCCAATCTATACCGGCACAGTGAGTTCCCAATCTATACCCAGCACAGTTGGATCTCAATCTAAACCCGCACGGTGAGATCCACATGGAGATGGCAATCTTAACTGGCACAGAAAGTTCCCAATCTAAAGCTGCACAGTGAGATCCCAATCTAAACCCCACACAGTGAGATTCCAAATCAAACACTGCACAGTGAGATCCCAATCCAAACCCACACAATGTGATTACCATCTAAATCTGCACATTGAGATCCCAATACGTACCCGCACAGTGAGATACCAATAAAAAACCAAACAGTGAGATCCCAATGTAAACCCACAGATTGAGATTCCAATAAAAAAACACATTGCGATCCCAATGTAAACCCACACAATGTGATCCTCATCTAAACCTGCACTGTGAGATCCCAATCCGTACCCGCACAGTGAGATTCCAAGCTAAAGCCACACAGTGAGATCCCAATCTAAACCCCACACAGTTGGATCCCAATGTAAACCTTCACAGTGAGATCCCAATCTAATCCCCACACAGTGAGATCCCATTTAAACCCCGCACAGTGAGATCCCAATCTAAGGCCCACACAGTGAGATGCCAATGTAAACGCACAGTGAGATCTCATTCTAAACCAAAATTCTCAGACTCCAATCAAAACCACACAGTTAGATCCAAGTCAAAACCCACAGTGACATTCTAACCTGAAGCTGCACAGTGAGATCCCAATATAAACACCAGACAGTGAGATGCCAAGATAAACCCCGCACAGTGAGATTCCAAACCAAACACTGCACAGTGAAATCCCAATCAAAACCCACACAATGTGATTCCCATCTAAATCTGCACATTTAGATCCCAATCCATACCTGCACAGTGAGATACCAATAAAAAACCAAACAGTGAGATCCCAATGTAAACCCACAGAGTGAGATTCCAATAAAAAACACAGTGCGATCCCATTGTAAACCCACACAATGTGAGCCCCATCTAAACCTGCACAGTAAGATCCCAATCCGTACCCGCACAGTGAGATTCCAAGCTAAAGCCACACAGTTAGATCCCAATCTATGCCTGCACAGTGTGATCCCAGTCTAAATCCCACACGGTGAGATCAATCTAAATCCACCCAGTGAGATCCCTATCTAAACCTGCACAGTGAGATCCCAATCTAATCCTGCACAGTGAGATTCCATCCTAAACGCACAATGTGAGATCCCAATCTAAACCCCACACAGTGAAATCGCAGGCTAATCCCTGCACAGTGAGGTCCCAGTCTAAATCCAAACACTCAGATCCCAATCTATACCGGCACAGTTAGATCCCAATCTATTCCCTGCACAGTTAGATCTCAATCTAAACCCGCACGGTGAGATCCAAGTATAAACCCACACATGGAGATGGCAATCTAAACTGGCACAGTGAGATCCCAATCTAAAGTAGCACAGTGAGATCCCAATCTAAACCCCACACAGTTAGATCTCAATCTAAGCCCGCACAGAGATCCAAGTATAAACCCACACATGGGAGATGGCAATCTAAACGGCACAGTGAGATCTCAACTTAAATCCTTCAAGGTAAGATGTCAATCTAAATCCTGCACAGTAAGATCTCAATCTAAACCCTGCACAGTAAGATCTCAATCTAAACCCTGCACGGTGAAATCCCAATCTAAAGCTGCACAGCGAGATCCCAATCTAAACCCTGCACAGTGAGATCCCAATCTAAAGCTGCACAGTGAGATCCCAATCTAAACCCTGCACCGTGAGTTTTCAATCTAAACCCCACAGAGTGAGATCCCAATCTAAACCCCACACAGAGAGATCCCATTTAAACCCCGCACAGTGAGATCAAAATCTAAATCTGCATGGTGAGATCCCATTTAAACCCTGCACAGTGAGATCAAAATCTAAAGCTGTACAGTGAGATCCCAATCTAAACCCTGCACGGTGAGATCACAATCTAAACCCCACACAGTGAGATCCCAATCTAAACCCTGCACGGTGAGATCACAATCTAAACCCTGCATAGTGAGTTTCCAATTTAAACCCCACACAGTGAGATGCCAATGTAATCGCACAGAGAGATCTCATTCTAAACCCAAACTCTCAGACCCCAATCAAAACCACACAGTTAGATCCACGTCTAAACCCACAGTGACATTCCAATCAGAAGCTGCACAGTGAGATCCCAATATAAACATCAGACAGTGAGACCCCAAGCTAAACACCGCACAGTGAGATTCCAAACCAAACACTGCACAGTGAGATCCCAATCCAAACCCACATAATGTGATTCCCATCTAAATCTGCACAGTGAGATCCCAATCCATACCGCACAGTGAGATCCCAATAAAAAACCAAACAGCGAGATCCCAATGTAAACCCACAAAGTGAGATTCCAATAAAAAAACACAGTGTGATCCCAACGTAAACCCACACAATGTGATCCCCGTCTAAACCTGCACAGTGAGATCCCAATCCATACAGCACAGTGAGATCCCAATAAAAAACCAAACAGTGAGATCCCAATGTAAACCCACAAAGTGAGATTCCAATAAAAAAACACAGTGCGATCCCAATGTAAACCCACACAATGTGATCCCCATCTAAACCTGCACTGTGAGATCCCAATTGAACCACCACACAGTGAGATCCCAACCTATTATTGCACAGTGGGATCCCAGTCTAAACCTTGAACAGTGAGATCCCAGTCTAAATCCCGCACGGTGAGATCCAATCTAAACCCACAAAGTGAGATCCCTATCTAAACCTGCACAGTGAGATCCCAATCTAATCCTGCACAGTGAGAACCCATTCAAAACCTGCACAGAGATCCCAATTGAAACTCACACAGTGAGATCCCAATCTAAACCTGCACAGTGAGATCCCAATCCGTACCCGCACAGTGAGATTACAATCTAAAGCCACACAGTTAGATCCCAATCTATGTCTGCACAGTGAGATCCCAGTCTAAATCCCGCACAGTGATATCCAATCTAAACCCATCCAGTGAGATCCCTATCTAAACCTGCACGGTGAGATCCCATTCTAAACCCACACAGTGAGATCCCAATCTAAACCGAAACAGTGAGATCCCAATTGAACCACCACACAGTGAGATTCCAACTTATTATTGCACAGTGGGATCCCAATCTAAACCCTGCACAGTGGGATCGCAATCTAAACCACAGACAGTGAGATGCCAATGTAAACACACACAATGAGATCCCAATCTAAACCCCACACTGTGAGATACCAATTTAAAAGCGCACAGTGAGATCCCAATCTAAACCCAAACTCTCAGACCCCAATCAAAACCACACAGTGAGATCCAAGTCTAAACCCACACAGTGACATTCCAATCTGAAGCTGCACAGTGAGATCCCAGTTTAAACACCAGACAGTGAGACCTCAAGCTAAACCCCGCAGTGAGATTCCAAACCAAACACTGCACAGTGAGATCCCAATCCAAACCCACACAATGTGATTCACATCTAAATCTGCATAGTGAGATCCCAATCCATACCGCACAGTGAGATCCCAATAAAAAACCAAACAGTGAGATCCCAATGTAAACCCACAAAGTGAGATTCCAATAAAAAAACACGCATGGTGAGATCCCAAACTAAACCCGCACATTGAGATCCCAATCGAAACGTGAACAGCGAGGTCCCAATGTAAACCCACACAATGAGATCCCAACCCAAACCTCGCACAGAGATCCAAATCTAAACTTGCACAGTGAGATCCCAATCTAAACCCCAAACATGAAGATCCCAAACTAAACCCCACACAGTGAGACCCCAAGCTAAGCCCATATAGTGAGCTCCCAATCTAAACCCGCACAGTGAGATCCCAATCTAAACCCGCACATTGAGATCCCAATCTAACCCCGCACAGTGAGATCCCAATCTAAACTCGCATAGTAAGATCCCAATCTAAACCCACACAATGAGATCCCAATCTAACCCCGTACAGTGATATCACAATCTAAACCCACACAGTGAGTTTCCATAGTCAAGCCTGCAAAGTGAGATCCTAATGTGAACCCTGCACATTGAGATCCCAATCTAAACGTGCACAATGAGATCCCAATCTAAATGTGCACAATGAGACTCCAATCTAAACGTGCATAATGAGATCCCAATCTAAATCCCGTGCAGTGAGATCCCAATCTAAACGTGCACGACGAGATCCCAAATAAAACCCCACGCAAAGATATCGCTAATCTAAATAGGCACAGTGAGATCCCAAGTTAAAGCCTGCACGATGAGATCGCAATCTAAACTCGCATAGTCAGATCCCAATATAAACCTGCACAGTCAGATCCCAAAGTAAAGTAGCACAGTGAGATCCAATCAAATCCTGCACAGTGGGATCCCAATCTATACTCACAGAGTGAGATCCCCATCTGCACTTGCACTGTGACATCACAATTCAAACCCACACTGTGAGGTACCAAACAAAACCTGCAATGTGGGATCCCAGTCTGAACCCCGCACAGTGAGATCCCAATTTATACACCGCACAGTGAGATCCCAATCCAAACCCACACAATGTGACTCCCATCAAAATCTGTGCAGTAAGATCCCAATCCATACCCGCACAGTGAGGTCCCAATAAAAAAACCACACAGTGAGATCCCGATGTAAACCTACAAAGTGAGATTCCAATAAAAAAACACAGTGCGATCCCAATGTAAACCCACACAATGTGATCCCCATCTAAACCTGCACAGTGAGATCCCAATCCGTACCAGCACAGTGAGATTCCAAGCTAAAGCCACACAGTTAGATCCCAATCTATGCCTGCACGGTGAGATCCCAGTCTAAATCCTGCAAGGTGAGATCCAATCTAAACCCACACGGTGAGATCCCTATATAAACCTGCACAGTGAGATCCCAATCTAAGCCTGCACAGTGAGAACCCATTCAAAACCTGTACAGTGAGATCCCAATTTAAACCCCGTACATCGAGATCCCAAACTAAAGCCCGCACGGTGAGATCCCAAACTAAACCCGCACATTGAGATCCCAATCGAAACGTGATGAGCGAGGTCCCAATGTAAACCCACACAATGAGATCCCAACCCAAACCTCGCACAGAGATCCAAATCTAAACCCGCACAGTGAGATCCCAATCTAACCCCGCACATTGAGATCCCAATCTAAACTCTCATAGTAAGATCCCATTCTAAACCCACACAGTGAGATCCCAATCTAACCCCGCATAGTGAGATCCTAATCTAATCCCACACAGTGAGATCCCAATCTAGCCCCGTAAAGTGATATCCCAATCTAAACCCACACAGTGAGTTTCCAAAGTCAAGCCTGCAAAGTAAGATCCCAATCTAAACCCGCACAGTGAGGTCCCAATCTAACCCTGCATAGTGAGATCCCAATCTAAACGTGCACAGTGAGATCCCAGTGTAAACCCTGCATAGTGAGATCCCAATCTAAACGTGCACAGTGAGATCCCAATCTAAACATGCACAATTAGATCCTAATCTAAATGTGCACAATGAGATTCCAATCTAAATGTGCATAATAAGATCCCAATCTAAAGCCCGTGCAGTGAGATCCCAATCTAAACGTGCACAACGAGATCCCAATCTAAACTCCACGCAAAGATATCGCTAATCTAAATAGGCACAGTGAGATCCCAAGTTAAAGACTGCACGGTGAGATCGCAATCTAAACTCGCACAGTCAGATCCCAATATAAACCTGCACAGTCAGATCCCAATGTAAAGTCGCACAGTGAGATCCAATCAAATCCTGCACAGTGGGATCCCAATCTATACTCACAGACTGAGATTCCAATCTGCACCTGCACTGTGACATCACAATTCAAACCCACACTGTGAGGTACCAAACAAAACCTGCAATGTGGGATCACAGTCTGAACCCCGCATAGTGAGATCCCAACTTAAACACCGCACAGTGAGATCCCAATTTAAACACAGCACAGTGAGATCCCAATGTAAACCCACAAAGTGAGATTCCAATAAAAAAAACACAGTGCGATCCCAATGTAAACCCACACAATGTGATCCCCATCTAAACCTGCACAATGAGATCCCAATCCGTACCGGCACAGTGAGATTCCAAGCTAAAGCCACACAGTTAGATCCCAATCTATGCCTGCACAGTGAGATCCCAGTCTAAATCCTGCAAGGTGAGATCCAATCTAAACCCACACAGTGAGATCCCTATCTAAACCTGCACAGTGAGATCCCAATCTAAGCCTGCACAGTGAGAACCCATTCAAAACCTGCACAGTGAGATCCCAATTTAAACCCCGTACATCGAGATCCCAATCTAAAACCCACACAGTGAGATCCCATTTAAACACCGCACATTGAGATCCCAAACTAAAGCCCGCATGGTGAGATCCCAAACTAAACCCGCACATTGAGATCCCAATCGAAACGTGAACAGCGAGGTCCCAATGTAAACCCACACAATGAGATCCCAACCCAAACCTCGCACAGAGATCCAAATCTAAACCTGCACAGTGAGATCCCAATCTAAACCCCAAACATGAAGGCCCCAAACTAAACCCCACACAGTGTGATCCCAATCTAAACCCGCACAGTGAGAACCCAATCTAAACCAGCACAGTGAGATCCCAATCTAACCCCGCACAATGAGATCCCAATCTAAACTCTCATAGTAAGATCCCATTCTAAACCCACACAGTGAGATCCCAATCTAACCCCGCATAGTGAGATCCTAATCTAATCCCACACAGTGAGATCCCAATCTAGCCCCGTACAGTGATATCCCAATCTAAACCCACACAGTGAGTTTCCAAAGTCAAGCCTGCAAAGTGAGATCCCAATCTAAACCCACACAGTGAGTTTCCATAGTCAAGCCCGCAAAGTGAGATCCCAATGTAAACCCCGCACAGTGAGATCCCAATCTAAACTCGCATAGTAAGATCCCATTCTAAACCCACACAGTGAGATCCCAATCTAACCCCGCATAGTGAGATCCCAATCTAAACCCACACAGTGAGATCCCAATCTAGCCCCGTACAGTGATATCCCAATCTAAACCCACACAGTGAGTTTCCATAGTCAAGCCTGCAAAGTGAGATCCCAATGTAAACCCTGCACAGTGAGATCCCAATCTAAACGTGCACAGTGAGATCCCAATCTAAACGTGCACAATTAGATCCCAATCTAAATGTGCACAATGAGACCCCAATCTAAACGTGCATAATGAGATCCCAATCTAAATCCCGTGCAGTGAGATCCCAATCTAAACGTGCACAATGAGATCCGAATCTAAACCCCATGCAAAGATATCGCTAATCTAAATAGGCACAGTGAGATCCCAAGTTAAAGACTGCCCGGTGAGATCGCAATCTAAACTCGCGCAGTCAGATCCCAATATAAACCTGCACAGTCAGATCCCAATGTAAAGTCGCACAGTGAGATCCAATCAAATCCTGCACAGTGGGATCCCAATCTATACTCACAGAGTGAGATCCCAATCTGCACCTGCACTGTGACATCACAATTCAAACCCACACTGTGAGGTACCAAACAAAACCTGCACTGTGGGATCACAGTCTGAACCCCGCACAGTGAGATCCCAACTTAAACACCAGACAGTGAGATCCCAATTTAAACACAGCACAGTGAGATTCCAATCCAAACCCACACAATGTGACTCCCATCTAAATCTGTGCAGTAAGATCCCAATCCATACCCGCACATTGAGATCCCAATAAAAAACCACACAGTGAGATCCCAATGTAAACCCACACAATGTGATCCCCATCTAAACCTGCACAGTGGGATCCAAATCTAAACCCCACACAATAAGATTCCAAGCTAAAGCCACACAGTTAGATCCCAATCTATGCCTGGACAGTGAGATCCCAGTCTAAAACCTACACAGTGAGATCCCAATCTATTCCTGCACAGTGAAATCCCAATCTAAAACCTGCACAGTGATATCCCAATCTAAATCCCGCACAGAGATGCATATTTAAACGTGCACAGTAAGATCCCAATCTAAACCCAAACTCTCAGACCCCAATCAAAAGCACACAGTGAGATCCAAGTATAAACTCACACAATAAGATCCCAATCTAAAGCCCGCAAGGTGAGGTCCCAAACTAAACCCGCACAGTAAGATCCCAATCTAAACGTGAACAGCGAGGTCCCAATCTAAACCCCAAACAGTGAGATCCCAATTTAAACCCACACAATGAGATCCCAATCTAAACTCACACAGTGAGATTCCAATCTAACCCCCGCACAGTAAGATCCCAATCTAAACGCGAACAATGAGATCCCAATCTAAACCCCATGCAATGACATCAATCCCAATGACAATCTAAACCCACAGAGTGAGATCCCAATCAAAACACACCCAGTGAGATCGCAAACCAAACCCACACAGTGAAATCCTAATCTAAACACAGCACAGTGGGATCCCAATCTCAACCCACATAGTGAGATCACAATGTAAACCTCACACAGTGAGATCCCAATGTAAACCTCGCACTGTGAGATCCCAATCTAAACCCATACAGTGAGATCCCAAACTAAACACCACACAGTTTGATCACAATCTAATCCCACACAGTGAGATCCCAGTCTAAACCAGCATAGTGAGATCCCAGTAGATACCCGCACACTGAGATTTGAATCTGAACCCCGCATTGTGGAGATCCCAATCTAAACCCCACACAGTGAGATCCCAATAAAAACCCCTCACAGTCAGTTGCCAAGTTAAACCCACACAGTGAGATCCCAATATAATCCCACACATTGAGATCCCAATCTGAACCCTGCACAGTGAATTTCCAATAAAAACCGCTCAGTGAGATCTCAATCTAAACCTGCACAGTGAGATCCTAATCAAAACCCGTCCAGTGAGATCCCAATCAAAACCCGTCCAGTGAGATCCCAATCAAAGCCCGTCCAGTGAGATCCCAATCAAAACCCGTCCAGTGAGATCCCAATCAAAACCCGTCCAGTGAGATCCCAATCAAAACCCGTCCAGTGAGATCCCAATCAAAACCCGCACAGTGAGATCCGAATCTAAGCCCCGCATAGTGAGATCCCAATCTAAACTCGCATAGTGAGATCCCAATCTAAACCCACACAGTGAGATCCCAATCTAAACCCACACAGTGAGATCCCAATCTAAACCCGCACAGTGAGATCCCAATCTAAACCCACACAGTGAGATCCCAATTAAACCCACACAGTGAGATCCCAATCTAAACTCACACAGTGAGATTCCAATCTAACCCCTGCACAGTAAGATCCCAATCTAAACGCGAACAATGAGATCCCAATCTAAACCCCATGCAATGACATCAATCCCATTGACAATCTAAACCCACAGAGTGAGATCCCAATCAAAACACACCCAGTGAAATCGCAAACCAAACCCGCACAGTGAAATCCTAATCTAAACACAGCACAGTGGGATCCCAATCTCAACCCACACAGTGAGATCCCAATGTAAATCCCGCACTGTGAGTTCACAATCTAAACCCATACAGTGAGATCACAAACTAAACACCACACGGTTTGATCCCAATCTAATCCCACACAGTGAGATCCCAATCTAAACCGGCATAGTGAGATCCCAATAGATACCCGCACACTGAGATTTGAATCTGAACCCCGCATTGTGGAGATCCCAATCTAAACCCCACACAGTGAGATCCCAGTAAAAACCCCTCACAGTCAGATGCCAAGATAAACCCACACAGTGAGATCCCAATATAATCCCACACATTGAGATCCCAATCTGAACCCTGCACAGTGAATTTCCAATAAAAACCACTCAGTGAGATCTCAGTCTAAACCTGCACAGTGAGGTCCCAATCAAAACCCATCCAGTGAGATCCGAATCTAAGCCCCGTATAGTGAGATCCCAATCTAAACTCGCATAGTGAGATCCCATTCTAAAATGGCACAGTGAGATCCCAATCTAAACTCGCATAGTGAGATCCCATTCTAAACCCACACAGTGAGATCCCAATCTAACCCCGCATAGTGAGATCCCAATCTAACCCCGCACAGTGATATCCCAATCTAAACCCGCATAGTGAGATCCCATTCTAAACCCACACAGTGAGATCCCATTCTAAACCCACACAGTGAGATCCCAATCTAACCCCGCATAGTGAGATCTCAATCTAAACCCGCACAGAGATGGCGATCCTAGCCGATGCAGTGTGGTCCCAGTCTAAACCCGCAGAGTGAGATCCAAGACTAAGCCCAGCACAGTGAGATCCAAATCTAAACCCAGCACAGTGAGATCCCAATCTAAATCTGGCACAGTGAGATCCCAATCTAAATCTGCACAGTAAGATTCCAATCTAAATCCGCACAGTGAGATCCCAGTCCAAAACCCGCACAGTGAGAACCCAATCTATACCCGCACACTGAGATCCCAATCTATACCTGCACAGTGATATCCCAATAAAAACTGCACAATGAGATCTCAATCTAAACCCGTACAGTGAGATCCCAATCCAAACCTCGCGCAAAGAGATCACATTCTATACCCCACACAGTGAGTTCCCAATCTCAAGCCCGCACCGTGAGATCCTAATCTAAACTCCACACAGTGAGATCCCCCGAAACCCTGCAGAGTTAGATCTCAATCCAAACCCACATAGTGAAATCCAAATCGAAACCCAGGAGAGTAAGATTCCAAAGTCAAACACCGCACAGTGAGATCCCAATCTAAACACCGCACAGTGAGATCCCAATCTAAACACCGCACAGTGAGATCCCAATCTAAGCCCCGCATAGTGAGATCCCAATCTAAACCCACACGGTGAGATCCCAATCTAAACTCACACAGTGAGATTCCAATCTAACCCCCACACAGTAAGATCCCAATCTAAACGCGAACAATGAGATCCCAATCTAAACCCCATGCAATGACATCAATCCCAATGACAATCTAAACCCACAGAGTGAGATCCCAATCAAAACACACCCAGTGAGATCGCAAACCAAACCCGCACAGTGAAATCCTAATCTAAACACAGCACAGTGGGATCCCAATCTCAACCCACACAGTGAGATCACAATGTAAACCTCACACAGTGAGATTCCAATGTAAACCTCGCACTGTGAGATCCCAATCTAAACCCATACAGTGAGATCCCAAACTAAATACCACACAGTTTGATCACAATCTAATCCCACACAGTGAGATCCCAATCTAATCCGGCATAGTGAGATCCCAGTAGATACCCGCACACTGAGATTTGAATCTGAACCTCGCATTGTGGAGATCCCAATCTAAACCCCACACAGTGAGATCCCAATAAAAACCCCTCACAGTCAGATGCCAAGTTAAACCCACACAGTGAGATCCCAATATAATCCCACACATTGAGATCCCAATCTGAACCCTGCACAGTGAATTTCCAATAAAAACCGCTCAGTGAGATCTCAGTCTAAACCTGCACAATGAGAACCCAATCAAAACCCGTCCAGTGAGATCCGAATCTAAGCCCCGTATAGTGAGATCCCAATCTAAACTCGCATGGTGAGATCCCATTCTTAACCCGCAGAGTGAGCTCCCAATCTAACCCCGCACAGTGATATCCCAATCTAAACTCGCATAGTGAGATCCCATTCTAAATCCACACAGTGAGCTCCCAATCTAACCCCGCACAGTGAGATCCCAATCTAACCCCGCACAGTGAGATCCCAATCTAAACTCGCATAGTGTGATCCCATTCTTAACCCGCAGAGTGAGCTCCCAATCTAACCCCGCACAGTGATATCCCAATCTAAACTCGCATAGTAAGATCCCATTCTAAACCCACACAGTGAGATCCCAATCTAAACACTGCATAGTGAGATCCCAATCTAAACACCGCACAATGAGATCTCAATCTAAACATCGCACAGTGGGATCCCAATCTAAATCCGCACAGTGAGATCCCAATATAATCCCACACAGTGAGATCCCAATATAATCCCACACAGTGAGATCCCAATCTATACCCGCATAGTGAGATCCTCATCTAAACCCACTCCAAGAGATCCCATTCTGAACCCGCACAGAGAGATCCCAAACAAAACCTGCACAGTGAGATCACAATCCAAACACCGTTCTTTGAGATCCCAGTCTAAACCCCACACATTGAGACCCCAATGTAAACACCACACAGTGAGATCCCAATCTAAAACCACACAGTGAGATGGCACTCTAAACAGGCACAGTGAGATCTAAATCTAAACCTGCACAGTGAGATCCCAAGCTAAACACACACAGTGAAATTGCAATCTAACCCCACACAGTGAGACCCCAATCTATACCCGCACAGAGAGGTCCCAATCTAATCCCCATACAGTGAAATCCCAATCTGTACCTGTACAGTGGGAATTGAAAACAAGAGTAGGGAGATTACGCTTCAGTTATACAGGGCATTGGTGAGACCACATCTGGAGTGCTGCGTACAGCATTGACCTTTTTATTTAAGGAAAGATGTAAATGCATTAGACACAGTTCAGAGAAGGTTCACTAGGAATAGACAGGTTGGTTTATGAGGAAAGGCTGGACAGACTAATCTTGTAGCCGCCGGAATTTAGAAGAGTAAGAAGTGAATTTATTGAAACATTTAAGATCCTGAGGGGACTTGGCAGGGTTGATGTGGAGAGGATGTTTCCTCTTGTGGGATAATCTAGAACTCGGGGCCACTGTTTCAAAATAAGGGGTCACCCATTTAGGACAGAGATGAAGACATTTTTTTCTCTCAGAGGTGGCGAGTCTTTGGAATTCTTTTCTTCAAAAGGTGGTTGAGGCAGAGTCCTTGAATATCTTTAAGGTGGCGGCAGATAGATTCTTGAGAAGCAAAGGGGTGAATGGTTGTCAGGAGTAGGCGGGAATGTGAAGTTGAGGTTAAAATCAGATCAGCCATGATCTTGTTGAATGGTGGAGCAGGCTCAGGGGGTCGAGTGGCCAATTCATGCTCCTAATTTGTATGTTGATATGCTCCCACCTCCAGGATACATCCAAATTATAGTTTTGCAATGTTCCTTTGAATATTGCAGTTAACATTGACTCATGTGGGTCATCACCATGACTGCTTAAACTAATTGATCATGAATCCTGGAAATGATATGTTAATTGTTACAAAAGACAGACTTACCTTGGAGGTGAGTGCACAGATCTGAAACTCCAAGTCCTGGCAGAACACAGAGTTTCTGTGCATGCGCAGACCGAGAGTGGGCTGCACAAGCACAGTCCAGCAGTGTAAGTTCTTTGGGCCCAAAGCTAAAGGGAAAACAGCACGAAAAAATCCAGGCCATGTGACCAGGGGTGAAACATCGTTGAAGACAAAATTTCCAGGCTGGGGACGGGGAGAGGTCCCAAAATAAGAGCCGCAGACAAGGGACAGGGACAGGAAGAGGTCCCAGTTAAGTTAAAAAAGATGGAAGCAGAGAAAGTTGCTCTAAGCAGGAAAAGGACTGCAGTTAGTGGACAGAGTTCAGGAGAAGCCCTGGCAATTGAAGAGGGTAAAAGAATGTTTGTGACTCCGTGTTGCATGCCATTGGGGTGAAGTGGTAATGTTCTGCTCGGTGTGGCCGAAGAGTTGAAGTTGTGCTTGTGAGTTGTTGCTTGAGTACAGGTTCGGGAATGCAGGGGGAGAGAATCTCAGGAGATGAGATTTATACCCTGTGAGGTGGGCCGTCATTGAGGCTGCCCAAGTTGGGGTGACTTTAAGAGAATTCTAAGGTGAGATCTGCAAATCTGCAAGACTGGAATCCCTCATGAGATTGGCAGAGCTTCAGTGAGATTGTTGAATCACAGTGTTTATGATGTCTGGGTAGGTTGTTGAGAAATCTGTGGAATCTGTCTTGGTCGCATCTACTATTGATTGTGTACTGTGGTGTGTTCGGCCACACTTTACCTGTTAATCCAGATGTGCCTCATATTTACCCTGAACGTTTGAGTACAAGATAGATATTGTAAATTGCTTTATCATTCTGACCTTGCATAGTAAAGTTTATTGTTGTTAGTTCAAAACCTGTGGAATCCTGTGGCTTTATTCACTGAGCAAGCTTCTTGAATCTCGAACTTTGCCTACTTTAAACAAAATGTTATTGGTCCCTAACTGAATCGTACCAATAACTTGGGGGTCAAGTCAAGGATCACAAGGATCTTGCGGGCCTTCAAATCCACTGGCAAATGAGTGCTGGTATTTGCTGACTTTAATGTTGATAAGATTTCCATGGTGAATTTTACTATACGGACTGAAAAGCATAATGGCTTTGTCAATTGCTACGATTTTTCTAGAGAAGGATGATTTATCCCTGAGTGATTTGCAACAATTAACCAAGACTAGGCTAAGTGCATTAGCAGGAGATTTCGAATTAGAGTTAAAAGCAGGTGCTAAGAAAACAGACATAATTGAGCACAGCACCTGGAATTTGAAGAAGGAGAAGTTAATCCAGATAGCAATTCAGTGGAGTTTTCTAGAATGCAGTTACAAATGAAGCAGCTTGAAATAAAAAAAGAAATGAAAAAGCTTGCATTGGAAAAAGAGGGTAAAGAACAAAAGAAATGGAAATGCAAAACTTGAGCTTGAACTCCAAAGAGAGAAAGAAATCAGACAGTATAAACTGGCTACAGAAAAGCTTAGGTTACAGGGTGAAATGGAGTCCCCTTCCGAGCTTTGATCACAAAGACTCTTCACCTATTGCCTAAATTCACTGAAGGTGGAGTTGAGAGATTTTTATCTTGTTTGAAAAGTGGCTACAAAGCTGAAGTTGCCAAAGGATACGTGGACTCTCATTTTACAAAGCATTTTGGTTGGGAAGGTTATGGAATCTGTATTCTAGCCTTTCAGAGGAACAGTCCTCAGATTATGAGGTAGTTAAAACTGTGGTACTTATTGCTTATGAGCTTGTCCCTGAAGCATATCAGTTGAAATTTCTAACTTTAAAGAGAAGACCAAATTAAATGCTTATGAAATTTGCTAGGGACAAAGAAATGTAAATGTAATTGCTTCAATAGTTATTAAATCACACCTGGAAGTCCATAGGGTTTCTTAGGTATGGGAAACAGCGATTCTGGCAGATGGGTATGATATATCACATAGACAGCTAGGGGGCAGTAGATCTCCATTTTTTTTAACCCACAGGGAAGCTGGAGGAATAGAAAATAGTCTGGCTTTATGGAGAAGGCAGATGCTGTTCAAGTCAATAAAAATGATAGTGTAGATGTTAAAAGTGATGTAAAGAAACCAGTATGCTTTCATCATCATAAGGCAGGGCATCTCAAATCCAATTATTGGAAGCCGAACACTAAACCTGTGGCTGTAATATGAACGCTTAAGGAGTCTTCATTAAAGAACGTGCCGGTAAGGGGAATAAATATTAAAACTGTGGCACTGATGCAAGTGACAGGGATTTCCACAAAGAGAGCTGCACCAGAAAGTGAAACTTCTGAGAACCCCATTTCTACTAATGCTTTTACAGTAGGAATAGATAGAACTGAAAATGATTATAAGGGGGTTATATTTGAAGGGGAAGTCACTCCATTTTTGCCCAAGAAACAGGCCAGAAAAATTGTTATCTTGAGAGATACTGCTTTGGCTCAGATCTTATTGTTAGCAAAAGATTTGGCCCTTTCGTTAGAAGGTTCGCTGAAGTGGAATGTATTAACACAGCGTGTTAATGGGATGTGTGCACCTTACACATTGCATAAAGCAAGTTTAAATTGTGCTCTAATGAAGGGTCCTTTTGTGATTGGGGTTGTTCCAAAATTACCTGTTACAAATGTATGCCCATACCTTCCAATCTCTGGGCCGTCGTACCTGGTTTGAGGGGGGTGAGGGGAGCTACCCCATAAATGCGCTGGGGGACTGCCCTGTAAGCCCCCGTGTAAGTTCAAACATCCATTGACCAATTCCACTGCACAGGGAACCATCCGATACTGCAGTCTTCAGATGGTTCCAAATGTCTTACAAAAACAGTTACCCAGGAAAAGTTAGAAGAATTAAAGCCACTTTTAGCTCCTGGATAACTGTAGTGCTGACCCCATCAAACCCCCATGGGACCCCCCCAACTACAATCCCTACCCTCCCACTGGAGACCCTGACCCCTCAACTACACCCCACTTACGCCCTGACTACTCTCCCAACTCCCCCCAGCTACCCCCTACTCCCCCACCTCTTGACAAACCCCCAACACCCCAACTATCCACCCACCACCACAACCACCCTCCTGACCCCCAATGGGACCCCCGACCACCCTCCCAACCACCGTCTACCAACCACCGGCCCCGATACAATGCGGATGAGGCAAGAAGTTTAAAAGCCTACGGTGAACTTCCAGAGCATGCCGAAATCAATGAAACAGACACCTTTGGACCTGGTGCTGATGATGAAATCCAGTTTGATATTGGGGATGATGATGAGGACACTGATGATATCTAAAGTGGGATTCCAACCTTGTACCAAGCTCCCGTTTGAATTGAATTCCTTTTTTGTGGATGAGTTGATTTATGACTAATGTATCTAAGAAATCCATTTAATCCACCCACCCCCCCACTGACTGTCTGACCACCACCCATCCCCCCCCACTGACCACACTCCAGCTGACCACCTGAACGCACCGACCATCTGACTCCCCCACCTACCACCCGACCCACCTGACCCTCCCACTGACCGTCCAACCCCCTCCAACCCCCCCGCACCACCAACCCCTTACTGGCACTGACCAACTGGCTACCCGACCCCCACCCCACATCCTACCCACTTACCATATACACTTATGGCAGTTAGTGCTATAAAAAAATGTATGTGATTTAACTTTCCCCAATTCTCTTGCACTCAAATGAGAGGATTCCGAACAACTCCACTGCATTATTCATACCCAGCCCAAGTTGGAGGGTCGGGTGAGAAAGGTGTGGCTGCACTTCAGGGTAAGTAAATAGGAGCGGAGTGGCAATCTGAGTGTGACTGCCACTCCATGGAAGTTATGGCCCTTAGATTTTATACTGGGCAATGATATAGCGGGCAGTATCGTTTTCCACAACTGGGTTGGGGTGCCACAGTTCCGAGGTTGATCCTGTGAATAAAAACTCCTTACCTATTTGTGGCCCAGCTGAGCAAAGTGCAGAAGTACTTTTACTTTAATCAGTTCTTTGCTCAACTGGGTCACAAATAGGTAAGGAGTTTTGCAGAGGCAGCGGAAATGCCTGCAGAATTTTCAAATAAAAATTTTCAGTAGAAAGGATTGAGACGGCAAAGTGACCCAGAAAGGTCAATGACTCCAGACATCGAATCACAAGTGTTTGCCAGTGTTGAGAACAGGAGACAGCAGCAGGAATCCTGGCAAATGGACGGTTCATAATAGACCATTAAAAACCCCAAGAGGGTTGGAATGATGTGGTCCATAAATTGAATGGAAGAGTTCAAGGATTGGGAAGAACCATAAAAGTCCAAAATTAAGAGGTTGTTAATATTGCTTGGAATGAATTAAATAAAATTCATTATGAATGGAATGAGGAAAAAGTAAAAGATTACAAATTATTTAAAAATTCAACCAAACAGGAATAAGAGGCCTTTCTGCTTGAGCATAAAAAGCATCTGAATGATGTTCTTAAAGTGGTGAAGGAAGGTTTGATCAAAGAAGGAACAAGTTATTGGCACAAAAATAAGGCATTTTGAACTTGTTATCTCAAAGAGAGAAGTTAAAATGTTTGAATCTGGGAAATGAACTTAAAAAAGGAAGACACGACTACTGCTAAAGAAGAAGACATTTTGACTATGGACTTAACTGAAGCAGAATAAAGATTAAAAGACGGAATCAGCACAAACTGTCTTAAAGACTGAGTTTGAAAATTCACCTGCGGAGAGCAAGGACGAATCTTCTGTTGAAGCTGGGCCTTTGGACTACAATCATGTTAAGAAAACTTTCAAAAACTGTCATTAAAAAGTGATATTTTTCATTTTAAACTGGACATGGAATTCAGCAGAGTGCTGATAGACTTGTGAATTTCATTGGACAATGGGGAAATTTTATAAATACCTAGTTCATGATTTATAGTAATATTTTAGAGGTAATTTTCAGTCCTGGGAAGATTAAAGTTAACTGTAAAAAGTGGGATAAATGCAACAAAAGCAGCTTGGTGCCAATTGCACTTGAAATGTTGGTGGCCTATTCAGAGTTTAAAGAAAGAGTGAAGGAAAAAAGGCAGGTTCTGAGCTATGATAATCCTATGATGTTAAATCTTGCTAATCCTACTTGTTACATTGTACTGGCTTTTGTTGTGGTTAAGATTTGGTACCTTTATAATGCAAATGTGTCATTGTGGAACAAAATGAACTTTATCTGTATGGTATGTAACAAACTATTGGTTCGAAGTTTATGATGCTAAGTACTTCTTGTCAAAAAATTGTAAAGTCACTGTAAAGAAACCTTCACTATAGTGGAGCTTTCTTTCTTCCTAGGGTGAAATGTTTTACAAAAGCCAGAGTTAAGGTTGGAGGTGAGAGCAGAGATCAGGAAGCCCTTGGAATTTTTCCACTTGTGCAGACCGTGAGCAGGCTGCATGTGCACAATTCAACAGTGAAAGCTCTTTGGGTCCAGATCACCTGTGTATAAGGGAAAACGGTGTGGAACAAACCCAGGTCATATGACCAGGGGTGAAGTGCCATTGAAGATATAAGTCCCAGGCAGGGGACAGGGAGAGATTCCAGTTAAGTTAAAAAGACAGAAGCAGAGAAAGAGGCAGCAGGCAGGAATAGGGCTGCAGATAGCAGACTTTAAGTGGAGAGGACTCAGAAGGAGCATTGCAATTGAAGAGGACTCAGGAGAGCACCTGGCAATCGAAGAGGGCAGTGGGAGGTTTGTGACTCTGTGCTGCGAGCCGTTGGGGTGAAGGTACCCCTTTGGAGCAGTAGTGTTCGGCTCGGCCTCACCGAAGAGCTGAAGTTGTGCTTATGAGCTTGTGCTTGAGTGCAGATTTGGGAATCCTGTGGAATGGAATTTCGGGAGACGAGATTTAAATCCTGCGAGGTGGGCCATCATTGAAGCTGTCCGATTTGGAGTGACTTTGAGAGAATTCCAATGTGAGATCTTCAAAGGTGAAGACTGGAATCCGTCATGAGAGAGACAGTGTTCCATCGAGGTCAGTTGACTCACAATATTTACTGACGTCTGGGTGGTTTGTTGAGAAATCCGTGGAATCTGCCTTGGTCACATCTGCAGTTTATTGTGCAGTGTGATGTGTTCGACCACAGTTTGCCTGTTAATTCACATGTGCTTCATGTTTACTCTGAATGTTAGAGTCTAAGATACATATTGCAAATTGTTTTATCCTCCTGACCTTGTATAGTAAAGTTTATATTTGTTTGTTCAAAACCAGTGGAATTTTGTGGATTCTACATAAAATAAAACTTTATTGGCCCCTTACAGGATGTTACCAAAAACTTGGAGGTCTGGTCAAGGATCATAATACAGACTTAATACATGAACTTCCAGTTTTCTCATATCCTACAAGACAACCCCTCGGCCCTCACCACCACTCTCGGTGCATAAGGAACTTAAAATCCAGGCCACCCTTCCACTATTGCTCTTCTCAAAATCTTTCATCAGTTTGAAATACTCAACAAAAAAGCATTTTTTGTCTGCTTTTTTCAAAACTATATGCTTTCATTCCTCAGACCAATCTTTTGATATCAGAAAATGCTCTTTCACAAGAAGACATGCTGAATGAATGTAGTTGAAGTATAAATTTGTCTAGTGTACATTTTTCCAGATTGATGAGTTAAAATGAAGCAAATGATCTTCTTCATCAGCATTTATCTTGCACACTTGTAAAAGTGTCTGAAAGTATAATTTGTTCCGTTAAAGGCATGGTGTCTTATTTGATGCTTCAATGGGCACAGGAATCAAAAAATGTCTCCAACTGATTGACATCAATTGGGAGAAAATAAGCTGCTCCCACTCTGTGTGAAAAATTAAAGTCGGATAATGAGACAGTGAATTCAGAAGACTGGAAACTGCTAGTGGCAGAGGGAAAGGAGGCTACAGCTTTGATGATATAAGTTCACAGGCTGTTCTGAGAACTGTGGTATTTGTTTTATGCATAGCTTTCTAGTAGACATGGTCAACCAAAACAAAAGCTACAACTATTTGCATTCAGTCTGTCTCTCTGCAAAGTTGATGTATGTATGGTGAAGTTAACAAACAGGAGGCCACAAACAGCATTGAGATAATTATTCAGTGATGGTGATTGAGGAATAAACAGAGGCCAGGGTACTGTAGAGAAATGCCTTGCTCTTCTTCACAAATAGCATTTGTGAGATGGTTTAGATCCACCGGGGCCTCGGTTTAACCACTTGTTTGAAAGGCAGCACCTGCACTGGTGTGTCAGTCTAGGTTTGTGCTCAAGTCTCTGGAATGGGACTTGAATCACAACCTTCTGACTAGTAGCCGAGATTGCTACCCATTAAGCCAGGCCAGGGTTAATTTTTGCTCTATTGCCTTAATAACTGCAATGTTATAGAATAGAAGAGGGGGGCAGGGGTGGTGGGTGGAGTGATTTCTCCCTGTCTTCTCTCTTTTCCTTGTATCCCTATGAATAATAAACCATGCTAATAAAATAATGTCACATCAAGAAATGGTTAACAAAATTTGGATTGGCAGAACTATGGATGGTGCCATTTGTTGACTAAATTACCTGTGGGCTGTCTGTTTGTGGCCTCCTGTTTGTTAACTTTAGCAGCTTTGGATGCTTCTAGTTTCTGCCCTCCAACCTAACCTGTGGAAAGGATTATATTTCAACACAAATTTTAATTTTGGTTGGCCATTGGCCTTGGCAGAAAAACGGAATCTGTGTACGGCTGCTTTGCAGGAACGATTTAATTCAAAGGGCTTGTTGCTTGGAAGGCTACATCGCAGGACTGGAGATATTGCTTATTATTATAGCAATTAAAGGCAACCTTCAAACATTTTCCATCACATAGTGAGACTGCCCTGCTTGTTCCTCTCACCCACTCAATACTGAGCAAATGTTCCATTTTATCTGTACTTACAGGTTAAAGACCATTTAGCCTTTGCTGAATCCTGTTATTTTAGATGGTAATTCATTGTGAGAGTTAGGAGGAATGCAGGAAGCTTTTGATTTCCAAATGGAGCTTATTTGGTTGATGTCTAGTAAAAACTATTAACCTCCTCACACTGCGAGAAGGGAAAGGAGAAGGGCTGAGTAGGTAGCAAAGAACAGCATTGCTAAGGCAATCGTGCCTGGAAGAGAATCTGCTCCTGTAGCTTTCTGATCCAGCCCATACACAGTTTTGGACACTGACTAAGGTCAAGGGTGAGGATTGACCTGCAGGAAGCAGTTTGTCCCAGGTGTTCTGAGTAGTTTCCACTGTTTCATTTCGACTGTTCCAAATTACACACTTCCAAGGTCTTTTTGTCGCTACAGTTTTGAGGGTCAGGGGTTCAAAGGCTTTATTCTGCAATCACTATAAATCATGCTAAAAGAAGACCAAAAAAGGGCAGGATTGTCCCAGTGCATTAGTGGGCGTGATAAAGGTCGCTTTGTCCGCCAGCCTCAATGGCGGGATTTCGCGTAGTATTGTTCCATTCCTGGCGCGCCCCGCCTCATTAATAATTAATTCATGGGAAACACCCCAGATCACTGGCAGGCAGGCTCAGAGTTGCCCGCCACCTCGCTCCAGGGCGCCATATTTAAAGAGGATCAGAGTGCATGCCTACTCCATATCTTCAAAACCAGGACTGCTCCAGCTGACATATGGCCCCAAAAGCAAAGGTGATGGCAGCCCTCAAATTTAGTGACACCTCTCTGAGGTGCCTGCTGAATGTGGTGGAAGGCTGCTGCAATGTCCACTACCCCAGCTCTGGCCACATAGGGTCCGCCGGAGTCACCAATCCAGCCTGGAATGCAACGGCAGCGGCGGTCAGCACCACTGGAATACAGTGGAGGTCGGTCATCCAGTGCAGGGAGAGTATGAATGCTGTCATTCACTCTGCCAGGGTAAGCCAACTCTCAATTCAGACACTCACAAACCCATCACACATCTACAGGAATCTCACACCTCAGGGGACAACACCGCTAACTCTCACACACACCCTCACATCTCCATCAGGCTCATATCCTCTGGACTCGCGTCCTCATCTTGTCCATGGCTCTGCTCACCACACAAAAATTCCACTCAGTGCCATGCATCCTGCTCACACTCTCTCCATCTTGTTTTCAGGCAAGAGAAGCTGGCTCACAACAGCAGGGAGAGGTCCCAGATTGGTGGTGGAGTGGCCCACATTAAGCCCCTCACTCACTTTGAGGAGTGTGCTATCGCACTGACTGGTGAGAATGTGGACCCTGCCTGCGGCAACGGTGAGGTCAGCAGCAAACACCCTCGTGAGGATCCTGCACCACCTCAACCCTCTCTCAATGCAGCTGTGAGTGCTCCCTCTCCTGTTTTTGTCTCTGCTGCCATGCGCTACTTATCTCTACTTTGGTCCTCAGGGAGCTCTGCCAAGCGACTGACACCCTCAGCCAGCCAGTCCCTCAGCTCCATCCACATCCTCACCTCCAGCAAAAAGTACGCCTCCTCCATTGAGGAGCTGGAAATAAACAGCCGGTAAGACCCATCACAGCGCTTACCCACACCCTCCACCAGCGCAGAGACACACACCTTGGTGGGACCTAGACCTAGAGCAGGCTCGGGTTCACAAACTGGCAGTCACCGCACAGGCAAATGTCCACAGCTGGAGGACGCAGGTTCAGCCATGCCCCCCGGCACTCTGGTGAATGCTGGGGAATAGGCATCTGTGATGTCAGAGTCAGGTGATGACCCTCTGGATTCAACCTTCCAACTCATCGTGGAGAGTCAGCAGGAGGCGGGGAACATCACACAGAGCTGTTGGAAGCCCTCAACAGAGTGGCACATGAGTCAGAGGAGTGCATCCGTCTGCACTCTAATGAAGTGGTGCCCACATATGCGCACTTGGAAGCCTCCATGTGAAGGATGGCGGACACCATGAGGACCCTGGTCCAGCAGGATGTGGAAGTGCGCGCAGACCTGCACTCTATCAGGGTAGCCATGGGTGAGTTCCGACAGTGGCAACGTGAGAGGGAAACGGGACACCTCAATGTCCCTCCAGACGCTCCTTCCTCTCAAGGAGTCAGGCTGGGGATCTCGGTTATCTGAAGGGAGGGGGAGCGGTAGCTGGACACCCCGGGTCATCCTCGCAGGAGTTTCAGAGGCTGTCCGCTCCCTCCGAGTCCCCTTTGCCTATGACCCCCTCAACCTCACCCTTTGTCACTGCAGAGGGAGCAGCTGGCCCACAGGAGGACAGCCAAAGCAAGCCATGGCCCACAAGGCCTCGGGTGTCCAGAGGACGCAGCTGAAGTCTTCAGGGGCATAAGGCCAACCATTGCACAGGCTGTCTCCACCCATGCTACGGATGTCAGGGCAGCACCTAGAAGAAGTGGTAGGCCTAGAAAAGTTAAGAAATTCTGATCACAAATGGTAACACAGGTGAACACCTTTAATCACATTATAATCTGAAATTATATTCGCTTTCATTGAATAATGTGTAATGTTGTCTTTCAGCTTCATTGACAGGCTTCACGAGTCCTCCCACGGCATCCCCCCACCCACAACAACTAGCAGTTCAGCTGCTCATAGCCGGACCACGAGTGATTCTGGAGGGAGGAATGTGTGTGTCAGGGCCTTTTGGAGCCTCGTGTAAGCATTCTCCCACACACGTCCATTACACTCATCACAATGTCCTGAGCATTTTCAATGCTGCCTGCTGGGGTTCTCTTTCAGCTGTCCATCTGAGCTGACCTGCATCTCCGCCCACCCAGCGTTGGACTCCCATGCAGAACCTGTGCCCGTCCAACACGAGGTTCCGCTCACTTTCGATTTCGACAACCATAGTAGTCGTTCAGTTTCTGATTTGCTGATCAGTTCCCCCATCCTTACCCCTTCCCCAGTCAGCCAAGCCCTTTCTCTTATCACTGTCGACCCCCTGGCATGATCTTCCAGTTCCCCACCGTCACCTACCAACCTGAATCCTTCTTATTCCAGGATGTCCAGGTGAAAGTACACATTCGCTACCTTCCTGAAAATCCCACCCCCATCCACATTCCCTTCCCGGACATCCTCCTTCCCACCCCCAGCATCCGTGTCTGCCTCCGACTCCCCACCAACCACCCTCACCGTCCCTTCTGCCGCTACACTGCGTTCTCACCCTCCCACCCTTCCAACTCCTTCTGCCCCCTCTCATACTCATCATTCCCTCCTACTATCCCCTCAGTTCACTCCCCAGGAGGCAGTCATTGACTCCACAGGCCCCTCCCTTGCATGTTCACCTGGACATCCCCTCCTCTGCTTACTTCTTCCTCCACCTTTACTCCCTCTTCCATCCTTAATCCCTCCTTCACCCTTACTCCCTCCTCCCCCAGACACCTTCCTCCCTCTGAACTCCTTCCCTCCTCCAAACTCTTCCCACCGAACACCTTCCCCCATCCAATCTTCCTACCTTCCTCGCCCCTTACACCTACCTCCCCACTTGCTGCATTCTCCCATTATACCCTCCTCCACCCCTGTACTCCCTTCTCCCTGTCCCAGCCTCACCCCCTCGCAACCTCAAACCCCCAATGCTTTTGTTCTCCCCCCAACCTTATTCCCCGACACCTTCACCTCCCTCAACCTCAAGACCCCCCAACACCTTGGCTTCCCCCCATCCTACTTCACCCTCCTAACACCTTCATTCCCTCCTCCCCATCTCAATCCCCTCGACACTTTCCTCCCCCCTCCCAACCTTACCCGTTGACATCTTCACACTCTCCCCCAAACTTTAACCCCCTGCCACCTTCATTCCTCCCCCAACCTTACTCCCCAACACCTTCGCCCCCTCCCAACCTCAAACCCCCTCTCCCCCAATACACCTTCCCCTCCCACCCCTCCCTGTGCACCTTCATCTCCCAGTCAAACCTACACCTTCCTCTCCCACATCCAACCACCCCCCTCCCCCACCCCAAACCCGGTACACCTTCCCGTCTCACTCACAACTAGACCTTCCTCTCCCCACCTCGCCGATCATCTGCAGCAGCCCATGGCCAAGACCATGATGTTCCAAAGCAGACCCGAAACATCAATGGAGACCTCCCGCCTTTCGAGAGGTGCTTTGTAGCGAATCCATGTCCATGATAATCCACCCATCATGCGATGCACATGTTCCTCCAGGGTCCAGTAGCTGTAGGGCTCCAGCATCTTCTTCTCCTTGGATGTCCATGATCTGAGCAAGGCCCTAACGGTGAGTCCCAACTTCTGCATGTCACACTTATCCAGATGTGCTCTGGGCTGGTGAATTTCCTGCCAGCGTAACAGTAAATTTGATGTGGGGGGGCGATTTCAGCCAGGCTTTAATTTGCATCCCATTACTGGGTTGCAAATTAGGTTCATGTTGGCCTCCAGCGGGATTTACATTGCAGACACCATCGGATGATCCCAATGTGCTTTCATGCCAGCATGAAACCAATTTCTGCCCCTCTCGCCAAATTATGTCCCCCGTTCGCTATGACGCCCAATGCCAATGGGACTGGATGATTCTGATCAAAGTGTTTGTACTTGTAATACCAATAACAATCAGATTGATTCATTGAACATACACTAAAAATTGTTTTAGATATAACAAAAAAAATGCGAAAACTACATCAATTAAGAGTTTACAATTTGTGAGATCTGAAACATAAATATTTGGGCAGGCATTCCAAACATTAGCCATATGTAATCAATTTGTTTAAAATTATAATCATTTACTCAGTAAACAATATGCATGCGCAATTTACATTTTCAGATCCTGCACAGTTGCCTTGTTTCATTGCTGTGTTTTCTTCAGCAGAGTTTTTGTTCAGCTACCTTTGCCTCATTGTAAGCAAGGTCAGGTGTCAAAGCAGCTATTGATCTGACTCCTTTGTCCTTATGTACTGCTTTACACCAGGTACAACAAGAGTCTAATCCCAAGCAAAGCCACGTTAAAAATAACCCAGGCATTTCACTGGGTTCCTGGGGGATTTATACATGTTTTTCTCCAATTCCTATTAATCTCACGAGAATTTAGATGCGACCACTTGCACATTGCTAACATGAACAGTTAGGAAATAGAGTTCCTTCATCACTGAGCTAAATGCAAAGTACAATTGGCAACATATCTTAGCTCTGCTGACTGAGCATTCCACTCTGCCGATTATGTCTCTTTGGCTGTAGTTATACTAATTAGGTTCAGCAAGTGACATTACTTATTCTATAATAAGCCCAATGGCATCTACACGTATCTTAATTACACTTTCACTTACCCTACTTCCTGTAAGCACTCTATCCCATTCTGCAAGTTTCTCAATCTATATTGTATTTGCTCTGACAATACCACTCTATACAAATACTTCCAATTTTTCCTCAACTTCCCTCTACCGTGGTGGAGGTGGACATGTCCCCCGGCTGTGTCCATCCCATTTCCCATACTTGTGCTCTCACTCCTTCCCATCCCTATCAGAAGGACAATAGGCTTTTCCTTCTTCTCATTTCCCATCCTGCAAACCTCCACATTAAATTTGATCCTTCTCTGCCATTAAGTAACCCATGGAGGAGGCACAAAAACATCCTCATCCTCAATGGTGGGAGCCCAACACGTCAGTGCAAAGGACAAAGCTGAAGCATTTTTGCACCCACCTCTAGCCAGAAGTGCCAAGTGACTGATCCACCTCGGCCTCATCCTGACATCCCCACAAGCATAGGTGCTAGTCCTCAGACAATTCAATTCTCTCCATGTGACATTAAGAAATATTTGAAGACACTGGATACAACAAAGGCTATGGGCCATAACAAAATCCCAGCTTTCAGTCGCACTGAAAATGTGTGCACCAGAAATGGTCATGCCCCTAAAAAAAATGGTTCCAGTAGAGCTACAACACTAGCATCTACTTGACAGGGAAAATACAATCTAGCCTATTACTGCCCCATCAGTCTTCTCTTGATCGCCAGCAAAGTGGTGGAAGGTGTCGTTGACAGTGCTAACAAGTGGCACTTACACAGCAACAACCTACTCAGTGATGCTCAGTTTGGGTTCTGCCAGGATCACTCAGTTCCAGATTTCATTATAGCCTTGGTCCAATCACGGAATCATGAATTTCAGAGGTGAGTTGAAATTTGTTGAAATATGTCTTTAAGGGATATCAGCATGCCATCACTAGAAGGGAAATGTGCCATGTGATCCAGTCTTAGTTTCACTTTTGCTTCGAACAGAGTACACACAAACACAGCTCTGGTGCCTTCAAGCTTTATGCCTAGGTATAACTGTTCTTATGTGCCTAGCCTTAATAAATGAACCCACAAGGTGTTTCCCTAATCCCCTGTGAGCAATCGGTGCCTTGTGTCTTGCATAGTAAACATGCCCAAGGCATTATATTATTATAGTATCAGAATATGGTGATCAGAGGTGGTAAGACAGGTGGCAATAAGGTTAAGTACAGGTATGACATGGTGAACAGCCTTAGATTGTGCTACATGACATGAGAAGACTCTCAACGTTTTGGTCAGACAACAACAAAGGCGTGGCATTAATGAGTGTTGAAAACGCAGCATCATGACTACGAAGAAAAGCTTTGAAGACACAACATGGAGCTAGTGCTCAAATAAAGAGCTGGTAAGCAGAGGGAATCCTCGTGGTGAGATTGCAGTGCTTACACTGCCAGTTCCATGATTGGGACAGTTTGTCGACAGGACCAGCACCGGGTTATTTCAGTCAGAAGAACATAAGAAATATGGGCAGGGCTAGGCCATTTGGCCTCTCAAGCGCCTGCCTAGCCATTGAATAAGATCATGGCTGATCTGCCCCAGGCCTCAACTCCTCTTTTCTGACAGCTCCTCATGGCCCTCAACTCCCTGATATTTCAAAAATCTATCTACCTCCTCTTTAAATACTTTCAGCGATCTAGCTTCCACAACTCTATGGGGTAGAGAATTCCAGACATTCACTACCCTCTGAGAGAAGAAATTCCTTTGCATCTCTTAAATGAGCATTCCTTTATTCTGTAACTATGTCCCCTAGTTCGAGACTCCCCCACTAGAGGAAACACTTTCTCAACATTTACCCTGTCAAGCCCCTCAGAGTCTTATACGTTTCAATAAGATCACCTTGTTCTTCTAAACTCTAATGAAAAAAGGTCTAACCTGTTTAGCAGTTCTTGATAAGTCAACCCCTTCATCCCAGGTTTCAGCCTTGTGAATCTCATTTGAACTGCCTCCAATGCCAGTATATCCTTTCTTAAATATGGGGACTGAAACTGTACATAGTACTACAGATGCGGCCTCACCAACACCCTGTACAGTTGTAACAAGACTTCCCTATTTTTAAACTCCAACCCCCTAGCAATACAGGCCAAAATTCCATTTGCCTTCTTAATTAATTGCTGCACCTGCATGCTAACTTTTTGGGTTTCATGCACAAGAACACCCAGATCCCTCTGTGCTGCACTTTTTTGGAGTCTCTCTCCATTTAAATTAATAGTCTGCCTTTTGATCCTTCCTACCAAAGTGGATGACCTCACACTTTCCTACATTAAACTCCATCTGCCAAGTTTTTGCCCACTCACTCAGCTTATCTATGTCCCCTTGCAGATGCCTTATGTCCTCATCACAACTTGCCCTCCCACCTATTTTTTTATCATCAGCAAATTTGGATACATTACACTCTGCCCCTCCTCCAAGTCATTAATATAGATCGTAAATAATTGAGGCCTTAGGACTGATCCTTGTGACACTCCACTAGTTACGTCTTTTCAACCTGAAAAAGACCCATTAATCCCAACGCTCTGTCTTCTGTGTGTTAACCAATCCTCAATCCATGCTAATACATTACCCCCAATACTGTGAGCTCTTATCTTGTGCAGTAACCTTTTATGTGGCACCTCCTGGAAATCCAAATACATGAAAGGTTCCCCTTTATCAGCTCTGCTTGTTATACCCTCAAAGAACTCTAGCAAATTTGTCAAACATGATTTCCCTTTCATAAATCCATGTTGACTCTGTTTGATTGTGTTACGCTTGTTTTAATGTCCTGATATTTCTTCATTAATAATGGACTCTAGCATTTTCCCAACTGCATATGTTAGGCTGGCTGGCCTATAGTTTCCTGCTATTTGTCTCCCTCCCTTCTTGAACGAACATCACATTAGCGGTTTTCCAATCCGCTGGGACTCTCCCTGGATCTAGTGAGTTCTAGTGAGACCAATGCCTCCACTATATCTGCAGCCACTTCCTTTAACACCCTTGGATGCAGGCCATCAGTTCCTGGTGACTTGTCTGCCTTTAGTCCCATTAGTTTGTCAAATACTTTGTCCCTCACGATAGAGACTGTCACAAGATCTTTCCTCCCATTAGCTCCTTGATTATCTGATATCTTTGGGATGTTTATAGTGCCCTCCATATGAAGACCAATGCAAAATATTGGGTTAAAGTATCTGCCATTTCCCTGTTATCAATTCTCCAGTCGCATCCTCCAAGGGTCCCATGCTCACTTTAGCCACTCTCTTTCTTTCGATATACCCATAGAAGCTATTGCAGTTTGTTTTTATAATTCTTGCCAATTTACTTTCATAATCAATTTTATCTGTCTTTATTAGCTTTTTAGTCATCCGCTGCTGGTTCCTAAAAAATCCCCAATCCTCTGGAATACCACTAGTTTTCACCATTTATACACCTTAGTTTTTGATTGGATACTCTCCTTGACCATCTTTGTTAACCATGGGTGGTTCACCCTGGTTAAGTCAGGAAAGGAGAGTGACCATGATGTGGGCCAGATCAATAGCAAGCAAGGGAGAGTCAAAAAAACTCATAAAAATCAGGCCAGAAGAGGTTGTGATTATAACAGGAGGCTTTGGGAGTTGCTGAACAAATAATTGAATACAAAGCAAAGACACCATTACTCCATGGTGGGTTCCCACCATAACTCATCTTCATGGGCAGAACTTCGGAAAAGCGTGCAAAAGCAGCTACAGTGATGCTCATCCCAGGTACTACAGAAGAATGAAGGTCAAAAGGATATTGTCAGAATGTCCATAAAATTCCTCAGTTTGAATTGGAATGCACCTGAGCTGCTATATGAATTCTTGGTTTCTTGGTTCAGACAAGCAATCCATAAGAATTTGCATAGCAATTGAGAATGAAGGTCCACACATGTTGAACACATCAGGATTGACAGATGAAGGGCTAAAGGATCCCCAAAAGATATGGACTACATTGGAAGCCCGGTTCAGAATCAGGTTAAACTTCCATATTCATCAGCTAGAGTTCATGTCATTTCAACAGACTCCATAGACCACTTTGTCAGTAGATACAGGGAACAAGGTGCGTACTGAGATTTTTGAAATGCAGAGCTTGCAGACAGAATTGTTGAATTGGTGATTGAATTGGTGATTGGTGATCCACTCTCATGGAAGTGTTCGGGGGAATTAAATTTATTGAAAGAAGAATATAGTAAGAACTCATTGGAAATACTTAAAATCTCCAGGCTGACATGGCTGCTAAGCATATTAGCGGTTGAAGATTGCCAGATGAACCTTGCACAGCCTTGAGAGTCAGTCTGGAGACAAAAAGCATGACATCAAGAATAGATGAAGTGTGCTCTTCGACAGATAGGGAAGGGGCAGATGGTCTTAGCTTAGATATGGGAAGATGAATAATGGACAAAGAGGGGGCTTTGATGAAGCACAAGTAGTCTTGAGTTGCAAGAATCAAGGTCCATGTATATGTGCCTTAATTATGATTGTATAGTATAATTATGTATACATGCTTTGGAATAATTGGACAGCAAAATCACATGTTTATGTACTCGACGGGATAGAGATAGTATGGAACCAGTGTGTCGGTTACCGATTGGATGTATTCAAATGTGCTCAAATGTATTATAAGAAAATAGTACAAAAATAATGGAATGTAATTGATCAGGGAGCTGGGTTGCCATTTTACGGAATGGTAGCAGCTCATTTGCATATGCTCGAATAAACCAGTTAAAAAGAAGCCTGAGTCTCGTGTGGTCGTTGCGGAATTGGAGAGTGTAGCAGCTCCCCTACAGAAACATTCCAGAAAGATCTGCTGGACAAGCCCAAAACATATAGCATTGAAGAGCTCAAGGATGGACATAAGTATGAAGCAATCCTCGCAGGTCAACAAAGCTTTACAGGTCCTAAGTACAACCCCAATTATTGACACACTCACTATAACACCCAAACCTAGCAAAACATGTGGAAGATGTGGTCTTCTGCTTACACCAAGGAAATGTCCAGCTTTTCATCAATTCTGCAAGGCATGTGTCAGAAAGGGCCATTGGCAGTGGCAGTGCAATAGAGCAAAGTCTGATGCAGCTACAAAGAGCATGCACTGATCCAAAGAGACCACACACAATGGGTACCTTCAAGCTGAATAACAATCCGATATCCTGTCAGGAATATATAACATGTGGTGATTGATAAACCAGAAAATGATTATGATGTGCATGACAAGACATTGAGCAGTGAGCACATGTTTCACACCATCAATCTCGTGGAAAACATAGATACTATCGCACCAACATGTTTATCTAGATTCAAATTATCTTCCCTAAGACAGCTCGTTATTGGCCAAGATTGACACAGAGGTAAGTGCCGCCATATTGCCTCTGCAAATTCTAAAAGACACGTATCCACAAACGTGGAAGGCCATGGCAAAACCTACTACTGTGAAACTCTCAGCGTACAATGGTTCACCAATTCCATGTGCAGGATCTATAGTCCTGGAGTGCAAGTGCAATCGATCTTCCTGGGTGTCACAAATGTTCTACATCATGGAAAATAAAGGCCCAGTGATTGCAGATCTACTGGCATGCCCTGACGTCACACTAGGTACAATCCATGGAATCAGTGAGACATCATTTGGCAGATCAACCCCAGAAACTATTCATATCGCCTTAGTTCATGATCTACCATTGAAATATCCAGAGTGTTTTGACAAAATTGGCGGTTTCAAGGGGGCTGCAACATTACACTTGCAGAAGAATGCAAGTCTGTCAATTGATCCACAATGTCTGTGCCACATTCACATTCAAGACAAGTTGAACGTTGAACTAGACAAAATCAAGAAAGGCGACATCATAAGAAGAGTACAAGAGCACACACATTGATACAGCTCAATCACATGTGGCATAAAGAACGACTCATTGTGAGCATGCCTTGATCCATGAGTTTAAACACAGCTTTGAAATATAGTCCTTTCAAAATGCCCATAGGTAGATTTAAATCTGAGATTTGAATGTGCAAAATTCTTCTTGCAGCTTAATGCCAAGCATGTTTGCTGGTTAGTGCCTCTCGTGGAGAAGTTACAGGAGCTTAATACATTTCATACCCCATTCGGATGATACTGTTTTTTATGATTTCCTTTCAGCTGTTAGCCAGGATCCCTCTCACGCTCACATGGACCACATTACATGCACTATGCCAGGATGCATCTGTATCACAGATGACATAGCTGTGTGGGAAGAATGAAGAAAAGATATACACATTGCAATGTTACACCTGGGAGCGACACCTTTAAGTGCAACTACCCCATCACCGGCAGAGTCAGGTCTGGGAGACCAGTGCGTGTCAACTTACCATTCCACTCTCAGAATCTAGAAAGGAACTTTTAAAACTGCAAGAGCAGATGGCCATTGTGCACAATAAAAATGTAGGTACAGAATTACCAGGTTTGCAGTTGGGATGACAAGCTCGCATCCAGGATCCCATTGAAGGTATGTGGGATTCAGGCGAGGAGACAAGGATTTGTTCGGAACCAAGGTCCTATGGAGTCATTGCACACAGAGGCACAATAGTGAGGTGTAACTGAGGACAAATCAGATCCATTCCAGCTCCTCAATCATTGTATTGCATCTAGGACAAGATCCCAAATGCAACCAGGAACAACATCAAAGAATCACAATCTAACAGATCAATATGAGCAATTAAAGAAACCTCCAGACAAGGTTACCATCACAAGATCTGGGCATGCCAGCAGATTACCTGTACATTTTAGAGACTCATAGGGTGGAACCATCCCAGATTTGCACTAAGCACTGTAGCGGGCGGGTTAAACAATTGTTTTACCCGCTGGGCAGAACGGCAGCTTTTCATGCCGTGTTATCCCAAACCCGGCGCATTAATTATGCATTCCCGGGAAACACGCCTTTTCTATGGTGGGCAGGCTCTCATTCGCCCGCCGCGCCATCAAATCACCGCTTCATCACGCCAGGCGCCATATTTAAAGTGCAGCCGCAAGCACACCTCTCAGTGCTTCCAGCCCACAACTGCAGCACAGAAGACATGGCCCTGAAAGGCAAAAGGACCACAGCCCCCAGGTTCAACGATGTGTACCTTGAGCGCTTTTGGATGCAGTGGAGGCCTGCCATGATGTCCTCTATCCCCACTCTGGCCACAGGCTGGGCAGCAACCTCATTAATCTGGCTTGGGAAGTGGTGGCAGAGGTGGCCAGCGACACTGCCCTGCAAAAGTGGACAGCAACCCAGTGCCTCAAGAGGATGAATGATCTCCTCCGTTCCGCCAGAGTAAGTCACTCATCTCATCTCTCTCAACTCACACACTCAAACCCATCACACATCCACAGGGCCCTCCCTCACTGCCAGTTCCAGGGACATCACCATTCACTCTCTCACACACCTTCATTGTCCTCATCCTGTCCATGGGACCACTCACCACCCAAACATGCCAGGCATACTTATCATCCTTCCTATCAGGCATCCTGCTTCCACTTTCTCCATCTCTATCCATGCAGGGCAAGCTAACACACAACAACAGAGAGAGATCGCTTACAAGTGGAGGAATGTCTGAAATCAAGATCCTCATGGACTTTGAAAATAGAGTCATCCAGCTGGCCAGCGAGCATCTGGACTGGTCCTGATCTGACGGTGAGGACAGCGCTGCTCTACCAAGTGAGGGTCCAGCAGTGCAACTATGCTGTGAGTGATGTTTCCTCTTTCACAGGCCACTGCCATACAGTAATTATCTCCCCTTGCTTCCCCAGGCACATCTGCCAAACAACCAACAGAGTCTATGACCCAGGGCCTCCAGTCAAGCCCTGAAGAAACCTCTGAAGGGGAATCTGAAGGCACCCTCTGAAGTCCCATCCCAGTGCTCACCCACACCCTCCACCAGCGCAGAGACACACACCTCGGTGGGACCTAGCTTTAGAATAGCCACAGGATCACAATCTGGTGAGCACATTGCACTGTCTGATCCACTGCACAGCAGGTTTCCGGCACTCGGAGGACTGCTGGATGCCAGAAATCTGTTGAGTTCGAGTCAGATGACGAGCCTCTGGATTCGGTCATGTCACAGCTGCTGGAGCTGCAAAGGCAAGTTCAGGAACATCTGGAAATGATGTCCGCTGCACTCCTCAGATTGCAAGGCATGATGGTTGACTCCATCTGCCTTCAGATTGAGTAATAGTTTATGCCCAGTTAATGTATCCTATTGGGAAAATTCAGCAAGCTTCACTTAAAACATTGTTTGACTGAAACATAAGTTAGATTTGGATGTCAATTGTCTGGCTAGCATTCCTATTAGTGGTCAGTGGCCAGGAAAGTCAGGAAAGAGGTGGTAGCGCCAGCATACCGACGCACTGAGGTCAACACTGGTAGGATGGTGGCCGCCACGGGGACCTTGGTCCAGGATGTCGCTCCTGCACTGCTGCGCGGCTGAACTCCGTCGCTGATGCCATAATTGGCCTCCAACAGTGTGTACGTGAGAGAGGTGCCGGGCAGCTCACTTTAGCTACCCTTTCTCCTCAAGGAGTCAGCCTGGGGGCCCCAGGCACCCACTGGGAGGAGGATCAGCAGGTGTACACCCCGGGGCCATCCACTCAGGTGACTCCGGGAGTGTCCAGCCCATCCGAATCCCCTCTTCCGGTGACCTCAGCAGCTCCAGCTCCACAAGCCGAGGAGGGTGCCACTGCCACACAGCAAGCCCTCAAAAGCCGGCCGAGGCCCTCCAAGTCTCAGCCCGCCAGAGGATGCTCACCAAGGTCATCACAGTCAGCAGGCTGCCTCCACTTCCGCTGTGGATGTCCGGGGAGCACCAAGTGACAGGGTAAGGAAGGTTAAAAAGATGTGTTTGCACAGCCTGGGCATCAGTGTTAATCATGTGTACATAATGTTCACTATTGTCAATAAACTCCTAAGAATGTCTCCCTGCCTCCTGCTCCTTGTTCTGATGAGCAGCGTTCACATCACTCAGATGTGAAAGCTTTCTGCTCAAGGTACAGGCAGGCTTCTCAGTCCAGGGCCTCTTCTCTGTGCTTTGTGTAGCCTCCAGACCAAAGTCATGGTCCAGCTTCACACTCCCTGGACACATTACTGATGCCTGCACCTCGACAATGCTTGTCATTGCTGCCAGAATGTTGTGGACAGGCATCACAGAGTTTTCTCATTCTCTCTGTGTGCTCTAAGCACCTTTAAGGTGGGGCTGGCCCCCATCTCTTCAGCAGCTGTGACCCAGTGACACTGTGGTCCTGAAGGGGTCAGGTGCTGAAGGCGGACAAAGGATCAGATGCTTTTAAAGTTTTATGGCTGTGTCTCTGTGATCTGACCCTGATAGCAGAGTGCATGCGAGCTGCCCTCAGCCAGACAGGAGTCAGACGTTCTCAGAGGCTATGTGAAGATTTATAGAGTGTCCTCACTGCATGTCATCATCATCCTCCTGCAATCGAGCGACTATTAGGGCCTCCACTGCATCTCCATGACAGGAGCATTATCATAGAGGGCATGTGCGCTGCCATAAGCCTGACTGGAGTTAAACATTCATAGATGCAATGTGAGAGTCTTGTAGTGCCTCCTCACTGCATGTCGCCATCATCCTCCACAAATCTAGCAGCCATGAGGGCTTCCTGAGTGCGACTGTATCATCTGGCCAGTGCGAGGGCCTCATTGCCGTCATTGTCGCCTTTGAGGGCCTCCTCACCCTCATCACCGTTGACGTCCTCCTTATCGGAGGAGACCCCCTGCTCCTCCATCTCCTCCTCAGCCAGCTCCTCTCCCTGTTGCAGCGCCAGGCTGTAAAGGGCACAGCAGGTGACGACGATCTGTAACACCCTCTGTGAGCTGTATTGCAGGGCTCCACCAGACCGGTCCAGGCACCGGAACCTCAGTTTTAGCATCCTGGTGGTCTGCTCCACCAAGTTGTGAGCTGCAGCATGAGCCTTGTTATACCTTCGCTCTGCTGCAGTCTGAGGCCGCCGCACAGGTGTCATCAGCCATGTCCTCTGTGGGTAGCCCTTGTCCCCAAGGAGCCAACCCTGCAGCCTCTGTGGGCTCTGGAAAACATCAGGGATCTGTGATCAACTGAGAATGTAGGAGCCCCTGGAACCCATGCGCAGACCTGCAGGATGCGTTTGTGGTGCACCAGCTGCACATTCAGCGAATGGAATCCCTTGCAGTTGACATATTTTGACCACGTGCTGCGACGGAGATCTGAGTGCCACTTGAGTGCAGCCGATGGCACCCTCTGTGAGAAATCCGAGATCCGGACAGATCCAATCGCTGTTGCATACTTGATCTCCTGGTCCTGGGCAAAAAGCACAAAGTTGTGTGCCCTCGCAAAGATGGCATCACTGACCTTCTGGATGCATTTGTGGGTGGAGGCTTGTGATATCCCATAGAGGTCACCTGTGGAGCCCTGAAATGAGCCGCTGGTGTAGAAATTGAGTGCTGCTGTCAATTTCACAACCACTGGCAGTGGATGCCATCCACGTCCACGTGGTGCCAAATCCTGCAATAACTGATAGATGTGACCGACCAGTTCCCTAGACATGCGCAGACTTTGGCAATACTGGTTCTCGGTCATCAGCAGGAATGAAAAGCGGTGTCTATAGACTTCTGGGTCTGGCTAGGCGCCGCCCAGCAATGGCTCGCTGTGGCTATTCGGCAGCATGTGCGGGAGATGCAACTTTTGTAGCTGTACTGGAACACTTGGCTCGAGGCACGGCTAGTTCTGGAACTTAATGGCAGAAATCAAGAAGCAGTGGAAAAGACAGTCGGGTCCAGGCGACCTATCCAGTGCAGCCCATTTTACAGCAGTACTGAGAGTTCAAATCAACCCTAAGTTTAAAATAAGGTTCATTAGTACATAGCTGACAGCAGACGAAATTAGAAAATACATAAACTCTATAATGAAACTCTTTGCTTCATTCCACATCATTAAGATCCTTTTAGAATACAGGAAAGTAGGTAATCCTCCTTAATTAGAAAAACAGACTGATTTATAATTTATGTTCCCTACTCAGCAGGTAAATTAATTCCTTGCTGTAATGCTGATGTATACCGGCCTTGAAAAACCCAGGCTTCATCTTGACTCTGTTCTGAACTAGTTCACCTCAGTCAGAGCTACAGATGGGTTACAGAAGGTTTTTGCCTTCTTATAATTTACCAGTATGCTGTGCTAGGAAATGTGTGTGTGGGTATAATGGACAAGGACAGAATCAGGCTTAGGCATCTTGCTCTGAAAAATAAAATTGTCTGCTGTCAGGGAGTCACACGTGACAAATGGTTACTTGGTTGAGGCATTGCAGTCCTGTCCTAAGCTGTGGAATTGACATACGAGGCATCAGGATGGAAACTCCTTTCGGGTGGTAATACATAATAAGTGATTATGAATCGGCAGGCTGCATTAGGAGTGTTAAATGGGTTGCCAATTCAAAATTACCCGTTTTGCACTTCTACAGCAATATCTCCACGAGAGGCAGAAGGAAAAATTGGGTGGGTGAGGAGAGTGAAGTTAGTTGTCTCGCCTCACACCTTAGATGAGTAAAGTGACGGCGGTTGAAATTTTTCCAGCAGAACAATTTGAATGGCCTATAGTTCCTAACTGAACTGTGCCCAATTGAAGCATGAGACTCACTGTGAAATAGCCAAATGGAACAGCGGTAAATTTGCACGTTTAAGCATATAGAATCAATGCCCAGACGAAAAGAAACTCTCCTCCTCTAAGCAATGAATCCTCAGAACCCTTAAGAACAAAAGATGCCACGTCATGTCCTTGTAAGTTCTGTAAAGTTTTACAAAGTGGAGTATTTTCTCCTCACACAGCATATGTGGCAGTGTTGTGCTTTTAACATGGCTGGATCCTTTCACAATCCGTCCAAAAACTTTTAAGCAATATAAAGGGATTTCCAATGGATTATTGCGCTGTGAGAGTAATCTGAAAATTGCAGTTCAAGTATCAAGGATCCCAAGTCACTTGGGAGGGTCCTTCTAACAATACGTAGAGATTCCACAACATGATTGAAAAGTGCATAATTCATTACTGCCCTGCACAAAGAAACATTTGCCAGTACGAATATCACACAGGCTTCATGTTGAAACCTGGTCACCGTACTGCCTCACTGAGCCTGACCCAATGCCCCAGTTCACGAATCAGCCACTCAATGTTCCATACAAATTATTCACATGCACAAAGTTTTCTGAAACCCTTTGGCATCTGCAATGCAGGAATACAGAGTGTGTTCAGGCAAAGGATAAAAGAGATCATTCCAGTAGTAAAGTCTTCTGGGTTCAAATGATGAGCCAGTGAGAGATTCTTAACAGTTACAAAGTGGGGAAAGAATTTAGGTACACATGTTAAAAAATATATATATGTATAAATATATTAATCTGTGGTGTATTTAGATTCTACTTTTGGTTCTTTCAACCAAATTTTATTCGTTCTCAGAATATGGGTGATTCTGCCCACATCATGTTTATTGCCCATCCCCAATTCAACCATAGCAATTGTTTCACATTTAATAAGCTTTCTGGGATATTTCAGAGGACAAATCTCATGCGTTCAATGCAAGTCTCAAACTCTCATGCTTACATACTGCATCCCCATGCGGTTTAAGCATCATGATAATCAGCCATTGTCATACACTTAACATAGGAACATAGGAAATCGGAGCAGGAATAGGTCATGCGGCCCATTGAGCCTGCTCCACCATTCAAACAGATCATGGTTGATCATCTACCGTTTACATCATTTTCCCACTATCCCCATATTCCTTGATGCCATTCGTACCCAGAAATCTATCATTCTCTCCATCTCTTCAATCTCTCCATCTGTCCCACATGAGATGGGTGCTAATAAAATGGTTGCAATTAGAACTCAAGTCTTTGTGGGCGCAACACGGATGACATTAGGGTTGTCAACCTTTCAGCATTGTCCTGGATTCTCCAAGAATTAAAGGTTAATCTCCTGAACACAGCTGCACATGAGAGACATGGAAAAAAAGTTCAGAGGGGCATTTAAAATAATGTTTTTTTTTCTTTTCATTTGAACACTTTCATTTATTTGTCACAAAACTATTGTAAATGGAAGACAGTCCCAAGGTTGACACTCAATCTTTAGTCCAAGACCAAAATATTTTAATCATTAAATAAGACAAAACCAAGATAGTCAGCATGGGCTGCAGAGCCTGACTTTCTGTCTTATTAAGACACAGAATTCTGGTCATACACAGAATCACAGTGCAGAAGAGGCCCTTCGGCCCAACGAGTCTGCACCGACATGTGAGAAACACTTGACCTACCTACCTAATCCCATTTACCAGCACTTGGCCCATAGCCTTGAATGTTATGACGTGCCAAGGTACTTTTTAAAGGATGTGAGGCAACCCGTCTCCACCACCCTCCCAGGCAGTGCATTCCAGACCGTCACCACCCTCTGAGTAAAAACGTTTTTCCTCACATCCCGCCTAAACCTCCTGCCCCTTACCTTGAACTTATGCCCCCTTGTGACTGACCCTTCAACTAAGGGGAACAGCTGTTCCCTATCCACCCTGTCCATGCCCCTCATAATCTTGTACACCTCGATCAGGTCATCCTTCAGTCTTCTCTGCTCCAACAAAAACAACCCAAGCCTATCCAGCCTCTCTTCATAACTTAAATGTTTCATCCCAGGCAACATCTTGGTGAATCTCCTCTGCACCCCCTCCAGTGCAATCACATCCTTCCTATAATGTGGTGACCAGAACTGCACACAGTTCTCCAGCTGTGGCCTCACCAAGGTTCTATACAACTCCAACATGACCTCCCTACTTTTGTAATCTATGCCTCGATTGATAAAGGCAAGTGTCCCATATGCCTTTTTCACCACCCCACTAACATGCCCCTCCACCTTCAGAGATCTATGGACACACGCCAAGGTCCCTTTGTTCCTCAGAACTTCCTAGTGCCATGCCGTTCATTGAATGCTTCCTTGTCAAATTACTCCTTCCAAAGTGTATCACCTCACACTTTTCAAGGTTAAATTCCATCTGCCACTTATCTGCCCATTTGACTGTCCCGTCTATATCTTCCTGTAGCCCAAGACACTCAAACTCACTGTTAACGACCCGGACAATCTTTGTGTCATCCGCAAACTTACTAATCCTACCCCCCACATAGTCATCTATGTCGTTTATATAAATGACAAATAATAGGGGACCCAGCACAGATCACTGTGGTACGCCACTGGACACTAGCTTCCAGTCACTAAGGCATCCTTCTGTCATCACCCTCTGCCTCCTACAACTAAGCCAATTTTGAATCCAACTTATCAAATTACCTTGTATCCCATGTGCCTTTGCCTTTTTTATAAGTCTCCCATGTGGGACCTTGTCAAAGGCTTTGCTGAAATCCATATAAACTACATCAACTGCACTGCCCTCATTTATACACCTGGTCATCACCTCAAAAAATTCAATCAAATTTGTTAGGCATGACCTCCCTCTGACAAAGCCATGCTGACTATCCCTGATCAAACCTTGCCTCTCCAAGTGGAGATAGATACTCTCCTTCAGAAATTTCTCCAATAGTTTCCCTACCACTGACGTGAGACTCACTGGCCTGTAGTTCCCTGGCTTATCTCTACAACCCTTCTTAAATAGCGGAACCACACTAGCTGTTCTCCAGTCCCCTGGCACCTCCCCTGTGGCCAGAGAGGAATTAAAAATTTGGGTCAGAGCCCCTGTGATCTCCTCCCTTGCCTCCCTCAGCAGTCTGGGACACAAATCATCTGGACCTGGAGATTTGTCCACTTTTAAGCCTGCCAACATCTCCAATACCTTGTCACTCCCTATATCAATTTGCTTAAGAACCTCGTAGTCTCTATCCCCGAGTTTGATACCTTCATCCTCATTCTCTTGGGTGAAGACAGGCATGAAATATTCATTCAACACTCTAGCGATGTCCTCTGGCTCCACCCATAGATTGCCCCCTTGGTCCCTTATGGGCCCTACTCTTTCCCTGGTTATCCTCTTCCCATTGATATACTTATAGAATATCTTGGGATTTTCCCTACTTTTACCAGCCAGAGCTTTCTCATATCCCCTCTTTGCTCTCCTAGTTGCTTTCTTAAGCTCCACCCTGCACTGTCTGTACTCCATTAATGCCTCCGCTGATTTGCTTCCCTTGTACCTGCTAAAAGTCTCTCTTTTCCTTCTTTGTCCATAACAACCTTAAACTGTACCATGTTGTGGTCGCTATCACTAAAATGCTCACCCACCACCACCTCAGCCACCTGTCCGGCTTCATTCCCCAGAATTAGGTCCAGCAATGCATTGTCCCTTTTTGGACCCTCTACATATTGACCTAAAAAGTTCCCCTGTACACATTTCAAGAAATCCACTCCATCCAAACCCTTAACACTATGTCTATCCCAATTAATGTTGGGAACGTTGAAATCATCTAATATAATTACCCTATTGTTATTGGTTTTACACGCCTCCACAAATTGTGCACATATTTGCTCCTCAATTTCCCGCTGACTATCTGGGAGTCTATAATAAACACCTAATAATGTGGTTGCCCCTTTTTTATTCCTAAGTTCTACCCACAAAGCTTCATTCGATGCACCGTCTGAGCTGATAAACTGCTTCAAACTGATAAACAGTACACTCTTCATCCTGGGATCAGTTAAGTAAGCTAAAGGCTGTGGTCTCGTCCTAAGCAGCTGATACTGGATCAGGGCAATCACATGTCTTCTGCCCACATTGTGCTGGCAAATCTCACGCCTGGCACCCATCAAAACTTGGCATTCCTGCAAATGTAGAAACTTGAGTAGGTCATTCAACTCCATGAACTTGTTTTACCAATAAATTAGATTGTGGCTGGTCTTTATCTATAATCCATTGACCTGCCTTGGTTCTATATCCCTTAACACTCTTAGCTATCAAACCTATTATCAATCTCAGTTTTTAAATTTTCAGTGATTCAGCCTCAACAACTTTTATTTAAGTGGACAGAGGTGGAAAATGAATTCCAGGTTTTCACTACACTTTGTGTGAAGAGGTGCTCCCTGACATTGCCTGTGATTAGCCCAGCTCTAATTTTAAGGTCAACCCCCATTGTGCTGCTTCACAGCCGCCCCTCACTTCAGTATGGTAACCTGGGGATTGTATCTGGTACCCTTTTGTCCTGAATGAATCAGTCCCAAGCTTGGCAAGGCCCTTAACTATAGAGAGCTGAGTGAGCTCCCATGGCACTTGGCACAGGCTTCTAACTGGCAAACTCCATGGATCACAGCAGTGCATCAATTGGAATGCAAGGTTTAGAATATTATTAAAACATGGATGAATGTGAGACATGCAACCAGATATTAGGTGGGTGCTGTTGTCTTAGGCTGCAGCAGACATTTTCTGGTCAATTATAATTTTATTCATCAACAGGTCTCCTGAACTTACTGAATTTTCCTTTTGCATTTGAGTTTTGTTTGTCTATTTTGCTGCTTTCCAGTGCTCAGAGAGTCAAGAACTGGATCAAAGCCAAGATGTTTTGTCTGGCGTAAAGTGTAACTTGGGAGGATTTGTTTTGTACACAGATCAATGCACTGTATTTTTAAATTGTGATTAGAAGATATTCACAGAGTTATTCTTCCTGTAAGCTGTTTTGTTTTTTTTTCTTAATTTCAACTCATTATCTTAAATCACGCAGTACAGAACCATCTGTTGTAGGAACAAGGAAAGAGATGTGATTTCATTGCAATTGATTTTTTGGTGTGCAAACATTTGTTTATGAACACAGAACTATAGGCACCTTAAGAGTTGCAAGAAGCTACGCTATAATAAAAGCTGCGTGTTTAGCACACAGCTTGTCCTGAAAAGGAAAAATAAGCAAGGGGCATCACTTGAGATGTACCACAACCCAAAGCAATTTAAAATGCATTAGTTTCCAGAGGAGCAAAATACCAATAGCTGCTAACTGTCCTAGTCCATAACTCTTACAATAAGAAAGCCAGGATTCTCAAACCACAACCTGAAGAGCAATTAAGCTCTGACTTGATCAGACATCTTCACAGCATCTCCCAAGTCGTGACTTACACCACTTAGGAGGACAAAAGCAGCAGGAACACAGGAAAACCATTACTTTTAAGACCTTCTCCAAGTCACGAGCCATCTTCTCTTGGCCATATATCGCCATCCCTTCATTGTCGCTGGGTCAAAATCCTGGAATCCACTAGCTAACAGCACTGTGGGAACACTTATATCACATGGACTGCAACAGTTGAAGAAGAAGGTTCACCACCACCCTCTGAAGGGAGCTAGGAATGGGAAATAAATGTTGGCCTCATCAGCGATGTTCATATGCTGAGAATGAACACTTTTAAAAAACTTTCCTTCAGTAGTAAAGCAATCTCCAAATTCAAGCAAGGATTGCACTCTCTCTGCACCACTTGGTTTTGGACTTGTTGCCATTGGCAACAACCCACTGTCAATCATACGATGGCAGAAAAGCACAATGTGAAGCAGCATCATAATTGGCTGCAGAAGTCACCTGCTCCCTCATGCTCAAATTAATCACATTGGAAATAACTCATTGTCAAGCTGAGCATTCCATTCAGCAGCTAACTTCAAGTTAATTACTTTCAGGCTTAGACAAGCTGAAGAACAAGACAACTTGTGAGCTTGCAATGTACATCAATGGGCTATTTAGGCCATTGGGCCCTTAATCGCTTCTTAAGAGGCAATAAGTGCATTTAGAAGTTCAGCTATGAATGCTTCAAATGCCAACGCACAGAATGTAGCCTACTGACAGCTACAAGATGACATCCAATTAGATTTTAAATTATTCAAATGTGCCAGGAATGAGATCATTGAACTTGGCTGTTGAATGCAACATTATATGCTGGTGGCAGTAAACGACAGGAAAAGGAGAATGCTATGCAAAGCAGACGATATTTCCTGGAAGCTTGAATTGTTTACACTGTCATGAGGCTGTGCCCCTTTAGTATTGAAAATATGGTTTTCAAATTTTCAACCGACTGGAAATTTTGCAATTTGAAATAAGACGGAACTGACTAATTAAAAGTGCAAGGTCACCTTCCAAGGGGAAGGTGAAAGACAAACAAACCTTCAAACCCATTGAAACTCATCACTGTCTAAGGAAGAGACATTAAAATGCAAAGTGCCAGATATTGAAACAATGGTTGTGTGGGAGAATAAAATACATATACAGGATAACAAAGGGTTAAGTGGTTAAACTATATAATGGAATATTACAACGAAGTGTCCTTGAAACTAGGCCCATCCGTTTTCTCACTAGCACATAAAATAATAGACTAGTCGCGCTATCAGCTACCTTCCCAGTCTAATGGGCGCCAGATGGGTTGTGCAAGTGTCAGATGTGGTTGTAAACTAAAAGAACTATTGTATGCATGCCAAAAGATATGTACTTTTTTGCTACAACTATGTGTGCACTCTAATGCTTCTCAGAGTGCCGGCTAGCTCCGTTGTATGCTGCTGGGCCCTCCATGATATCATGATTCAATAAAGACTTCCAAGACAAACCTCCTGGGTCTGAGTGTTCACTCCGTTTTCCGCGACAAATTGGCGACGAGGATGGGATCCGACTGAAGTCCAGCAGCCTCTTAAGTTGGAGAGGTGATTGAAATCCTGGGCCGTCGGATCTCTAAAAAAGAACCCTCGCGGAGAAAGGGAGGAATAACTCTCCTAAGTTAGGGAGAGTACGAACTGCATCCTAGCTGAGAGGGGGATTGCAGTGAATTAGCATCCCAGCTGAAAGGGGGACTGCCAGTAAAGGGGTAGCTACCGACCAAAGAGACTTAAGTGACCCAAAGAATCGGAGGACTTGTTAAGGAACTCTTAAACACCAGTGAGCGCATAGGGTAGGAAACGTGCCACGCTGTTAATTGTGTTTTCTTTTCAGAAAAATGGGAGGTCACAACAGCAGAGCGGGCTCTGCCACTCCCCCCGCTTCGCAAAGTACTAAGAACAAACCGAAACCGGCGAAATCGGAGCTTAAATCAGGAACTTTGAAGATGGGTAAGAAAACGGAAAAAAAGTAGTAATAGTATACCCAGAGGTTCGAGTCCCCTGGAGGTGAAAAGTAAGTAATTTCTGTGTTTTCGTTTGTGTCCATTACGGTCCTGAAATTGTCCAATATGTTTCTGATTGGGTTAAATGGACTCAAAGTAAAGGAGAGAGCTTCCCACCAGCTGGACCTTTTAATTGGGACAGATTTGAGCGCTTATAATATGTTTTAAGGGAGGTAGATAGTCCGCTACTGAATTTTCTGTAACTTTAAAAAAAATGAATTGATCTAAGTTACAAGAGCTGTTTGTGCTGAAGAGAGAGAGAGAGAGAGAAAGGGTACCCCTAGGGGGTTAATGAGCAATTTACAAGCAGCAGCAGAGAAAATGTGAGCTTTCATCAGTTTGAAGGTCCCTATAGGTGGAGCCTTCAAGATCCCTTTATTCCCCCACTGCTACTCGAAGATTTGTTTAGAGTTAAGTTCAATATTATAGGAGTATCGATACATACCTTTATCTATGTGTTTGTTTGTGTGCAATGAAGCATTTGTATGTGAGCTTTAATGTGTTTTCTTCCCTGAATTGTCTTGTGTGTGTGTAGTTGAGCACTTTAGAGTCGAAAGCCCCATATTAGATTAAAGGAAAAGTTTATTCAAATATTCCAAAGTTTTGAGTATAAGGTTTGAGTTGAGATTTCTGGCAAAAATCATAATTTGAAGGTAGTGTAAAGATAAAATAGGGCTTGCCTTTGTTTGAGATGAACCAACCCTTGTACCACCCCCTTGTAGACTAGTAAGGAATAACCCTCATCATCAGCTTCCAAGCTGATTGGGATTAATACATACGAGTTCGTATTCTAAAATTCTGAGAAAAAGAAATTACTTGAAATTCAGAAGGATTCTAGGAAAACCAAAAGACATAAACACAAGGTCTAGATAGTTCCAATGGATAAAAAGGGGTTTCTTATGAAAGAGATGAATTAAATATGAAAGGAAATCTGCTTTCCAAAAGCACTGGAATTTGAATTTGGGACAATCTTGAGATGTAAAGTGCAATGTAATTTAACAGGTTACTTTTGAATCACTAGGATGCTATCTAAGATAAAGAATGTGTCGATAAACATACTTAAATTATAACTTGGATACAAATCATTACACATGAAAAAGAGGTTGTTTTAATTTTGTTAGTGTAAATTACAGTTCTTACAAAGTTTAAAAATTTGAGGTTTGGTTCTTGATAAAGTTCTTAAAAGGGAATTGTCATTTTAAAAGGTTTGACAACAATTGGCTCTAATTCAAATGCTGCAAGCTTTTGTATTTGTAAAGTCTGTTCCCAAAATATGAAGCTAAGCTCAAGACCTTGGCAAAGTTTGGCAGAAATCCAATTTTTGGCCAAGTTAATGAATCTGGGATAATTCTAAAAGAAAAGGGTCAGACACAATTTAGTGGGTTTCTTTTAAGACAATAAATCTTTGAGCAGAAGAAAAGGAAGCAAAACATGATTTCTGTTTTCAAAACTGTTATGAGAATACTTTATTGGATTGTAAAGTCTCTCCAGGCAACCTGAACAAGATAAGATGGTAGCTGTTGCAAGTGTAATATGGTATGAGGAAAGTAGGAGAATAAGTTAGGGAAAGAGGACATAATGTACAAACTGTTTTAAGGGAAATGAATTTGATAATCTGGCCATCAACTGAGGCATTGGAACTACACAGGGGGAGATAAGCAAAGATCTAGAGACAGAGATCCCCGTTGAAATGGAATAGTTAATATGGCCTAAAGAGTAAGGAAACATTTTAAACAATCAAGACAATAGAGAAACTGAACTCAAGAGAACCTTAGGATGATCATGGTCAGGAAAGAAAACTTAGAGGTAAAACTATGAGGAATCTGTAGTTCAGGAATTGAAATGTAAGGAGAAATAATACTTAACAACAATTTACCACAAGATGGATACAGGTAAAGGGAAAGCTGGAAAAAGGCTAAATAGATGTATTACTGATTATATTAATGAGCCTGTGAGCTACAAAAAGTAAAACCATAGGATTAACAACTTGATGACAGGCAGAGTTAAGCGGTTCCCAGAGAGAACCATCATTGGAAGTGAAGATACTGAGCCATTGAAAGATAGGATAAGAAGGTGCACTGTAGAGTTGTGTTGGCAGTTTAAGGAATTGAGGCCTGACATGAGACAGCAGCAGGAGAGAGTAAACTGGAAGGAGTGGGGGTGCCTACCCAGATGGATTCAGATCAGGGAACTCATTTCACAGGGAGAGTCATTAAAGAAATGTGTAATCTTATGGAGATTAAACAGAAATTCCATATTCCTTACCACCCCCAGAGTCCAGGGATGGTGGAAAGGATGAACTGAACTTTAAAAAAAAAACGTCAATCAAGAGACAGGGAACAGCACAATATTCTAATGTGCCGTGGGCTACCCCAAGCTGGACTGCCAGGTTCACCCCATTTGAAATGATAACAAGAAGGGCCATGCAATTACTTGAAGGCATTATCATAGGAGGTGTAGGGCCACTGAAAGGAAAAACACAGGACAATGTAAGGGAATTAAGTAGGCAATTGCATGAGTTAAGGAAGGAAGTCAGAGACTGACAGGTGACTAAGGATATGGAAACAGGCAAATCGAAAGAGAAAGATACATGACAATTGACCAAGCGGTAACCCAGAGAACGGGAGCCGATGTTAATTTCTCCACAGATCTACGATCCTGGTCGTGGGCCTATCAGTACTGGCAACAAGGTCGGGGATCATCACTGCTCATCCTGCACTGCAGGAGGAACTTTGGTACAGCATGGACAGTGCCGAATGCGACACGCAACGGGGAATGATAAATGTAACAGTAGGAGAACAAGTGCTTTCAAATTGTAGTAAGGGTTTGCTTCAGATCGAGCATGAGAGGTCCACCACTACCCAGCCACCTTCTACCTCTACTTCCACAGTCCGAGTAGAGATAATTGAAGCCCCTCAAACCACACCGACTGATCCATCTTGTCCGACTATGCATCCAGGACCGACGAATGGTTTGGTACTGGTTAATCAGAAGTTTTGCATGATAATGTACACCATGAGCTGGTACCCGTAGTCTAGAATGTATCCGGTGTCGTCCTGCCCCAATGGTACTCAACCCATACCCAAGCACTCTATACGGCTCTGACGCGCCAGTTGATGACTGAAGCAGTTCAGTTCAATGGCGAGATGCGATCAGGCTTGGGAGGGAACTGTGTTAAGCGCAGCCTGATAAGCGGTGCCACTATGATATTCAAAATAGGGACATCATTGGTTAATCCAAAGCCTGGCTACCGTGCTCGAAAGTCATGCGGGGACTATCAATAAATTAATGGAAATAGGGAAAAATATTTCAGACGAAGCGAGCAGAAATGATGTATGCAACACCTATGGATCTTGGGCACTGGAACAAGCCCGAGAAAATTTAAGACAGACTAAAGAAGGGGTAGTCCCTTTATGGGTAACTAATGAGCATCTATTGAATCTCTCACGACACAAGAATCATGACTTGACCGGTTGCCAGCTCAGGGGTTTAACATGTGTATGTAGAATGAATGTTGAATGTATAGTGAATAGTAATATGCTAATAGGCATTGTATTAGTAATACCTGTCATACCTATGTCAATGACATAACCCAGGTAAGACGCCCACAGTGACTGCTGGTATGGGACCCCAGCCATGGGGCCCATTTGTACACCTACAAATGGACTTTATACAAATGCCTAAATGTATGGAATATAATTATGTTTTAGTTCTAGTATGTTTGTTCTCGTGATGGGTGGAGGCGTATCCCACCCGACAAAATGATGCTGTTGTTGTTGTAAAATTGTTGTTCATTTTACTGCTAAAGTGATAAAGGAACTGTTGAAGGCCTTACAATGCAACCATCACCTTTCCTGCCCATACCACCCCCAGTCTACTGGAGCGGTGGAAAGACAAAATGGTATTCAGAAAAACAAACTAGCTAAATTATATGAAGAAACCAGTTTGAAAGGGCCTGAAGCTCTACCCTTGGCGCTCATGACTATGCGCTCTTACCCTAACTGTACCACCTCCCTCTCTCCTGATGAAGTTGTAATGGGACGTCCTATGCACCTCCCAGTGACCCCACCCTTGTCTGCTAGGGAAATGGACATCCACGCTATGGATGAGGGAATGATTACATACTGTATAGCGCTCACTAATTCTCTCAAGAGCTTGCATATACAGGTAGTAGAAGCTCAGAAAAAGCCCACCACTGAAGATTGCCATCAATACCAGCCCGGGGACCTAGTCCTAGTAAAGACTTCCAGGAGAAAGAACTGTTTGGAACCTCGATGGGAAGGGCCTTTCCAAGTCCTGCTCATCACCCATACGGCCGTGAAGGTTGAAGAACGTCCTTGTGGATCCACGCATCGCATGTCAAGCAGACGCTGACTTCGGACGGAAGTGCTTGTGCAAGAACTTTAACTGAGCCATCAGAATGCTGACTCTGATTTGGATCCTGTCCTGCGTGGTCCTTGCGGGGGCATGGACTACCAATTCTGCGGTTCAATGAATGCAGGCCGTAGCCTCGCAAGTTAATCGGACTAAATGTTGGATTTGTACTCATTTTCCTCTATGCAAAACAGCAGCTGAATTGCGTGAGAAGGTGGAAAGGACCCTACCTTGTGCTGCTAACAACTCGAACGGCCCTGAAGATTAAAGGGAAGGAAGATTGGGTCCACGCCACTCATTGTAAAAAAAAAACATTGCCCGGCAGTCCTATAACCGTTGTTACCAGTGAACTAATTTGCATTATGTATCGGATACTGCCTTTTGCTATATTCTGTCTTTTTGCTATATTCTGTGAAGTATACCCAAAGGATTCTCACCCCAACACCTTTTTGTCTTTATGCCGCGCCTATGCTAGACAAGCAGGACAGGACGCCTGTTGGATATGTGCCCAGACTCCCCAACATGGAGGTGAGTCAAGCACCTATCAGGCAAAACCAATGACTGAGGAAGAAGTGAAGGATCTCACAAATTTCCACACCCAGTCAGATGATGCAGAATCCAATATGTTCAAGGGATAGTTCTGTCGCTCTCCACCTGCTAATGGGTGGAACTATACAGATCATGGGTTAAGAATCAAGCCTCCTCAGGAGCCGATAAACGCCACCTGTTGGTGTTCAAACCTTGCAACCGGTACCTATAACCTGGGAAACAGTAGTTGCAAAAACACCATATCTACTAGCCCTGGTAGTTATGACCCTCAAAATCCTCTAAATGGTACGTACTGGGTTTGTGGGGAAAAAGCATACCCCTGGCTGCCTGGGATGCCGCAATTATCTTCCTTCTTTAATCAAGAATCTGGAAGTTTGGGCAAGAGCGCTACCACTCCCACCTGGAGTGGTTGCTGCTACCTAGCATATTTGAATCCCTATCTTCGCTATATAAGTAAATTAGATATTCACCCGCATCGGCGTCTACATCGCGTGACATCTTGGAATCTGAACGATTCTGGATGATTGCTATCCCCTCTTATGGAGCTGCTCGTAATTCCCGAGAGATTATCAACCTGGCAGCTGCACTTGGAAAACTAACAGTGTCTCTGCTGGATTAGGAGGAGCTCCAGTTGTCCCTCAAATGATGCGCACTGGTCCCAGTGAGGCCCACTGGTGGAAAAAAAAGCTTTATCCTGCCGGAGATCGGCCAATTCCTTATGGTTATGAACCCCCATATGATAACGAAGATACTATTCCTCATTGGTGTTAATCTAAAAGATTAACAAGGAGGGATTGTGGGAGAATAAAATACATATACAGGATAACAAAGGGTTAAGTGGTTAAACTATATAATGGAATATTACAACGAAGTGTCCTTGAAACTAGGCCCATCCGTTTTCTCACTAGCACATAAAATAATAGACTAGTCGTGCTATCAGCTACCTTCCCAGACTAATGGGCGCCAGATGGGTTGTGCAAGTGTCAGATCTGGTTGTAAACTAAAAGAACTATTGTGTGCATGCCAAAAGATATATACTTTTTTGCTACAACTATGTGTGTACTCTAATGCTTCTCAGAGTGCCGGCTAGCTCCGTTGTATGCTGCTGGGCTCTCCATGATATCATGATTCAATAAAGACTTCCAAGACAAACCTCCTGGGTCTGAGTGTTCACTCCATTTTCCGCGACAGGTTGCCACAGGCAGACCCACCTAAAACCCCTTGGAAATACACAATGGGTGAAGTATAACAGGCCAGGCTGCCGACAATACAGAGAGATTGCAAGTGACACAGGGAGTGACATATAGAACGTCAAGACAGTTTTCAGCTGAGGAAGTAGGTTGAAAAGCTGGACTCTGTCCCTCTCTCTTTTGTGGAAAAAATATGTGTCACCTAGTTTGAGAAGTCAACTATCAGAAACCGACCTACTGAGATCTTGCAATAATTGCAACATCTTCTGAATCTGACCGCATCCAAGAAATCAGTCAACCTAAATCTGCCCAACGTTTAAAAGTTACACTTCATGGAAAATCAAAGGATACTTAACCATATTTATTTTTAAACTATTTTTATTGGAATCTAACATCCCTTATTTCTGATACCTATGTGTAAGACATCATGTTTTCTTTTAAATTTTGTTTTCTCGGGTTTAGTGGTGAATGAATTTGCTCTTTTTTTTAACTCAAAACAAAACTTGTTTGATTGGCTGCTTATTGCTCACTGCTTAAATAGTTAAATACATTCTGATTTGGAGAAGGCATGTTCTCATAAAAACGAAACCTAAACCTTTGTTGTGACCAACTAAGGAGGTGGAACAGAGGGGAGCCAGGTCACCTGGTCATAACAACACTCATTAAACAGTTGAACAGACATACAGGTGCACTTGCTTAGCACATATTCTGTTCTTCCAACCACAAGTAGCTGCAAAGAAACTTGAACCATGATAGCATATCGAGTTAATAAAGCTTGTAAAGCTCCCCAAAGCTCGGATTTCCATAAGTAAAACAGTGTAAGAGATAAAAGCCGATTAATAAGAAATGTTCTACATCACAGGAAAATAAAGCTCTGACTATTCCAAAGTATATCACATCTTTTGTCCCTCCTTCATCAGATTTCCAAATGTATTTGATCCTTCATGGCACATTGTATATCCATCTGAATGTACTGACCAAATCCAATGCTAAATCAAAAGATTGTTCTCCTATTTTTAATTTAGCAACCTTCAAACTGTTTTCTTTAATCAATGAAAAGTTAACTGATGAGCAAATGACAAAAACATAAGCAAACTCACCAAGCAAAAAGAAAAATTCCTCTCATCTGACCAGTATCTACAAACATTGCTTCATGACTGGCGCAGTAAGTCCTAAAATGAAATGAGATTGAAATCTAAGAATTAGTACATAATGATGCAGAAATTATACACTGGTGACTTCCCTGCTGCTGGTTAGCAGTAAATACCTGGTTCTCCGAGATCTAGGGCAGGAAAAATGGGAAGAGACCAAGTTTACTAGACGCCAACCCCACCCCCCATTTTAGGTTGATGAGGATATTTGTACCTTTTCTGGGGAGGTTGCACTTTGGCTGCACCTACAATAAGCCCAGGCCCACCTGAGCTATTCAAGCAAGATGGGGAAGATCAGTCCCATCCTCCCATCTCATTCACTGTTGTGAAGACCTGCTGCCCCAATACAGGGGCACATGAAAGACATCCAAGACCCCCACTGACAAGATCTCTGGAGGGAGGCTTTGACCAAAAGAGCATTGAATCTCTGACACTTACAATCTAATTACCTCAATTTTAATCAAAATAGGACCATCATCAGGTAGAAGGTTCTGACTTCTGAGGCGCGATTAAGGGGCCAGAGCTATGGTATGGCATCCCTTTGCTATGTACATAGCCCAGCACAGGAAATCCCAGGTATCTTGGGCCTGTCTGTTGCATGGGCAAGAGCAGGGGCAGAGCCAAGAAAACCAGCCTGCACAATTTCTGACCATTTGCAATTATCTTGTGCTTCAATTATTTCAACTGTAAAGAACTTAATTTCTAATATTAACCCTGAAACATATTAAATCATTGAAGAACTAATCAAAACTCATCATGACTTCAAAGGAAAAAAGTCCTTTAATTATGAATGAACATGATTGTGCATGCAGTAACGTCACTTTAAATAAAACACATCTCACCAGTAATCCAGCTTCTAAGGTTTATTTTCCTGTTCTTGTCGTGATCATCAATCTTCTGTTTTACCTGTGAGACAACACTGAACGATTCATTCTTTTTTTTCCCTTTATTCTTTCACGGGATCTGGGCATCGCTGCCAAGGTCTGCATTTGCTGCCCATCCCTAATTGCCCTTGAACTAACTGGCTTGTTAGGCCATTTCAGAGGGTCGTTAAGAATCAACCACATTGCTGTGTGTCTGGAGTCACATGTAGATCAGACCAGGTAAGGACAGCAGATTTCCTTCCCTAAAGGACATGAGGGAACCAGATTTTTTTTTACAACAATCGATGTTAATTGTCACGGTGACCATTACTGAGATTAGCTTTCAATTCCAGATTTATTAATTGAATTAAAATTCCACCAGTTCCCATGGTATGATTTGAACCTATGTCCCCAGAGCATTAGCCTGGGATTACTAGTCAAGTGACATTACCACAGCACCACCATCTCCTCCCTATCTATTTGTTGGATACATAATGTGAGCAGAAACCCTAAGCAACCCTTGTCCAATGCTATGAGGGACAGAGTGACACAGCACTTGGAAGACTGAGGAGGAATTTCTTCTCTCAGAGGGTAGTGAACCTGTGGAATTCTTTACAGCAGAAGGCTGTAGGGGCTGGGTCGTTAAGTATACTCAAGTTGAGATAGACAGATTTTTAATCAGTAAGGGAATCAAGGGTTATAAGGAAAAGGCAGGAAAGTGGGTTGAAGATTATCAGATCAGCCACGATCTCATTGAAGGGCAGAGCAGGCTCGATGGGCTGAATGGCCTGCTTCTGCTGCTATGTCTCATGGCCTTATGGTCTTATGAGCTGCTAAGAGCCAACATAAATGTGTAACGGGTAAGCCATATCTAACTAACCTAGTTGAATACTTTGAGGCAGTAACTAATGTGGTACATAGGGAAAGCCTAAAGGCATTATTTATATGGATTTCCAGAAGACATTCAATGAGGTTCTACAGAAAAGGCTATTGGCAAAAATGAAAGGGCATGGAATCAGAGCTCACCTATTAGCTTAAATAGGAAATTGATTTGGAGACAGGGAATAGGGATAATGGGTATGTACTCGTATAGACAGGATGTGACTAGTAGTACCCCAGGGATCTGTACTGAAGTCATAACCTTTCACCATATTTATAATTTACAGATGAAGCACATGATAAGTCACCAGGACTGGATGAGATGCATCCAAGGAAACTGAGGAAAGTAAAGGCGGAAATTGCAGAGGTGTTGGCCATCATGTTCAATTCCTCTTTAGATGTGGGGTAGCGTCAGAGGACTGGAGAATTGCAAATGTTGTACCCTTATACAAAAAATGGTGTATGGATAAGGCCAGCAAGTACAAGCCAGCCAGTGATGGGGAAGCTTTCAGAAACAAAAATTTGGGACAAAATTAACAGTTACTTGGTCAAATATAGATTAATTAAGGAAAACCAGCGCTGATTTGTTAAGTACAAATTGTGGTTTAACTAACTTGCTTGAGTTTTTTTGATGAGGTAACAGAGAGGGTAGATGAAGATAATACAGTTGATATGGTGTATATGGACTTCTAAAAAGGCATTTGATAAAGTGTCACACAACAGGCTTGTGAGAAAACTTACAGCTAATGAAATGAAAGGGACAGTAGCAACATGGATATGAAGTTGGCTGAGTGACAAGAAATAGAGAGGAGTGGTGAAGAGTTGTTTATCGAACCAGAGGAATGTTTATAGTAAGGTTCCAGGTGATAGAACCCCTGTTCTTCTTGATATACATTAATAACCTAGACTTGGCTGTGGAGGGCACAACTTCAAAATTTGCAGATGACACAAAACTTGGAAGCATTATGAACTGTGAAGAAAATGATGTTAAACTTCAAGGCAGGCTCGTGGAAGGATGGACAAGTGGAAGATGAAATTTAATGCAGAGAAGTCTGGAGTGATTCAATTGGGTAGGAAGAATAGGGATAAGCAATATAAAATAAAGGGGCGGAAGTCTAAAGCAGGTGCAAGAGCAGAACGAATACGGCATATATGCACACAAATGATTGAAGGTGGCAGAGCAGGTTGAGAAAATGGTTAATAAAACATTTGTGATCCTTGACTTTACAAATAGGAGCAGAGAGTACAGAAGCAAGGTGGTTATGATAAACCTGCATAAAACACTGGTTCAGCCTCAACTGGAGTGTTGCATCTAGTTCTGGTCACCACACTTTAGGAAGGACGTGTAGGCATCAGAAAGGGTGCAGGAAAGATTCATGAGAATGGTCCTAGGGATGAGGAACTTCAGTTATGTAGACAGATTGGAGAAGCTGGGGTTGTTCTCCTTAGAGAAGAGAAGGTTGAGAGGAGATTTGATAGAGGTCTTCAAGGAGGAGGAGAGAGGAGAAGAGGTGGAGAGCTTTAGGGAGGGAATTCCAGAACAGAGGACCTTGGCAGTCGAAGGCATGGCTGCCAACAAAGGAACAATTAAAATCAGGGGTGCTCAAGAGGCCAAAATTGCAGGAGCACAGAGATTTTCTGCTTCATTCTGTTTCTCTGAAATAATTAGCATTTCTGCAATGGCTCATCAAGTCTCTCAGACATATCCCACAAGCAGTGAAATGGTAAGGAGTGGAAGAACAGAGTAACCAGTGTCCCAGAGGAAGCCCATAACTTTACAGTGCTTTATTCCACTATCACAGATCCTGTGGAAGACTTCTTTCCTTCTTGAGAAGGAAACACAGTGAACAAATAAAGAGAAGCATGCATTGTTGACTGCTCAGAGCTAGGGACCTACTGACCAGTGATCTCTGTTGTGGCAGCATGGAAATTAGGCCTCACAAAACACGTTTACACATTAATGAAAAAGTCTTCCACGCAAGTCAATTATTCTATCTAAAATACACTGGAAGTCCAGGAGAGGCTCACTAGCTGAATCAATGTGTAGCAACTCCTTTGGCATCTGCTGCAGAGCCCTCAGTGTCACAGTTCATAGATGGAACAAATGAATATGAAAGCTGCTGCTGGAGACATTTTAACCTCCAGTTTTAAACGATGAGCTATTGGCAGCTTCAATATGATAGGAAGTAGTACAGAGTCAACCTGAGACTGAGGTTCACTAAACATAGAACGCTACTTCAAGGTAAATAAGTAGGCATGCTGAAAGCATGACTGCAGTCACTGATCAGACAACTCGCTCCCATGCTGACTGCAGAGCTGAACCATCAAATGTTCCTGAGCAAGCATCAGTAAAGGTGCCTGAAAGCAAGCAGTATGAGGCAGCCACAACACAATTGGGTCTTCGCAATGCACAGCACAAAGCTATCATCAAACACCATCAGGATTCCAGCGGCTTCTCAATGAAATCCATGAGGGAAGCACAATTTGACATTGTGCACAAGCCACCAGCATAAAAGGGGAAGAATCTTCATGAAAAATCCTAATCATGATCATGTAATACATAAGCGTTGAAACTATGGCACTGAGCTGAATTAAGCCAAAGGAAAAGCATAAAGTCAGAGGAACAGTGCAAGAAAGTGTAAGTGCTTTGTGGAAAGGATAATTTGCAGAAACGGGCTTGAGCTTTCAAATAGAACACTTCTGGAAGTTGTGTTTAATTGTGCCCATCAGTCACTTGTGCTGCATTGGTATTTTGGCAAGTACTCCTTCTTGCCACCTGCGTTAGCATGGCTTTGCCATCCCATTCTTCCAGCTCCACGGTCTTTGCAGGGTGAAGTCATGAAGGTGACAATTATTCATGGCACTGCGGAGGAGGCTGAAGCAAGATGGCCCACACCGCTCTCGCTGTCTTCAACATTGCCTCAATATCACAGTGGTGGGATAATTGTTCTGATTGCAGCATCCTGGCTATGTTGTACTTGTGCACTGCTTCTGTCCATGGAATCATAAGGCATAGCTTGAGAAGATAGCCTTAAGTTTCCCAAGAGCCCTTTCCCATTCCCCCTTGCCCCTCTGATTAGGGATGGATCCAAAATTAAGTTTTCACAGCTCGCAGTGGCCGAGGCAATCACAGGCATTATTCTGTGCTAAATCATTGTAAACCAGCTGGACAGGTATGGGTTTGTTTTTTGGACTGCGGAGACATATACAGTGAAGCTCCCCATGGTTCAGTATGAGGACCACTGCTGTTTTGGTTATGTATTAATAGCTTGGACTTGGGATTGTGGGGCACAATTTCAAAACTTGTAGATGGTACAAAGCCTGGAGGCGTAGTAAACAGTGAGAAAGATAACAAACTTCAGGGGGTTGTGGATAAGCTGCTGGAATTGGCAGGCCTGCGGCAGTCAAAATGCACTGCAGAAAAGTGTGAGGGGATGCATTTTCGTAGGAAGAATGAGGAAAGAAAATACAAGCTGAATGGTGCAATCCTAAGGGGTATGTAAGAAGAAAGAGAGCTGAGGGTATTTACGCCCATATTTTCAAAAAGAACAGATGTCACATGAGTATGGTATTTTTACATAATGAATGGTTAAGATTTGGAATACAGTGCCTGCTAGGGTGATACAGATTCTTTAACAGTTTTTGAAAGGAAAATTAATAAGTACTTGAAAGAAAAGAAATGAGGGTATATGGGGAAAGTGTGGGGGAGTGAGATTAACTGGATTGTTCTTTGAAAGAGCCAGCACAGACCCAACGGGCTGAATGGCCTCCTTCTATGTTGGTACAATTGTCTAATTCTATGAATAAACATGTTTATGGTTCATACTGGCTACCGAATTTTATGGAGGGGTACAAATAGTAACTCTGAGGCAATCAATCACTCCTGGGCTCTGGAAAAGCAAACTGTAATGATTGCAGGCAAAACCTTTCCTGCTGCCTTTACAGGTCACATGATTGTACTGACGAATCAGCCCTAAGTGCAGGTAATCTTAGGGGCAGAGCTTTCTAGTCGTGGATCTGGATCAAGCATGTTGCTTCCACAAGAGCTCTGTAAATAAAGTTATCTGTTTCAAGTAAGAAACCTGCTCGGTACCTCAAGTTTATTACAATTGGTGTCGAAGATAAATAGCTCCAACGCTGCACCTTGCCCTCATGAATGTGAGTACATCAATTCTGAAGGAAAGAAAGAAAAGTATACTCACCAGTCATGCCACTCTTGGATAGAATTGACTCATATGACTTGTCCATGGAAGACTGGAGCCAGTACATAGAGTGCCTGGGTTTTTATTTTGTGGTGGATGAAATAACAGCGGAGGAGAAGCCGAAAGCAATTCTTTTAAGTGTCTGCGGGAGCAAGACATATAACCTCATCCGTAGTCTGACGACCCCAAACGCGCCCAATTCTAAATCTTTTAACGAACTGATAGACCTCATGAAGACACATTTTCATCCAAAACCATCAGTAATTATGCAGAGATTTAATTTCAACTCCAGACCAAGGCTCCTGGGTGAGACCATCGCAACTTATATTGCAAAGTTAAAACAGTTGACTGAGCACAGCGACTTTGGAGATACACTCAATGACCAGTTGGATTGTAGGGTACATGACAACGCCATTCAGCGCCGTTTACTTGCAGAGGTTAATATTGATTTGAAGCGTGCCATGGAGATAGCGCTAGCAATGGAGAGTGCTGAGAGGGACTCGCAGGCTTTGCAGAGTGTGCAACATGGCGCCATCCTTCAGTTGGGGTGGGAACTTGCCGCCAGGTGTGGCGCAAAAAACCTGAGAGACAGCCATGAAGTTGGAAACAGTCTCTACTGCTCGAGAAACAAAAAGGCCTACTGGAAGCATCTCACCAGCAATTCAGAAATTAATTTGGTGACCATGTACCAGAAACCTGCAGATTTAAAGAGGCAGAATGCCACCACTGTCACAAAAAAGGGCATGTTACAAAGCAATACAGGGCAAAATCGAGACAGCTAATCAGACAGCAGATCAAGACGATTGAAGTGCACAATATAACAGAAGCAGAAACTGCTGATACTGATATCTATTCCCTGTACAATGTCAAAGCAGTAAAAACTGAAGCAATAACCATCACCCTTCAAGTAAATGGGAAGCCTCTAGTCATGGAGGTAGACACAGGAGCCTCGAACACAGTGGTGGGAGAGCACACATTTAAGTACTTAAGTGAAGGTACCCAGCCACTGAATCTGGAACAAACCATGGCTCAGCTGAAGACATACACTGGAGAGTCAATACAGATAAAGGGCATCACCACTGTACATGTGTCCTATAGGCAACAGACAGCCCAGCTTTCAGTGATCCATGTGACAGGTGAAGGACCAAGTTTTCTGGGCTGAGACTGGTTACAAAAAATGAAGCTCGACTGGTCAGAAATTTTTCAGGTTAGAACAGGAAAAAATCCTGAGTTGATAAAGGAATGTGACAGTGTATTTTGGCATGAGTTAGGAGAAGCAAAGGACCTTCACAGGATGCAAGGATCCCTCAGGTCAGATAAAAGCAAAATACTGTGAATGCTGGAAACCTGAAACAATGACCCCACCTTTTATCCTATTTTCAATCTTTTTTCCCCACTCCACCCCAATAAGGGCCATCTGTCACTTGTTCATGTTGTTCTTTTCAGAGGGCTTACCCTTGTCCTGCTATTATTACATTCTGCTTCTTACCTTAATGCCACTATCAGCAGTTCCATTAGCCCATACCACTACCATTAACACCCCCTATGTCCTTTTGTTCATGACATCTTTGTCCATCTCTCCTTTGCCCCCACCTATCACTGGCCCTCTATCCAGCTTCACCTGCCCCACACCCCTTAAATAGTATAAATTTCATCGCATTTTTACTTCTCTTTAGCTCTGAAGACCAATCATATGGGCTGAAACGTTAACTCTGTTTTTCTCTCCACAGATGCTGTTAGACCTGCTGAGTTTTTCTAGCATTTTCTGTTTTCCCTCTGGTCAGAGTTGGTTCCATAGGAAATTCATGAAGAGAAGCTAAACCAATGCAATGTCATTCTGAACCAACTGAAGAAACAGTTTGTAGAAAAAACTCAACAATGTTCAGTGTTCCAGGAGGAAGCCAAAAGAAACAAGAACAGACTGAAGATCTGAAGAATCAGCTGAATCAAACATAAGAGGTATTGGAAGGAAAAGTCGTGGAACTTTCCCAGATGCGAGTGGATAATGAAGCCATGGGTAACTCAACTACCAAACTGAACCAAGTTAAGATTTCACCAGAGAGAAACTTGGCCGACTGTGAAATCAAAATGAAGGGCGAGACAAGACTCTGCAGCAAACAGAAAAAGAAAAGACAGAACTCAGATCAGAAAGGCCCATTAGCTATGTCTCCAGAGCCCTCTCTGCAGCTGAGAAGGGTTATTCACAATTTGAAAAGTAAGGTTTATCAGTAATATTTGGAATAGAGAAATTCCATCAGTATCTGCATGGTTGACATTTCATCATAATGTTGGATCATAAACCATTAACTGGGTTATTCAGTGAGGATAAACCATTCTGCCGATAGCCTCTGCCAGAATTCAACGTTAGGCTTTGATTTTATCAGTGTATGAGAACACCTTTATGCACCGTCCTGGTGTGCATATTGCAGATGCAGACACACTCAGTCATCTTCTGTTACCAGGTAGCATCGTACATGCCACAGGGAGTTATATTTGTGTTGAATTTCTTGGACTCTTTGTCGGTCTGTGCAAAGCAAATGCGGAACTTCACAAACAGGGATCCAGTTTTGTCAAAAACCTGAGGCCTGGTATTGCAAGGATGGTTGAATACACCAGTCTCCGAAGAGATAAGGCCATTCCATGCCCGTAAAACTGAGTTAAGTTGTCAAGATTGAATCTTGTTGTAGTCATCGTCCCTTCACAAGGAAGAGAACCACTTTTGAAAAAGCTTCACAGTGCGCATCCAGGCAAAGCTATGTCTGGTGGCCAGGAATAGACAGTGATATAGAAAAAATGATTAAACACTGTTTCCAGTGCCAGCATCAGCAAAAGTTGCCCATTTCAGCTCCACTGCATCCATGGGAGTGGCCTAGCCAACCCTGCAATAGACTACATATAGACTATGTAGGTCCACTTTTAGATACCATGTTTTTATTGATCATCGACGCACATTCTAAGTGGATGGATGTGTATGAAATTAGGTCACCGACATAGTGTGCAACTATTGAATAGCTGCACCAATGTTTTAGTACGTGTGGCCTACCGGAACTCATTGTTTCGGATAACAGTACTGCCTTCACTAGTACGCAATTCCAGAGATTCATGAGTTTAAATGGAATTAAACATATTAAAACAGCACAATATCATTCCTCATCAAATAGGTTACCAGAAAGAGCTGTGCCAACTTTCAAATCAGGAATGAAGAAGTTATCTGAAGAAACGTTAGAAACTTGAATTTCATGTTTTCTTCTCATATATCATACGACTCCTCATTTAACCACGGGTTCAACACCATCTGAGTTACTGATGAAATGCCACCTTTATACAAGGTTGAGTCTGGTGTTTCTAAGCTTAAAGGGGAAGGTAGAGAAGGACCAGAGTAATCAGAAATTGAATCATGATATTCATAGCAAAGATCAAAAATTTACTGTGGGAGAGACAGTTTTCATGTGCAATTTTAGAAATGGACCTAGTTGGGTTCCTGGTATAATTGTCTCTAAAACTGGACCTTTGTCATACCCAGTGGAAGTGGAAAACTGGATTGTTCAAAAACATGTGGATTATCTAAGGAGTAGAGAGACACTCCAACAACCAGATATTCCGCCTATAATTGATGTTGAACTTTTAATCCCTGAGGTGACAGATCAACCAAGAATAGATATTGCTGATGTCTCTGTTGAATTACCTAATTCTGAACTTCCATTGTTTAAGATGTCCCTGATGCTGCAGTTCCTGATCATGTCGATCCAGTGGGAAAATCTCAAATTATAGAGCTACCTCCCTCTAACGAAATTAGAAAACCACCTCAGAGACTTTAATCACATGACCTGTGTATATATGTAAATGTTGTGGATTAAGATATTCTTCGTAAATAAGAAATGTAAAAAAAAATTAAAGGCTGGGGGGCTGGAATGTAGTGATTATAGGTATAACCTTTCCTATTGTCTTAAGGGGTCACATTGTACTAATGAATCAGCCCTAAGTGTGGGTAATCTTAGGGGCAGAGCTTTCTAATCGTGGAACTGATTCAAGAATGTAGCTTCTACAAGAACTCTGTAAATAAAGTTATCTGTTTCAAGTAAGAAACCTGTCCAGTGCATTAAGTTTATTACACAAACTTACCTGAGCAGATGTTTTGCTTTATCATTCTGTTGCCACTGATCACACTTGATCCTACTGATGAATACACTTATAAACTCATTGATATGACTGCACCCATCAAACTGGCAGACACTGCAGATGTCCACAATGCTAGGCTGGAAGGAGGCTAATGCATAAATTCTGGGGCCCAAGTGGCATTGTGGCTCACTGACCATATAGATGCTTTTTGATGCTATATCTCATCCTAAAAGAGATGACACAGCCTGTCTTCTGAGCCTCAGCATCCTTAAACATTCCCCTTCCATTATGTCCAAGTAGTTGTGGCCCAAGGGGCCCATCTATCACAGAAAGCTCTTTCCTGCTCTTGTTGGTCGTTTGGAAGTTATATTGCTGGTGAGCACTGAATGTAATATTCAACGGACACAACATTCAGATTTCAGCTCAAGTATGTAGCAGCTCATCTGTCAGAACAAGCAAACACAATGCAATATTTGTGGTGACACTGCATTTGTATGAACATTAGAAAAACATTGCAGGTGCCTTTGCTGAACCTTGGAATATGGTGCATTTTCCACTTGACTATCTGGTATGTTATAACTCATAAATTTAACTACCTTAATGTGCAATGACACCCTGACACCACTTCTTCAATGCAGGAATTTAACAGGCTGTGCTAAATAAGTGAGAAGTGTGCACTACAACCCATTTAGAATACTCTCTGTAACATAGCATAGATGCTATATCTGATGCTGACAGTGATTCCAATGCATACTGAACTGGCAATAAATGAACACAAGCCATTTGCTTACCTGAGTTGTGCCATTGAATGCTCGAGTGGTCCCTCAGCTTGAACTGCCTAACTCAGTGAAGGCCCTGTGCACAAGTGAAAGATCTGTTTGCTGCTCGGCTGCACAATATGAACTCTGGTCCCTGTGTCCTTCAGTGATTTACATTTGTTCTTCTTTACACAACATTTGATGTCTTCCTTACTGAGCTTCTTAGAAATGAATGAACCAACTGAAGATAATTTTTCTATGGAAGCATGAAGATCATTGATCCAGCAATAATGTGCACTAGTAGTGCATGCATACTTTCCCAGATACCAGAGGCATCAGGTAATGATTGCTATTCAAGTTCAACTGAAGAATATTAGTTGTATTCTGCTCTTATTTCAGTCATCCATCTGAAGTCCAGAAATCAGTTCAACACCATTCTTGGAATTCTGATTGGTTTGTTGGCTTTATGAGATGTCAAGGTCCAGGCCTATCTTTGCCTTTTCATGGTTGGTGGTCAATTAAGTAATATACCTAGGACTTGAGTAATATGCCTCCAAAGAAAATAGTTCAGCTACAGTAATACCTTGGCCCACAGGGGCCAATTTTACATGCTTTACTAGCAGCAGATGTGATACTACAATCAATAGAATAACTCCAATAACTCACTCTATTGGTAGGGAGGCAATGGCACAGTGGTATTGTCACTAGACTGGTAGTCCAGAGAACCAGGATAATGCTCTGGGGACCAGGGTTTGAATCCCACCATGACAGATGGCGGAATTAGAATTCAGTAAAAGTCTAATGATGACTATGAAACAATTATTGTAAAAACCCACCTGATTCACTAATTTAGAGAAGGAAATCTGCTGTCACCTACATGTGACCCCAGATCCACAATAATGTTTACTCTTAAATGCCCTCTCAACAAGGGCAATTAGGAATGGGCAAATGCTGGCCTAAAAAAAACTATCTGCTTACAGAATGAATGAACTCCAGTTAATATCTGAATAAATTATTAATCTAATCTAAGGGGGCAGCAATCATTTCTCTGCTATTGGTATTGTTACAAAGTATGATTGTGTCTGCACGTCAAGTGCCCCAGGTCTCAAACCTTTGACGAAAGCTGAAACAGGGAACCCCGGACAGTGGTGGGTCCTTGCATGCCAGTACATATCAGTAGAATTTTTTAAAAATGGCAGATTCATTTTAGGTTTCCTTGCAACACAGTTTTGCCTTTCACCCTAAGTAAGAGTGCTGGAAGATTCTGCTGCTACTTGCTTGAGTGGGATAGTGGTTAGGGAGCACTGTGTAGTCTATTGAGAATTACATTGTGTATTTTGCCCACTTGAGGCTACCATACACACATGTACCAGCGGAGGGACTCTGCTAGGAAGAGAATAATAAATAAATAATTTAACAGCCCATGCAATTCTAATTCTAAATGTCTCTGACTGAATATATAATTGTTTTGATCTTAAGAACTTCACAATGATGATAGGATGGCGAAAAATAAGAAACATTGTTTTCAGGTATGAAACTTTTAGAGATTTTTGTTTACTTTCTGCAGACAAATGCTTTCAGCATTTAAAGTTGGAAATTTGGAGACACACACAAGAGGCACTCAGCTAGGGGCTAGCATCAGGAAAGCTTGCACAATGTATATACACACACATTAACCTTGCAAAAATAAAAAACAATCTTGAATCAATATAAAGAAGTTTTATCACTGCATTACTAATTGGTATGGCATTGTCTCTGCCGAATCTACCATCTTTTGATATGCATTCAGAGCCCTCATTTGTTGGCAAAAGTGGCTGTGACATTTCGAAGGCGTGTTGGCAGACTTTGCAATCACAGATAAAAAGAGGAAAAAGGCCTTATATTTTCACTATGGAGGTGAAGAATTGAAAGATATTTTTGAGACACTTATGACCGAATAAAATGACTATGACTTAGCAAAAAATTCTCTAACAACCTATTTCATACCCAAGAAAAATAAAATACACAAAATAATTACTTTCAGATGCACTAAGAAAAAAGCAAACGAGACAGATGATCAACATTTCTTCAGTGTCGCTGGGTCAAAATCCTGGAAATCCCTCCCTAACAACACTATGGGTGTACCTACACCACATGGTCTGCAGCAGTTCAAGAAGGCAGCTCACTACCGCCTTCTCAAGGGCAATTAGGGATGGGCAATAAATGGTGGCCTAGCCAGTGATGTCCACATCCCATGAATCAATAGAAAAAAAATTGCACTGGTTTGAGGCAACTAGCAACCAAACATGACTTTGGTGATGTGGAACATGTTGAATGGGAAATCAAAACACAACTAAACAAAAGTTGTCTCTCTAGTCAATTATGCCAATAAGCGCTCGAGAAAGGTTGAAAGCTATCAGAGTTGTTGGAGTTAGCAAGATCGCTATCGCTTTCAGAGTCCAGAGCTACTGAATTTGAGGCTGCCAGAAGTAACTACCACACTCCAAGTTCAATTCCCTTGAAGTGTTCATTGCTCATGTGCCAGGAAACCACCCGCAAAGTCTTGTGATGGCTGTCATTTTAAGATCAGTTCGACTGGGTAGGGGTCACGTGATTTGTTCAGCCAATGTGTAGCTAGCGTGAGGGAATAAATTCTAGGGGAGGAGTCCCCTATAAGATAGTTGTATGAGGGGCTGGCTAGATGCAAGCAACCACAGAAGCTCTTGTGTAAATTCAGTTTGTTTTGTTTGACTAAGAAGCCTCCCAGACCGTGTTTCTACATTTGGCGATGAGGAAAAGCTATCCTAGCACTGTCTCCCACCCGCATCTGTGAGTATTGTGTTTAATCGACAACTGTGAATAGGAAATTATATTACTCACCGAGATGCCTCTTTTTGGCCGGATAGACACATTCGACTCCTCTGAAGAGGAATGGGGTCGATATGTCGAGCACCTTGGATTCTACTTTCAGGCAAATGAAATAAGGGACAAGGGGAAGCGTAAGTCGATCCTCCTGAGCGTTTGTGGAAGCCAGACTTGCAGTCTGATCCGCAGGCTAACCGCTCCAAGTGCACATGACTCCTAAGGGTAATTGCCAACCAAAACCTTCAGTCATAATGCAACGTTTTAAATTTAATTAGCAAATGAGTGCCCTGGGGGAATCGATCGCAGCGTACGTTGTGAAGCTCAAACAATTATCAGAGCATTGCAATTTTGGTACGACGCTAAGTGATATGCGACAGGATCGATTAGTCTGTGGTGCGTGTAACGATGTCATTTAATGTCGGTTGTTAAAAGAAGTTGATATTGATTTCAAACGCGTGATGGAGATTGTGCTGGCTATGGAAAGCAATGAGGCAGATGCGATAGAACTGCAGGGCGCGCAAAGTGGCGCCGTATGCCAATTAAGGTGGGAACTGGCAGCCAGCCGTGGTGCCAAATTGGCTGGAGTCACTGGAAAAAGGGATGCAGTTCCAGTAAGTTACAGAACTAAAAGATAGAGTGGAGGCAGTCCGGCAGGATGCCTAAGGTCCAATGTTATCGATGTGGGAGTAACCACACTCCTGAATCTTGTCGACTTAAGGAGGCTGAGTGCCATTATTGTGGGAAAAAAGGACACCTGAGGAGAAAATGCAGGGCTAGGTCCAGGCAGATGAATTGCCAATCCAACATGATGTTACAAGTTCACAGTGTAGACGACCCTGGGACCAGTAAGTCTGATATTTACCCTCTTTTCAACCTCAAGAATGTTAAGCTGGACCCAATCACCGTAACACTTCATGTAAATGGGAAGCCTCTAAACATGGAAGTAGATACAGGTGCATCAGTCTTTGTGATGGGTGAGCACATGTTCCAGTGTTTGAGAGGTTGTGCTCAGCCTTTAGATTTAGAGAGCACTTCAGCCAAGCTGAAAACATACACCGGAGAAGAAGTAAAGGTGAGGGGTACCACCATTGCACCTGTAAGCTATGGGCAGCAGTCTGCCCAACGACCTAGCGCCATAGCAATGGGTGAAGAACCAAGCCTTCTGGGCTGTGACTGGCTCAAGAAAATAAAGTTAAATTGGGATGACGTTTTCCAGGTGAGGACAGGGGGATTGTCAGAATTGTTAAGAAAATATGACGGTGTCTTCCGGGATGAGTTAGGCAAAACTAAGAGCTTACAAGCCAAAATCTATCTGGATCCGGAAGCTAGTCCCTGATTTTTGAGAGCTAGACCGGTACCATATGCCCTGCGTGAGAAAGTGGAAGCTGAATTAAAGAGGTTAGAAGATCTAGGTATTATCCAGCCAATTCAGTTTTCGGAATGAGCAGCACCTATCTTCCCTGTCTTGAAGCACGACAAGACCATCCGCATTTGCGGTGATTACAAACAACCCGTCATCAGGCCGCAAAGCTGCACCAGTATCCTCTTCCACGCATCGCAGATCTTTATGTAAAACTGGCTGGGAACCAGTCATGTACCAAGCTGGGCATGAGTCACGCCTACCAACAGCTTGAGTTGGATGACGGTTCCCGAGGATATATCACGATAAACATCCACAAAGGGCTTTTTCAGTACACACGCCTTTTGGGTGTCTCTTCTGCATGTGCAATATTCCAACGCACGATAGAGAGCAGGTTATGGTATACCTCGATGATGATGTGCTCATCACTGGGGCCACGGAGGCCGAACATCTGGCAAATTTAGAAGGGTTGCTAAAAAGAAGGCCGGAGTCTGCCTCAAGAAAGAAAAATGCACTTTTCAAGCTAAGGTGGTGACCTCCTGGGACATAGAGTCAATGCTCAAGGGTTACACCCTGTCAAGTAGAAAGTCAGGGTCATATGAGAAGTGCCTTCCCCCATGAACGTGTCTGAATTTAAATCATTTCTATGAGCAGTCAATTATTATGGGCAGTTTTTGCCAAATCTATCCACTTTGTGGACCCTCTTACACACCCTATTATAGAAACACCACTGCTGATCTTGGGGAACTCCTCAGGAAGTGGCTTTCAACAAGGTGAAGCAATTGCTGCAGTCTTCAAGTCTACTTGTACACTTTGACCCTTTGAAGGAACTAATACTGACGTGTGATGCCTCTCCACATGGTGCTGGGGCAGTGTTGTCCCATGAAGTGGCTGACGGCTCGGAAAAGCCGCTAGGATATGTGGCAAGAACACTATCAGTAGCTGAAAGAGGCTATTCACAAATCGAAAAAGCGGACCTATCAATAGTTTTCAGCATCAAAAAGTTCCATCAGTAACTACATGGGAGACATTTCACTATTGTTTCAGACCACAAGCCACTGTTGGGCCTTTTTAAGGAGAACAAGGCTATTCCACCAATAGCCTCTGCGAGGATTCAGAGGTGGGCATTGATCCTGGCCGCATATGAATACACCTACAAACATTGGCTAGGGGTACATATTGCGAATGTGGACACCGTGAGTCATCTGCCCTTGAGAGAAGGTATTACATGCACACCTATTCCTCAAGAAATTGTCTTGGCCTTAAACTTTTTGGATATGCTACCAGTCTGTGCGAAACAACTCAAAGCCTAGAGCAGTCGGGTTCCACTGTTATCCGGAGTGTGAGATAAAATCCTTGCGGGGTGGGAAAACGAGGCAGTTTCAGAGGACATGAAACCCTACGCCATCTGTAAACATGAACTTAGTTATCAAGATTGTATTATGCTATGGGGAGCACGAGTGGTGGTTCCTGTGCCGGGCAGGGAGCTTCTCCAGATGGAACTATACAGTGGCCACCCTGGTATCTCAAAAATGAAAATGCAAGCCAGGAGTTATGTATGGCGGCCTGGAATTGACCCTGATATTGAAAACCTGGTAAGGCACTGCCAACATTGCCAGTTGCAGCAAAACCCACCAGCCACGGCTCCACCAAACCCTTGGGAATGGCCTGGCCAGCGATGGGTCCACATCCATGTTGACTATGTAGGACCATTTACGGGGACAATGTTTCTCCTCATAATTGATGCACACTCTAAGTGGATAGAAATTTTTGAGGTGTAGACACCAACATCGATGGCGACCATCGAAAAGCTGCGACTCTGTTTTGCAACTCATGGTTTGCCTGAATTAACCGTGTCCGATAATGGGGCAGTATTCACGAGTGCCGAGTTTCAAAACTTCACCACTCTCAATGGTATAAAACACATAAAGACAGAACCCTACCACTCAGCATCGAATGGCTTAGCCAAGGGAGCTGTCCAAACTCTTAAACCTGGTATGAAAAATTATCAGGTGTATCTTTAGCAACAAGATTCTCAGGTCTCAGGTTTTCTGCTGAGTTACCGTACCACCTGTCATGAAATTATAATAATTCTCACAATATTATTGCGATTTATTGTGAAAGTAGGTTAATAGTGGGGTTTGGGTAGCTTCTGTGTGTGCGTGTGTGTGTGCGTGTGTGTGTGCATGTGTGTGTGCGTGTGTGTGTGCGTGGGGGGAGGATTTAATTGAATTGGAGACAGCTGGTCTGGAGGTTTTGACTCATCAAAAGACAGTAAGTTTGAAATGCTAAATATGTAAACATGGCTGAAGTCTTAGAACATGAGGTGAGGAGAATTTGAATTTTTAGATAAATCAGGCTAGTTTGAATTTCAAAGAGATGGTAGGATGTTACACCTAACCAGAGAAGCTAGGCCAAGCAGCGTGTTAATTTTTCCCAAAGGTTACTGATAATATTAGCACCATGAAAAGATTTATGTTATGAGAAAGGTAAAGTTCCAAAGACATATGGGAACAATGGGATTTACATTAAAAGGGAGAAACATGTATAAAGGAGAAGAGGCTATGTGTCAGGGAAGGCATTGTAAGATCTACCAGAAGTGTGAAAAACCTCCAGTATTTGTGCATCAAGCCTGCTGTCTATAGAAACCAAAGCTGGGAAAAGTCACTTTTTGAATTCCACTGTCCAGGGGACTGTGTTGACTTGCCTGGATCTGTTCAAATCTATTTTTTTACTGTTGGCTTAACAGGGGTGTAACTGGAAGCCAGCTTAATTAGGGCTTTCATGGGTTATTACAGTAGTAATTTGTAGACCTATGTATGTGCTTGAAATCTTTTCCTTTGTCAATAAATGTTTAAGTTAGTTTTTTTAACATCTCCAAAATCTGGTGGACTTATTACTTCTGAATTCAGAGCACGCATCTGGAAATAAAATACAAATTGCAGAAGCTGTGACTGCGTGATCAAATTTCATTCATGGATTTGATCCGCCTAGCACACATCATCTGCCGTGTCATAACACACCCCACAAGCAATGACAGGTGTTCCTCCTGCTGAACTGTTAGTGAAACCTTCATCTCAGAGTGAGGTTAAGTCTTGTGCTCCCAAATTTGCAGGGGAGGGTAGAGTCAAGTCAGTGCAACCAGAAGACAAGTCATGATTCTCACAGTAGGGCTAGGCAGTTCTCGACTAATGAAAATGTGTGCATGAAAAACATTAGTAGTGGTCCTAGGTGGATTCCAGGAAGGGCAGTCTCTGAGACTGGACCTCTTTTGTATCAAGTGGGGATGGAGGAATGGATTTCTTGGAAGCACGTTGACCACTTTAGGCGTAGAGAGGCACTCCCGCAGTCAGTGTTACCACCGAGTGTTGGTGAACCTGTGTGCACCAAAGATTCTGGTTGATCTGTAATAATCGTCAAGGACATCCCTGTGGAAATTCATGATAATGAATTGTCTGGGCCAAAGGAGGTACCCATTAGTGCAGTTCCAGAAAATGTCGATCCAGTAGAAGCTTCACAACTTGTCGAACTATGCTGCTTGATGCGATTTTGAAAACTACCCCAAAGACTTCATTTATAACTATGGGGTCTATTGTACGTATTGTGTAATTGAAGTCCGGGCTAGCGACATATGTAATTATTTCTAGAATTCATAAAATTCTTGGTTCAATTGTATAAAGCAGTTGTTAACTGGAAAGATTACAAAAGAGTTAAGGGGGGAGGGATGTGATAACTCACTTTAAGATCAGTTTGGCTGAGTAGGTGGTCACGCGATTTGTTCAACCAATGAGTACCTAGCGTGGGGGAATAAATTCTAGGGGAGGAGTTCCCTAGAAAATGGTTGTATGAGGGGTTGGCTAGATGCAAGCAGCCACAGAAGCTCTTGTGTAAATAAAGTTTGTTTTGTTTGACTAAAAAGCCTCCCCAGAATATGTTTCTACAAGTCTGACAAATAGGGTTGAGACTTATCCAAAGAATGTTTCCCCTGTCGTGGTGCTTACCCACACCGAACAGAGTGTCCCGCTACTGGTGAATAGTGTAAAGCTTGAGGATAACCCAACCACTTTACACATGTTTGTCACTCAGCAGCAAAATGAACTACCAAGTCCAATACCAACAGAAGGGTGCCATGTACACATATTGCTATAAATATGGTTCAGTGTAATATTTTAGAGGTCATGTTTAGTTCTAGGAAGATTAAAGTTTAATCGTAGAAAATGGGATAAATGCAACTTAAGTAGCTTGAAGACTATTACACTTAAAAGATAAAAGCAAAAAACTGCGGATGCTGGAAATCCAAAACGAAAACAAAAATTCCTGGAAAAACTCAGCAGGTCTGGCAGCATCTGCGGAGAGGAGCACAGTTAATGTTTCGAGTCTGAATGACCCTTCTTCTATTTTTACTTAGTTCTGTTGAAGGGTCATTCGGACTCGAAACGTTAACTGTGCTCCTCTCCGCAGATGCTGCCAGACCTGCTGAGTTTTTCCAGGTATTTTTGTTTTTGTATTACACTTAAAAGGTTGGGCCAATGTTGACTTAGGGGGTTAACAGCTGGAAAGGCAATAACATAAAACAGCAGGTGGGCTTACTTAGCTGGGGAATTGGAGATGATGATTCTACACTGCTTGAAACGAAATGCAGCCCAGTGAGCTGCTTTGTTTTGAGAGTCAGGGCTAAAATTAGTTTAAAAGCATTCAGTGAGTCCTGGAAGACTATATTCTCATGGAGATGGGTGGAGCTTAAGAACGATCTAGGGTTTCAATTTATCTGTTTGTGTGCTGGGGGAGTGTTCTGCAGCAGGGAAAAAAGGCAATACTACCAAAAAGGTACTGCTCAGGCTCCAGGCAGTGAAAGTGATGCTGTTAGCTGGCTCTGTGTAGTTGGGACTCAGGAGAAGTCCCAGGAGCTGTTTGATAACTTTGTTTAGTTAGGGCTCAGGAGAAGATCTAGGGAGCTGAGAAGGTGGCAGAAGGACACTGGCTCCATCCTGGAAAGGGTTGAGGCTCAGAGATGCCCTGGGAGCCTTTTATTGCTTAGTGTAGCTGGGGAGATTGGTGAAATCCAGGGGCATTGCCAGCCTAGTGAAACTAGCCAGCTACTAAAGAGCTGAAATTGTGTCAGAAGGTAGAAGCTGGAGTGCAGGCTCAGGAATCCAAGGGAACGGAGTCTCAGGAGATGAGATTGAAGCCCTGGGAGGTGTGCAGTCGTTGAGGCAGTCCGAGTTGGAGCGGCTTTGTGGGAATTCAGAGGCTTGATCTTTGAAAGTGAAAAGTTTGGAGTCCCTCGTGAGGGAGACAGAGTTTAAATGAGATTGGTTGACTCACAGTGTTTACTGACATCTGGGTGGGTTGCTGAGAAATTTGTGGGATCTGTCTTAATTGCATTTGCCATTTATTGTACAGAGTAGTGTGTTCGACCGCAGTTTGCCTGTTAATTCACGTATATCTCTTAGTAACCCTGAATAAGATATAAGTATGAGATAGACTACAAAAATTGTCCTTACAACAGTGACAAACCACTGAAAGTTCTCGGGACTTTTGAAATGCCGGTCTTATTTAAAGACACCAGAGTGAATGCGGTATTCTATGTTATGACTAGAGCATGTGAACAGGAGAATGTGTCAGAGATGCCATCTTTCTGCTGTTCTGTCTGCTTTCTCAGATGGATGGAAAAGATTCCACGGCATTGTTGGAATAGGAGCAGGTGAGATCTCTTCTCAGTCCTGTCTAATATTTAATCTTCAAAGAAGATTATCTGTTGATTATTATATTGCTGCTTGTGGGAGTTTGCTGTGCACAAATTGGCTGCCCTCTTTCCTCCTTTACAAGAGTGCCTACACTTCAAAAGTATTTCATTGTCCGTAAGGCACTTTAGGATTTCCTGAGGTTATGAAAGGAAATAAATAAATCCAAATCTTTATTTCCATATGAGACATATGGAGTTAAGCCTACAGCATCAATAACTCAATCACAGAACAAGTACCTCTATTTGGAGGGGTTCAGCAATATAAAAGTGGTCATTAATGACCCTTAGGTTAATTGCAACAATAGGGTTCCTCACATTATGGATGATAAAAAAAATGGGGAGCACTTTTTATTTCAATTTACATTAATTTAGAAAATTCTTACCAGTTGTATTGTAGGTGTTGTACTGATCTAACATTGTGTCTGAGGACGTTTAACAATTTTGACTTCATGCATTATCCGATGTTCTATATATTAATATGGCAAATGCCGTTCAACGACGTGGTCAGCACAGCATTTGGCTGTATATAGGCACCAGAAGGAGAAAATAGGTTTGGTACATTAGACTTCAGGTGCACTGCTGGAAGGTTTTTTTTCTCTTTCACAGGATGTTGGCATCACTGGCAAGGCCAGCATTTGTTGCCCATCCCTAATTGCCCTTGAACTGATTGGCTTGCTGGACCATTTCAGAGGGCAGTTAACAGTCAACCGCATTGCTGTGGGTCTAGAGTCACATGTAGGCCAGACCAGGTAAGATGGCCAATTTCCTTCCCTAAAGGGCATTAGTCTTATGACACTGAACAATGGTTTCATGGTCACTATTACTGAGACTAGCTTTCAATTTCAGAATTATTAATTGATTTCAAATTCCACCAGCCACTGTGATGGGATTTGAACCCATGCCCTCAGAGCATTAACCCAGGCCTCTGAATTGCTAGTCCAGTAATGTTACCACTATGCCATTGAATCCCCTTCACACTACAAATAAAATCTAAATGTAGAAGGTATTCAAACACAATACACATGGCTGTGAAAAGTGCAATCACCACTGACGAATGAGAAGTGACAGTCAGATTTTACGGGTGGTGGTGTGGCCTTGGGTGGTCCACCCAGCTCCGCCCCAATTGAGGCTATAAAGGGCCATTTCATGGCCTGGCTGCAGTTGTTCGGACAGCATGAGATGATGGGGATGGGAGTTGGGTGGGTGAAGCCAGGGAAGGTAGGCTGCTCATGCCTCAGGTGGGAAAGGGGAGGGATGCCTCCATCATGGCCTCTCTTAGGTTATTGTGTGTGCCCCTGCACTCTTCCCATTAAGGTGGGCAATGGGGGGTTGGGGTGCAAAGACCAGGCAGGGAGGGGACATGTGAGAGCAGTGCAGGGGGCCCCCAATCGCAAAAGTGCTGAGGGGGGTGGTGTTGAAGGGGGAACCTCCCTCCCTGCTTTCCCACACAAGGCCCCCTCCCAGCCTGGCCTTTGCCCCCAATGCCACCACCGCACCACCCCCACCTCCCAACCCCAACCCCCATCCCAGTCCACCATCACCACTCCTCCTTCAGCATCTCTCAGTAAGATGGCTAGCAGCTCTCGGAGGTGGGACATCCTTTGCTGGTGGCCTCCCCACATGATGGTGGGCCCTCCCAACATGGACAAAATGCTTGCAGGGGCAGGAAGTGGATCTTAATTGAGCCTTTAAGTGGCTTAATTGTCCACCTGGTTCCCCCTATTGGTAATATGCTGTGCGGAGGGAAGATGTAGGGCTCCTCTCTCGATGCCTACCCCGGCCTTATCGCCAGCCCTCTCACCTTCCAGCCCCCTCGCCAAAGGGCTGAAAAAAATTTCAGCTCTTTGTCTTTGACAGGAGAAGTCCCTACAGTGCTGAGCCTTTCCAGTACAGCTAAGTGTTTGGCATGCTATTGGTCAGAGAGGAGTGCACTCCACCCTCTTCATCTACCGACTGCAACATCGATTCCACCAGGGATGCCATCTCTTCTTCCTCAACTTGCTCCTGTGGGTCCACCCTTGCAACTTGGAGCTGGGGCACTCCTCTATCTGTAACCGCCCTCCCTAGCATTATACATCTTTGCCCCTGCAAGCTGTCCGTCTGAGCAGCAATCCTAACTCCATTACCTTGCTGTACTCCCACAACTCCCTTCAAGGTGAAAGCTCTGGAAGAAGATCCAAAAAGGAAGTTGGAGAAATGAGATGCAGGTGCTGGGAAGGTTTTTCTCACGCTCTCATTTGGAAAGTTATTTATAGTGCGATCTTGTCAAAATCCTTCTGTAATCATAGGCTTTTGAACTTTGATTCAGACATTTTTCACACGAACACTGATCTACTTGTGAAAGCTCCAATGTGTTCATTTTAGCCTCTGAGTGAAAGTGGCAGGCTTCATACAAATTCATGCAAATTCACTTTGGAAGTATTTTTGGCAATGTTAGAGTTTTAACATGACAAAGAATTTCCAAACAGCAACATTTCACACAATCAGTGTGTGAACTGTCTTTCCTTTCACATCACACACTACAGCACGTTCTTGATGTAACTGGAAACTGTTACTTCCTGATTACAGCCTACATCCTGATACTTTCAGTTTCAATTCAATTAATAGCATTCACAATTCAAAAACACATGAATAAAAGGTGGCAATTTGGGCACAAGCCAGGACAGATGAGAATTTTTTTTTAAAAACCCCGGAAATTTCAATAAGCTTCTTCTGTTCTGTAAGCCTTGGATAGAGTACTTTGCCACATCTTACTATTGAATGGAAAGGGCCATTATGTATAATGCCTGAAAAGTTCTAACTCAGATATATTAGGTAATAGAAATATACGATGTACCCATGGAAACATGAGCCAAGAGTTCCGCTTTTGGCATAATCAGCAATCTGGGCACAAACTGTGCTTCTTTTGGGAAGCGTTTTCTCCTTCCATTTTCGGCTCAAATTCATTTGCGAATATAAAATCTGCCATGAATCGGTGCAATTGGGCAGCATGCTTGAATGTAATTTTTTAAAGGTTTACTTTTTGCGTTAAAAATGTGCCTTGGTATACTTAAGAGTAGTAACTTGGTGTAGTTCGATTAATATGGCTGAAAATGCATTTATTACAGAAAATAAGCATTTTAATTAGAATGCCTTGTCCACCGCTTGTGAGTAACTAGATTTTAAGTAACTGCAAATGACTTAAAAAAATTATGCAGAACCATTTTCTAGTCACCCATTGTCCTCAACCGTGGCAGTCCCATTTCCCACACTTATACTCTCACCCCTTCCCCTCTCCCCCTGAGCCATGATAAGGTTCCACTTGTTTTCACTTTCCACCCCACCAGCTTCCATACTGAACTTATTTCCGCCACCTCCAGCATGATGTCACCACCAAACTCATCTTCCTCTCTCCTCCCCTCTCAGCATTCCGAAGGGACTGTTCTCTTCACAACAGCCTGGCCACTCCACAATCACCACCAACGCCTGGTCTTATTCCCAAGGAAGCTTTCCATGCAAGTGCAAGAGATGCAACAACTGCCCTTTTCTGTCCTCTCCTCACTGCCCAAGGGTCCAAATATTCCTTCCAAGTGAAACAGCGAAACATGTCGGCTTCTTTCAATTTACGATACAGTATTTTCCACTCCAAACACAGATTGGTGACTGCTTTTCTTTCACATCACACACTACAGCACGTTCATGATGCAACTGGAAACTGTTACCTCCTGATTACAGCCTACATCCTGATACTTTCAGATTCAATTCAATTAATAACATTCACAATTCAAAAACACATGAATAAAAGGTGGCAATTTGGGCACAAATCAGGACAGATGAGAAATTCCAAAAAAAAAGACATCTCCATTCAGTCCACTAGCGTGATCCTCCACAGATGCTGCCAGACCAGCTGAGTATTTCCAGCATTTTCTGTTTTTACTTCAGATTTCCAGCGCCCGCAGTATTTTGCTTCTGTATTCATTTATCAGTGACATTGGTTTACAGTTTTAGCAAAATTTAAAACATTCAAAATATGATGTTAGTGTCCTTGCTCCTCAAAAACACTTGATTTTAGGAGCCTCCTTAGAAGCAATTGTGGAAACTCACCATGGTGATTAATTTGATCTGAGGGCTTGGCCGGTTTTGTGGATGAGCCTGGCTTTTGGCACAATTTTTTTTCAAAGCAGCATAATTTGAACAGCATTCCACATCTGTAATGGACTCCTTTGATTTGCTTCCCGTGAAAAATTGATGGTTTACATTCAAAGACCATGGAAACAATTTGTTGCTACAGTTCAGAGCGAAGATGGTGTACAATGTAATAATATACAGGCTTCCTCACAGGCCTAAATGTACATTGGATTCATCATCAATATTTTGTGTTGATTCTTATTTAATCAAAGAAGGTATGATAGCATGATACTGTGCTATCAATCAAGAGGCTTGGTCTGATAATCCAGAACAGATGAATTCAAATCCCACCATCTCACACAGTTTGAGAATTTAAATTAAATAAACTGGGAAACAAAAAGGCTGGCTGAAGTGAAAATAACTATGAAGCAGTCAGATTGTCGTGAAAATCCAATTGGTTCACAAATGTTCTTTAGGGAAGAAGCTGCAATCCTTACCCACTCTGACCTATATGTGAATCCAGTCTTATACCCAACATAATTGTCTCATAACTGCCCTCTGAGATGACCTGTCAAAATATTCAGCTGAACCACTCCAAAAAACTATCACTATACAAGCATTGGATACGGGTATTGCTGGCAAGTTTAGCATTTATTGAAGAGCCATCATAACCTGAAACGTTAACTGTTTCTCTCCAGAGATACTGTCTGAACTGTTGTGTATTCCCAGCATTTCCTGTTTTTTTTAATTTCAGCATTTATTGTCTATCCCAGATTGCTGTTGAGAAGGCAGTGATTGTTACATTCTTCTATTTGTTGCAAATATACCAATCATATGACAAGGATGGGTAAAACAATAATGTGGGTTCTTAATTTGAAAATAAGACTATGTGCATATACTGTTCACTGCATGGCTGTGTAGACACATCTGACCTCTAATGCTACTATATTCTGAGTACAAAGTCATGGGACACCTACATCACATCCTGTCTCAGTGGTAGTGATTTACACCAGTTTAAGGTACACACCTTAAAGGTACATGCGCATTATATCACAACAGTGGTGAACAATATCAGTGCAAAAATAAGAGTGAACCACATTGCTGTATGTCTGGAGACATGTATTAGCCAGACTGTGTAAGGACAGCAGATTTCTTTTCCTAAAGAACATAAAAGAACCAGGCAGGTTTTAACAACATTCCAATAGTTACATGGCACCTCTTTGTCTTTTTGTCTATGACATCTTTTGGTTATCTCCACCTATCACTGGCCCTCTATCCGGCTCTACTTGTCCCACCCCCACTTAGACCAGCTTATATTTCACCTCTTCTATTTTTACTTAGTTCTGTTGAAGGGTCGTTCGGACTCGAAACGTTAACTGTGTTCCTCTCTGCAGATGCTGCCAGACCTGCTGAGTTTTTCCAGGTATTTTTGTTTTAGCTAGGTCAACTGTTGGTTAGAATTAAATCATTCATATATCTCATGACTCATAAAAGAATATGAACAGTGACAATTATGAATTGTGAGATCCAGTCTGACCAAGATCTGCCCTTTTAAGCAAAACTTAAATTCTGATTCTACAACAGTGCTATTATATTGAACATGATTGCAGTTGCTTTAATATGTTTGGTGACTAATTGGAAGAAGGCAGGGCCTATAATAATGGACTATGGATTATCCCTCCAGAACTTTGTTATATACTCATTCATTAAAAGGACATTAACATGAAACAAATGCACTGTCCAAGATACAATTACAACCTCAGGAACTAAGCAGGGTTAAAAAAGTGTCCTCTTAAAGAAAAATGGGGCAATTTCAAGGCAGCTATAATTATTCTATAGATTTTATTAAAACTCGATGAGTCCATAGGTGTTTTAATGGGAACGTTAATATGCAATTCGTCCTCAGTAATGGATAAGCATTTTATTGCGTGTGGTGCTAATGGATCAGCTGGAAGACTTGGAACTGGTATGTAAATGACCTGAAATGTGCCAGGTTCCTAATGCTCACCCATGTAAGATAAGATTTGGGTGCCTTCTGCCAGGCTATTTAGAAAAGCTACCTTCATTTTAACTGATTGTAAAGCAATAACAACAAAGTGAAAAGTAACAATATCAATGGCAACACTTCAGCTCGGCGAGCGGGGTTGGGGCCTGCTTGCCGACACGTAAAATGACGTGCGGTGACGTCGGGCGTGCATCATTCTGATTTTCAGTTTGGCGGGCGGGCAATGGAGTCAGCTGCATGCTTGCCAAACTGTCAAAGGCCTATTGAGGCCATTTAAAAACTAATTAAACTACTTAACATAGCTGCCCGTCCAATAGTAAGGTTGGCGGGATGAGGTTTCATGAATGATTTATAAGTGAAATAAAGGTTTTCATTAAAATTCATAGGCATGTCCCAGCTCATGTGACACTTTCACATGAGGGAACATGTCCTAATTTTTTTTTTCTTTACTAAAATTGTTGAAACTCAAACTGATCTCCCTGAGGCAGCTCTGTACCTCAGGGAGATTTCTGCACTCTTTCACGTGAAAGAGTGCAGGCCCCGACTCAGCCTACTCCTGCCACCCGCACAGGCAGCATTCAGCGCTTCCGGGCGCGTGTCACGCGGGGCGGGCCTTATTTGGCCCACCCAGGTAAAATGGCGGCATGCCCGATCAACTGTGCGCCTGCCCGTGCCCGGTCCTGCCCAAACCCCCCCGACGGGGAGAAAATTCTCCCCATAATCATCACAAATTTCCCCTTAGAGTCATGTACCATCCTGACTGGTTATAAATCACCATTTCTTCATTTTTTCCCTGGGTTAAAATCCTGAAATTTCCTGTGTAACACCATTGTCCCTCACAAGATCAAGAAGAAGGGTCACCAGCACCTTCTTGGGGCAATTAAGGATGGAGAAAAACTGTGTCTTTTTCAGTGTCACCTACATCCTGAGAAAAATCAAAAATAGCAATACCAAACAAAATGGCAACATATACAATGAAATATTTGTGAAATTAAAATAAATAATTAAATAATTGAATTGCCAATTGCATGTTGGTTTATAAGGTAATTTTACAATCTCATTGATTTTAATAAATTTCTTTTTGTTTCTTTTCCACTTCAATGTGACAGAAACCTCCTCCAGCTTTTTAAAAATAAATTATAAAACAAGTATTTACTCTGAAATAGTCGTAAATCCTTCAACAGAACAAACATTGAAGATTTTATTGACTGGCTGTTTGCAACCACCAAAGCAAATATTTGGATCTGTGCACAAATTTCAGATGCTATAACAGGTGGTGAGAAATGATTAGCAAAACATTATGGCCAAGAATTTCTAGTCTCCGGATAGTTGGAAAGTAGATGAACCCCCAAGACTTGCTACAGAACCCTTCAGTAGTCCCAACACAAAGACTCCGTGGGAATTGTCCTGGAAGTTTGAACTTCTGATGGGCAATTCCCCTGCTTTCTGGGTCCCTCCAAAAGTCTAACTCTGAGTTAGAGTTGGAAACTGCTGACAGTTCCAACTTACTTATCTGGATATTTACCCAGAAAATGTTGGACAGATTAAAAGCTGGTCTAACACCTAGGTAACTACAGAATTGACAGCCCAATCAGCTACCCCCTTGAACCACTGACTCCCCCACGACACCCCTCCACCTCTGACATCCCTCGACCCAATCTGACCAGCCCCACCACCCAACTTTCCCTGACCCCCCAAACCCTCGACTAATGCACACCATTTTGCACCCCCTGACTCCTCCAAATCTCCCCTGACCTTCCAGCTCCCTCTGACCAGACCTGACTAGCCCCCACTACCCGACTCCCCACCCCCGACCCCCCTGACTCTCCCTTGACTTGACCTGACCTCACCATCCCACCCATCTGCCACCCTACCCACTTATCCACTTACCTTACCCATCCTATCCCCATATACATCCTACCCCCTTTCCCAACCTATTTCTTTACACACTTACCTTCTCTCTGCAGCTTTTCAAAGAAGCTTTGGGAAGCTTAAACTCTTTAACTACCAAAATACGGCAGCTAGTGCCATAAAAAGAGGCTGCGGTTTTTGCGCAGATTCTCTCCTCTGCTCCCTCCGAGGTTTCCTTCACCGAGTGAGTTTGGAAGGATCCTCCAGTGGAAGACTACCCTAAAAAATCAGAGAAAGGTAGGTGTGTATTCTTTTGTCTATTCAGGATCACAACTAGGGGTTGTCACCCTGAACAGAAGATTTGGGCCTATGTTGCATTGTTTGAAATTCCTTATGAGTTCCTCTCAATGAAACGTTGAGGACATTAAAGGGAGACAGGCAAATAAAATTAACATGTTGAAACATTCTAGTGGGCAATAGCTGGGTGATCGTGTTGGCTCCATTACTTTCATTCAAGCAGGACAAAAAAAATAATGATTCCAATTTATTGTTATAAAAAGGGAAGCTTACCCAAGTCAATGGCTATTTATATTCAAATCTTATAATTCAAAATTACACTTTTCTCCACAGAAACAAACGCTCAGACATTGATTTTGTTCTGCATTGGTTTTGCAGTGGTGGATGAATAGGAACAGGTTACATCCCAGGCATGTTTTCTTGTTTAAAAAGGTACTAGCATTGTATAGGCAGCACCAGTGTCTTTAAAATGATTTCTAAATCATAAGTACAGCTAATTACAACTGCTGCAAAGATTCTCAAATTCAGATGAGTGCGTTTTTGCCATTGTGAAAGAAACAAATCTCCCTTATACCCAGAAGACGCTATGGGAGAAATTATACTCTTCACTTCACGCAGACCAGAGGGGAGGAGAAATGTGAGTTGCCTTTACTCATGAAGCTGTCAGAGATCTAGCTGTTGTATTCCAGTTGGCAAAGTGAGAGGGAGGTGAATGTCGACCAGGAATACATCACAGGCGGTATCACGTTGGCCACCTGCTACCTGACATATGCTGAATATTCGGTTGCTATAGAAATAATTATCAGGTAGGGCATAAATGGGCAGCAGTCGTGAGACAGCACCCTTTTTGTCCCTGGCCAAGTTGAATGTTAACCCCCACCCCCTACCCCAGTTGTCTATGTGGAACTGAGGCATGAAAATTCTTGAAATCTTGAAGCAGTCTAAATTTACTGTGAACTACTTCCACCTAAAATGCCCAAAATTAAAACCACATCAACTGCTCCCCTCAAGTGATGCATGCTCCTGTCTTCCATAACCAGTCATGTATTTTTTGTTCCATTTTATTTGCCATGGGTTCGCTTTGAAAGATAAATTTCCACAAAATTCATGGTTTTCAACTCCTGCTAGCCCTGGGCATTATACTCACATTATCTTTCTGTCCTCACTTTATCTGTCTTCCCATAGCTCCCAGCATTTCTCCTTTGGTTGTGATAATATGTTTAAAGATAAATATATATAATGCTTACAAGGTGGTTGGCACATTTAAAGAGGCTATAAGCAAAACCACTGAGTTTGCGATTGCCACAGAAGAGAGTGAAATCACAGACCACAACACCCAAACAGAAGCAAAACTCTCTGACTCTCAAATAATAAATTTGAGGTTTGATTGATTTAATTCCTGTAACTCAGCAGCTCCGATAATAAGAGTCAATGTGCAACTGAGCCCTGTTTACTGAAAGAAAGAAGCATTAGAAATAGTCGCTTGGTAGTACAGAACTTGGGGATTGCTGAATAAAGCCACATGCTGTTGAAGCTTTTTGTTACTCATCAAGACAGGTGCAAGAATACCAAATTTCAAAGGGAACAACAACTGCTACTGCATGAGAAAAGGGTGCTGATTGGTTGGCATTTTGACTCTGAAGGCATGGTCACGGAGAATGCAGCAGTGAGCTATTATCCTCCATGCTTTTGTTTAATACAAAATAAGCGCAATGCCTGGACATGTTCCTTTTGCCTTCAGTGGACAGGTTCCCATGGAGAAATCTATGTAGCTTCTAGCAAGCGTAAGTGAGCCACGTTGCGAGCCGAACTTATAATCATAAATTGGCTGTTAGTGTAATTCTTAACACAATCAAGATTGTTCAGCAAGTGCTGTCCAATTGCAGTATTGCATCTAATGTTAGACATTATGTTCTGAGTTTTGAAAGCACGAGCTGGTTGAGTATGGTTGGTACTCTGCCTCTGGTAAACAGCCAAAGGGACGTGCTGTTTGACACAATCCACCAGTCATTGGGACATCCGGCCTATGTACCTAGCATTGCACCACTATGTAAATTCATGTACCACATTCCTCTATCATGTGGTAGGCAGAATATCCTTTTAGCTTGACAGCAGCATTCTGTTAATGGAAAATACTACTCATGTCGTTACCATGTAGTACCGGCATGAAACAGCTAGCTTCACCTGTTGCTCAACTTTTGATATACCTCATGCTTCCAGGGTAATTTGAGATAGATTGGGCACTTTTCAGGTCTGAAAGTAGTGGCCTTTGTCCCATTTGTGAGTATGCACTCAAGTTAATTACATAGGTCAGAAGCTATGAGTGCAACTGAAGTGCACCAATTAATTTTGACTTCCAGATTCCACATCTCCAAGCTGCACAGTAGATGTCTCCACATGGCACAATTTCGGCTGTAGTTAAAGAAACAGTGCACAAATAGAAGTTGTAAGTGTTCAAGATATATGGCGAACATGGAGCAAAAGCAGCATCCAGACTTAATGATACATCCCTGGAATTACTGTTGGGTGCAGATGGAGCAGTCTTTGGCTGGGCATTCAGAGCCTTTGAAAGCCAGAGGTCAACAGCCGAAAGCATTTTAGCAGCCAGTAAGGCAGGGATCTGAATGGCCTATATAAACCTCTATCAAAGCCACAAGGTATGCAAGATGTAAAAGTGGTAGGAAGTGTAATTTGAAGAAATTGTAGCTCATCAAGCATATGCACATGGGTGTTTTACAAATTGTTATGTTGTTAAGTTTCCTTTGTTTATAATGCCACATACAATTTGTTGGTTAGCACCATTTCCAGCTATTGCTCATTATTGCGCCCCAAATGTCAACTGCCCCTTTCACTTGTTTTATGTTGAATGTCAATGCATAACAGGATTGATTAGCAGAAGTGTGGTTTGAAAGATTGTTTAGTTCAAAGGCAAGTGGGTGCTGGGAGTGGGGGATGTGGGGGGTTGGGGGGGGGGCGCAGAGTGGAGGGTATATTGGTGGTGGGTAGTGGTCCTGGTAGTGGTACTGAAGTCTGGGATTTAATCTGTGATGTTTCACATGAGCTGAATCTTTGTGATATGGTCTGGCAGCCAAGGAAGTGATTAATCTGGTATTGGTCCCCTATCATCTTCCCCCTCTTTCTCCAAATTCTCCTCTTCCAAAGATGAGTAATGAACCCTGTCATCTTCTTCCACTTGCAATCCACTCTGCTGTGCAATGTAGTGCAAGACACAGTGTTGTCATTTTGGATACATTCATTTGTGAGCATTATATTTTGCCTCCAATCTAAAACACATCTTCACCATTCTGGTGGCTTGCATGATTGCGCACCTGGTGGTTAGGTAGCTCTCATAGTGCTCCTTCAGTACATTGGTAGGTGTCAGCTGTGGCTCAGTTCATAGCACCCTCGCCTTTGAATCAGAAGGTTGTGGGTTCATGTCCCACTCCCGGAAAACAAGAACTGTGATTGTACTCAAAAGAGTTGCAATCTGTGACTGTTGATAACTCAAAAGAATTTTTTTTTCAGTACATTGGTGGTGTTCTTCACAGGTGTCATGAGTCAAGTATGAAAGGAGTGTCACTTGCCTTCCATGAGCCAATTCTTAAGTCTGCTTCCTAGAATGAAAGGGCCTAAACTGTTGGACTGCCGCAGTATGAAGACATGGTGACAGCTCCCAGGAAATCTGACTCAAACCTGCATGAACTTGCTCCTTTGGTTGCACAACAGCCATGTATTGATGTCAGCATATCCCTTGTGGTTTTAAAAATGTTGTTGAGATGCTCGCATTGTCGAGTCAATGCTCTCAATGGCACCCTGTACCTGGGGGAAATCCAGCCAGAAAGGTGAAAGCAGATTTCCACTTTCTGGTGATTGTCCACACAGGGAATACTTACAGAGGTGTTGAACCTGAAAACAGCCTATCCATGGCATAAAAAAAAACAAAACAAAAACAGAATTACCTGGAAAAACTCAGCAAGTCTGGCAGCATCGGCGGAGAAGAAATCAGTTAACGTTTCGAGCCTCCATGGCCCTTCGGCAGAACTGCAGCATAGTTTCAACAAGGGAGAAATATAAATTGGTTTAAGGTGGGTGGGGGGCGGGGGGGAAGAGACACATTGAGGGTGTGGTGTGAGCAGATAATCAAAAGATGTCAGAGACAAAAGGGTCAAAGAGGTGTTGAAGGTGGTGGTCTTTGTCTGAGAAAAGTGCTAATTAAGAATGGAAGACAGGATATTCAAAGTACAGCTCTAGTGGGGGTGGGGTGGAAAGACTAAAGGTTTTAGTTTTAGATTTAGAAATAATGGAAATAGGTGGGGAAAGAAGAATCTATATAAATTATTGAAAAGAAAGCGGGTGGGGGGGGAAAGGAAACGGGGTGGGGATGGGGGGAGGGGGAGTTTAAGATCTAAAGTTGTTGAATTCAATATTCAGCCCAGAGGGCTGTAAAGTGCCTAGTCGGAAGATGAGGTGCTGTTCCTCCAGTTTGCGTTGGGCTTCACTGGAACAATGCAGCAAGCCAAGGACAGACATGTTAGCAAGAGAACAGGGTGGAGTGTTAAAATGGCAAGCGACAGGGAGGTTTGGGTCTTTCTTGCGGACAGACCGCAGGTGTTCCGCAAAACGGTCGCCCAGTTTGCGTTTGGTCTCTCCAATGTAGAGGAGACCGCATTGGGAGCAACGAATGCAGTAGACTAAGTTAGGGGAAATGCAAGTGAAATGCTGCTTCACTTGAAAGGAGTGTTTGGGCCCTTGGACGGTGAGGAGAGAGGAAGTGAAGGGGCAGGTGTTGCATCTTCTGCGTGGGCATGGGGAGGTGCCATAAGTGGGGGTTGAGGAGTAGGGGGTGATGGAGGAGTGGACCAGGGTGTCCCGGAGGGAACGATCCCTACGGAATGCCGTCAAGGGGGGTGAAGGGAAGATGTGTTTGGTGGTGGCATCATGCTGGAGTTGGCGGAAATGGCGGAGGATGATCCTTTGAATGCGGAGGCTGGTGGGGTGATAAGTGAGGACAAGGGGGACCCTATCATGTTTCTGGGAAGGAGGAGAAGGCGTGAGGGAGGATGCGCGGGATATGGGCCGGACACGGTTGAGGGCCCTGTCAACGACCGTAGATGGAAAACCTCGGTTAAGGAAGAAGGAGGACATGTCAGAGGAGCTGTTTTTGAAGGTAGCGTCATCAGAACAGATGCGACGGAGGCGAAGGAACTGAGAGAATGGGATGGAGTCTTTACAGGAAGCGGGGTGTGAGGAGCTGTAGTCGAGGTAGCTGTGGGAGTCGGTAGGCTTGTAATGGATATTGGTGGACAGTCTATCATCAGAAATTGAGACAGAGAGGTCAAGGAAGGGAAGAGAAGTGTCAGAGATGGACCATGTGAAGATGATGGAGGGGTGGAGATTGGAAGCAAAATTAATAAATTTTTCCAGGTCCCGACGAGAGCATGAAGCAGCACCGAAGTAATCATCGATGTACCGGAGAAAGAGTTGTGGGAGGGGGCTGGAGTAGGACTGGAACAAGGAATGTTCCACATACCTCATAAAGAGACAGGCATAGCTGGGGCCCATGCGGGTACCCATAGCCACACCTTTTATTTGGAGGAAGTGAGAGGAGTTAAAGGAGAAATTGTTCAGTGTGAGAACAAGTTCAGCCAGACGGAGGAGAGTAGTGGTGGATGGGGATTGTTGGGGCCTCTGTTCAAGGAAGAAGCAAAGGGACCTCAGACCATCCTGGTGGGGGATGGAGGTGTAGAGGGATTGGACATCCATGGTGAAGAGGAAGCGGTTGGGGCCAGGGAACTGGAAATTGTTGATGTGACGTAAGGTGTCAGAGGAATCACAGATGTAGGTGGGAAGGGACTGGACAAGGGGAGAGAGAAGGGAGTCAAGATAACGAGAAATGAGTTCTGTGGGGCAGGAACAGGCTGACACGATCGGTCTGCCAGGACAGTTCTGTTTGTGGATTTTGGGTAGGAGGTAGAAGCGGGCCGTCCGAGGTTGGGCGACTATCAAGTTGGAAGCTGTGGGAGGAAGATCTCCAGAGGAGATGAGGTCAGTGACAGTCCTGGAAACAATTGGCATTATCCATGGCATGCCTTATGCATTTATATGCAGCCCAGCAAGGAGATGCTGGATATGTCACTGCTAGATGTTGCTTTCACCAATTTAAGATTGTCTGTCGGACTCACAGTGTAGCTCACTTACATATGCTAGAAGCCACATATATTCATACACAGGACACTGTCCTTTGCAGACAGGAGGAATATGTGCACTCTTTTCACCTAAACAAAAGCTTAGGGCACAGTCATTTCCTGGTTCATTCCCAAGGGCAATACTTTGATCAATCAGAGTTGACCTGCCTGGTTTGAATTTGAACAAAACTGGCCAGTTCACTGTTCCACTCTACATTCTCCATGGCAATGCCTCCACCAATCAGAGCCCACTTTCCAACCAATCAGCACTCTCTTCTCATGCAGCATAAATTGTTGTTACCCCATTACTGTTGGTAATTTCTTGCGCGCTATCCTGATGAGTGTGAGACAAAAAACTTAGATAACATGTCTCTTTTTTCAGCAACACTCAAGTTCTGTACTACCAAATGGCTAAATCCTAATCCCGGGGACACCCAAACACACCTCCGTAAAACGCAGAAGTGGATGCGCTGGGGCCAGCTTGCATTCCTAATCTAAAAAGAATCACAATTTTTCCCCTCTCACCTGCACTCAACCAACTTACTCTGGAGGTTAAAATTTCCCCCAGTGGTGCCTTTGATAATGTGCACATAGGAAAAAACAAAAAAATGCCAACTCCACATGGGATGTTAGGAGTGAGCATTATGCAGTGGTAATATACACAAATTAAAGAAAAAATGTCTGAAAACATATCCAACCAGAACCAGAAACCAGAGGAATCTTCACCTGATATGTTTATCAGAACAGTGCATCTTTTCTGCAGGATACTTCCACCACAAACATGCAAAGTGTGCACCATTTATAGCACAATTACACTTGGCTTAAAAGAAGTTTCTACCAAAAGATAGAGAGAAAGAAAGCAACGTACATGCTTGTCATTTTTCACCCATAGCATTTCTGTCCCTGTACCCCTCAGCTCTCTGTATACCAGAGACCCAATTCTATTGCTGAACACCCGTGTTTATTCAAATAGATCAGGAGGTTCAAGCTGAAGGCAGATTTGAGACCCACCTGGTAAGAACATCACAGTTCTAACTTATTTAAAAAATTGCTTAAGTTCATTTAAAATTCATTAAAGCATCTTACTTTGGCTGAAGAAAACAAGCCCCTAGAAAGGACAAATCTACCTTTGTGAAGGAAAGAAGCAAACATAGAAAAGATGCAACAAGATGAAAAGATTGGAGATGCCAGAGAGAATAAAGGAGTATAGGAGAGATAGAAAGGCAAACAGGTTTGCATTTGTATAGAACCTTTCACAACCTCAGGACATCCCAACTTTCTTTACAGCCAATCAAGTACTGTTTAGAAATGCAGACATGTAACGTAGGGAAACACCGCAGCCAATTTATGCATGACAAGAGCCTGCAAACAGCAATGCAATAACCACCAATTAGGTATTTTTGGTGATTCTGGTTGAATGATACATATTGGCAAGGCAGGGATAACGCGCATCAAAATAATGTCATGGGATCTGTTAAGTCAACCTGGAAAGTTAGAAGAGGCCTCAGTTTAACATCTCATCTGAAAGACGGCACCTCTGATGCACAACACTGGAAAGCCAGTCTAGATTCTTTTGCTTAAAATGGGACTTGAACCCACAACCTTTTGGTTCAGAGGGAAGTGTGTTACTAACTGAGCCACAACTAACATGCTCCATTTCATAAAAAAACATTCCAGAGATCGAATAAACACTTACTACTTATTTGGAAATTTTTGAGCCTTTACTTTTGCAGTTTATTGGAACTTAATCCTCGGTTAGCAGCAAGGTACTTTACCGGACAAATGTAATTCACAATGTAAAAAAATCTTGATAACTCAGTACAAAAAATTCCTCCAATATCCTTACGTGATGCTGTTTGATCTCTCCTATTTATGGTCAATGAAAGCAATTGGTGATGATTGAAGACAAACTAACTGATGGAACCTGAGAACTGGTGAATATAAACTTGAATAGCAGAGTGTGATTGTGTTAGCTGAAGACACAATCGTATTATATTTAGTTGTATTATATTAGTTATCAGTGGTAGCACTTATCACCTCTGTGTCAGAAGGACATGAGTTCGCGCACCACTCCAGTGACTTGAGCGTATGATCTAGGCTCACACTCCAGGGCAGTATTCAGGGGGTAATGCACTGTTGGGAGGTTCCGTCTTTCAGATGAAACATTAGACCAAAGCTCTGTCAGCCCTCTCATGTTGATGTAAATGATCTCATGGAATTATTTGACGGAGACAAGAGGAGTTTGCCCTGCTGTCTTGGCTAGTATTTATCCCTCACCCAACACATTAAAAGAGATGATCTGGTCATTTATTACCATTCTGTGATTTGTTATTATTCTTTTTTTATATTCCTGCTGAAGATGAATTTTCCTCTCAATGCTTTAGGTGGAAATCCTTAGTCAGTTCTGACAGGCCTGATGCTCATTTCTCGCATGGCCTGGAAGTTTATTCCTCTCATATAATAGGCTCTTCTACCATTAGGTATTGTGAACTAGCAAGCAGACTTGAAGTTCCAATGATCAGATTCAATGATCTCAGTGGAGCTTTGTTATCGCGGTTTATGATGAGCTGAGAAGTCCAAAACTGAAAGTCTATCCTTGCTGTGATCCCAATAGGCATTTTATTTTGATATAAACTGTGCTGATCGATCATGTCTGTTGCGACTGTCTTTTTTTTTAGGAGGTAGCGCACACCAGGCTTATGCTTACAATTCAATTACATCTTCTACTGCCTGCCTCAGCATGAGCTCCTGCACAATGTGTTGGAACATCGATTGATTTAATGCTTACCAAAGCGGGGACACTTCAGAGCAAACATACTGTACTGGTGATGTAAGCTTTAATCTGCCATGTCACCTTGTAGAGGAGCCACGTAAAATGCTTTTACACAAGAATTGCATGGCGTCTCTCCCTACAGGGACTGTACTAAATCTAAGTGGCATGATTGGCAGACAACAGTCAGGGCAAATATCTAGGCACCCAGTAGGCTTCCAAACCTGCCTATGGCTTGAGCACTCCTGATCCACATTAATTAAACATGGGAGGTCAGCAATATCATTTGGAGTTCTGCAGTATTACAGTGGAGGGCAGGGGCTTTAAACAGACTGAAATGTTAGTAGGAGGTGAATGGCATGCTGGGTCAAAATCCCAGAACTCCCTTCCTAACAGCACTGTGGGTGTACCTACACCACACGGACTGCAGCGGTTCAAGAAGGCAGCTCACCAGCACCTTCTTAAGGGGAACTAGGGATGGGAAATAAATGCTGGCCCAGCCAGTGAAGCCCACATCCTGTGAATGAATGAAAAACAATGCTGTCAACGGTTCTTTTGTCAATCACGTTAAATTTGTGCCCTCTGATTACTGATCCTTCTGCCACTAGAAGCAATTTCTTATTTAGTCAAAGCCCTTCATGATTTTGAACAGCTCAATCAAGTCTTCCCTTAAGGTATGCTAAGGAGAACAACGCCAGCTTCCCTAGTCTTTCCACATAACTGAAGTCATTGATCCTTGGTACCATCCTAGTAAAGCTTCTCTGCACCCTCTCTAAGACCTTGACACCCTTCAGTGTGGTGGCCAGAAATGAACACAATACTCCTGCAGTGTTTTACAAAGGTTTGGCGTAACTTTTTCTTGTTCATTCACAGGATGTGGCAGTAAGACCAACATTTATTACCCATCTGCGCTTCAGATTGCTTGGTAGGCCATTTCAAATGCAGTTACTAGTTAACCACATTTCTGTGGGAATTGCATATTGTTCAGGTTAGGTAAGGATGGCTGTTTTCCTTCCTTAAAGAACATTGGTGAACTAGATTGGTTTCTAAATTCCTCGGTTTCCATGGTAGAATTTGAGCTCATGGGTTGGATTTTACAGACCACCCCTCCCCAATCATTTTTTCATGTTTTTGGCAGGGGTGGGGTGGGGGGCGTTGTGGATTAGCGGGTGCGGGGGGCATGTAAAATATGTTTGATGACTAGCCCTGACCCAGTCCCAAAAATATAAAGTGGGGGTAAGGCACTAGCCCACCTGTCCTTAGGCCTATTGAGGGCCTTAAGTAGCCAGTTATTGCCCACAATTTTTTATTCTTCCATGGGATGTGGGCATCGCTGGCTAGACCAGCATTTATTGCCTATCCTTAATTGCCCTGGAGAAGGTGGTGGTGAGCTGCCTTCTTGAAAAGCCACAGTCCATGTGGTGTAGTTTCACCCACAGTGCTGTTAGGAAGGGAGTTCCAGTACTTTGACCCAGTGACAGTGAAAGAACAGTGATATACAACCAAGAAAGGATGGTGTGTGGCTAGGAGGGCAACTTGCAGGTGGTGATGTTACATTGCATCTGCTGCTCTCGTCCTGCTAGATGGTAGAGGTTGCGGGTTTGGAAGGCCCTCTATCCACTTCCATTGCCATAAAACCCTGAGCAGTGGCAGGCGGCTGAGAGTGGGAAGGCCATTCTTTAAACAACTCTGTTGGAAAGGCGGGAAGGAAGGGGGCACATCACTCAGGGGGAGCCTTGTGCATATCAGGGACATTCCATCCATGATGTTATTCCCCACCTGCCCTCCAAAACCCGCCCTCCACCCCCGTCCCCCCCAATCCCCAACTCCCATCTCTAGGCTCCCTAATCCCTCCCTGTCCATTGCCCCAGACTTCCCTCTCTCCAGGGGCAATGCCCTCTTCATCCCAAGGGCTGCTTGCAGTCCTGGCAGAGTCCACTACTGAGTTCTGGCACTGTTGGGATTGCTAGAGCTGCTGGCCAATCAGATTGGCTGACAGCTCTCGAGGGTGGGACTTCCTCACACTGAGAGGTGGAAGTTTGACCTTCAGCTTGTTTTGGCCCCCAGCAGCACGTTGGCAATGCAGGGCAGCCTTTTTTAAAGTAGGTCACCCTCCGTAAAATCCAGCTCCATGTCTCCAAATTATTAGTCCAGCCCCCCGCAGTATTAGTCCAGTAACATAACCACAATGCCACTGCACCCATACAATATTCAATCATGTCAAAGTAAACTGACTATAAATAATAAACTAGCATTTAATAAGAAGGTGTGCACACGTGAAAGTGGGTTTATCAACCCCCTTGAACACCAGTACTACCAACTAGAAATAGAAACACTTTTCAAGACTTAAAACCTAATGATACACATCTCTTTGAATTTATCTGTACCAACCACTCCCCACTCACGGCAAGTTAAAAACAATCTTGAGTATTGTTAAACATATGAAATATAGAGCAAATCTCAAGTGCACTTACTTGAAGTGCAGCAGAACTCCCTCAACGAAGCTATCTCACGCCTTTGGCATTAGTTGCAGTGTAATTGGACCTGGAGTTAACAGGGATTCAGGGAGTCAGTCCATTGTGTAAACTAATATTAGCATTTTTTTTATGTTAGAGCAAAACAGATGCCAACACCTGTTCTGCCCCAGTGTAAATAAACAGCCATTAGGGAAGTGGAGTTCTGTGCAAGACCCTGGAACTCACTCCCTAACAGCACTGTGGGCGTACCTACACCACAGGGACTGCAGTGGTTCAAGAAGGCAGATCACCACCACCTTCTCAAGGGCAATTAGGGATGGGCAATAAATGCTGACCGAGTCAACGAAGCCCATATCCTTTGAATGAATTAAAAAAAGAGCTCTTTCAAAGGGAACAGAATGCAAGTTACAACCAGGCATATCCCACAATAGATTTTAATCTCAGAATGACAATGCAGTATAAATGAAATTTAATATTGTAAAATCTGACCTTTCAGTAAGAAAGGCTGGGTCTCCACACCACCAGTCATTGAGCTTTCATAATGATGGATATAAAGACTTGCATTTAGATAGCCCCATGCACAACCTCAGGACATTCCAAAGCACTTCATAATCAATGCCAAATCTTTGAAGTGGAGTCACTGTAGTAGTGATCAGATAAACCATTTTCTGGTGGTTGAGAGTTAAATATTGGCAAGGACACGGGGATAACTCATCTGCTCTTCTTCAAATAGTGCCAAGGGATCTTTTGCATCTATCTGGAGAGGTCAGGTCTGGCTTCAATTTAACGTTTTATTTGGAAAATAGCACCTTCGACAGTGCAGCACTCCATCAGTGTAGCATGATTTATCATGCTGGATTATTTGCTCAAGTCTCTCGAGTGGTTATGAATGCAAAAGCTATTGCCATTGAAGCAAGAAAGTTAACATTAAGCCAAGCTGACGCAAAGGGTAAGAGTGGGCATGGACATCACAGATGGAAATTTCTGCTATCCTATTATATGCATAATTAAAATAAATGATTAACAAGCTCTTAGAAACTAATAATCCAGTAAATGCATGGAGGCAGCATGCTGGAAATGTAAAGTGTTATCAGCAATGCCATATGTTATCACAGATTGATTTCAGATAAAATATATGGACTAGATTATTCAGGTCATGGACTAATCAGAACTTTTTTGCCCCATGTGGACATTCGAATACTCAGTGAAAATGAAAATGGAAAACAGATGTGACATTTGTGCATCAGCCGTAATGTGACCCAACATTCCATGGATGGCACATTTTTAGACGTCGTCACCACGCGGCTTAAGGGAGTGCAGTCAGAGAAGGAAAGGGTGACCACCAGTCAGAGGAAGGGAGGCAGGCAGGTAGTCAGGAAAGCCCCAGAGTGCATCTCACTCAAGAGCAGTTTTTCTGGGGAGAATTTTCTCCCCGTTGGGAGGGGTTGGACCGGAGCAGGCGTGGGCGGCGCACAGCTGATCACCACCCGTGATTGGCTGCGCGCTACCATTTTGCGTGGGCGGACCTTAATTGGCATGACGCGCACCCGGAAGTGCAGAGCTATCCCTGTGCGAGCCGGGGTGGGGAGGAGGCTGAGTCAGGGCCTGCTCTCTATTGCGCATGTGCGTGAAAGAGCGCAGAAATGCACTCAGGGAGATTAGTTTGAATTTGAAAATTTTAAATAAAGGGAAAAAAAAATTAAGACATGTCCCCTCATGCGACAGTGTCACATGAGCAACTTTCATGTAACCTCATCCCGCCCGTGGATGAGGTTTCATGATAAATGCGAAGGTTGCCTGGGCTCTTTGCTTGCCCGCCAACCTTAAGGTTGGAGGGACAGCTCCGTTAATTAGTTTAATTGATATTTAAATGGCCTTAATAGGCCTTTGACAGTTCGGCTCCGGTGTGCACCTGCCGAACTGAGGATCGGAATGATGCGCGGTGACATCGGGACACATGTCCAACATCACCGCGTGTCATTTTACATGTCGGCAAGTGGGCCCAACCCGCACACCGACCCAAACATTCTGCCCTCTGTTGGAAAACGGTGAGAATGACGGTTCTTCTGGGGTGTGCAGCCAGAGCCAAGCTAATCAAGGGGGGAGGAGAAAGAGAAGGAAGAGCAATAGTGGCAGGAGACTCAATAGTGAGGGGTACAAGCAGACATTTCTGCAGCAGCAGATGTGACTCCAGGATGGTGTGTTGCCCCCCTGGGGCCAGCGTCAAAGATGTCACAGAACGGCTGCAGGGCATTCTGAAGGGGGAGGGTGAACAGTCAGAGATCGTGGTTCACATTGGTATCAACGACATAGGTAGAAATAGGGATGAGATCCTGCAACAAGAATTAGGGAGCTAGGTAGCAGGTTGAAAAGCAGGAACGCAAAGTTTGTAATCGCTGGATTACTCCCGGTGCCGCGTGCTAGTGAGTATAGGATTAGGCAGACAGAGTAGATGAATGCGTGGCTGAAGGATTGGTGCAGGAGGGAGGGCAATAGATTCCGGGATTACTGGGTCCATATCTAGGGAAGGTGGGACCTGTACAAGTCCGACGGGTTACACCTGAACTGGAACGGGACCAACATCCTTATGGGGGGGGGAAGGAGAGGGTGGGGTTTGCTAATGTTGTTGGTGGGGTTTAAACTAATTTGGCAGGGGGATGGGATATGGAGTGGGGGTATAGTAGGGGGTGATGAACAGGCATGTATAGAAGAAAAACCAAGTCAGTCTGGAAGGCAGAGTATATGTGGTTAAGTTAAGGCACAAGGGAGCATGGCAAGGCTGGATGGCATTTATTTTAATGCAAGGAGTCTTGCGAGCAAGGCAGATGAGTTGAAGATGTTGATTAACACATGGGGATATGATATCATTGCTATCACGGAGACATGGTGGAGGGAAGGGCAGGACTGGCAGCTCAATATTCTGGGGTATAGAATCTTCATGTGAGATTGGGGGGGTTGGGGGGAAGAGGAGGCGGCATTGTAATATTGATCAAGGTGCCAATTATTGCAACAATGAGGGATTATATCTTAGAAGGTTCCTCAAATGAGACTATATGAGTAGAACATAAAAACAAAAAGGGGGCAATCACATTGCTGGGAGTGTACTATAGACCCCCAAACAGTCATGGCGAGATAGAAGGGCAGATATATAGACAAATCTCAGAGAAGTGCAAAAATAATAGGGTAATAAAAGTAGGGGATTTCAACTTCCCCAATGTTAACTGGGAAAGACAAAGTGTGAAAGGCTTACAGGGGGCGGAATTCTTAAAATGTATCCAGGAGAGCTTTTTAAGCCAGAATGTAGAAAGTCCTACAAGAGAGAGGTTGGTGCTGGACCTAGTTTTAGGGAACAAAGCCGGGCAAGTGGTAGAAGTGTCAGTGGGGGAGCATTTCGGTGATAGTGACCATAATCAGTAAGGTGTAAGGTAGTTACAGAAAAGGACTGAGATGGACTGGAAATAAAGGTTCTGAGTTGGGGGACAGCAGGTTTTAAAATGTTAAGACAGGACCTGGCCAAAGTGGACTGGGAGCAATACTTGTAGGAAAATCTACATCAGACCAGTGGGAGTTATTCAAAAAGGAAACAGTGAAAGTGCAGGGCCAACATGTTCCCGTAAAGGTGAAGGGTGGGACCAACAATTCCAGGGAACCCTGGATGTCGAGGAATGTACAGGATTGGATAAGGAGAAAAAAGCTTATGGTAAATATCGAGGGCTCAAAACCGCGGAAGCCCTAGAGGAGTGCAAGGGTTACTTAAAAAAGAAATTAGGAGAGCGAAGGGGGGGCATGAAAAAACACTGGCAAATAAAATAAAGGGAAATCCAAAGGTGTTTTAAAAGTATATTAGGGGCAAGAGGATAACCAGGGAAAGGATAGGGCCTATTAGGGACCAAGGTGGCAATCTGTGTGAGGATCCGGAAGACAGAGGTGAGGTTTTAAATGAGTACATTGCATCTGCATTTACTATAGAAAAGGACTATGTAGGTATAGAAATCAGGGAGGGGGACTGTGATATACTTGAACAAATTAGAATTGAGAGGGAGGAGGTATTAACGATTTTAGCAGGCTTAAAAGTGGATAAATAACCCAGGCCCAGATGAGGTGTATCCCAGGCTGCTGTGGGAGGCAAAGGAGGTGATTGCAGGGACCTTGACATTAATTTTCAAATCCCCTCTGGCCATAGAAGAGGTGCCAGAGGACTGGAGGACAGCTAATGTGGTCCTATTATTCAAAAAGGGTGATAAGGATATACCAGGGAACTATAGGCCAGTGAGTCTAACATCAATGGTGGGGAAACCTTTGGAAAAAATTCTGAGGGACAGCATTAATCTCCACTTGGAGAGTCAAGGATTAATCAAGGATAATCAGCATGGCTTTATCAGGGGGAGATCATGTCTAACTAATTCATTTAATTTTTCAAGGAGGTGACTAGGTGTGTAGATGAGGGTAGTGTAGTTGATGTAGTCTACATGGACTTCAGTAAGGCTTTTGACAAGGTCTCGCATGGGAGACTGGTCAAGAAGGTAAGAGCTCATAGGATCCAGGGCAATTTGACAAATTGGATCCAAAATTGGCTTAGTGGCAGGAGTGATGGTTGAAGGTTGTTTTTGTGACTGGAAGCCTGTGTCCAGTGGTGTACCACAGGGTTTGGTGCTTGGTCCCTTGCTGTTTGTAGTATACATTAATGATCTAGACATGAATGTAGGAGGTATGATCAGTAAGGTCGCAGATGATACGAAAATTGGTGGTGTGGTAAATAACAAGGAGGAAAGCCTTAGACCACAGGATGATATAGATGGGCTGGTCAGATGGGCAGAATAGTGGTAAATGGAATTTAATCCTCAGAAATGTGAGGTGATGCATTTTGGGAGGACTAACAAGGCAAGGGAGTACATGATAAATGGTAGGTCCCTAGGAAGTACAGAGGATCAGAGGGACCTTGGTGTGCATGTCCATAGATCCTTGAATGCTGCAGGACAGGTAGATAAGGTGCTTAAAAAGGCATATGGTATACTTGCCTTCATTAGTTGAGGCATTGAATACAAGGACAGGGAGGTTATGATGGAGCTGTATAAAGTGTTACTTAGGCCACATCTGGAGTACTATGTGCAGTTCTGGTCGCCACACTACAGGAAGGATGTGATTGCACTGGAGAGGGTGCAGAGGAGATTCACCAGGATATTGCCTGGGCTGGAGTGTTTCAGCTATGAAGAGAGACTAGATAGGCTGGAGTTGTTTTCCTTAGTGCAGAGAATGCTGAAGGGGGGGGCCTGATTGAGGTATACAAAATTATGAGGGGCACAGATAGGGTAGATGCGAAGAAACTTTTCCCCTTAGTGAAGGGGTCAATAACCAGGGGGCATAGATTTAAGGGGCAGGAGGTTTAGAGGAAATTTGAGGAAAATTGTTTTCACCCAGAAGGTGGGGAGTTATCTGGAACTTACTGTCTGAAAGGGTTGTAGAGGCAGAAACTCTCACAACATTTAAGAAGTATTTAGATGAGCACTTGAAACACCATAGCATACAAGGCTACAGGCCAGGAGCTGGAAAATGGGATTAGAGTAGATGGCAGCTTGATGACTGGTGCAGACACATTGTGCTGAAGGGCCTCTTTATCTGTATAACTCTATAACTCTATTCCCTGTGTAGCATTCTCTCACTGCCGTAGGGTACAATCACACTAAAGAACAGAAAGAATGTGCAAGCCTGTGATTTCAATTATCATTGAATCATAGAATGTTTGCTACACAGAGGAGGCCATTTGAGTGTAGAGTCTGTGCCAACTTTTTGCAAGAGCAGTTTAGCTATCAAACTCCCTGGCCCTTTCCCCATAGCCTACAATTTTTCTCCCTACCATTTTCTCTTAGAAAGCCAAGATTGAATCTACCTCTAATACCCACTCAGGCAGAGCATTCCAGATCCTAACCACTCATTGTATAAAAATGCTTTTCTTCCTGTTGCCTTTGCTGTCTTTTGCTGATCACTTTAACTCTGTGTCCTCAGGTTCTTGACCATTCCACTGATGGGGAGCGTTTCTATCCACTCTATTTTCCCTCATGATTTTGAAAAAATCAATCAAATTTCATTCCAACCTCTCTTCTGTAAGCAGAACAAGCCCAGTTTTCCCAAGCTACTCACATAACTGAAGTCCTTCAGCCTTGGAACCATCCTTTCTGCACCCTCTCTAAAGTCTTCACTTCCTTCCTAAAATGTGGTGCCCAGAATTGGACACAATCCTCCACAACTGAGGCTGCACCAGTGTTTTATACGGGCTTCTCAGAGTTTCCTTGCTTTTGTACTCTATGCCTCTTCTTATAAAGCCCATGTTCCTTTACGCCTTTTTAACCACTTTCCCAACTGCCTTGCTACTTTCAATGCTTTGTGCACATATACAAGCAGGTCTCTTTGCTCCTGCGCCCCCTTGAGAATTATACACTTCAGTTTATATTGCCCCTCCTCATTCTCCCGGCCAAAATGTATCACTTCACGCTTCTCTGCATTAAATCGCATCTGCCACCTGTCCGCCCATTCCACCCGCCTGCCTATGTACTTCAGAAGACTGTCACTATCCTCCTCACAATTCACTATACTTCCAAGTTTTGTGTCATTGTGTCTGCAAATTTGGAAATTGCACCCCTTATCTTGAGCCTAAATCATTAATATATATATCAAGAAAAGCAGTACCGACCCCTGGGAAATCTCACTGCATGGTTTTCTTCAGTCTGAGAAACAACTGCTCCCCAATACCCTCTGTTTCATGCCATTCAGCCAACTTCATATCCATGCTGCCATTGACCCATTTATTCCATGGGCTTCAACTTTGCTGGCAAACCTGTTATGTAACACTTTATCAAACACCTTTTAGAAGTTCATATACACCACATCAGCTGTATTAACCTCATCAAATGTCCCTGTTACCTCATCAAAACACTCAATACTAGTTAGCAGCCACTTCATACCAGTTGTCAGTAATGTTGGTATAACATTCCACAGCTGCTGTGAAGCCAGTGGAAAAGACCTATTTTCCATAATATGGGCAAACATTTCTACCTTAAAGGTGCTATATATTAATGCGTTGTAGTTATTGACATGTTTAAAAAAAAATCTTGGTTAAAAACTTTGCACGGAATTGGCCCAGATTTGCACCAAGTGCAGTAGCGGGTGGGTAAAACGACATTTCACCTGCTGGCCGCGATGGCGGGTTTTCACGCTGTATCATCCCAAACCCGCCGCATTATTTATGCATTCCAGGAAAACACACCGTTTCCATGGTGGGTGGGCTCTCATTCGCCCCCCATCACCTCGTGGCTTCATCACGCCAAGCGTCATATTTAAAGTCCAGCCGCACACATCTTAGTGCTTCCAGCCCATGACTACTGCAGATGTCCAAGGAAGGCAAAAAGATTGCAGCCCCCAGGTTTAATGATTTGACACTGGAATGCCATTTCAACGCCATGGAGGTCCGCCATGATGTCCTCTACCCCTACTCTGGCCACAGGATGGGCAGCGGCATCACCAATCCAGTATGGCAGGTAATGGCAGTGGTGATCAGTGCCAATGCTGCACAGGAGACGTTGGCCATCCAATACAGATAGAGATGAATGATCTCATCCGTGCAGCCAGGGTATGGCAACCATCTCATCATTCTAAACTCACACACTCAAGCCCATCACACATTCACTGGCATCTCACTCACTGTCAGCTGAAGGGACATCATCATCCATTCTCACACACATACCCTCACATGTCCATCTGGCCTCATCTTCTCTGGAGGCCACCTCCTTAGCCCTCACCATTTTGAGGTCACTTGCAGAGATCAACATGCCTCCCTCCACCACTCACCCTGGGATACCGTCCTTCCTTCCCCAGTACAGCTCTCTGAGGCCACTTCTCCCCAGTCCCAAAGTAAGATCTTGCCCAGCAGCCATTGAAAAGCCAGCCAAATAGGGCTGATCTGATAGGTAGAGACCTACCCGTGAGCCCCCTAAAAACGATGTGGTGCTGTCTGTGAAGCCTGACGCTGATGACTGCGAGTGCTGACTGAAGCAAGGTAGGCAAACAAACCTTGAAGTCCCAAGTGAAGTGCAGCTTACCAGGTGCACGTCGCTTATGTACTGTTGTGAAACACATCTGCGTGTTTTACTGCCGACGTGGGTGGATGATCCAGCGGTGGGGGATCGGGCGGGCTGGCCTTATAATGATATACTGATTTATTTCAATGAGGTTCCCGACGTCCAATGGTGGGAAATGCGGCCTGTCATCAACAGGCAGAGTGGATGATCGCAAACATCACTCGCTGATTTTTGGCCTTCTCGTCATATTGTCTGCTCAGGCCACTAAACACGCCCGACACCAGCGGGCCACAGAAATTCCCAGCCTTTCTGTTTGGGTTTGCGCTCCTGTAGAAAACTCAGGCAGCTGTAAACTGTCCTAAACACACATCGCCTCCATCATCATTGACTGACATTAGTTCTGTCCCCCGATACGTCATATTGGAAGTGCTTGGCTCCACATTGCTCCGTGGTCTCACCACACCCACTCTTTGCAACCCCCTTCTGCATTTTTCAGTTACCATATTCTGTCTTTACAATGATCCCCTCTCACTTTATTCTGCTACCAATGATAATACCTTCAGTAGCTCATTCCTCCTCACTAGAAGTCCCTCACCCCACCCTTCTCAAAAAACATCTTTTAACCAGGCTTTTTGTCACTCTCTCTAACATCTTTGACCATCGTTAGGTCCCACATTGTTACTTCACAGCGTGCGTAGCTTTTTTCCGGTGGGATCCTCACCCCGAAGCCAACCTGATTGATAGGCTTGGCTCCTTTTTTGGCAGGGTACCCTTCAGAGTAGGCTGCTCAGGAGCAGGTAGATTTGTGCAGCTGGAATATGGATTATGGTGGGGGGAGTGCAAGGGCTAGGCATGGAGGCAGGAAGGTGTGGGCACAGAGTGCTTTGTAGGGCCTACGGATGATTGGGGAGGATCGCAAAAGGAGTTGAGGAATGAGGGAAGTCAAATATCGTGGGGGTGCTGCTGTTATCGCGAGGGGTTCTGATCATGGTGGAGGTTCAATGGTGGTCAGACTCCAATCATGGGGGCGGAAGTGGGTAAGTTTTGGGAGTTGCAAGGAAACAGTCTTGTTACCCCTAGCCCACAAGCAGAGGTGAAAAGGTACATACCTCCTCCATGTAGCAGTCCTCACCTCCCTAAAGCTGGAAGGGAGAAATATTCCTGAGGCACACAGTCTCATTAAAATATTAAATGACCGACCTGCCTGCTGGGGGCTGGTTGGTTACCTGTCTCAGTTCCGTCTCCACTAAATCCATAAGTGGGCGGGTTCAAATCAGGTTAGGCTCGGGCTTGAGATTTTCAGTATTTTTACATCCCATACTCACCTATATTAGGGTGTTAAAATTTGATTGAGCATTCTGTTTTTCTTTTCTCCACAGGCATTGTCTGACCTATTGAGCATTTACAGCATTTTCTGTTTAAATTTCAGATTTCCAGCAACTGCTATGTTATGTCTTTGTTATAATAAAGATACTGTGCAGTTATTGGAAATTTTGATTGAGCACAACAAGAAGAGAAAGGTAAGGGCCTGCTTTTGTCGATGTTTAAAGATTTATTTATCCATCACCTTTGCAGGAGACAAAACTTAAATGCAAGGCTATGAATATGGTAATGATATATGGCAGATTCAGAGTGGGTCTGACATTAATCCAAGATGAACTGTATCCAAAGCAGCTTATGATTCTGATCATTCCCCAGAGATCCCACAGAAAAATCCACAATATTTTTCCAACTTAACCTTTCTAGTCTAGGGCTTTGTGTATCATAAGCTTCCATTAACCTGAGATTGACATGAATTTCAAGTGCTTACCTGCCTAGTTTAATCATCAGTTAGCTGGCCTCTAGGTTAATACCTCTTGGCAAATATGGCTGGCATCACTCAAACAGGATATGTATATGCTTGTCCTGTGCTTTAGTGATAGTGGTTTTATCTTTCACACTCGCATATCCTGTCCATTTTATAGGATTGGCTGAGGTGACAAGCCATAAGCACTGACATCAACCCAATCCACAATTACCCTTAATTAGTTTTGGTGGATTCAGCAACTTCACAAATTCTGTATTGTCCCATTCTATTTTTAAGGGAAGGTGACAGAAGGGAGAGCAGTTGAAATAAAATGAACAGTTCAGCATTGTCCAGTCAACTAGAGACTCTGCAGGAGAGCAAAAACCTGGCCATAGCCCCAGACAGCATTGCCAATCTCAGCCAATGGGTTGCACCAGTGCCTTGGGGGAAGGGCAAGGGGTGGTTGGGTGGGTTGGTGGGAAGTGGGGTAAGGTGGGAGTGGGGAGAAGAGGATGGAGTTTCTACTGCTGATTTCCAGTTACTGGAAAGCCCACGTGTATTGGTGTTAAGTGAGAATAGGGTTCTGTTCTGCTGCAAAGCCTCCCATAGTTGAATAGCTTGGCCAGGCTGGCGATTCAACCTCAAGCATGAAGAATGTCAGCTCAGGCAAGGTACTTGTGTGTGCCAAGAGCGCGCCAAGCTTGCAGAAAACCATACTTCAGCACAGGGCAGCAGTGTCTGTAGTATTCATTGGAGATAGGGGGAGTTTGAGGGAAAGCTTGCGGACTTGGGTACCTTTCCTCCCTGCTCCCCATTCTGGGACGTCCTCGATGTCCCCTGCTCCCCTGTTCTTTCTATGTGGTCACTGCCTCTGTTCTGGAGAGGCAGGGAGAAAAATCGGGGAGTTAAATACCTGTGGAAAAAATTCTTGAAGAGAACACTTGCGAATCTCTGAGTCATTGTCAATGAAGAAACTACAGTTTCCTGAAAACTCTTTGAGACTGGGATTGAAAGTGTCATCAAGGGCTTAAAGAACAATCAATCTACTAATAGATCAGCAAATTAAATAGTTGCTGCAGTAAAACAGGAGAGAAACTGATTTTAGAATTATACAATACAAGAGTCATTGTGAGAATTTTAAAATATTCAGTTAGTTGGTCTATAAGCTTTTCCATTATTCTGACAACGTTATGCTCTAGATCACAGATTTAGTGATCTTATTCCCTCAACTCCATGTGTAATGTAATCCCAGACAAAACTCTAAGGATACAAAATTAATTTAGATAGATTGAAGGCAAAGCAGTAGGCTAAGTCGGCAGAATGCTTTTATGTCCCTCCTTAAGATGGGTTTCAAAATCCTGTCGAGTTCAGGTCGGCCGTCAAGATGTTTGTGATAGAAAGTTCTTCTCATTTAATTCCCAGAATTAAGCAGGACTTTGCACCTTTCCTCTATCTTTTATAATTAGAAAAAGAAGGACCTTACACATATACAGCACTTATCAGCACCTCAGGACACCCCACAGAGTTTTACAGCCAACAATTCCCTCTTTTTAGGTGTGGTTACTCTTGTACTGTAGGAAATGTTACTAAGCACAGCAAACTCCCACAACGAAATATGAGATTGTGAACAGATAATCTTCATTTTTATTGATGTTGGCTGAGGGGTAAATACTGGTAAGGGCATTCTGTGGGTGTATTCATTTTCTTTCAGTCTCCTAACCCTTTCTTTCCTCTTTTCCAAAGTGCTGAATAACACTGGGGCAATGTTCCACCGACACTGATTCCTCAGTCACAGCTGACTCCAATCCTATCCTTACATGCACACACTAGGAAGATGTCGGCATTGAACAGAGATCACTATCAGTGTGAATTTTTGTTCATGGTTAAATGCACAAATTCCTTTACTGCTCCCTCTGACCTAGAAACAATTATATGCTTAACATGAGCATCAGCTTGCTGAAGTGACTGATGAATCCACACCAAAAGGAAACTGGAAACATACTTGAAAAGGAACATTTTGCAGGGCTACTGGGATAAGGGGAGGGGGTTGGAAATAATTGGATAGCTCTTTCAAAGAGCCAGCACAGACATGATGAGCTAAATGAGCTCATTTTCTGTCATGTGATTCGATGTTTTGAAGCTCCAATACTTTTCCGAATTTGTTCATAATGAGCAGGACACTCTGATTAACTTTTCTTCCCTCTCGTTCACCTAAGGGAGCTGATGTCAGGTGTAGCACCTACTTGTCACTGTAGGCAGAATATTAGCTCTACCCCGGCAGCAGCACTGGAGGCCATGGGAGCTAGAGGCTCTATGGTCCAAAAAGGAGGCCATGGGCAGGGAAGGCAGCCTGTATGATTCCCCAGGGCTGATTCCCCTCCCACCCTCAGCACCCTGAATCTCTAATATTGAACACACTTGCCTGCTGGTGGGCACCTCCACTTTGAGGTGCCCAAGTTCACCTGCCTACCCCAGCAGTGCCCACCTTTCCAAATTGAGCTGGCAATAAACCGCATTCCATCCTTAATTGGACAGCGGGCGCGCAGGCCACTGCTGGTAATTGTGGGCCCGAGACTCGAGTTTTGCCCAGATGTCGAGCTCTCAAAGTCCCTGGTAACACTCAGAACTACACTTCTTAAAGGAGACACAGTTAAAATGGCCTTTAGTTGCACCTGAACAATGTTCAGTTCCCAGGAACAGAAAGGAAATGGGGCAGAGATCCATGAAAAACTGTCCTCATCTCCACTGCCCTTCCCAGAGATTTCCTGGTCTTCCCCTGATTGTTCTCCGCTGGAATTCTGCCTGAACCTGCAGTAAGTGCAGACAAAAACGCAGACTTTCTGGTCTTGCCGTGGAAGACCTGCCGCAGGGTAAGTGGCAGCCCAGCCAAAAGTCCATTGACTTTCGGCAGGACCAGAAGACCCCAGTGGTGGGCGGGGCCAGAAGATCCTGGCCTCAGTCTGCCAGATTTAGGGAAACAGATTTCAGCTGCTTTCTGATTGATTTTAAAGCACTCCTTGTATCAAGCACTCTTTACAGCAACCAGCACCAACCAAAAAAAAAAATTAACCAACCCGCCACTAAATTGGCCTATTCTTTTTTAACCAGGAACTGACCCACCAAGAACAACATGAAAGCAGCTTCTCGAATCATAGGAAATGCTCGATGAAAATTGATTAAAGTCCATCTAGCTCATTTTCTGGTCATGAGATATAATGATAATGGAGTTGTTGACCAAGCAACTTCTATCAATTATCCACAAGAGACGCAGATGTGGTACGAGGAAAACCCCAATGGTGGGAATAAAAGCCCAAATTCAACTTTTCTTCCCAAACATTATGCAAGGACTTCGAAAATTTTTTATCATTTTCGGGTGGTGGCCCCATTTGCAGCAGTAGCACTCCTTCTGGTTCAATCTTCTGGAAGATCCTGCAGTCCCGTCACATCCAGTCGTCAATGATGATGGACAATTAAACAACTCACTGGAGGAGGAGGCTCCAGAAGTATCCCCACCCCCAATAATAGGACAGCACATCAGTGCAAAAGATAAGGCTGAAGCTTTTGCAACAATCTTCAGCCAGAAGCGCTGAGTGGATGATCTATCTCGGTCTCCTCCATTGGTCCCCAGCTTCACAGATGCCAGTCTTCAGCCAATTCGATTCACTCCACGTGATAACAAGAAATGGCTGAAGGCACTGGATACTGCAAAGGCTATGGGTCCTGACAATATTCCGACAATAGTACTGAAGACTTGACCTCCAGAACTTGCTGTGCCCTAGCAAAGCTTTTCCAGTATAGCTACAACACTGGCATCTACCCAGCAATGTGGAAAATTGCCCAAGCATGACCTGTACACAATAAAGCAGGACAAACCCAACCTGGTCAATTACTGTCCCATCAGTCTACTCTCGATGGAAGGGGTCATCAACAGTGCTATCAAACGGCACTTGCCTAGCAATAACCTGCTCAATGATGCTCAGTTTGGGTTCCGCTAGGGCCACTCAGCTCCTGACCTCATTACAGCCTTGGTTCAAACATGGACAAAAGAGCTGAACACAAGAGTTTGGTAAGAGTGACTACCCTGGACATCAAGGCATCATTTGACCGAGTATGGCATCAAGGAGCCCTAGCAAAACTGAAGTCAATGGGAATCAGGGGGAAAACTCTATGCTGGTGGGAGTCATACCTGGCACAAAGTAAGATGGTTGTGGTTGTTGGAGGTCAGTCATCTTAGTTCAAGGACATTTCTCAGGTGAGTATTCTTGGGCCAATCATCTTCAGCTGCTGCATCAATGACCTTCCTTCCATCATAAGGTCAGAAGTGGGGATGTTCACTGATGATTGCACAATGTTCAGCACCATTCGCGGCTCCTCAGATACTGAAAAAGTCCATGTCCAAATGCAGCAAGACCTGGGCAATATCCAGGCTTGGGTTGACACGTGGTAAGTAACATTTGTGCCACCCAAGTGTCAGGCAATGACCATCTCCAAGAAGAGAGAATCTAACCATTGCCCCATGACATTCAATGGCATTACCATCACTGAATCTCCCACTATCAATATCCTAGGGGTTACCATTGACCAGAAACTGAACTGGACGAGCCATATAAATACTGTGGCTACAAGAGCAGGTCAGAGGCGAGGAATCCTGTGGCGAGTAACTCACCTCCTGACTCCCCAAATCCTGTCCACCATCTACAAGGCACAATGATGTAATACTCCCCACTTCCCTGGAAGAGTGCAGCTTCAACAACACCAAAGAAGCTTGACACCATCCAGGACAAAGCAGCCCACGTGATTGACACCCCTTCCACAGACATTCACTCCTTCCATCACTGATGCACAGTGGCAGCAGTGTGTACCATCTACAAGATGCACTATAGAAACTCACCAAGGCTCCTTAGGCAGCACCTTCCAAGCCACTAACATCTAGAAAGACAAGGGCAGCGGATACATGGGAGCACCACCAGCTGGAAGTTCCCCACCAAGCCACTCACCATCCTGACTTGGAAATATATTGCTGTTCCTTCATTGTCACTGGGTCAAAATCTTGGAACTCCTTCCCTAACAGTACTGTGGGTGCACCTACACCACATGGACTGCAGCAGTACAAAAAGAAAGATCACCACCACCTTCTCAAGGGAAATCAGGGATGGGCAATCAATGCTGGTCTAGCCAGCGAAGCCGACATCCCATGAATGAATAAAAAAAAGGCCCAACTAATGTATTCAGGCATTGATGCTCCACACAAACCTCCTCCTACCCCTCTTTATTCAATCCTGCCAGTATGTTAAGTTTACCACATCATGTCTCAGATTACTCATATACTCCATCCCCAAATTTTATTTTAGGAAATAAATCTACATAATTTGCATTTAGGTTAATTAATCCTAACAGCTTTCACCATTTGTCTAGGGTATCTGTTTCGTATATTGGCCCAGAACTTCTGTTCCCCAGGGGGCTGTACCCGGGAGGTACCCTAGAAAATACAGTGCAGGACCCCCTGGAAGTCCCCATGCAGGGACTGTAAGGGAGTTGCTCAGAAAGTTTAATCTTCCAGTGGGCAATTACCTTGTTCGATACTCAGATTTAAATCAGAGTGTTTAATTTTATTCGTTCATGGGCTGCGAGCATTAGTGACTCGGCCAACATTTACTGCCCATCCCTAATTGCTATTGAGAAGATGGTGCTGCACCACCTTCTTGAACTGTAGTGTTCACCCTGTGTGGGTACACCCACAATACTGTTAGGGAGAGAGTTCCAGAATTTTGATCCAGCGACGGTGAAGGAACTTGCAGGTGGTGCTGTTCCCATGCACCTGCTGCCCTTGTCCCTCAAGGTAGCAGAAATCAGAGGTTTGGAAGGTCTAAGGAGCCTTGGTGAGTTCCTGCAGTGCATCTTGTAGATGGTACACACTCCTGTTACTGTGCGTCGGTGGCTGATGAAGTGAACGTTGAAGGTGATGGATGGGGTGCCGATCAAGCAGGCTGCTTTGTCCTTCATCAAGTTCTTGACTGTTGTTGGAGTTACAATCATCCAAGCAAGTGGAGTTCGGATGGTTCTGACTCTCTTAGCAGAATAACAGGAAAAATTAGAAGGATTAAAAACCACTTCTAACTCCTGGATAACAATAATACTGACTTCCCCCCAAACCCCAACTGGAACCCCCAACTATGCCAGCCCACCACTCCACCAATTACCCTCCCAACCCTCTCCCAGTACCTCCCCACATGCCTGACTACCCTCCCAACCACTTGGCTATGCTCCCACCTCTCCGACTAGCCTCCCGACCCCCACTACCCCCCACAACCCCAATACCCTCCTGACCCCTGTAAGCCACACCCACACCTCCCCAACTACCCTCCTGACCCCTGTCAACCACACCCACACCTCCCCAACTAACCCCCCGACCCACCACTAACCCCCACAACCCCAACTACCTTCCTGACCCCTGTTAATTATGCCCCCACCTCCCCAACTACCCTCCCGAACTCCCAACTATCTGTCAGCTCCCCCCACACTCCCGACTACCACTCAGACCCTCCGATTATCCTCCTGATTCCTCGACCCCTGCCTACTCTTCCAACTCCCTGACTACCCCCGACTACCATCCCACCTCCCTCCGACTACCACCTGATCCCATGACTACCCCCCACCATCCCCCCCTCACTCCCACCCCGGCTATCCCCAAACCACCGACTATTCTGCACCCTCCCAACTACACCCATCCCCTGATTACCTTCCCACCCTCCGACTACCTTCACCCTTGACTGACCACCCGACCAGCCCGCCCCACCTTACCCCCAGCCCATCCAAGCCCCGACCCATCCTACCATCCTCCTGGCCCATTTTAAACCCCTCCAGACCAATCCTACCACCGACCCATCCTACCCCGAAGTTGCTACCCTAGACTGAACACCTCAGGAACCTGCTGCGCTGCACTTTTCTCGCCAGGTCCGAGTTGCAAGGTCGGGTGAGAAATGTGCAGTTCCTGAATAAGGTAATTTAAATGTGGCGGAGTGACAATCCGACTGTGATTGCCACTCCTCGGAAGTTCTGGCCCATTGAATGGAATTTTGTGGACTGAATACCTGCTGAAACTATGGGACCATTTCTGGATTGGGAGCCCATATGATTACCTGAGCAAGCATGAGCGCCATGATGTCTCAGGCATTTGCACTGGAGCTCACCTCCATTGAAAATGTGGCCAACCTCATAGAGAATCAGTTGAGACAGGTCACCGAGTGCATACCGGCCCAGATGAATGACCTTGGCTGCCAATTTACAGAGGATTGAACAAAGCATCGCCACAATGACATGTAGCCATGCTCTCTTGCTGCTGACTAGCAGGGAAAGTACCGGGGATTGGCCGGGGTACACCCTGAGAGGGGCCATGAGCAGCGGGGACTCTTCTCAAGGTGTCCCCATTTCTTGTCCTTTGCCCTCTCACCTCTCAGAGAGAGCTGCACAATCTACCTTCTGCCCGAATGACTGAATTGACCCCCTGCACAGGTGCATGGCTCCAGAACCCAGAGGATGTCCTCCATGGGCATCTCATGTGTCAGAGCATGGGAATGAGCAGCCTGCCTCGAGCTCAGCTGAAGCCACAAGGTTGGCACCGCATGGAAGTAGAACGTCTAATAAGAAGACGTATTTTTTGTACAAAGAGATTCACTTGGGTGCCTATAACAGTGTTACTGTTTCAGTAATGCTCTTTATTTGAAGGAAAGCCTGAGTTTATACCAATTCCTCGTCATCCTGATCAGTTTCCTTCCAGTGAATGGACTGATCAGTCTTGATGAAGCGGAAAGGGTTTGACTGTAATTGTTGGCTGGGTAACTGCAGAAAGGAGGTGGGTTGTGGGAGGAGAAGGTTGCATAAGAACAGTTTTTAAGTAAAGCGTGCCCACTCTGTGGCGTGTGGCTGAAGGCATCAACTGTAAATCAGGTTGCTCCTCCCCCTCATCCTCCGAGGATGCGCGACACTCTCCAGCTTCCTCTTATATCAGCTCCAGCCCTCTCTGCAGCAGTAGATTAAGGACACAGCAGCCTACAACTGGTCCTAGCTGGGCCATATGGAAGAACACCTCCACATCTGTCAAGCTACCTCAGCTTGAGCAAGATAATAACTTGCTCTATGTTTTCCTTGAATCTGACAAGGGTCCTGTTATACCTCCACTGTGCCTCTGTGGCAGTGTTCCTCCCTGGGGTCAACAGCCAGGTCTTGAGTGCGGAGTATTAGATCAGCTAGGTGCCCTTGTTAATTGAAGTGCTTTAACTCCCTTAAGGGAGGTCTTGAGTGGCTACCCCAAGCCTTCCAAGATGCTGTTTGGTGGAGACAACACCTGTGGCACAGAGGACTGCCGAAGGATGAGAGCGTCATGGGATCTCCCTGGATACGTGACATAGAATTGCTGAATATCCTTGTGGTGGTCACAGAGCAGCTGCACATTAAGGAGTGGAAGCCATTCCAATTAACAAAGATACTGACTGATCAAAGAGTCCCTACCCAATGTCACTTTTAGCTGATTACTTTTCTGCACACACCAAAGCCTGTCTCCCCTTGCCTGGGAAAATTCCACCCATCGTTTCAGCAGATTAGATCGGAATTTACCCTCCTTCCCAACAGCTCTAATCGCAGGCCATGTCCTCTGGATCTAGTGTTCTAGACATGGTGAAATAGCTTGTCGTGGTTTAACACTATCCTTTGTATTGATAGTGCCAGGATTCGCATCACAAATCCCAAATCCAAAATAAAACAGCATCAACATAAATGCAGCTTCAGAGGGATTTGTGAATTCCAGTGTGAAATCTACCATTGCAAAATAAATGAAATGATTTGCCTTCTAATTCTAAATCAGGATCAGTTAAAGGAGATTTTTAAAAAATAATTAAAAAGAATAGGATTAGGCCTCTTCTGTAAACTTGCATTTCCTTCGATATATTAACTGCTTTACACTACACATTTTGTGTTTCTGCTCAGAACTGAAACTGCTCTGATAACCTGTGTTACAGAGACAGTCCACACTCTGCACAGGTCCTGAATCAGCTCTATCCCATTCAGCTTGAAGTTAAACCAGCCTGGAACTCATTTTCATTGGGCTCTGAATGGGGTAAGGTGACATCAGCCGGGTATTAATCTCCGTGAGAGGTTGTTTCCTGATCAGACTTAACCTTGGAACGAAAACTAACTTCCACATCAGCGAATGGGACTTCTGCATAACCAATAGGACAGCTTTGGAGGGCGCATTGAGACTCAAAATGTTGGGGTTTTAAAGTTCTATTTGAAACTTTACCTAGTAGGGGTATCTTTACTTGACTTGGGAGCCAAACCCTTTAAAGTTGATGTATTTCATCAGGTTCAGCGTGCTTAGACCGATGTGAGTACTGTCTACTCGACACAGGACTCCGGAAAACCCAGCAACAATACACAACTTCTGCAAACTCAACAGCTTAAAAATAGATGCCCTAGTGTGCCTTTGGAAACATTGTATCATCCACCAGGCTAGGGTTTAAGCACATAAACAAGGCAAATGCCAAGTGCAGGTTTGAGGGAGTGCTACATTCAACTGCTGCAAGTGATTCACTTTACATCAGTTAGAATGTACATGCTGTCTGAATGTGGAATAAGAGCGAGACATTACACAGAGTAAGAGTCGCTGGAGGAAGAGGCAGTGTCACTCAGCTTTGGAATGAGTTCAAGCCTTCATACCCCATTGACACAACCACAACTTATATTTATATAGCGTCTTTAACATAATAAAACATCCCAAGGCACTTGACAGCATCATTGTAAAACAAATTTTGACATTGAACTACAAAAGGAAGCATTAGGGCAGATGACCAAGAGCTTGTACAAAAAGGTTGGTTTTAAGGAGCACCTTAAAGGAGGAAAGTGAGGTAGAGAGGTGCAGGGGTGCTGGAAGGGCATTCCAAAGCTTAAGAGCTAGATAACTGAAGGCAGGGCCACCAATGGTGGGGCGATTAAAATCAGGGATGCTCAAGAGGTCAGATTTAGAGGACTGCAGATATCTCAGATGGTTATGGGATACAGGTGGTAAGGAGGGATGAGGCCATGAAGGGGATTTGAAAACAAGGATAGGAATTTTAAAATCAAGATGTTGTTTGATCAGGACTCAATAAGTGAGCACAGTGATGAATGGGGCTTGGTGCAAATTAAGACAGGGTCAGCAAAATTTTGGATGACCTTGGGTTTACGAAGATAGAATGTGAGAGACCATCCAGGAGTGCACTGAAATAATCTAGTCTAGAGCTAATGAAGGCATGAATGAGGCTTTCAGCAGCAGATGATCTGAGGCAGGGGTGACATCAGGCAATGTTACAGATGTGGAGATAGGTGGACTTAGTGATGCGTGAACATGAGGTTGGATGCTCAACTCGGGACCAACTATGATGCCAAGGTTGCGAACAGACTGGTTTTATCTCAGACTGTTGCAAGGGAGAGGGATGGAGTTGGTGGTTGGGGTAACTCATGATTAATGTCGGTTCAAAGCGGTTTCATCAATGTTAACCATGTTGTGTAAATTTGTCTTAACACTGCTGCTCAGACAATTCCAGGTAGTGTAATCTGGCTCTGTTCAATATTTGTAGAGAAAGTCAGCACAGATCCTGAGCTGATCAAACAAACTGCAGTTTGTACACAGGGCTGATGCCAATAGGAAAATTGATGTTTCCCTTTAGCACCTAATCTGTGCTCATATGGCTTTGCTCAAAATCAGCCCTCTATGTCGCTTCAATATTTAATTTTCAAAGTGTTACATGAGATGTGATAATGTAATTCTATTGCCAAGCAAGACACTGGGCGCTCTTCCAATAATGTACATCACATTCCACTTGACAAAAGGAGCGCAAGCCTTATGCAAAATCTTTTGGCCAACTCATGTTATTTCCCAAAAACAGTGGCTTGTTTCAATGTATGTCACTGTATCATTGCTGGCATATGATGTACACATGGTCAAATAACGTGTGACCTGTATTCTTCCCAGGGAAAAATAACACACCAGGGCTGATTTTCGTCTTCAGGCCCCAGTGCTGGGCTAACCCAGCAGGTGCAACTTGCGAAAGGTGCACAATACTTTCTGTGTGGAGTGATATTGTTATTCTGAACCAGGTCACTTGCCTGAACAGGCACAGTCTGGTACAGATCAGTCCATTGAGATTATGAGGTGGTCTATCAGCCTCAAGCCTATAGCTCTGTTCATTGTTGTGTTAGCCACCTTGTTGTGTATTTTATACCTCAGAGCTATGCAGAGATGACACTCGTTTCTAAGTGTGTAGGAACTTTATTTACATGGTTTTATACAGTGCTTTAAAATGTCTGGACTCCTGTGTTACAACCACAACCGATGTTATTTGCTGAGCAATCCAAATCCCAGAGGGAAACTTATCTTACTGATCGTAACCTTTTGTTTTATATTTTGAAAATGCGGGAAAGAACTACTGATCCCACAAGCATAGAATCCCAGTCACCCTTTTAGAATTTTAAAATTAAAAGATTTATTAACAAAAGGAAAAAAGAATTTAAGCACATAAGATTAAAGTTACACAGTTAAGTCTTACAAAATATCCCAAAAGAAATCCCACTTGGTCAGAGCACACAAGTAAACTACTTAGCAACAGCTCCCTTATAGATTTTCAACCTTAAAAATCCAGTAATATTATCCCAAGGCAAACTGCTGTCACTTTAGCAAAGGTGTACCATATAACTTCTCACTCTCTTCCACTCTGCTGTGGGAATCCAAAAGAAAGGTTCAGGAACAGACTTCTTTCTGAAAAACAAGACTTCTCTGGCTTGAAAATTCGATGGCTGCTTCAAATTCACAACTTTCACACCTTCTCCCAGCACAGATCTGGTCTCAGGACTTCTCTCCCACGCAGCCAATTGAACATCTTTCCTTAAATAAAAATCAAAAAACTACTGCGGATGCTGGAAATCCAAAACAAAAACAGAACTACCTGGAAAAACTCAGCAGGTCTGGCAGCATCGGCGGAGAAGAAAAGAGTTGACATTTCGAGTCCTCATGACCCTTCAACAGAACTGAATAATATTAGCAGAGGGGTGAAATATAAGCTGGTTTAAGGTGGGGGGGGGTGGGGGGAGAGAAGTTGGGGGGTGTGTGGTTGTAGGGACAAGCAAGCAATGATAGGAGCAGATAATTAAAATATATCACAGACAAAGGAACAAAGAGGTGTTGAAGGTGGTGATATTATCTAAACGAATGTGCTAATTAAGAATGGATGGCAGAACACTCAAGGTACAGCTCTAGTGGGGGTGGAGTGGAAAGGCTGACAGGGCATTAAAGGTATAGATTTAAAAATAATGGAAATAGGTGGGAAAAGAAAAATCTATATAAATTATTGGAAAAAACAAAAGGGAGGAGGAAGAAACGGAAAGGAGGTGGGGATGGAGGAGGGAGTTCAAGATCTAAAGTTGTTGAATTCAATATTCAGTCAGGAAGGAAAGCCTTCCGGACTGAATATTGAATTCAACAACTTTAGATCTTGAACTCCCTCCTCCATCCCCACCTCCTTTCAGTTTCTTCCCCCTCCCTTTTGTTTTTTCCAATAATTTATATAGATTTTTCTTTTCCCACCTATTTCCATTATTTTTAAGTCTATACTTTTAATGCCCTGTCAGTCTTTCCACCCCACCCCCACTAGAGCTGTATTTTGAGTGTCCTGCCATCCATTCTTAATTAGCACATTTGTTTAGATAATATCACCACCTTCAACACCTCTTTGTTCCTTTGTCTGTGACATCTTTTGATTATCTGCTCCTATCACTGCTTGCTTGTCCCTACAACTCCCCCCCCAACCTCCAACTTCTCTCCCCCCACCGCCCCCCCCCCACCTTAAACCAGCTTATATTTCACCCCTCTCCTAATATTACTCAGTTCTGTTGAAGGGTCATGAGGACTCGAAACGTCAACTCTTTTCTTCTCCACCGATGCTGCCAGACCCGCTGAGTTTTTCCAGGTAAATCTTTCCTTAAATATCTTTTTTCCCTTCCATCTTAGATTTCATTGTTCTCAGCAATTCTTTGAACTCAACTTTTCTAAAGTATAAAAATCTTTCATGTTTTCCTATTGCCTCCATTTTCTGGTTAAATGAAATTTAATAACCTTCCCTTGTTTACGTACGAAACATTTGTAAGTTTTAAAAGTCCCTTGTCACTTCAAAACTCCACTTTGAAATTTAACAGCTGAAAAATCAAGTCTCTACTTATCTCATAATGCAGTTTTCAAACCTAACTTATTTACTTGAAATCCAAATTCACCATAGCCTCTGATTACAAATGCATGTATCTAGCTCATTTACCTTTCATCTCTCAGTTCCCACAGGCAAGTTGTCTTGATTAACCTTCCCCTAGTTTAATTAATCATGGACACTTACACATGCAGCCTTTTTACAGAATACCACCATATTCCCAAAAATATTTTTAAAAATAACATCCATCTTCATATTTGCTCCAGTTCTAACTATCAGCTCTTTCTAAGGTGTCTGTGTACCTTGCTCTGAGTCTTGCTCTGACCAATCTTGACCAATCAAACACAATGAACATAGATCAGTTACCAGATGCACATGATCAAACACAGAACAATTGAACACTGCATTCATGGCCAATCACAAAAGGGCAAAAGATTGACCTGGGGGAATAGGGAGAAAAAGACTCAGCCACTATCATAATTGATCTTTGAAGTGTCTTTGGAATTGCTGATGACCACCTGGTCCACACTAGGAGCTGGAGCAAGTCCCGCCATTGAGATGCCCCATGTCCACATACTGAGGAAAGTGAGGGATGAGGCTGTCAAAGGCTCTGCCAGGCTGAGTTTTATACTGAGCCAGCACTTAGTGCAGGTCAAAGACAGGTAAGCGTGTTCAAAATTAAAAATCCAGGGCACTGTGGGTGTGAGGGAAGCCATGTCAGATGGATCATAGGATGTCTTCCCTGACCTTGGCCCTTTCATAGGTCATAGAGCCTCTAGCTCCAAAGGCCCTAAGGCTGCTGCAGAGGGGCGATCTCCATTAAGCTGGCTGCCTTCTCGACAATGCTAAAATGCAGGCCGTTCTGTAAACTGGCTTTTTTAAGAGGGCCTTTAAGTACACAAATTGGCTGTCCATCTCCATGGAGCAGCCACACAGCCCACACTGGGAGCTGTCACAACGCAGGTCCCCACCTCTGTTCCCAACACCTGCAGTAGGGGGGGGCTGACAATTCTTCCCATAATGACAGGCAAGGTGCTACATTTGACCTCAGCTCCTTTGTGCAAAGGAGGGGGGAGAAAAGCTAAACAGCCTCCTGCTCCTTACAAACTTCAGTCAGTAACAAATTCAGAAAAGTTTTAGAGCTTCAAAACATCAAATCACACGGCATGTGAGGGAGGTGGTGGCATGGTGGTATTGTCACTGGACTAGTATTCCAGAAGACCCAGGGTACTTCCCTGGGGATCCGGATTTGAATCCTACCATGGCAGATGATGAAATTTTAATTCAATAAAAATCTGGAATTAATAGTTGATGATGGCCATGAAACCATTGCCAATTGTTGTAACAACCCTTCAGGTTCACTAATGCCCTATAGGGAAGGAGATCTGCTGCCCTTACCTGGTCAGGCCTACCTATGACTTCAGACCCACAGCAACGTGGATGACTCTTAAATGCCCTCTGAACAGGGCAATTAGGAGTGGGAAATAAATGCTGGCCTAGCCAGCGATGCCCACATCCCATGAGCAAATTAAAAAAAAGAAAATGAGCTCATTTAGCTCATCATGTTTGTGCTGGCTCTTTAAAGGATTATCCAATTATTTACAACCCCCCTGCTCTTTTCCCAGTAGCCTTCAAAATGTTCCCTTTCAAGTATGTTTCCAGTTTCCTTTTGGTATGGATTCATCAGTCACTTCAGCAAGCTGATGCTCATGGTAAGCATACAAATGTTTCTAGGTCAGAGGTAGCAGTCAAGGAATTTGTGCATTTAACTATGAACAAAAAGTCACACTGATAGTGATCTCTGTTCAATGCCAACATCTTCCTGGTGTGTGGGTGTAAGGATAGGATTGGAGTTAGCTGTGACTGAGGAATCAGTGTCTGTGGAACATTGCCCCAGTGTTATTCCGCACTTTGTGTTATGATATGGCAGGTGGTATTTGCTGGGTTGATCAAAACCCAAATAGAAACTTGGTCAGGCTATCGCAATGGTTTTGCAATTTGTATTTATTATGAGAAGGTATGTGTACTAAATTTAGAAGTAAAGATTGCACTAGCACTTTTGGAGATTTTAAGTATTAAATTAAAACCTTTATTAACAAATGAAAAAAAAGCTTAAACATACAAGATTACAATTACACAGATGAATTTAGTTTCATAACATTTCCCAAAAAAAACTACTTAGCTAGACGCACAAATAAACACCCTTTTCCAGACAACAGTCCCTATAGATTCTTAATCTATAGGACATCCAGTAATATTATCGCAAAGGCACCCACTGTTGCTATAAGGGAGGTATCTCACAAGCTTCCCTCTCGCTCTCACTTGATAATGGAAATCAAAGGCCTATAACAAAACCTTGCTTTTTGGCACAACCAGATATTTCTCTGGGATGGCTAGAAGCTGCTTCCTTCACAAGACTGTGCTCGCACAGCACACTCTTCAAGATCACACGGCCACACACACAACTCATACAGCTTTCAATATTTCCTTAAATACATTTCTTCCCTTTCATCTTTACGCATTGTTTTAGCTATCTTTTGAAATTCACCTTTCCTTGAATCTAAAATCTTTCATGTTGTCTTTATGGCCACTAGTAATGGGAAAAAAATTAACTTAATAACTTTGCTTTATTTATTTATGATCTTTGCCAGTTGTAATACTTCCTTTGATTTCTCTTTAAGTTCAACTCCTCACTCATCTCATAATGCAAATACCTGTTCATGTTGTATTTACTTGTATCCCATCCTAGCTTGTCCATTTCTACTTTAAAAAGCTTGATTTTCCACCTAATGCCTTTGATGATTTAAACCTTGCTGTCTGACTGTCTTCAGACTAATTAAATTAGTGAGTCACGCACACGCACACACACACACACACACACACACACACAGCCCCTACAAGCTTGTTTTACAGCATCTCACAGTAATATTGGAAAAAAATTTTTTTTTTTACATTTGGAAAAGTGGAAAGAAAGGGTTGGGAGACTGAAAGAAAATGAGCACACCCATGGGAAGATACATAAACACAATCTGAATTAAATAGTAGGAATTTTTTTGTGTGTATGCTCTCTGTTTAGCACGATCTAGATTTTCAGCCATTGCTATCTCATCCTTGCTTGAGAAGGAGGTTTCATTCTAACATAATGAGGATTGACTCAGCAACAAAGATAGCCCCATAAATATTTCAGCAGGTTTCACTCATAGTTCCTGCCGGTAAATCAGATTTTTCTGACTATTCATTGATCAAATCTGTAAAGAAAGATTCCATTACCTTCAAGCTGTAAAAAAAAAACATTGTAAAATATGGAAATATGAACAAGGTTGAACTCTTTCACCCAAAGGAAAATAGACGGGAAGAACAATTGACTGGGAAGATCTTTGAGGGAGAAATGAACAATGGGTTTAAGAGGGGAAGAGATAGAGAGAAATATTAAAAACAAAAACAGCATTACCTGGAAAAACTCAGCAGGTCTGGCAGCATCGGTGGAGAAGAAAAGAGTCGATGTTTCAAGTCCTCATGACCCTTCAACAGAACTGAGTATAGTTAGGAGAGGGGTGAAATATAAGCTGGTTTAAGGTGGGCGGGGGAGAGAGAAGTTGGGGGGGTGGTGTTTGTAGGGACAAGCAAGCAGTGATAGGAGCAGATAATCAAAAGATGTCACAGACAAAAGGATCAAAGAGGTGTTGAAGGTGGTGATATTATCTAAGAAAATGTGCTAATTAAGAATGGATGGCAGGACACTCAAGGTACAGCTCTAGTGGGGGTGGGGTGGAAAGACTGACAAGGTATTAGTTGTAGATTTTAAAATAATGGAAATAGGTGGGAAAAGAAAAATCTATATAAATTATTGAAAAAAAAAACAAAAGGGAGGGGGAAGAAACGGAGTGGGGATGGGGGGAGGGAGTTTAAGATCTAAAGTTGTTGAATTCAATATTCAGCCCGGAAGGCTGTAAAGTGCCTAGTCGGAAGATGAGGTGCTGTTCCTCCAGTTTGCGTTGGGCTTCACTGGAACAATGCAGCAAGCCAAGGACAGACATGTGGGCAAGAGAACAGGGTGGAGTGTTGAAATGGCAAGCGACAGGGAGGTTTGGATCTTTCTTGCGGACAGACCGCAGGTGTTCTGCAAAGCGGTCGCCCAGTTTGCGTTTGGTCTCTCCAATGTAGAGGAGACCGCATTGGGAGCAACGAATGCAGTAGACTAAGTTAGGGGAAATGCAAGTGAAATGCTGCTTCACTTGAAAGGAGTGTTTGGGCCCTTGGACGATGAGGAGAGAGGAAGTGAAGGGGCAAGAAATATTGATGGATATAAATATGAAGATGTGTGAGTGAGCTTGATCCCTGAAGAAAAGACCAATTCCTTTGTCTTCTTTCGAAATTCTTTTGTGTTTGGTGTGATACACAGATTGTACAGGGGCAGATGTGTTCTTTGTAAGATTAAGGTTGGACAACTCCCCATAAGCATTCAGGACAGAACTTTATCGGCCCCTGAAGGGCATCAATGGAAGCAAGGGTGCCAGTAAGATCGTGGGGCGCTGTGGCAGCTCGGCTCCCCAACTACGTCCTGCCATCGGGGAATTTTACCGAAGGTGGGATCGGAATCTGGCAGGGTGCCCACCTCTTTGAGCTGATTTAAGTCGGCAAAGATCCAAATAAGGAGAATTTTGCCAGGCCATCGGCTTTTTGCCGATGGCAGATTGATCATCGATGGATGTGGCCTTAAATGTCCACCTAAGATGGAAGGTTTAAGCTCTCATCCTAAAGATGGCACCTCTGACAGTGCAGCACTCCACAAGCATAGATTATGAGCTCATATCTCTGGAGTCAGAAATCAAACACAACCTTTTGACTTTGAGGTGAGAATGCTACCAAAACAGGCAAAGCTGACAGCATTGTCTCGTTTTTAATCTTTATGGGAATGCATGGGGTACAATAGCAAAGTTGTAATATTCAGACTAGTAATTCAAAGGTCAAAATCTTTGATTTGGAAGCATCAGTTCAAAGCCCACCATGTCAGCTGGGGAGTTCAAATTCAGTAAAATTAAATGAGATCTAGTATCAATAATAGTGATCAAATAATTCATGGATTGCTGTAGATTTGCTAATGCCCTTTAAAAGGCAGAAAGTCTGATGTATAGTGTGACATCTTAGAATGGTTACAGCACAGAAGGTGGCTATTCATCCTGCCATATCTGTGCTGGCCCTTTACAGGATCAATTCTGTTACTCCCACTCCCCTGCCCTATCCCCACAGCTCTGCAAATCTTTTCAGGTAATTATCCAAAATTATCTTAGTTACCCACTAGCAAGTCACTCAGCTGTACCGAACCACTATGTCAATATATAAGTATATAACCAGACAGGCAACCCAGCATTGACCCAAGCAACAAAGGCACAGTTGGCCTTGTAATATTGTCATTGCTAACATTCAGTAGTGGCGTCATAATCGGGAGAGTTGGCCCACAGACTAGGCAAGCATGGCCTGACATAATTATTTTCACAGAATCATGCCTATCAGTCAACGTCCTAGACTCCTCCATCACAATCTCTAACTGCAGCTGGATTGTCAGCCTGCTATAACTTGTGCATTCAATCATGGAGACAATGCCAGCATTTAACCAAGTGTGGCACCAACATGCCCATGTAAATTTGAAGTCAATTGGGAATTAGTGGCAAAACACTTCACTGAGTAGAATTGTACCTAGATCAAAGCAAGATGGCTATCATTGTTGGAGGCCAAACCTCTCAGCCCCAGGTCATTGTAGTGTCGTAGGTCCAGCTGCTTTATCAATGATCTTCCCTCCATCAGATGTGTGGATGTTCGCTAGTGGACAGTGTTTAGTTTCATTTACAATTATTCAAATAATTTAACAGTCTAGGCCCACATGCAGCAAGGTCTGGATAACCTTCAGGCTTTGCTAAAAAATGGCAAGTAATCTTCATGCCACAGAAGTGCCAGGCAATCCCATCTCCAATGCCACATCACCCCTTGACATTCAATGTCATTTTAATCACTAAATGCTCTACCATCAACATCCTCAGGGGCACCATGACTGAAAACTTAATTGGACCAGCTATATAAATGCTTTGGCTACAAGAACATGTGAGAGGCTAGGTATTTTGTGACAAGTAACTCACCTGCTGGTTCCCAAAGCCTGTCCACCATTTACAAGATGCAAATCAGGAGTATGAGGGAATGCTCTCCACTTGCCTAGATGAGTGCAGCTCTAACAATCTTTGAGAAGCTCAACACCGTCCGGGACTAAGCAGCCCGCTCGATCAATACCCCATTCACCACCTTAAACATTCATTCCCCTCCAGTTCACCAGTGCAGAGTGCTAGCAGTGTGTATGTATTATGTACAAGGAAAACTGGAGTGATTCACTAAGGATTCTTTGCTAGAACCTTCCAAATCCATAGCCTTTACCACCTAGAAGGACAAAGGGGGCAGATGCATGGGAACACTTTGCAAGCTCCCCACCAAACTACACACCATCCTGATTTGGAACTATATGCCATCCCTTCACTATCACTGGGTCAAATTCATGGACCACCCTCTCCTAACTGCACTGTGGATGTACCTTCACCCCACAGCCTTCAATAATTCAAGAAGGCAGCTCACCACTACCATCTCAAAGGTATTTAGAGATGGGAAATAAATGCTGGATTTGTTAGCGATGCCCATATCTTGTGACTGAATAAAATTTTAAAAAATTCAAATTCTAGCATTATCTTGAAACAGAGGAACTGGAGCCTAACATGTCCCCCAAGTTTCCCATATCACCTTTATACTGAGTAAGTGTATCTGTGAGGAATGAAGTGGGTTAACCCTAAGAAGTTTTGGGTTGTATGAACAGAGCAGACACGTTTAAACTCGGAAGGGGGAATGTGCGCCAGCAGTTTAGATTTCACTATGCAAAAGTTGGTGTGTGTGTTTGGGTTCACTGTCCAGATAGTAAATGATGGCAGATATTGTGGAACAAGTTAATGCATGGTTGAACAGACATTACAGAGAATTGGCAACTGAGGGCTATTAGTCTATGCAAACTAGCCATGTGAACTGTAGAGGCCTTCCGATGCTTTGGCTATATTCGATCAGAGGAGAATGTTTGGTACAGTATGAAAAGCTAACATGAATTTTCAGGCACAAACACAAAGACCTGATTTACATGATAAGAAATTCTGTCTTAAGCACCCTGATTACACAGAGCAGTAATACACTCAAAATGTTAGGCCCTCTTAAATTTCGAGCAATTCATGCATAACTCGCTTTTCTGTTATTATTTCCGATTTATGGTATTACTTGTGATTTTTCCTTTAATCTCTGAGTTAAACATGGTTTTATTTAACACTGTGAAGTCATGTGTAAATAATTCCCAACACTGAATGTAAAATAAAATAATCTCATTACGAAACTGCCAAGTTTTGAGACTTTTGACTCTTCTGCCATGGAGGGATTTAAGGTCAATTTGTACTAAGTTGCTGCTAGTTAGCCCAATAAGATAAATTCAGCCTCAGAAGAGATTAAATGTGTACAAAGTACACGATAGGTGGAAATGTAGATTTGATCTGTAACCAGATCCGAATTGAGTTTCTCATATACTCTATTGCTTTAAGACATTAAGGCTTAATGTTAACATAGAACAGAATATAATGCTCATCAGGCAGGCGCGTGCCTGACTTGAAGGAGCGTAAAATGACGCGCAATGACACCGGGCGTCATCGCACACTTGCGCAATATTTCGGTCGGTGGGTGTGCGTGTGTGCCGGCAGTGCGCCCGCCGATAATTAAAAGGCCTATTAAGGCCATTAAAGTTATAATTAAATTAAAATTTTCGCTGGTGAAAAAACCAAGCGGCCTGTGCAGTTTTTAGGAAACCTCATCCATGGGCAGGATGAGGTTTTTGACAGCAAATAAAAATAAAATAAAAATTTTAAATTTCATTAATAACATGTCCCTGCTCATGTGCCAGAGTCACATGAACAGGGACATGTTTTATAATATTTTTAAAATCTTTATTTTTAATTTTTTATATCTTCATCTCCCTGAGGCAACTCCGTGCCTCAGATAACTTTTCCAGTGCGCACCCATGTGCAGACTCACTCGCCCTCCTCCTCCTCCCCCACAGGTAGCGCTGAGCGCTGAAACATGCGTTTCATGCTGGGTGGGCCTTAATTGGCCCCACCAGCGTGAAATCGTGGTCTGGCCTCGATCTCGGGCAGCAGTCGGCTTCCCGACTGCTCCCACCTGTCCCCGCCGAGCCCGCACGACAAGGGCAAAATCCTGCCCATGGTCTAGAGAAAAAGATTGGTGTAAAATTAGAATGACCACATGTCTTAGAGGACAGCACAGGATCTCAGCTGAAGAGGTTATGTGGATTCTAGATAGAAGTTTCTAATTCGAGGGAGCAGGGTTGATTGGCAATTCAACTAACCAAGGTCTGAGACAGGGCTTGGAGCTGGGTTTAGAGATTGAGTCCTGCCCAGCTAAAACTGAACTGAATTAGATATTTTCAGAAGTTTAGAATGAAAAACAGTTAGTTGAAGCAGAGAATTCCATTTTTAATACTGAAGACTAATAGAGTACTGCATACAGCTTTGGTCTCCTTACCTAAGGAGGGATACATTTGTATTTGAAGCAGATCAGAAAAGGCTCACTAGGTTGATTCCTGGGAGGAAGGGCTTGTCTTATGAGGAAAGGTTGAACAGTTTGGGCCTACATTCATTGGAGTTTATAAGAAGGTGACCTTATTGAAACATATAATATTTTGACATGGTAGATGCTGAAAGGATGTTTCCCCTCATGGGGGAATCTAGTGATAGGGGATGCAGTTTCAAAATAAGGCATCTCCCATTTAAGATGGAGATGAGGAGGGATTTATACTCTAAGAGGGTCATTCATTTTTGGGATCCTCTTCCCTGGAGAGCAGTGGAGGCTTGGTCATTGAGTACATTCAAGGCTGAATTATACAGATTTTTGATCGACAAGGGAGTCAAGTGTAATGGTGGGTGGGGGGTGGCAGGCAGGAAAATGAATTTAAAGACACAATCAGATCAGCAACGATCAGATTGAATGGTGGAGCATGCTTGTGGGGCCGAATGGCCTACTCCTATTCCTAATTCTTTTATGACTTTATTTGTGTCAGGAATTTTGATCATCTCTCAGGTGAATTTAGCCCAATAAGAGGAGTATTATTGTCTGATTTTTGCAATGCTATGTTACCAAATCAAAATTTAAAAGGAATCTGACGGAGTTCTTAACACTTCATAAGTAAAGAGCTAACTCAATCAACATGGTCACGGTGCTGCCCATTTCTCAGCTCTGAGTAGCTGCAACCCATTAAAAAGCTCAAAGTATAAAAGCAGCTTCCATTTATATTGTATCATTTACAGTAAAAATCATCCCAGCGCACTTTACGGCAATAGTGAAAGGAACGCTGAATCAGGGCAACATGTTTAGGTGGACAACCAAAGGACCAGCAAAGTAATATTTTAAAAGGGAGAGAGAAATAGGGAGGTAAAGCAAATTCAAGAGATATGGGTCTAGGCTGAAAGCAAATACGTAAATTTTCTTTTCCTGACCCACAGGGATTTAACATGACCATAGCATTTAACTAGTGGTTCTTGCTTATCTCCAAAAACATAAAGACTAAAAACAGTTTGAGTATGTGGTCCCTAGCCCCTACTCTAATTGAGTGCTATCACATGCATCTGCTAATCTAGTCAACAGAATTTGAATTCTCTTCTTTTCATGATTCTCTGTATAGAATGATTCTTTCCCTTTGCAAATTACCAAAAAGAACCAAGAGATTTCCATCAACTTAACCCAGCTGAACTTCTACCTGGGTCCTGGTCACCTCCGAGGTTAATGTGATGGGAATGTCTCTGCCCACAGTTTAAGCGCTGAGTGAAAAGAGTCTCGGCCCAGTTGCCAGCCAGTGCAGACTCACGGCAGAAGCATCTCCACGGACTGAGGCTGCATGACTACAAAGCTCAGAGAGGCCAGAAAAATATCAGTCGGAATGTTCATTCAAATAATACTATGGTAAAACAGGAGGGAGATCTTCAAAGAAATGTGTTAAACTGAGTTTTCTTCTGCTTTGACTAATGCTCTGCCTGCCCTCAAAGTGTCTTATTTTGAAATAGCCAGGTTTTCCAACTCTCAACACTCAACTCAAACATCCACCTGAAAGAATATTGAAGGGATCATTTAGAGAACCGATCTTTTGCTAACAACTTTTGAACTTTTTTTACATTTACCTCAATCCAGATTCCAGAAGATAGCACCGAGTTGCTTTCAAATTCTGTACCAGTCACCATGATTTTTAGGAATGTGGAAAATCCATTCCAACGGCAGACCAAACTCAACGCTGAACCAAAATCAGCTATCATGTGGCTAAGAAAAGTTAATTTTTCCAACACCTATGGGCTTTGCGTTTCCAGATGCTTGAGACATGAACTTATATGACTTATACTTGAATCAAAACAATTGGTGTCAATGCTCTTGTCTCTGGGTCAGAAAGTCATGGGTTCAAACCACACTCCAGAGTTATGAGTACATAATCTAAGTTGATTCTTCAGTGTATGCATTGTGGAAGGCACTGCTTTTTAAGTGAAATGTTAAACTGAGTGCCCATCTAGCCAAGATCCCATGGCACTGTGCAAAGAGCAAGGATTTCCTCCGTGTCCTGACCAACGTTTAGCCTTACATCAACATCATTACCATAGATAGAACCATAGAAAAGTTACAGCACAGAAAGAGGCCATTCAGCCCATCATGTCTGCGCTGGCCAAAAAAATGTTTTTAAATACTAGCTGCCCATCTTAATCTCACCTTCCAGCACCAGTACGGGCTATAGCACTTTAAGGTGCAGATCCAGGTGCCTTTTAAGTGAATTAGGGGTTTCTGCCTCCACCACAAAACCTGGCAGAAGAAATTTTTCCTCATGTCCCCTCTAATCCTGCTACCAATCACCTTAAATCTGTGCTTCCTGGTAATTGACCGGTCTGCTAGGGGAAACAGGGCATCGTTGTATACTCTATCTAGGCCCCTCATAATCTTGTACACCTCAATCAGGTCACGCCTCAGCCTCCTCTGTTCTAAGGAAAACAATCCTAGACTGTCCAATCTTTCCTCACAGCTGCAATTTTCAAGCCCTGGCAACATTCTTGTAAATCTCCTCTGGACTGTCTCCAGAGCAATTATGTCCTTCCTGTAATGTGTGTGGGCAGCTGTTGCATGTCAAATATAATAAAAGTGTCATTACATTGTGGAAGCTTTTTATGGATGGATACAGGGAAAAGCTACGCTTACAATTATTAACATTATTATTACTATTTAATATTATTTTTAAGGCTAACATAGGCTAACTTCTGCAATTTAGTTAACAGAGAATCTTTATGTTGTGTTCATGGTTTTGTGCTAATATTAGGAAGGTGACTGGTAAAAGGCTTGGCAGCAATGTTTTTTTTCCAGTTTGTGATATTTTTGATTACAAATATTGTAAAAAGTTGTTTGCTTAAAACTCAAAGTAAGGTCAAAAGTTAATGTCATAATATAATGCAACTGATGATTGCTGTTTGTTTAGAATATCATTGAATAAGTAGAAATTTGGCAGTTTGTAGTCACCCTTACGCAATGGTTGCTTGGTGGAACTGGGGACTAATAGCAAGTAGGTCTAGGAGGAGATCAGCCAAACTTGCTGCTCCAGGGAGGGTTGCCGGGGGTGAAAACAAGCCAATCATGGGTTGTTGCTATCAGAGAAAGGAGCCAATCATAGGCTGTTGCTTTCAAAGAAGTGAGCCAATCAGTAAGTGTGTAGATGACAAGGCGGGAAGCAGAGACCTATTTGAGCATGGCGTTCATTAAGCTCGAGGCCATAGCTGCAGTCGGACAAGGAAGGGAGATAGCCTGGTCAGCTATCTGTACAGAGAATGGACAAGGATGGATTGACCACCCGATCATGTCTGTTTCTCGGGGAAACCAAGCAACTAAAGCACGGGGTGAGTAGTCACCAATATAAGAATTATTGAACAGTCTGCAACAGAAATCAGATAATAAGGTGCAGTTGTTTTGGACGAAGTCTCTTGTTTTGGGTCATTGATATCCAGAGTAAACCTCCGAACCCAGGTGTTAGGAATAGCCTACATGTGGCGACCAGAACTGTACAGAAAATTCCAGCTGTAGCCTAACCAGCGGTTTATATAGTTCCAACATTACATCCCAGCTTTTGTACTCTATATCTTGTCCAATAAAAGAAAACATTCCATATGCTTTTTTTACCACATTATCTACCTGTCCTGCCACCTTCAGGGATCTGTGGACATGCACACCAAGGTCTCTCACTTCCTCTACCCCTCCCAATATCCTCCAATTTATTGTGTATTCCCTAGCTTTTTTTGCCATCTCCAAATGCATTACCTCACACTTCTCTGGATTGAATTCTATCTGCCACTTTTCTGCCCACTCAACCAAACCATTGATATTCTGGAGGCAACAGCTATTTTTTTCACTATTAACTACATGGCAAATTTTCCAATCACGTCACCCATGGCCCAAGTCATTAATATATACAACAAACAGCAAGGGGCCCAACACTGAGCCCTGTGAAACGTCAGTGGAAATCATTTTCCATTCACAAAGACAGCCATCAGCCACTACCTCTGTTCCCTGTCGTTGAACCAATTTTGAATCCTACTCACCCCATTCCCCTGTAACCCATGGACTTTTACTTTTCGGACCAATCTGCCATGTGGGACCTTGTCAAATGCCTTACTAAATGCTAAAAGGTTAGTTAAGGAAAAAGTGGGACCTATCAGAGATGAAGATGGAAACTTGTGTGTCGATGCAGAGGCTGTGGGAAGGGTTTTGAATGAATATTTTGTCTCTGTGTTTACAAAGGAAAGGGAGGATGTAGATATAGTAGTCCAGGAAGAACACTGCGAGATATTGGACCGGATAGTCATAAAGAGAGAGGAAGCACTCGAACGGTTGAAATCCTTGAAAGTGGATAAGTCACCAGGGCCAGATGGATTGTTTCCAAGGCTGCTGAAGGAAGTCAGGGAGGAGATATCAGATGCTCTGAGGATGATTTTCCAATCTTCACTAGTTACAGGGTAGAGACCAGAGGACTGGAGAAATGTAAACGTAGTTCCATTGTTTAAAAAGGGATCAAAGGAAATGCCAAACAATTATAGGCCAGTTAGTCTTACATCGGTGGTGAGCAAATTAGTAGAATCAATCCTGAGAGATAGGATTAACTGTCATGTGGAAAGGCATGGACTGTTGAACTGCCATTTTTGCCCCTCTATAAGCCAAGTTTCCATTAAAGCAATGATGTCATACTGCCACTTGTCTATCTGTGCCCTCAGCTCATCGGCTTTGTTTGCTATACTCCTTGTATTTAAATAAATACCTTTTAACTTTGCCAAATTCCTGTGCTGTGAATCTTTTAACCTTTGATTCTTCTGTCTTTCAGAGTCACCCTCTAATTTCCTGTCTCCCGCTCCTGCTCTGAATTAGTCCTATCTGAATCTGCCCTCAGGTTGCCATCCCCCTGCCAATCTAGTTTAAACCCTCTCCAACAACGCCAGCAAATCTCCCTGCAAGGACTTGCGTCCCAGTCCTATTCAGGTGTAGACCGTTCGGCTTGTACAGATCCCACCTTCCCCAGAACCAATCCCAATGCCCCAGAAATCTGAAGCCCTCCCTCTAGCACCCTCTCTTCAGCCACTCATTCGTCTGGCATATTCTCTGATACTCACTAGCACATGGCCTTGGAAGTAATCCAGAGATTATTACCTTGCTTGTTAAACTTGTTCCTAACTGTCTGAGCTCAGCCTGCAGGACCTAATCCTTTTTTCCACCCAAATCGTTGGTACCAATGTGAACCATGACCTCTTGTTGTGCACCCTCACCCTCCAGAATGTTCTGAAACTGCTCAGTGATATCCATAACCCTTCCACCAGGGAGGCAACATACCATCCTGGAATCACGTCTGCGACTACAGAAGCGCCTGTCTATTCCCCTAACTACAGAATCCCTTACCACTGTTGTTCTCCTCTCTTTTCTCTTCCCTTCCTGCACAGCTGAGCCACCCATGATGCTCTGGTCATGACTCTCACAGCTCCCTCCAGAGGAACCCTCTCTCCCATTGATACTCAGAACTGAGTACCTGTTAGAAAGCGGGATGTCCTCAGGCGTCTGCTGCACTATCTGCTTTGCCTTTCGTGTCTGTCTGATGGTCACCCATCCCTCTTTGCCTGCTCTTTCAAAAGCTGTGGGATGACTACCTTCTGAAATGTGCTATCCATGTAGCTCTCATCCTTACGAATGCTCCTCAGTGACACCAGCTGCTCATCGAGTTCCAAGATATGGCGCTAGAGTTTTTCCATTTTGTGGCACTTGCTGCACATGTAGTTTCCCAGGGCATGGGTAACGTCCTGGGGTCCGCACATGGTACAGGATGTGCACTTGACGGGTACGAGCAGCCCTGCCCTGCCTCGAATTATATATTTACTGCGCCAAAATTGAAATTTAAGTAAACACAATAAAATGGCAATGATTATCTGATCATTTATCTCTTTGCTGGATGCAGCAAACATCCACGATTAAACATAGAAACATAGAAAATAGGAGCAGGAGAAGGTCATTCAGCCCTTCGAGCCTGCTCTGCCATTCAATATGATCATGGCTGATCCACTATCTCAAAACCATACTTCTGCTCTCTCCCCATACCCTTTGACACCTTTAGAGTCCAGAAATCTATCTATTTCCTCCTACAATGTATTCAGTGACTTGGCCTCCACAACCCTCTGTGGTAGAGAATTCCACAGGTTCACCACCATCTGAGTGAAGAAGTTTCTCCTCATCTCAGTCCTAAATGGCCCTGTATCCTGAGACTGTGTGTGACTCCATGTTCCAGAACCCCCCCCACCTTGAAAAATATCCATTGACTATTACCCTCTATTTCTATCCCCCCTCATACTCCCATGCTCCTCCATGCCTTCTAATACCACCATACCACACCATACCCCCATTTCCCCCTCCATGACCCCACATACCCCATTTCCCCTCAATGCTCCGCCATGTGTCCTCCATAGCCACTCTCCCAGCATCCACTATGGGCTGACCTCAGGGGCCATGTGATTGAAATGGACATGAGAAAAACTGTTGAACAATCTAATAGAGCTCTCACTCAAACACATTTCATACTCACCTCAAGTGGCCAATCCATTCTAAAACTAAACATCTATTCAGTAGCTAAATCAAGGACAGATATTCCTTTAAAAACTTCTTAAAATTAGTGATCAAGGTATTTACACTACCCCCTGCTGAGATATGTGGCTTTCATGTTTTGAAACTAAACCAAATATTCACAATGGGTTTAGCTGTCCAAACAAACCATTACAGCTTCAAACAATGAAGCCTATTAAAACCAAAATAATATATGGCAAGGTTTTGACTAAGCTATACCTGATGGCCTGTCAAGCAAGCAGTTCAGGAGCAGGTGGCTGTTGCTTCTTTCTCTAAGTGAAAATTGAAAACCTATTTATTTTTCAAACTTAAAGTTTGTGGACATTTAAATAACTTCAGATCATGACACTAGAGCTCCCTAGCACCGTATTCTTCAGCTTTGAATACATAACAACATTTTTTCCCAAAGGGAAAAGTATTCTAAAGTATCTCAACACTTACACAATGATGATCAATGTAATGGTCAACTTACCTTTGCAGGATGGAACCCTATAATCAGTCACCTTAGTAAAAACACATATAACTGAAAACATTCATTAAACTCTTGAAGTTGAAAGAAGAGGGGCTTTTTGTATCTTAAAGCAAATGGCTTGTCAATCAAATAATTCTAAGGTAAGGTGGCTATTTTTTTTTCCCACTTGGGAGTGGGGTTCCCCCATGGTTCATGACTTTTTTCATGAAAATATAATAATTCTCATAATATTATTGTGATTGATTGTAAAGGTAGGTTAATAATGAAGTTTGGATAGTTTCTGTGTGTTTGGGGGTGTGATTTAATTAAACTGGAGAGAGCTGACCTGGAGGTTTTGAGTCATCAAAAAGAAGCTAGGTTTGAACTGCTAAATATGTAAACATGGCTGAAATTTTTAAATATGAGGTGTGGGGAAAATTTGCATTTTCAGATGAATTAGGGTAGTTTGAATTTCAAAGAGATGGTAGGATGTTATACCTAGCCAGAAGAAGCTAAGCCAAACAGTGTGTTTATTTTTCCAAAAGGTTACTGATAAAATTAGTACTATGAAAAGATTTGTATTATGAGGGGGTAAAGTTCCAAAGACATATCGGAACAATGGAATTTGCATTAAAGAGGGAAAAACATATATTAAGGAGATGAGGTTATAGCCAGAATTTTACCTTTGGTGTGTGGGCGCGCACCTGACACGTCGGAATGTAATATGACGTGCGATGATGTCGGGCGTGCGTCCAGACGTCATGGCGCTGTCTCATGATATTTCATTAGGCGGGCGCACGCTGGAGTCGGCTGCGTGCCCGCCGATAATTGAAAGGCCTATTGAGGCCATTAACGAACTTGTTAATTTCAAATTTAAGCTGCCTGTCCAACCTAACGGTTGGCAGGCAGGCGAAAAGGCCAAGCGGCCTTTACATTTTTTAGGAAACCTCATCCACGAGTGGGATAAGGTTTCCTAAAGCTAATACAAATTAAATAAAAACTTTCTTTTGACATTAAAAACATGTCCCATCAAATTTTTAATGTAATTATATATTTTTTTTAAAAAGCGCTTCAATATCCCTGAGGCATGCAGCTGGAAACTGTCGGAGATTAATCACACCAAGGCATCATTTAGTACTTAGAAACCCCATTTACTACTTGTGCACAAGGGAGACAATACAACGAGAGCTACTGTACCGTCTCGTAGCAGAATACATGCAGACCTGTTAAAAGCATTTTTACAGCCAATCAGTAAATTTTGCACAAACCTATCCGCTTATTTGCATAAGTTAACTGACCAATCCATATTTCAGTAAATTTTCATTCCCAGCACAACAGATGTTGTGCTTATGCAAATGCTTATCACAATCCTGATTACATTGGCCTGAGAAAGAACAAAATGGAATGTCTCAGGGCTCATCCTACAACTGTAGTCAGACAAGATGTTCTCAGGGCCTCAGTATTTTTCTCTTAGGCCTAGGCATATAATTCAACTTCCCCATTAACCCTTTTAGCACTAAATGGGTTCCCTGTAGTTGCCTAGGCCACCACACTGCCTCAGGGAGGTTGAAGCGCTCTTTCACGCATATGCGCGAACTGCGCGCTAGGCCTGACTCTCCCTCCTCCCCTCCGACCGCACAGGCAGCACTGCTACCACTAGCAATCCACACAGGGCGGACCTTAATTGGCCCACCCCCATGAAATCGCGGTGCAGGGCCGATCACGGGCGGCGGTCAACACCCTGACCACCCCCGCCTGCTCCCACCAAGCCCCCCCAACACGAGAAAAATTCAGGCCTATGTGTCAGAGAGAGGAAAGGGATTCTAAGATCTAACATAAGTATGAAAACCCCCCCAGCATCTGTGCATCAAGTTGCTGTCTACAGGAACCAAATCTGAGAAAACTCACTTTGAATCCTCCTATCAAGGGTATTGTGTTGCTTTGCTTGGGTCTGTTTAAATCTATTTGTTTTTACTGTTGTCTTAACAGAGGTGCAACTGGGAGCCAGATTAATTAGGGGTTTTAGAAGTTTTTATAGTAGTAATTTGTAGACCCATGTATGTGCAAAAGGAATCTTTTATTTTGTTAATAAATGTTTAATTTAGCTTTCTAAAAACCTATAACGTCATGGTAGTCTTATTATTTCTGAATTCAGGGCATGCATCTCAAAATAAAATACAAATTGCAAAACAGTTGTGACCACATGATCAAGTTTCCCTCACGGATTTGATCTGCCTGGCACAAATCATCTGCCGTATCATAACAAAATTGAGATTTCTTTGTGAGATATATTTGAAATTCCTTGAATGGTTTGGAGTTGGTGAATCTTAAGGTTAAGAGTCGGAGAAGCACTTTGAATTCGGGAGTTGGTGCAAAGCATTCTTAAAGTAGTGAGACTGAAAAAAATGGCTGTATCCATGGCTAAAGCCTTTTTGTAAGTAGAAGAAATAATTATGATTGGGTTACAAAAAGTATCTAAGGGTAAATTAGCAGAGTTGGTGGATAAGTTGCAGTTGAGGTTACCTGACGGGGCAAAGAAGGCAGACATAGTTAAAGTGATAGCACAGGATTTGAAGTTGGAAGCGATACCCGCCACTAGTAAGTCAGAACTGGAGGTAGTGAGACTTCAGTTAGAAATGAAGGGGCTTCCATTTGAACAAGCAAAGGAACAGAGAAAATTTGAATTGGAGGCAAATTAAAAGGAAAAAGAATTGGAAATGAATAAACTGGAACTAGAGGCAGCAGAAAAAGAAAATAAAAGAGGAAGGGCATTCCAAAGGAAACTGGCGGAAAGGCAGGACAAAGAAAAAAGACAAGAAAGGGAATTTGAGATGGTGAAGTTAAAAAAGGAAGAGAGAATGAAGGAAAGGGACAGAGAGTACCAGCTTAAAAAGTTGGATTTTAGAAAATGGACGTCAAATGCTGAGGAAAGTTCTGATGATGAGAAAACCTTTAACCTAAAAGCTAGTGGAGAGATATTTAAATTTGTGCAAGTTTTTCCAAAGTTTGAGGAAACAGATGAGGAGGCATTCTTTATTTCATTTGAGAAGGTAGCTAAACAGATGAAATGGCTACAAGAAAACTGGGCATTGTTTTAACAATCTAGGTTGGTGGGTGGAGCACACAGGGTTTATGCTTCACTGTCAGAAAAAACTGGCAGTGGACTATGATGTGGTAAAAAAAAAGGCTACTTTGAGTGCATGTCAATTGGTTCTAGAGGCATATAGGCAGAAATTTAGGAATATGAGAAAACAGCCTGGCAAACTTATATTGAGTTGGAGAGAGTTAAACAAAGTAATTTTGACTGGTGGATACGGGCATTAAAGATAGAGACAACATATGCAGCTCTTAGAGAAGTAATTCTTTTGGAATAATTTAAAAATTCAATTCCTTTGGTAGTGAGAACTCATGTGGGGGAACAAAAGGTTCAAATGGTAAGAGAAGCAGCAGAGATTGCTGATGATTCTGAGTTAGTTCATAACTCAAAACTTTTTTTTGTCACCCTTTTAATCAGTGAAGGATAGAAAGTGGGATGATGAAAGGAAGTTTGGTAGTCCGGAAAGAGAAGGAGTAGGTGGAAATTCCCAGGAAGTTTTTTTCTCAGGTTAAAAAGGAAGGTGCTTAAGGTAGAAGTGACACTCAAAAATTGAGGTGTTTTCATTGTAATAAAGTTGGGCACACAAAGTCAGTGTGTTGGAAATTACAGGGAAAATCTATTGGAATTATTTGGGATGCAGAAGTAAAAGTGGATTCTGAGGTTCAGGCACAGGAAACACCAATGGTTTGTGTAAAGGTAAAGCAGGAAGAATCAGTGATAGGTAAAGAAGTGGGGATGTGTTCATAGTTTATCCAAGGGAGTTCTGAGGAGCAGGTTGCAGGAATGTTTAAAGATTTTGTGTGTGAAGGGGAAGTCTTTCCATGTGTACAGGGTGGAGTAGGTAAAGATATTAAAATTTTAGGAGACACAAGGGCTAGTCAACCCTTAATGTTGTGGGATAGTGATATTTGTTGTTCAGAGGGAGTATTGCAGGAACAGGTGAAAATAAGTGGGGCTCATGGAGATGTTAAACCTATTCCATGGTGGAAGGTAAACTTAAAGAGTAAGTGGAAAACAGGTGAGGTGATTGTTGGAGCAGTGGAAAAAATGCCCATTGCAGGGGTTCAATTTATTTTAGGTAATGATATAGCTGGGTCACAGATGTGGATGATGCCTATGGTAGGTGAGCAGCCTGTAGAGGTGTTTTCAGCAGAATAGCTGCAGAAAGAGCATCCTGGATTGTTTGTAGGTTGTGTGATAATAAGATCACAGGCTCACAGGTTGAAACAGAAAGAACAGGAAGTTAAAAGGCAGGGAGAAGGTATGGAAGTCCAATTAGCTGACACTGTTTTTGGTAAGATTTTTCAGGAAGAAAGAGTTGAGGATAATACAACTAAGATATTTAGGTCAAGGCAGTTGCTGGAGTTACAGAAAAAATATATTCAAATAAAGCAGTTATATCAGGAATCTTTCTCAGAAACAGAGGCAGAATTTATTCCAGAATGTTATTACCATAAGGGCAATGTGTTAATGAGAAAGTGGCGGCCATATCATGTTTCAGCAGATGAAAACTGGAAGGAATTGCATCAGGTTGTTATACCATTTAGATATAGAAATGAGATCCTGAGAATAGCCCATAGAATTCCCATGGGCCGACATTTAGGAATTAGAAAGTAACCGGTGAAAATACAGAAACATTTTCATTGGCCTGGATTGCATAGAGATGTAGCCAAATGCTGTAGAACATGTCACACATGTCAGGTGATAGGGAAACTACAAGCAGTGATTAAGCCGGCATCTTTAATTCCAATTCCAACATTTGAAGACGTGTTTACTAGGGTCATTATTCATTGTGTAGGACCCCTCCCTAAGGCTAAAAGTGGAATTCAGTATTTACTGGCAATAATGGATGTGTTTACAAGGTTCCTTGAAGCGATACCTTTGAGAAATATTACAACAAAGAGAGTTGTGGACGAGTTGACTAATTTTAAAAAAAAAAATATGATTTAACAAAAGAAATACAATCAGATGAAGGTTCAAACTCCATGTCACAGCTGTTTAAGTAAGTAATGCACAGATTGGGGGTAAAACAGTTTAAGTCAACAGCTTATCATCCTGTGTCACAAGGGGCTTTGGAAAGATGGCATCAAGCCTTAAGAACTATGTTGCGGTCCTATAGTCAGGACTATCCACAGGATTGGGATGGGGGAATTCCATTCTTGTTAATTGCTATTAGGGATGCTCCTAATGCATTGACTGGATTTAGTCCTTTCGAATGAGTTTATGGTCATGAGGTAAGGGAACCACTGAAATTGATTTGTGAGAAATTGATGTGTTAAAATTCAGAAATAACTCTCCTGGATTATGTATCAAACTTCAGAGAAAGATTGGACAGAGTAAGTGAGTTAACTAAGGAACATTTAAAGACATCGTAGTAAGTGATGAAAGTGAAGGCAGATAGGAAAGCTACAGCTCATAGTTTTGTTGCGGGGGGTGGGGAGGGGGAAAGTGCTAGTTTTGTTACCAATACTGGGTGATGCATTAAAGGTAAGGTTTAGTGGGTCTTACAGGATTGAAAAGAAATTGAGTGAAGTAAATTATTAAATAAATACTCCAGCTAGAAGAAAGAAGCAGAGGGTATGTCATGTAAATATGCTTTAAAAAGTACTTTGACAGGGAAGAGGACCAAAATGGCAAAATGAGGTATTAGTGGTGGTAGATAAGGAGAAAGAGGTAGAAATGAAGGATTCTGAAATTGATTTTCCTCTAATCAAATTGGGTAATGAGGGTGTACTTGAAAATTTAAATGTAATATTGAGTTACCTTCCAGACAAATGTCAAAGTGATTTGGATATGCTATTACAGTCACATAAAGCTATTTGTGGAAATAAGCTGGGGAGGACAAATTTAGCTGTACATGATGTGTGCATAGAAGTTTCATCTTCAATAAGGCAACATCCTCATAGATTACATCCGGCAAAATTATCACAACTACAGATATAAATTAAATTCACACTTCAAAATGACATCATTGAGTCTAGTTGCAGTAACTGGAGTTCACTTATTGTGATGGTACCGAAACCAAATGGAAAACAAAGACTGTGTGTAGACTATCAAAAGGATTCATATCCTATACCATGGTTGGATGATTGCATTGAGAAAGTTGAACAAACAAAGTTTATCACAAAGGTTGACTTGCTAAGAGGGTATTGGCAAGGATAGTTATCAGAGAAAGCAAAGGAGATATCAGCTTTTGTGATGCCAGGTAGACTATATCAGTTTAAAGTTATGCCATTTGTTATGAAAAATGCACCTGCAATATTTCAAAGACTGATAAACAAAGTAATTACAGGACTGAGCAATTGTGCTGTTTATATTGGTGACTTGATCGTTTTCAGTCAAATGTGGGAGGAGCATTTACAACATCTGGAAGAATTATTTTATCGATTACAAGGAGCTAATTAGGTGATGAACTTGGCTAAAAGTGAATTTGCATATCTAGGCCATGCCATTGGGCATGGTAAGGTGGCTCCGAGAGATGTGAAAGTCACGGCAATTGTGGATTTCCCTGTGTCAACAACAAAACGAGAAGTTTTGAGATTTCTGGGCATGAGTGGGTTTTACCGGAAATTTGTACCAAATTTTAGCAGTGCGTTTGCTCTATTGACTGAACTAATAAAAAAAACAAGAAGTTTCAATGGACACAGGAGTTTCAGAAGGCATTTGACAGTTTGAAAACTGTATTGACTATGATACCAGTTTTGGCAATACCTAATTGTACCACGCAATTCAAGTTGGGTGTTGACGCAAGTGATAGAGGCATTGGGGCCATCCAAGAGGATGAAGCTGGAATTGAGAAACCAATAGGGTATTTTCACGGAAGTTGACTGAACAACAGAGAAGATATTCAACAATTGAAAAGGAGACTCTGGGTTTGGTGTTAGTATTACAACATTTTGAGATTTACGTTGCAAACAATTTGTCAGGAAAATTGTTTATACAGACCACAATCCTTTAAAGTTTCTAGACAAATTTTGAGGCAGAATTGCAAGGCTATTCAGATGGAATTTATTACTGCAGCCATTTAATCTACAAATTATACATGTGACTGGGCGAGAAAATCTGATTGCAGATGCATTGTCAAGGGTTTGAAGCTCAAAGGGAAAATTGGACATTTAAAAAGCTGGACACTGGACTGGAATGATTTTTGTTGATACCAAGGTTTTGTATATATATTATGTTAATGCATGCATCTGCTAATATATTAGTGTGAGCGTATAGATAACTAGAGGAGGTAATGTAAGATGGGTTAAGAAAATGAAACAATCTTTGTAAATTATGATGGTTCATTTGCCCGTAGGAGGGCGGTGTCATGAAAATATAATAATTCTCATAATAGTATTGTGTTTTATTGTAAAGGTAGGTTCATAGTGGGGTTTTGGATAGTTTCTCTGTGGCGTGTGTGTGTGTGTGGGGTTTAATTAAATTGGAGACAGCAGGTCCGAAGGTTTTGACTCATCAAAAGAAGCTTGGTTTGAAATGTTAAATACATAAACATGGCTGAAATTTTAGAATGTGAGGTGTGAGGAAAATTTGCATTTATAGATAAATTAGGATGTTACACCTAACCAGAAGAGGCTAAGCCAAACAGTGTGTTTATTTTTCCCAAAGGATACTGATAAGATTAATGCTATGAAAAGGTTTGTATTATGAGAGGAGTATAGTTCCAAAGACATATCGGAACAATATGCCAGTAAATACCCAAAGTCATTTTTGATATAAAAGTCCATGGGCAGAACTTTTTGCTCGGCAGGTGGATGCATGCCCGACCCACTCAAGCATGAAGTGACATGCATTGGCGTTGGCTGAGCATGCTGACGTCAACGTGCAGCCACGCAATAGTTTGGTCGGTGGGCATGTGCTGGAGTCAGCAGCGCGCTTGTCTACAATTAAAAGGCCTGTTAAGGCCATTAAAAAATCAATTAACTTAAATTTTTCACTGTAGAAAAAGGGCAAGCCACCTTTACATTTTTTTGGAAACGTCATCAACAGGCGGGATGAGATTTCCAAAAGCAAATAAAAATAAAATGAAAATAAAATACTGCAGATGCTGGAAATCTGAAACAAAAACCAAAAGTAGCTGGAAAAACTCAGCAGGTCTGACAGCATCTGCAGAGAGGAACACAGTTAACGTTTCGAGTCCGAATGACTCTTCATCTGAACTAAAGAAATATAGAAATGTGGTGAAATATAAGCTGGTTTTGGGGTGGGGGGCGATGGGACAGGTAGAGCTGGATGGAGGGCCAGTGAAGAGATTGCCAAAGGTGTCATAGTCAAAAGGACAAAGGGATGTTGGCGATAGTGATATTATCTAAGGAATGTGCTAATGATGACATTAAGGGTAGAAGGGACAAACAACAATAAATAAAATAAAAGTTTTTAAATTCAATTAATAGCATGACAGAGTCACATGAGGGGACATGTTTTATTACATTTTTATTTTCTTTATTTTCTTGTTAGAAAATGCTTCATCTCCTTGAGGCAGCTCCCTGGGCCACAGGGAGATTTTCAAGCACTCACCCGTATGCAGGCGTGAAGTTCATGCCCACTCGCCCTCCTTCCCCCCACCCCACGGCTGGACAGGCAGCGCTGAGCGCTGCTGCTCGCATTTCATGCCTTAATTGGCCCACCAGCGTGAAATCGTGGTGTGGCCCTGGTCGCAGGTGGTGATCAGCTCCCCAACCGCCCCAACCCACCCCTGCCGAGCCCGCCCGCCAAGGGCAAAACTCTGCCCCATGTTTTGACCAAGGTGAAGTTAGTCTTTTGCCTCAGTGCTAATATTGAAAAAAAACATGCGAAAAAGCACTGCAAAATGTCAAATGAATTTAAATAAGCAGACAAAAAGAAAACTGGGAGGATTACTTGTGAAATTTTAAAGATTTTCCCAAAAATGGGTGGTAAATGCTATTGACAGTTTTAACCTACAGCAAACAAAATACCTCATACATCTGCCTGCACTGTCATTCATCAACCTGTCAGAAATAATTTCTTTCCTTGAGCAGGAAGTTACTCTGTTGAAAAGTGACACATTTTTAATTATAAGAATAGGTATCTCTATCATGATTTGTCTTTCAGTCATTCTTTGTTGCAGCATTTTGAATTTATGCCAAACGCAAGTATTCAAACATACAGAGAATACAGTTCTTGTCTCAGGAAGAAAGAAATATCAGTGCAAAACTCCAGAAATAATTTCTATCCTAGCTGTGTCTATATGTTTGTTTTAAAACTATGTTGGCATAAACCTAGTGTAAATGCAGGAAATTTGCATGAGCTGTTCTTTTGCGTGGGGCTGGGGCTATGTTAATGAGCAGCAGAGGGTCTGGTGGGGATTTTGTGAAATTGGCTTAAAAGAATGAAGAAATTCAGGTTATATTAATATTGAAATTAATGTACATCACTTATTGCTGAATTTCCTCAACCTTTCACACTGACATCTGCCTTACACTATACTTACACCATTGCTTCAGAACAAGTTCCCAGGATTTTACAGGCTATTGGATTATAATATTTTTAGGAGGAATAGACAAGAGGAATTACAGTATTGGTGAAGAAATTATTAGATGAAACAAAGGAGGCTGCTTCAAATTTTAGGAGTTTATGAATAAATAAAGGGATTAACAACAGCGTATGACAGTGAACGTGTGGGGAAACATTAATTAAACGTGAACTTTGTAACTAATTATCTCGATGAATAGAAAATAATTAGAACCAACCAATACATATTTTAGAGAAGATTATGTTGATAAACCCTCTTGAGTTCTTTGAGGAAGTGACAGATATGCATGGGGGAATATCCAGTTGATATGGTGTTTCAGAAAACCTTTGACAATAAACCCACCAGAAAAGCGTAAGTAAGTCGTTTGGACTGGTAACAAATTGGGTTAAAACTGGAGAGAAGGGAAGGAATAGGGAATAGGAGTTAAGGGCAGTTTCTCAGAGTGGTTGGAAGTGTGTGGTGGTGTCCTGCACTTTTATGATTTATGGCCATTTCTTCACTTTGTATATCAATGATTTGCATAGAGAGCTGGAGAGAGAGATGTCCACCTTTGTAAACAATACTGAAATATGAAGTGTAGTAAATAATTCTGAGAACCAGGGAGCTGAGAGATAATGGAATGAGCAAAAATGTGGCAAATGGAATTCTATGTAAATAAGCATGAGTCATGGAATCACAGTCATTTCAGCAAAGAAGGAGGTCGTTCAGCCCATCAAGTCCATGCTAGGTCTCTGTAGAGCTACCCGATCAGTTCCATTTCCCCCGCTCCATCCCCATAACCCTGCAAGTTTGTTTCCATCAAGTGTCAATCCAATTTCCTTTTGAAATCCTTCATTGTCTCTACTTCCATCACTCTTGTAAGCAGTAAGTTCGAGGTCATTACCAGTTGCCATTTAAAAAAGTTCTTCCTCACATCCTCCCTGCGTTTGTGGCCTCACATCTTAAATCTGTGTCCGCTATTCCTTGCAGCATCAACTAATGAGAATAGCTTTTATCTCACATCTAAACCCTGTCATAATTTTGTACATCTCTACCAAGTCTCCCCTCAATCTCCTTTGCTCCAAAAAGAAGATCCCCAGCTTCTCCAACCTTGTAGCTCATGTTCCCCATCCCTGGGCCCCTTACTGGTAAATCTCCTCTGCACCGTCTCTAGGGCCCTTGCATCCTTCCTAAAGTGTGGTGACCTGAACTGGACTGGATTCAGAACTATTGTTGTGGTCTGTGTATGAAATGTGGTATTTTGGTTAAAAGAAGAGTAAGTACTTTTTGAACAGGAGAAGACTAGACATTGTAAAAAAGCAGAAGGATTTGGATATTCACATGCATGTGATAATTCAAATGGACAAGGCCATAAAACAGCGAATGAAGGGATGGGACAGAGTGGATAGAAACAAATGACTCCTTATGGTTAAGAATGCAGAATTTGTAGACATAAATGTCAGATTAAGGGTGGAATTTTCCAGACCCACCAGTTGTGGGAGCCATGGTGGGCAGAAGCGGAAAATTCAGATTGAGCCCAAAAGTTAGATTTCCCCCATCAGGAAAACAAACCAGAATTTCCCCCTCAGCATTTTCATAGCAGCCTAATGGCGGGTCGACTTTCCCACTGATCCATGTCGGGAACCCCATTTTGCATAGATTAGCATGTCACAAATGCTCATTAAAAACACAACTCACCAGAATCATGTTCTCCCTTCTAACTATGTGCCACACCAGTGGGAAATTAGACCGGTCTACTTCACGACTGGATATAAGTGGCATGTACCTGGCTACCCTCACTTCACTCGTGACTTCGAGGTGCATACAACATCGAAAGCCTACCTGCCACAGCATCGCTCTGACTTGTCACCACTGCCAAAGCTGCTCTCTCAGGCGAGACTGGTGGATTTCGCAGGCAGGCAGGCTCACACTGGGTGCTGTGGGGCACAGGCAGGGCTGTTCGCACTGGGTGCTGTGGGGCACAGGCAGGGTTGCACTCTATCAGCAGAGACCGGCATGGGGACGGTGGGGGGTGGGGAAGGGGAAGGGGAAGAGGAAGGGGCAGGGGGGTTGGAATATGCAGAGACATGACGGTGGTGAGGGAGGTGGGCTGGCAGGCAGAAGGATGACTGGGGGTGGTTGAGTTGGAGCCCGACATGGAAGGGATGCACACAGACCCAGGAGTGGGGTGGGTTGGGGTTGCACTAGATGGAAGGGGTACACAGAGACCCATGACTGGGGTGGGGTGGGGAGGTTTGTCATCCTGAAGGAAGTCGGGGAGGTGGGGGGGGTGAGTGTCAGACAGGCAAAGTCCTCGAACTGAGGCCAAATGGTCGGAGAGAGGGATTAAAGACAGTCCTGGGGTTTTACGTGTCATACTACAGGGCTATGCATGGCATGCACATTGTGGTCACGGTCCAGAGAGGGGAAAGGCCTATGTGCTCAATGGAGATCCACCATGGTGTGGGTGGTATTGTCAGTGCCTTACACATGGTGGTCCTTGGGGTGTCTAGCTCAGTATTGGGCTGCAGATTGAATACTCATGATCAGGGAAAATGTAATAAAGTGGGGGTGCTCGAAGCACTTGTTGGAGGGGGGATGGGGTGTGTTGGTGGTTTGTATGTGACCATGCCCAAGATGGGGAGGGGTGAGGTCCACATGGGGCATGAGGGACATCCATAGCAGTGGGTTCAGAGGGGAGAGCAGAAATTTCCACAACAATCACTGTGGGCTCCAGGGTTACTGGGAGAGGAAGGAGAGTGATCGGAGGTCTACCTGCACATCGTGGGGTTCCAGGATGATTGGAGGGAAGTGAATGGTGACCGGGGAGGGTCAAAGCTGGTCTGGAAGTAGAAATGCAGCATCACCATTTTGAGACCCTGAATCAATAACGCAGTTTAAAAATGAAACTAGGAAAGAATCATCAAGGGAGAGGTCTGAGGCCTTGTGGAAGGAGTCCATGGCTGGACAGCCAGACCCTTTCAGGGGCCAAGCTCAAACTTATTAGAATTTCAACATGGAGGTGAAGGTTCCACCAAGAGAACTCGTGAGGACTTTATTGAAAAATTGGAACCAGTAACTCATGGTGCAAATTTACGCAAGACTACAATAGTCATTGAGATCACATTAGAGGTGGTCTCATTGACCATTTAGCCATCAGGGGAATGTGAAGAGGGAAGAGGCAGACAGCCATTACAGCAGCACAGTTGATGAATATATGCAAGAAGCTCCATCAAACTCTGCAAACTGCATTGTCCATTTGACATGGGTCACAGGGCACAAGGCATCCAATCATTCCAAAAGTGCAAGGCGGGCTAATCTCAAATCCAAATTAGACGGCATATGAATATCTTTAGTGGGCCTCAAAATTACAAGGCGGGGCTCAACCCTCTTCCATCTTCTATGGGATTGAGATGTTAAGTTGTTGAGGTGGTTTCTTAGACATGATCTGTTTCACAGACTATGATCTGTGAGGGTGCACCTCAGCTACAAGGGTGGAACAGGGGAAGGCGGGGAGCGGAAGCACAACCCAAGAGCATGACACTGGATTTCAGGCTTGGAGTGGGAGGTCTGTAAGTGATGGGTGTGGTACATTCATCTCTTGGAACTATCTGTCCACAGGAAGGAGGGTTACAGAATGGAGGCTGCACTCAATGCTGCCTTCTTGATGGCAGTGCTCAGATTGAGAAGGAGAAGGGTCATCTAGCACAGCTCAGAGAAGAACCCTGGCCTAAGGTGAATCCCAGGAAGGCCCAGAGGAGGAGGAGGTCAGACCCATCCCATGGAGGTGACTAGCATGACCGAGGGTATACCGAAGACACCTATCCTATTTGGAGATGAGCGAGAGGCAGTGCTGCGCATGTCTATGTTTGTCAAGAAATGCGGCGGCTCATATCTACCACACTCTGTGGGAGGATCTCACGCCACATGGACTGGGAGCCCATCTCCTGACAGTAGCCCTGATGGTCACCGATGTATTCAATATCTTTGCAAGTGGCTTATTGCAGGGATCTACAGGGGACCTAAGCGGCATCTCTTAGGCCTCAAGACATAAATGTATAAAGGTGGTGATAGGCGCCCTCTACAGTAAGGCTCAGTATATAAAGTTCACAATGGATGAAGTTAGCCAGGCTGCTAGATTTCTGGGATTTGTGGCGATCTCAGGCTTCCCTAGAGTGCAGGGTGCGATCGATTGCACACATGTCACTTTGAGATCTCCCTGGCAACAGCCCCTGTTCTTCATTAACAGGAAAGGGTTCCACTCCCTAAACATCCAGTGGGTCTGCGATCATCAGCACATCATGCACATTTGTGCCACATGCCCTGGGAGTTCTCACAACTCCTACATCTTGAGTCACTCCCAGGTGCCACAGATATTCAAAGGTCTGCAGCGCTTACAGGATTGGCTGCTGGGTGATAAGAGATGGCTCATGGCACCAGTCCGTCACCCTCAAAATGCCTCAGAGGAGAGATACAACACGGCACACTCTGTGACAAGGTCCCTCACTGAGTAAGCCATTGACATCCTGAAGATGCGCTTCTGATGTTTGGACTGGTCAGGTGGGGCTCTGCAGTACTCTCCAGAGAGGGTGTCCCAGATCATCGTGGTCTGTTGCATCCTGCACAACCTGGCTCTTCAAAGGGGAGACCACTTGCCAGAGGGCGACATGGAGGAGGCTGAGAACTCCTCGAATGATGAAGACCTGGGCGGGCAGGAAGCTGAGGAGGGCGATGATGATCAGCTTCCATGTGAGGATACTCTCACAGCTGCACATTGCGGAAGATGTGGCCGTGACACACTGATAGCCACAAGGTTCCAGCAGGGGTAAGCTCCAGGCAAGGGGTAGACAAGCACATTTCTCCTGTCCCTTAGCGCCATACCAGTGATTGGAAAGGTCTTTACAAGCAGTGTCATCACAAGCAAGGTCAGCATTTGGCCTTGGACCTGTAACCCTCAAGGATGACAAGACTCTAATCATTACAAAGATCAGCACCCAAAGGTGCATGTAGCCAGTGTGCAAGGTGAAAGACAGCACACCAGCGCGCACCCTGCATCAACTGCACATTGTGCAGTCATTGCCACCTGAAGGAGACACTTGGAGCGGCCACAGAGATTTGCACATGGTTGTTGAGACCATAATGGGTGCAGGACATGTATTTTCACACTCATAGTGAACACAGCCCAGTGCTGATGAAACTACACAACATTTAACCCTCCAAGATGCATGAGCACACACAATTTTATGGTGTGTTGCAAGGCTCAAAGGATCAAATCTCAATGTGCAGTCACTTTCAGGATATGGCTTGACACATCTCCCTTATATAACACAAGGGCCGAGAGAATAACACGAGTCTGCTAAACGTCATATGAATCTGAGGCTCACAAAGAAGGTAACTAAGGAGTGGGAGCTTGAGTTACCCTTGGAATAAGAGGGCACATAGATTCATAAGCAAGAGGCATTCACAGGATGAGACCATGACCACAACTCACAATGTGTTTACAAAGGTGCATGATTTTTACAGTGAGTGGACACTCGTGCCGCCATTGTGCTCTTAGTATTTCTTACCTTTTCTTACCCTACTGCAATGTCTAGGTTGATCCCGACATATGCAGCAGAGGTGGAAGCAGCCTGCTGACTGCTATGCCCTGTTGTCTGTGATGATCTTGACAGGCATTCTCTGGAGGGCTGAGGCCTGGAAGGCCCCGGCCTGCTTTGGATCTCCAGCCGTAGGGCAGGTGGACTCTCATCGACCTGTGGAGCTGGAGCTGATGGGGGCACAAGCAGGGGAGATTGGGAGCAGCTGGACACTCTTGGAGTCTCCTGGGTAGTTGGCCCGGGCTTTCCAGCTGAGGCCCTCCTTCCTTTGAGTGCCCAAGAGTCTGTGCCTGACTCCTTGAGGAGAAGGGGCACCTGGAGGTAGGGTGAGGTGCCCCGTCTCTCTCTCTCATCTTGCCACTGATAGTGATGGATTGAAGGTCCAAGCACAAATCTGGCAGGATCTGCTGGACCAAGGCCTCCAAGGTGGCCCCCACCATTCCCATGGAGACCTTGAGGCGCTTGCATGTCTGAGCCACACCATCAGAAAGAACGGGGACAGACTCCTCCATCCTTCACTCTAGTCTGTTGTCTGCCTCTCGCAACTCTTCCTGATATTCCGCCGCCTGTCTTTGCACCTCCAGCATGTTTGCCATGGCTGTTTCCAGAGGCTCATCACCCACTCAGAGTCAGCAGATACCTGTTCTCTAGCAGTCCTCTGAGTGCCAGAGACCTGGGCTGCCACTGCCTCTGACTGCTTTGGAGAAAATGACCCCGAGCCTAATCTAGATCTAACACCCACCGAGGTGTGTGTCTCTGCGATGGTGGAGGGTGCAGGTGAATGCAGTGACGGGTCTTCATTGAATGGATTCTTATCTGAGGTGAGCAGGGGGCTGGGCCTGTGTTTGGGCCTGCTGGTGCCTATAAGAGACAGAAAATAGATTTAGTTCATGAGCGGGCAGAATGCGACATTGTCCGTCACTCATTGTGAATGTCAGGATGTGATCAACTCATGGAGATCTCATTTATACTGAGTTGATGGGGAGGCCAATCTTGCCTTCACCACAGGAGCGATCCCTGGGCTCCCCTGCCAACCCGGCTGCCTCCTCCTCAAAGGGAGTGAGCACCTGGATGCCCACCATCCCTCCTTGGTCTGGGATTCCTCCCTCCTGCTGTGGGGACAGCTTGGCCTGCAGGAAGACAAATGGATGGAATGTGACGGGAAGAGATGGAGCAGAGGTCGGGAACACGCGTGTCTGCTGTGTGTGCTGAGTGCTTACCAGCCTGGGCTGAAGATGCTGTTTGTGCAGGATGATAGATGAGATGCTGGTGATGTTAAAGTGTCCGTGAGACAACCACTGCTGATGTCTTCTCCACTAATAGTGTGTGAGATCCCTGGGGAGGGAAACCCTTTGAATGCCTGATGCCATTATGAGATTGTGAGTTCGGAGTGAGTAGAAGGTTGACTTACCCTGGCAGAGCGAATTACACCATTCATCGTCTTCGTGAACTACAAGGCATTTCTTTTTTGGGTCCCAACAGCACAGACCTCTGCCTCAAACTCCTCCCAGGCTGCTGAGGTGACATTGGTGGACCTCCTGGTTCCATCCCTCGGGAACAGCACATCACTGCATTGAAGAGATCCATCAGGGAGTCATGGCTGAATTTGGGGACACATGGTTTCTTTCTCTTGGGACTATCTCAGGACATGCAGACCAAACAGCTGGGCCGCAGAGAGTGAATATGTGTGTTCAGGTGACATTTAAATATGTCGCCAGGACTTACGGTGACGATGGGGTAGACAAATCAGGGCCCGACCACCATGTGATTCAGAGAGCGGCTTGCCGATGCACAGTTAATGAGCTTCCAAGCATACAATCGGGCACAAGAACCCGCCCCACTGCCCAATGGGAAATGTACTGCTTATCCTACCTGCCAACTTCAGAATGGAAAATTCCGCCCGATATGTAAGAGATTTAGGAGGCTGTGGAATTTACTAGAAGCCGAAATCGTGTCAATTTCTAAGAATATGTCGGCTAGGTGGTTTAAGAAAAGAGGAATGAAGGGATGTGGAGATAGGGTGGGCACATAAGTTAAGGGCTATTACTCATGTTGAGATGAACACCAGTATACAATGTTTGGGCTGAAAAGACTACCTTTGTGTTTCAATTTCAATGTACCATATATACAAAGGCGTAGATAATTGTCCGGCTTATGCACCAAGTGGCACTGCTCAAGGAGTTTATGGTGGTAACTTTAAACTTTGATCTGGCGGGAAACTGGCAGCAGTTGGAAGTCAGTGAGAAGAAAAACTAGGCAGGTCATATAAAGGACGGCCAATACAATCATGCCACTTTTCTGCTCCAATTATAGTTGAACGTTACCCCTATATCTATGCTAGCTGCAAGAAGCATCTACAAAACATTTTGCCTGGTTCTACCTGTTCTCATTTAATTTAAATCTAAGTTAATGATTTCCTTCAAACATACATAACAACTCAATCAAATCCTTTTGTTCAGAATGAACTATTGATCCCAACTAAAGTATCTTGCATGTTGTTAAAATAAACTAATAACAGTAAGGGACCAGTGCCTGAATTGTTCGGTCGTTGGGCACGCACGATTGGTGGGCCTGGGAGCGGGCGGGAAATGGGCCACGGCCCGCGATCGGCCCCCAACCCGCAATTTCAAGTTGACTGGCCAATTAACGGCCAGCCAGTGCGAAACGTGTGCTAAAATGTTCAGCGCTGCCGGGGCGAGGCGGGAAGAGGGCGGGCGCTGCATAACTGAGGGTGCGGGTAAGCGCTCCGAGAGAGCACCCTGGAGGCAGAGAGCTGCCCGGGGAAGCTGCAGACCTCCACAGGCTAAAGGATCATGACAAAAGTGCTGCAAAATAAGTCCATGCAGCACAATCAAGCACCTGAAAGCAAATCTCGTAAAAAGACCGGTCCCCGCACATCTCTTTTTATTTTATATCCCCACGAAGATTTCATCCTGGCCTGGATCAAGGTTTGAAAAAAATTGTGAATGCCGCCTGGGAGAATGGCCCGTCTGCCAACCGTAAATGTGGACGGGCCACATAAAATCGCTGTTGATCGTATCGTTAATGGACTTAATTGCCCACTTAATAGTCGGTGGGCGCGCTTCCCGAATGCTGCATTTGTTGGCGAACGGAATATCACGTGACTGTGCGATGATGTTGGAGTGCTCACCCGATGTCATCTCACACTATTTCATGTCCATTCGGGTCAGGAGTGTGCCCACCTGCGGGACGTAAAATTCTGGCCTATCACTTTGTGAGATTACATTGTCACGGAATATTTGTTTTACCTCTACAAGTATTTTGCCAGAGCTGTGTACAGATCTCCATTGCAAATACCTGCTGAGCACAAAAAAAACTTCTACTAGTCTCAAACATTCCAAATTCTACAAATGTCGACAGCTGTTCTTCCCAGGTTCCTAGGCCTGGATTGAATCCTACATTTATTCCCAAACTCTTCTACGGATTCTATCTGCTTCATATAGCTGCAGGCTTTTGTTACTTTCACTCCTAACTACCTTTTTTCTTCATCCTACCAACATCTGTGGTCTCTGATGGTTAAGAACTTCAAACCAATCTTTTCAGTCCTATCTGTGCTCGATTGATGGCAGTCTTCAAGCTTCAATGTAATTTGCTTTTGTTGCTGCATTTTGGCCTCAAGCAATTTCACTTTTTCACCCTTTTACCAATTTTGTTTTCAGTTTTGTGCTGAGACACTACTCTTCTGTAAATGTGCTGTGATTTATCATTAAAGATAAGCCAGAAATCATTTCTCCAATGCAATGTTTCATTGGCAGCCATGCCTTCAGCTGCTGTAGGCCCTTAACTCTAGAATTTTCTCCTAAAACTCTTCTTCTCTCCAGTTCTTTGCCCCCCTTCAAGATGCTCCTCAAAAATATCTCTTAGGCCAAGGGCGGGATTTTCCATGCCCGCCCGCTGCCAGGATCTTCCGGTCCCGCCACAAGTCAATGGACTTCTGGCTGGGCCGCCACCTCACCCACAGTGTGGCCGGAAAATCCAGGCCCATGTTTTTAGCCACCTGTCCTATTGTCTCCGGCTTTAACTGGTATCAATTTTTGTCTGATTTATACTCCATCAACATCTACCGATAAAGAAAACTCTTCGTTTTATTGTGCTATCTAAATACAAGTTTACGTTCATTCAAAGAAGCATTTGCTGTGTCAGGTTGTATCTCCAACTCTCACAATGACAAATGAATTAAAGGTACTAAAGGTACAAGGTGCGGGCAGTTGTTCAACCTCTACACCAATTTGTGCTGTTTCTGGAGATGAATATGCAAGCCAGCAGTGAATTGTTTCAGCCAAGCAATTCATGGTACATAGCTCAATATCACTGGGCCAGAAAGAAGTAATATCAGCCTGTCTAGTTTCAGGAAGACCAGATGGAAAATACACATGATTGAACATTGCAAGAAGTAGAGATTAGACTTGATTGCAACGCCCACTGCAGTTGAATAACTAGATAAATTTTGCTGGCTTGGTTCATTATAGCTTAATGGCCACAGAGTTAAGGTACTCATTGTTCCTGGCACTAAAAATTGAGTTTTTTTTTTATTCATTCTTTCATTGGATGTGGGCATCATTGGAAAAGCCAGCATTTATTGCCCATCTCTAATCCGCTTGAGAAGGTGGTGGTGAGCTGCCTTCTTGAACTGCTGCAGTCCCTTTGGTGTAGATACACCCACAGTGCTGCTAGGGAGGGAGTTCTAGGATTTTGACACAGTGACAGGGAAGGAACGGTGATATATTTCCAAGTCAGGATGGTGTGTGGCATGGAGGGGAACTTGCAGGTGGCGGTGTTCCCATGTGTCTGCTCCCTTTGTTCTAGATGGTAGAGGTCAGGTGTTTGGGAGATGCTGTTGGAGCCCTGGTGAGTTGCTGCAGTGCATCTTGTAGACGGTACTCACTACTGCCACTGTGCAACAGTGGTGGAGGGAGTGAATCTTTCAGTTGGTGGATGGGCTGCCAGTCAAGCGGGTCACTTTGTTCTGGATGCTGTCGAGCTTCTTGAGTGTTGTTGGAGTTGCACTCATCTGAGCAAATGGAAAGTATTCCCCCCCAGGATGTTGATAATGATGCCATTGCATGTCGGAGATGGCCATTGTGTGGCATTTGTATGATGTGAGTGTTCTTCCCACTTATCATTCCAAGCCTGAATAGAATCAGCAGTACTCTTGGGTGGAGAATTCCAAAGATTCACCAATGACATTTCTCTTCATCTCAGTCCAAATGGCCAATCCTTTATGCTGAATCTATGACCCTTAGTTCGAGACTCTCCAGATTGGGGAAACAGCCTTTCAGTATCTGCTTTATTTAATCTCTCACTCATTAGACAACCCTCTCTTCCTCAGGATCAATCTAGTGAACTTTTGCTGTGCCTCGCAAAGTCTAGGAGAGGCGCTACATAAATGTGTATTTCTTTTGTCCTCCTTTTAATTGTATTTTCCTTCCCACAGCCAAGAGGCAAACTTAAGTCTAATATCCACCCCCTCTGGCTAACAGGTATATATTATTATCTGCACATCCAGTGACAGGGAACAGACTTTATGCTTAACATGCCCAACCATCTCAAAATAGCATGTTGAAGTTGAACTGGATCGTCAAAACAGTTAGGACAGAAGTAGTTGAGGCCAATCTGTATAGTGCTTTGATTAGAGCTCGCCTGTACCCTGTTCTAGTCCTGAGATACATGGGTGATATTTGAGAATTGGGCATAGTGCAGCTAGGGAAGAAGCATGAGGCTGAAATTAATATAACTGGTTTGAAGCTTGAGGAAACACAGAAGTGTAGACATTTCTGTCAGGAAAGGCAATATCTGGGAGGTGAGCTGGTAGATGTTTCCATGCTACTTGAGGGAATGAGAAAGGTAAATAGGAATATCCAGTTAAATAATGAATATAGGGCATGAGGGACATAGGCTCAAACTAGCAAAAGTAACTTTAAGACTGCCATCAGTAAATTATTCCTCACTTGAAGAATGATTTAGATATGGAATAGACTTCCCCAGAAAGAATAGTGGAGGCAAAATTTTACAAATCTTTTAAGAAATAATTGGATTCTGAAGTATTTTAAGATCTATCTGAGTGGATAAATTAAGATGGGCCGTATAGCATATCTCATCTGTAAACATTTTGTGATCTTGTATGGTGTGTCACAGAATTATTACCCTCATGAGAGGAATGCAAAAGGGGGAACAGTTTTGGAAAGCATTGAGGAATGTATTGCTAAAACCCAATAGCCATGAGTTTTAGAACATTACAAGACACACAGAATGTCAGACGCAAATGCAATTATACAGAGGATTCTCCTTGTAAATACTTTAGCTCGAGTGACAGTACAGATCTGTACACCTTCTTTTAAACCTGGGGTTAGACAAGAAAATAAACAACAGCAACGTTTACAATGCCTCGGATTATTTCTTTTTGGTCTTGCTCTTCAAAGAAAGAAACTTGAAGATTTTCTTACTTAAGAAAAACTTCTTTATCACTGTAATACAATGAAATTTAGGTTGAAAGGACAATCAAGCTCAAACAAGCAAGGCATCTCACGTTGTCTGAAGAAGCATGCTGCTTTTGTGTTTTTGCGCAGAAAGGAGTTTCTGAGTGACATTTTTAATTAGCGGCAGCACAAATCAAAATGACAAATCCACGTTAATCTGAATTTAATTAGGCTGAGAGGAAGATATCCCCTTTCAAAACTGAACAAGCTTGCCTGCAAAATGGAATTGACACTTAAAAATTCACACCAATTTTCAGTTTGCCATTGAATTGTAGAAAAGCACAACTCGTCTGACTGACTAAGCTTGGACTTTGGTGGCCTCGGGTCAGTTGATATTGGGCTAAATGTCCAAACACCGGTGGATTTATTTCACCAGAACTTCCAGTTTAAAATAGCTTTTCTGATCTACAGCAATATTGTTATGAGTGACAGCTGCAGCACCAAGCTTTTTAACAACACAAAATGTTTTACCAACCTAGCCTTTTCCAACAATATATTGGATTATTCTGGCATTTTTTAAACGTAATATAGGGAATGAACTATTGCATTTCAGGTCTATAAATACATTGAATATGATGGGTTTTTTTCAATTAACAGGCTAAAGCACAGATTATCCTGAACAGATTTTGTTAACACTGCCACAGAAAATGAGTTTTCTGTGAATAAGAATGCTCAGTAATGTAGTTCTTGGAAGATAAACTGACAACTGGCAGTGTTTTAGAAAAAAAGTAATTCAATAAAGAACATTCTGACAACATCAATCTAATCAACTTATTGTGATATAGTTCAAAACTGCTCAATGAACACAATGAAAAAAAATATAACAGCTGTAAACTGTTGCCATCTTAACAATAGAGTCAAAGTTTTGGTTTTATTCTCTCAAGTCCAATGCCACTGTCTTAAAGAATAAACTTGCATTTATCTAATGCCTTACATGTCTTTGGAACACCCCAAAGCACTTTACAGCAAATGAAATGCTTTCAAAATGCAGACACTGTTGTTCTGGAGGCAAACATAAATGGACCTCGTATCTCCTGTAATCGAGTGTATTATTTACTACCCAGTACCTAGTTAAATGCCTGCAGATACCAACAGAGAACTCTTGCAATGTTAACTGGTTAATAAATATTTAATGTTCGGCCGGGTGAGACCAATCAATTTCCTGCACTCCTCCGGTTTGAAAGGTAACGAAGATACAACTCCTTTACTCTAAACATGTAGGCCCACATCTGTAACTAAGTGACTAACCTCACAGCTGATTCTGTGTCTGGAAGGAGAGAGAGAGAGACAGAGACAGAGAGAGAGACTGCTCTATCACTCACCTTAAATCTGTCTCGGTCAGTTGAAATTGGACTAAATGTCCAAATGTCAGTTGATTTATTTCACCAGAACTGCAGTTTAAAATAGCTTTTGTGATCAACAGCAATAGGATAGTCAGTCAACAATGGCTGATGACAAAGAAAACCATATTAATTGCTGGCCCAAGATGCTTTTCAAGAATTGATCATTTCATCTATTGAAATCTCTGGGATCTTCCCACTGTTTCAAAGTTATAGTGGTTTATATAATTAAGCGATACGAACACAATGAACATGCAAATTAGGAGCAGTAGTAGGTCACTCAGCTCCTTGAGCCTGCCCGCCCCCCCCCACCCCCCATTCAATAAAACCATGGCTGATCTGATTGTAACCTCAACTCCACATTCCCACCTATCCCCAATAACCTTTCACCCCTCATTTATCAAGAATCAATCTGTCTCCACCTTAAAAATATTCATTGACCCTGCTTCCACCGTCTTTTGAGGAAGAGAGTTCCAAAGATTCACAACCCTAAGAGAAAAAAATTCTCTGTCTTAAATGGGCAACCCCTTATTTTTAAACAGTGACCCCTAATTCAAGATTCCCCCACAAGAGGAAACATCTTCTCCACATCCACCTTGTCAAGACCCCTCAGTATCTTAAATGTTTCAATCAAGTCGCCTCTGACTCTTCTAAACTCCAGCAGATACAAACATAGCCTGTCCAGCCTTTCCTCATAAGACAACCTGCCCATTCCAGGTATTAGTTTAGTAAACCTTCTCTAAACTGTTTCCAATGCATTTACATCCTTCCTTAAATAAGGAGACCAATACTGTACACAGTTCTCCAGATGTGGTCTCACCAGTCTCCTGTATAAGTAAAGCAAAATGTCCCTACTTTTCTATTCAATTCTCCTCGCAATAAACAACAACATTCTATTAGTGTTCCTAATTACTTGCTGTAGTTGCATACTAACCTTTGTGATTCATGCACTAGCACACCAGGTCCTTCTGAATCTCAGACCTCTGCAATCTCTCACCGTTTAGATAATATGCTTATTTTTTATTCTTTCTGCCAAAATGGACAATTTCAAATTTTCCCAAATTATACTTCATTTGCCAGATCTTTGCCCACTCACCTAATCTATCAATATCCCTTTGTAGTCTCCTTATGTCCTCTGCACAGTTTACTTTCCTACCTACCAATACCATTGCTGACACAATCTTTTGTACTTCAGCTACAGTCCCCTACCCCAAGAAACTTTGAGCAACATAGATTTATGTGTTGATTCTAGCAGAAGAGAATATTCTAATTTAATAAAGTTAGCTCAGGCCTGTTAAGCAGCTCATTCAATGTTCTGCCCATTTAAATCAATGGGCAGAAAATTGGCCTGGCCTCATGCAAGTGCACAATATTCTGTGCCTGATATTCCCATTCCTTGGGTTGTAAAGACAGAAGCTAGTCCTCAAATGTAAACATTAATTGGTGCCAATTCAGATACAGGAAAAAAGCTTCCTTTATTGTGGCCCAGTGATGTGCGTGAATCTCCACTCTTATTTAGTTATTTTCATTGTTGCTCTGAGCAAAACTGACAGCTTAATGGTAATTATAGTCAGCTGGGATTTGGGGTGAAGTAGGCCAAATTCATATTATATTGGGCAATTAGGAGAAAGGGGAAACCTTTGAACCATTAGCCACCATGAGCTTCTGACTTTGAAGGAAAAGGGCAGTTTTCCAACCAACTGCATTACCTATTTAACAGCCCCTCAAGCTAGCCAAGTTAACTGTGGAAAATTACCATCATGATGGCAACCAAAGTTGATTGTGATATTTATCCCTCAAGGCGCTATATGACAGATACTGCAAACAAACAATTCAGATAGCAGTCCAATTCTCTTTTGAATATCTCAATGGAACCTGCCTCCACCACCCTCTCAGGAAGTTCGTTCCAGACTCCAATCACTCCCTGGGTGAAAAGAAAAATCCTCACATCAATGTTGCTCCTTTTGCCAATTATTTTGAATCTGTACCCTCTAGTTAGCAATGAATAAATAGTTCATTATATATTGGTAATAGATAGCAATGGATCCTGTGGAAATATGCTGGCAGTTCACAGTTAACTAAAAAAAAATCAGAGGCCCAACTGCAAAAGGATGAGTTATTTTGACAACAGGACATTTTCTTGGCAATTGGCAGTGTAAATGGGTGACCTAATTTCAACGATTCGTATTTTGCTTTTGGTCTCTAAAATGCACAACATCTTTTAACTTTGAATGAGTCTGGAGGTAGCAGTATATTATCCATTTTTAAAAAGTTTGCATTTCTGTTTTTTTTGGTTTCTGTATCATTCAGGGTAGTTTCACACAATAGTTAATGTGAGCAGGAAGCATCAAGCAAATATAAGCATTTTAACTGTTACAACACTGAGGACAAGTTAACCCAATTAGATGCTATTGTCAGCAATCCAATGATGCATTAACTTATTGGTCAAGTTCATCTACCAATGACAATCCATGTTTTAATGTCCCAACTCCAAAATGTGCAATGGGAGTGAGAAGGATAAAAATAGAACAAGAAAAATATAACATTTCATAGTTAATTCTTTTCCAGGCCAAACAATGTTTGAGAATTTAGAGTGACATGGGTTGGATAAAGGAAGAGAGGAAAATTCAAAGATTAAACAGCATAAAGAGGAAACAAAGAGATAGCAAAAGGAGAGCGAACCAATGAAAACAGAAAGTGTTGGAAAAACTCAGCAGCTCAGGCAGCATCTGTGGAGAGAAAGACAGAGTTAACGTTTCGAGTCCAATATGATTCTTCTTCAGAACAGGAGAGAGAGTGGAGTAGGAGTGTGATGGGTTTTATGCTGTTGAAAAGGGGGGCGGGGCAGGTGAGGCAAAAGAGAAGGTCTGAGATAGTTTAGAGGCAGGGGAAATTAAATGATAAAGATGTCATGTAACCAAAGGCAAGGGGGAAAACCAAGGATTAGTCCAGAATAGGTGTGGATAGCAGACAGTCAGCACTGTCTGAAAGCAAAAACTTGAGAACAAGATACAGACCGGCAGGTGTTACACCTCCTGTGATTGCATGGGAAGGTGCCACAGGAAGAATATGAGGTGCTGAGGGTGATAGAGGAGTGGACCAGGGTTTTGCAGAGGGAATGGTCCCTTTGGAATGCTGGCAGGGGAGGGCAGGGGAAGATGTGCTTGGTGGTGGCATCATTCTGCAGTTGGCAGAAATGGTGGAGGATTATTTTTCAATATGGGGGCTGATGGGTGGAAAGTGAGAACAAAGCAAACCCTATTGTGGTTCTGGGAAGGGAGGGAAGAGGTAAAGGCAGTAGTGTGGGAAATGTGTCGGTCACAGTTGAGGGGGAGTTGGGGGGGGGCCGTGTTGAGGAAAAAGTACGACATGTCGGAAGGGCCATTGTGGAAGAAGAGATGCAAATGAGACTGAGAACTGGGAAACTGGAATGGAGTCCTTACAGGAAGCAGAGTGTGAGGAACTGTAGTCAAGGTAGCTTTGGGAGTTAGCGGACTTGTAATGAATATTGGTAGAACGTCTAGCCCCAGAAATAGAGGCAGAGAAGTCAAAGAAGGGAAGGAAAGTGTCAGAGATGGACCATGTGAAGGTGAGGGAGGGGTGGAAAAATTAATAAATTCGGGACAAGAGTAGGAAGCAGCGCTGATGTGGTCATTGATATACTGGAAAAGGAATTGTAGGAGGGGTATTGAATAGGACTGGAACAAAGAATGTTTCACATATCCCACAAAAAGACAGGCATAAATGGGACCCATATGGGTACCCATAGTCACATGTTTTATTTGGAGGAAGTGAGACAAATTAAAGGAGAAATTGTTCAATGAGAGAACAAGTTAGACAGGCGGAAGATGGTGGTGGTAGATGGGGGTTTTGTGGGCCATAAGGAAGAAGTGGAGAGCCCTCAGACAGTCCTAGTGTGGAATGAAAGTGTAGATTGGACATCCATGTTGAAGAGGAGGCAGTTAGGGCCAAGAAACTGGAAATTGTTGAAACGGCGTAGGATGTCAGACGAATCAGGAATGTAGACGGAAAGAGACTGGACAAGGGAAAAAAATAGAGTCAAAATAGGAAGAAATAAGTTCAGAGGGGCAGGAGCAGACTGAAATGATGGGTCTACCAGGACAGTCTTGTTTGTGGATTTTGGGAAGGAGGTATAAGTGGGCTGTACGGAGTTTGGGGGACTGAGGTTGGAATGTGTAGGGGGAAGATCTCCAGAGGAGGTGAGGTCAGTGACAATCCTGGAAACAATGGCATGATGTTCGATGGTGGAGTCATGGTCCGGGGGAGATAGGAAGAAGTGTCGAAGAGTCGGCCTCTGCAAGGTAGAGGTCGGTATGCCAGACAACAACAGCACCATCCTTGTCAGTAACAGTCTATATCTTATTCTCATGTTTTTCTTTCAGACAATGCTGACCTTTATCCTGCTTTCACATCTCCTCTGGACCAATCCTTTGTTTCTTTAATGCTAGCATTACCACTCCCTTTGCCTTTGGTTCCATTATAGCTTTGTCATTTAATCTCCCCTGCCCTCTAACCTATCCCTGACCTTCACTTTTGCTTCACCTGCCCCTCCCCGCTTCTTCAACAGCATAAAACCCATCACATTCCTGCCTCACTTCAGTCCTGAATAAGAGCCACATTGGACTCGAACCGTGTAGTGATTGTAAGTAAAACCTTTCATATTGTTATGGGATCATGTGGCTGTACAGATGAATCAGCCCTCGGTGTGGGTAATCTTAGGGGTGGAGTTTTTCTAGCCTTGGTCCTGGTACAAGTGTGTAGCTTCATCAGGAGCTCTGTAAATAAAGTTTAAGGTTTCTAACAAGAAACCTGTCCAGTACACCAAGTTTTTTACATTTGGTGATGAGGATGAAGAGCTCTGATGCAGCACCTCACCTCACATACATGAGTATTTTGATTTTAAGGGAAGAAAGAAAAGTATACTCACCAGTCATGCCATTCTTCGGCAGAATTGACCCATACGACTCGTCCATCTAAGACTGGAGTCAATACATAGAGTACTTAGGTTTCTACTTTGTGGCGAGCAAAATAATGGCAGAGGAGAAACAGAAGACAATTCTTCTAAGTGTCTGCGGGAGCAAAGCGTATAACCTAATCCATAGTCTGACAGCCCCAAACGCAACAAATTCCAGATCCTTTACCGAGCTAGTAGACCTCATGAAGGCACGTTTTCTGCCTCAGCCATCAGATCATGCAAAGATGCAAGTTAAACTCTGGAGTAAGAGTCCCCAGTGATTCAATCGCAATGTACATCATGAAGCTAAAGCAGTTAATGGAGCACTATGACTTCGGAGATACTCTAAACGACATGTTGCAAGATCGTTTGGTTTGTGACGTACACGACGTCGCCATTCAGCACCATTTATTTGCAGAAGTTGATATAGATCTGTGGCACACCATGGAGATAGCAGTAGCAATGGAGAGTGCTGAGAGGGGCTCACAACCTTTGCAGAGTGTGCATATGTTATAAGGAAAGCCGAGTTGCTAACATTGTTGATAGAGTTGATTTGCAGACACTTCTTGGGTGGAAACATTAAGTTTATTTACAGTGTACTCAGCAGCAACTACATGTCTGCTTTCAACTCCAACTCTATCTCTACACTGACTGCTGAAGTAGTCCGCGCTATTCCCATATAGGTTACTACAGATCATGTGACCTTCCTTAACAAATATTATTCTTAAATGAACATTACACACGAAATACAACCATAGTTACTATATTCCTCCCCCTTTAACTCAGCTATACATATTATAGTTACAATTACAAATTTTTCAAGACAACATAATGGCCAGAATTTTTCCATCGACGAGTTGGGGGCGGGGCCCGCTCGCCGACACGAAAATGACGTGGGATGATGTCGGGGGGAATGCCAGATGTCATCCCGCCCCATTTAAATATTCAGGTAGGCGGGCGGACAGCGAAATCAGCTGTCTGCCTGCCAACCTGTCAATGGCCAATTGAGGCCATTGACAGGGTAGTTAACCCAATTAAAGGCCCTGCCCGTCCAACCTTAAGGCTGGCGGGCAGGCCAGGAGCCCGAGCGGGCTTCTGAAAAAACATGAAACCTCATCCAGCAGCAGAATGAGGTTTCATGTCTGTTTTTAAAAAGTTTAATAAAGTTTTAGTCATATTTATTAACATGTCCCATCTCGTGTGACATTGTCACATGAGGGGGACATGTTAATAATATTTTTTATTTTTCTATTTTTGATGTTTATAAACCTTTAACCGATCTCCCTGAGGCAGCACTTAGTCTCAGGGAGCAGTGTGCTCTTTCGCGCACTCGAAATGGCGGCGGGGCCCGCTTTGGCGGCAGTGATCGGCTGCCCGCCCGCCGCCGCCGAGCCGGTTGGGCCTGCCCGCCCATCAAAGGCAAAATTCTGCCCAATATTTACACTGGATAAGGAATTTACAAGTTCAATCTTTCAGGTTGTTTCCTGGTACATGTGGAACGTCGCAGCTCCACAACTTCAGATTCCTTGTCAGGAACCACCTTTTCCAGAGTTGGCTGAACATCAGGTACTTCAGTGGGCACTTGCAGTTCTGGTTCCTCAACTCTTACAGGAACATCAGACATGCCTGTCCTGGGTTGAGTATCCCCAACAGGAAACGCAGACCCAGTCATGGTCACTGGTGGAACCAAATCTTGGTAATTTGTCTCTCCCTTCCTTAAATGGTCCACATGTTTATGAATGATTTCCCCCCTTCCTCCTCTACGTGGTATGATAGAGCTCCAGTCACTTATTTCATCCGGTAATCACTTTGGTCCTTCCCCGAAGTTCTTCACATGTACTGGCTCTCCCACGATAAATTTCCTTTCGCAACTATGCCAGCCGTATCTCGTTTTCTGGTTTCCCTGACTCCTTTCCGCCTTCCCCTCTAAATTTGGCATTATTAAGCTCAATCTCGCCCTGAGACAGTGTTTCAACAATAACTCCGCAGGTGTGACACCTGTTGTTGTGTGAGGGGTAGTCCTGTAATCAAAAAGAAAGCGTGCTAGCTTGGTTGCCAAGGAATCTCCAGTTAGCTTTTTCATGCCTGTCTTGAACGTTTGAAACGCCCTTTCGGCCAGTCCGGTTGAGGAAGGGTGGTACGGTGAAGTTTTTACATGAGTTACACCTTTGAGGCTGATAAACTGTTGAAACTCAGCACTCGTAAATGCCGCACCGTTATCGGAAACAACTAGGTTGTTTCAGGTAGTCCGTGAATGGCAAACCTCTGATGTAGTTTCTCAATTGTAGCGGCCGACGTTGGTGACTTCACCTCATATGCACCCAACCATTTCGAATGGGCATCGCCAATGAGCAGAAACACTTTTCCCAGGAAAGATCCAATGTAGTCATTGTGTAACTGCACCCAGGGTCTATCTGGCTCCTCCCATGAGTATATTGGAGCTGTCATTGGCAACTTTTGCAGTTGCTAACATTGCACACAGTGCTTTACTAAATCCTCTATTCTGCCATCCATCCCAGGCCACTATAGATAGCTGTGTGCTATGGTCTTCATTCAGGAAATTCCTGGATGGGCACTGTGTAGTTCAATTAAAAGTGCTCCCTTCCCTTTGGAGGAACTATAACTCATTCTCCCCACAATAAGATGCCATCCTGGCTGGTTATTTCATGTCTTCTGTTGAAGTACGGTTTCATTTCATCAGGTACGGGCTCCTGTGACCAATCCTGCAGCACTTGTTCTCATACTTGAGATAGGACTGGGTCCCAACTAATCCAGTCTCTGATCTGTCCAGCACATACCAGTGAGGAATCTAAGAAATTTATCAGTAAAACAAGTTCCTGTGGAACTGGGACATGCTCATCATTTTCTTGTAAATGCAAACGACTAAGGGCAAATGCGTTTGCGATTTGATTGCCAGGTCTATGTACAAAAGTGTATTTTTATGCTGCCAGAATTAAATCCCTATTAGTTTTTCTGTATCACCTATCTACATGCCTTCTTCTTTCTAACACAGACTTTAACTTCGCCTTCTTTTTGATTTCACTATTGGCCAGACTTCTCTCAGATGCAAGCTCAACTTGTCTGAGCTCAGCGGCTGAATCTCCCAAAATTTCATTATCTGTCTGCTTCTTGGAAAATTCTGAGACTTTTGCTTCCAAAGCCTCTTTGGCTTCATTTAGTTGATTCTTTAGCTCTTCAGTCTCTTCTTTGTATTTGTTTTCTGCCTCCTGGAAAATTGAACTTTGTTGTGTCTTCTCTGCCAACTCATTCTTCAGTTTATTCAGAGAAATACTTATTTTTTTCTGTTCCTATTCATACTTTTCCAGTGGTACAAACTTTGACCTGAGGGAATCTTGCAGTGTGTGAAGGTCTTTTAACAGGTTTGCTTTTTCCCTGCGAAGGTTGCTCACCTCGTCTTGAACTTTGTCATCTAGCAGCGTCTCTTCAAGTTTCTTTTGCTGTTCTTCCAGGTTTTAGCTTAAGACAGCCTGCGTTTCTTTGGGTTGCTGAGTCCTTACACACTCCTTTTTCAAAACAGGAATGCTTGCAGCTTCCATTTGGAGTCTCAGAGGCCAATCAAGGTTGATTTCCTTTAGCCAATTTCTCCCTAGAAGGCTTGGTCCTCTGCCTCTTAATACCAACACTGGTAGCTTTGCCGGTCGGCTTCCAAAATGGACAGTTGCTCTTCTTATGCCTTTTACTTGAATGTCTTCACCCGTCTATGTTTTGAGTTTGGCAGCTGTTTCTTCTAAACTTAATTGGTGTTCACCATTATCCGGATATCTGAAGGTATGTTCCCCAATTACTTAGTGGAAGCTCCCTTGTCCACTTCCATTCTAACAGGTTTGCTATTTACCTTCACTGTGACAAATATTGGTTCTGTCTTTCCTGCTTAAACAATTATACAATGAATAAATGTCTGAATTTGTTGTTTCAGGCTCTTCTACATTGTAGATTTCCTTGGGCTTCTTATTTTGTTTGCAAGTCTTCTTGAATCTTTCCTTGCACTCCCTCATTATATGTTCATTCCTGTGACAATAATAGCATTCGATTTTTTTTAAACTGCCTATCGCTAAAAGACTGCTTGTTTCCACCAGTATTAAATTATCCATCGATTTCGCTGCTAAGTTATTTTCTTTATTCTTCGGGTGGGTGGGGGGGGGGTCTTTTTCCCACTTCTCGGCAAAGTCTTGCATTTTTGCGTCCTTTTCGGCTGAGGTTTCCCGCTCGACGTAGAGGACAGCACCACTTTGCGCAACCTGTATTGCTTTTGAATCTCTTACTGCACTTTCCATGACCAGCGCTATCTCTAGCGCCTTCTTGAAACAACAAATTCACTTTGGACAATAATCATTTCTGAATAGTGTCTTCTTTCACACCACACACTAAACGATCTCTGAGCATGTTGTTTAGAATGGTACGAACTCGCAATGTTCTGATATCTGCTTTGAATTTTTCACATAGCATGCAATTGTCTACCTGCAGCTCTATTTCGCAAATTAAACCTGAACCTGCATCATGTCTGAAAATGACCCTTCGTGAGGTCCACCAATTTGTTGACAGTATTTGAATCTGGGGCACTGTGTGCTGTCAAACTTTGAATCAGGCTATAGGTTTTGCTCCCACAAGTACTCCAGAGGATCGCTCGCCTCTTCTCTTGCCCTGTAATCTCATTCGTTTGAAAAATGAACGTGAGGCTTTCTATGTAATGAGACCAATCATCTGTGGCTGGTTCAAAAGGATCAGTTCTCCCAAATTGTGGCATTTTGAGAGGGAATAACTTCTTGAATTCTAAAGGAGCATGCTACTTACAATCACTGGATGAGGTAGAGTGCCGATTTCTTTCTAACTTGATTTCTTCTGTTCAATCCTGTTTTATCCTCATCACTTGTTTGTTGTAAGGGTGGCCAGGTTGCTACTATTATTGATAGAGTTGATCTGCAGACACTTCTAGGATGGAAATTTTAAGTTTATTGACAATGTACTCAGCAGCAACTACATGTGTGCTTTCAACTCCAACTCTATCTCTTCACTGACTGCTGAGGTCACCTGTGCTAGTCTAATATTGATTGCTACAGATCATGTGATCTTCCTTAACAAGTATTATTCTTAAAGGTACATTACACACTAAAAAAAACATAATTACCACAGTGCAACATGATGCTGTTCTTCAGTTAGGGTGGGAACTTACCGCTGGGCGTGGCGCAGAAACCAGGGAGACAACCGCGAAGCGGGACAGGGTCCCTACTGCTCAAAGTTCAAAAAGAAATACTGGAAGCAGCTCACCAGTGATTCAGAAATTAAAGTGTTACCGACACGCGTAAAGGGGCAAAATGCCACTACTTTCACAAAAAAGGGCATGCTATAAAACAATGCAGGGTGAAATGAAGACAGTCATTCAGACAGCAGGCCAAGTTGAATGCAGTGCACAATATAGATGAACCATGGAACGTGTATTACAAGGACTTCCCCGATTTATAATGTACCTGGAATACGTCCTGATCACAGGATCAATGGAAGCAGAACATTTAGCCAGCCTAGAAGAGGCTCTGAAGAGATTTTTGGAGGCTGGCATACATTTGAAAAAAGAAAAGTGCACTTTCCAAGTGACTGAATTCACATATTTAGGTCATCGAGTGGATGCCCAAGGGTTGCATCCATTAGAGGAGAAAGTCAGGGCAGTCAAGGAAGCGCCCTCACCTACCAATGTCACAGAGCTAAAGTCTTTTTTGGGCATGATAAAGTATTACAGTCGCTTTTTGCCTAATCTATCTATAGTGTTAGCCCCTCTACACTTAATATTGAAGAAGAACCACAGATAGTTCTGGAAGGTACAGCAAGAGGAAGCCTTCATAAAAGTCAAGAAGCTTTGACATTTGTCACGTCTGTTAGTACACTAAGACCATTCTCAGGAATTAATACTAACTTGTGATGCATATCCCTACAGAGTGGGAGAGGTAATAGCGCACAAGACGGAGAGCGGAATTGTCCCAGGTTTGCACTATGTGCGGTAGCTGGCAGGTAAAACGATGTTTTACCCACCGGCCGCAATGGAGGATTTTCATGCCATATTCATCCCAAATCCACCACGTTATTTATGCAGTCCCGGAAAACATGCCGTTTCCATGGCAGGCGGGCTTTCATTCGCCCACCCAACGTCACCCCGCTGCTGCAACACACTGGCACCATATTTAAAGTCGAGCTATGTGCACACCTCTCAGTGCTTCCAGGCCATGATTGCTGCAGGGGAGACATGGCCCAGAAAGGGAAAAAGACTGCAGCCCCCAGGTTCAGCGATGCATCGCTGGAATGCCTTTTGGATGGCGTGGAGTCCCGACGGGATGTCCTCTACCCCGGCTCTGGCCACAGGATGGGCAGCAACATCACAAATCTGGCTTGGGAGGTGGTGGCAGCGGTGGTCAGCACCAATGCCCTTCAAAAGAGGACAGCCACCCAGTGCCACAAGAGGGTGAATGATCTCCTCCGTTCCTCCAGGGTAAGTCACACTTCTCATCACTCACAACTCGCACACTCACAAACCCATCACACATCCTCAGGGCCCTCACTCACAGCCAACTAGCCAACTCAAGGGACATCACCATTCACTTTTTCACACTCACCATCATTGTCCTCGTCCTATCCATGGGGTCACTCATCATGCACATACGCCAGGCATGCTTATCATCTAGCCTGGCAGGCATCCTGCTTACACTCTCTCCATCTCTATTCAAACAACAAGAGAAAAGTCGCTGACCGGTGGATGAATTTAAGAAATCAAGGTCCTCACAGACTTTGAAAACAGAGCCATCCAGCTGGCTGGCGAAGATCTGGAGCGGTGCCGTGCTGTCAGTGGTGCTCTACCAAGTGAGGGTCCAGCAGTGCAACATCCATCAGACAACCATGCTGTGTGTGATGTGTCCTATTTCACAGGCCACTGCCATGCACTAATTATCTCCTTTTGCTTCCGCAGTCACATCTGGGAAACAGCCGATGGAGTCCATGAGACAAGGCCTCTAATCAAGCCCCCAAAAAAACCTCTGAAGAGAAATCTGAAGGCACCTTCCCCAAAGTGCTGTCACAATGCTCACCCACACCCTCCAGCAGCACAGAAACACACACTTCGGTGGGACCTAGCTTGAGAATAGTCTCGGGATCACAATCTGGTGAGCACATCACACTGCCTGATCCACAGCAGGCGGCAGCACTTGGGTCCAGCACTCGGAGGGCTGCTGGAGGCCAGGAATCTGCTGAGTCTGAGTCAGATGATGAGCTTCTGGACTCGATCATGTCACAGTTGCTGGAGCTGAAAAGGCAAGCTCGGGAACATCAGCAAGGGATGTCCACTGTACTCTTTAGATTGCAAGGCACGATGGAGGAGTCCATCCGCCTTCAGGCTGAGGTGATAATGTGGGCATGGAAATGCACCGAGGTCAACACTGGTAGGATGGTGGCCGCCATGGAGACTTTGGTCCAGGACTACGCTCCTGCACTGCTGCATGGTCTCAACTCCATTGCTGATGCCATTGTCGGCCTCCAATAGTGTGTACATAAGAGGGGTGCCGGGCGGCTCGATCTCACTCCAGCTTTCCCTACTCCTCAAAGAGTCAGCCGGGGGCCCTAGGGCACCCATAGGGAGAAGGATCATCAGGTGCACACTACTGGGCCATCTCTCCAGATTACTCCAAGAGTGTCCGGCCCATCCGAATCCCCTCTTCCTATGGTCTCAGCAGCTTCAGCTCCACAGGCCGAGGAGGGTGACACTACCACACAGCAGCAACCTGAAAGCAGGCCGGGGCCCTCCAGGTATTGGCCCACCGGAAGACACCTGCCAAGGTCATAACAGACAGGGCGTCGCAGTCAGCAGGCTGCCTCCACCTCCGCTGTGGATGTCCAGGGAGCACCAAAACATAGCAGCAGGGTTAGGAAATGTAAGAAGAATTAGTTGCACAGCCTGGGCATGGGTGTTAATCACTTTACATACTGTTTACTATTGCTAATAAACTCCCAAGAATGCCTTCCTGCCTATGGCTCCTTGTTCTGATGAGCAATGTTCTTGTCACTCAGATGTGAAGCCTTTCTGCACAAGGTAAAGGCAGATGTCTCAGTCCAGGGCCTCTTCCCTGTGCTCTGTGTGGACCTCAGACTACAGTGATGGTCCGGCCTCATGCTCCCTGGAAACATTCATGTGCGAAAGAGCGCAGGCCCCGACTCGCCCTCCTCCCCAGGCCCGCACAGCACTGAGCGCTACTGGCCACACTTTATGCTGGGCGGGCCTTAATTGGCCCGCCAGCATAAAATGGTGGCTCGCAGCCGATCGCGAGAGGTGATTGGCTCCAGACCCACCCCAACCCGCTCCCGCCCAGTCCACCCACCACAGGCGCTAGCCTGTGATGCTGTGACTCTTGGGCGGCATGTGTGGGAGCCCCAGCTGCCCCTTCTTCTTGAGGGTGCAACTCCTGCCTCTGCACAGGCAGGAGTCTCAGTTGCTCTCTATTCTGTTGTCTTTGCTCTTTGTAGGCCATCAGGCATACATCTAGTTTACCAGGCTCCATGATCCTGATGTACTCCTCCTGCAGGATAAAAGAGAGGGACACGTGGTTAGCATGGGTGTACTAAGAACCTGTCCTGGTTAAGTGTGAAGGCCCCTTAATGCTTCGCGGAGAGTGCTGGCCACCACTTGGATAGTCAGAGATTAGTGTGCTGCATGGCTGCCCGAAACCCCAACCACCCGACCGATTTGCACATTGGACTGCATGCTGTGCTCTCATCTCAGGCACAGGCATTCTCCTAACCCACACTTCAAGGCTGCACTGTTAGCTTCAGCCATGGAGGAGACTGGCCCAAACCAGGATGCTGACATTGCAAGGGATTGTGAGCATCTCCACTAGTGACTGCTCCGTGGCCAGCTTTAGAAAGAAGATTGTACGATGTGTGTAGTCGTCCAACTGTTTCGCAGTCCACTAAAATGCTCATGACTTTGGAGTCTGTGCTTGGTGGGGGTGGGGTGGTGGTGAAAAGCTTTGGAGCACTTGGTGGCACTTTGATGCCTTTGCGTTGCTTGAGCGGGCAGATAAGCTAGAAGCCCGACTTCCGATCATATCAATGCGGCTGTGCCTGAACTGTCTCAGTTGCAGAGGAATGGTCACTTTCCACAGGTTTCCCTAATGCGTGGCCACTCCCCTCGCCCGCCCTGCCCCCAATCCCGAATGCTTGTGCGCTATATTCAATGGCAGGGCTGCCCTTGCCACCATCCCCACAAGTCACCTCAATGATAGGGCTGCCCTTGTCCCCAAACCTTCAACAAGCCACCTCAACAGCAGGGCTACCCTTGCTCCCCATATCACAAGCCACCTCAACAGCAGAGCTGCCTTCAACCCCAACCCCCCAAAGCCCCTCAAGCTTCAAGTCCAACAGGCGACCCTGGCGAGTGCTGCACAACGTTACTGTGCGCTCACTTCTGAGCTCCCCTCAAAGTGCAGGCTGCCAAGTGTATGCCTTTTGTGTGCTGTTGTGAAACACGTTGGCGTCCTTTCCTGCCGGCGTGGATGGATGATCCAGCTGGTGGGGGGGACGATTCAGGGGGGCTGGCCTAACAATGACATGTTTATGTATTACAATGAATTTCCGACGTCCAATGGTGTGAATTGCAGCCCGCTATCGGCAGGCTGAGCAGACAATTGCAAACTGGTTTCATGCCGCCATGCAACTGATCACGCCATATTGTCCCCTCACTCCACCAAACATTCCTAACGCCGGCAGGAACCGAAAATTCTGCCCGGAGGATGGATCTGAAAGGCCAATAGGATATGTGTCCAGAATGCTCTCTGCAGCCGAGAAGGGTTACTCACAAGTTGAAAAAGAAGGATTATCTATTGTACTTGGAGTAAAGAAGTTCCATCAATATTTACATGGTTGACACTTCACCATAGTGTCAGGTCACAAGCCACTGTTGGGGGTTTGTTTAGTGAAGATAAAGCAATCCCACCGTCAGCCGCTTCTAGAATTCAAAGATGGGCTTTGACTTTGTCGGCATACGAGTGCATTTTTATGCATCGTCCGGGTGTGCATATAGCAAATGCCCTCAGTCGTCTTCCCTTGCCAGATAGTATAATACATGCTCCAGTACCTCAAGAAGTTGAACCTCAAGAGTCTGAGAACAGGTATGGTAAGGATGGTCAAATGCTGTGGTAATTATGGTTTAATCTAGTGTGTAGCATACCTTTAAGAAAGATGTTATAAAGGAAGATCACATGGTCTTGTGTAACCAATAGAAGAGTAGTGTGGGCTACTTCAGTAGTCAGTGGTCTGTAGATAGGAGTCAGTAGTGTGGAGGTAGGGTTTGATGTGAAACCACGCATGAGTAGCTGCTGAGTACCTTGTAAATAAACATAATATTTCCACCAAGAAGTGTCTGCTGATCAACTCTATCTATAGTACCAACTTGGTCATTCCTCAACAATCATGCAACTGGGATCTTCAAGACCCAATGAGCTGGCGACGAGGATAAAGCAAGGATAAAAGGAGAGTACAACAAACTAGCGCCAAGAGTAAAATAAGTCAACAGAAAAAAATCAAGAGAAACAAAATCGGGCTGTACCTCGCACAGTAATTGTAAATAGAAGTTCCGTTCAAATCATTGAAGTAATTCCCTCACAGAATGCTGCAATTCAGCAGAGTTGATCCTTTCGATCCAGCCATGGGCAATTGGTCTCATTATATTGAGTACCTTGCGTTCTTTTTCCAAGCGAATGAGATTATGGGGGAAGAGAAGAGGCGAGTGATCCTCTTATCTACATGTGGGAATAAAACCTATGGCTTGATTCAAAGTTTGACGGCGCCCAGTGCCCCAGATTCAAAAAATTTTGATGAATTGGTGGACCTCGTGAAGGGTCATTGCCATCCAAAACCCTCGGTAATGATGCAACGGTTCGAGTTTAACTCGAGAAATAGAGCGCCAGGGGAGACAGGTGCTTGTTATGTGGCAAATTTGAAACAGTTAATGGAACATTGTGAGTTTGGTACATCTCTAAACGACATGCTCAGAGATCATTTAATGTGTGGCGTGAATGAGGACACAATTCAGAAGAGATTATTGTCCAAAACAAATTTGGATTTTAAGAAGGTGCTAGAGATGGCACTGGCCATGGGAAGCGCAGTAAGGAATTCAAAAGCTATACAGGGAGCACAAAATGGTGCCGTCCTCCACGCTGGTGGGAAGCCCAGCCAAAAAGGTCACGAAAATGCAAGACTCTGCTGAGAAGCAGGGAACAGCCCCCCGCTAGCAGGAAAGTAAAAATAAATGTCTTAGCAGTGAAAACAGAGAATAATTGCAATAGAGGTGGAAACAAGCAATCTTATAACGATTGACAGTTTTAAAAAATCGAATGTTTTTATTGTCATCGAAATGGACACATAATGAGTCATTGCAAGGAAAGAATCAGGCAGACTTTCAAACAAAAGGAAAAAACCCATCAGATCTACAATGTAGAATTGCCTGAAACAACAAATTCGGGTACTTATTTGTTGTTTAATTTGAAGGTTGGAAAGACAGGACCAATATATGTACCAGTGAAAGTAAATGGCAGACCTATTAGAATGGAAATGAACACAAGAGCTTCCACCACAGTAATTGGTGAGCACACTTTCAGATATCTGAATAATGGGGAATATCAATTAAATTCAAAAGAAACTGATGCCAAATTAAAAACATACACTGGTGAAGACATCGAAGTCAAAGGCATAAGCAGAGTTACTGTCCATTACAGAAGTCAGTCAGCAAAGCTACCAGTGTTGGTATTGAGAGGCAGAGCACCAAGCCTCCTGGGGTGAAAATGGCTATGGGAAATCAACCTTGATTGGCCATTGAGATTCCAAAAGGAAGCTGGAAGTGTTCCTGTTATCGAAAAGGAGTGTGTAAGCACTCAACAGCCTGTAGAAAAGCAGGCTCTTTTATGCCAAAACATGGGTAAAACAGCAGAAGGAACTCGAAGAGACCCTGCTTGATGACAGAGTTCGAGATGAGGTAGGCAACCTTCGAAAGGAAAAAGAAGACCTGTTGAAAGACCTTCACACATGACAAGATTCCCTGAAGTCTAAGTTTGTACCACTGGAAAAGTACAAAAAGAAACAGAAAGAATTCAGCACTTCTCTGAATAAACTGAAGGATGGGTTGACAGAGAAGACACAACAATGCTCAAAAGAACTGGAAGAGCTGAAAAATCAGCTAAATGAAACCAAAGAGGCTTTGGAGGCAAAAGCGGCAGAACTTTCTAAGAAGCAGGCAGATGATGACATTCTGGGAGACTCAACCACTAAGTTCACTCAAGTCAAGCTTACATCTGAGAGTAGTCTGGCCAATATTGAAGTCAAAGAGAAGGCCGAGATTAAAGTCAGCGCTAGAAAGAAGAAGGCACACAGAAAGAAGATGCAGAAACACAAGTGAGGTTTTAATCCTGGCAGCATACAAGTATACTTTTGTACATTGGCCTGGAAATTAAATTGCAAACACCGATGCACATAATCATTTGTCTTTACAAGAAAATGATGAGGATGCCCTAGTTCCACAACAACTGGTCGTATTGTTAAATTTCTTAGATTCCTTGTCAGTATGTGCTAGACAGATCTGAGATTGGACAAGGAGGACCCCATCCTATCTCAGGTACAAGAACAAGTGCTTCATTGTTGGTCATAAGAGCCTGTATCTGATTAAATTAAACTGTACTTCAGCAGAAGATATGAAATAACCAGCCAAGATGGTATCTTACTGTTGGGAGCACGAATGATAGTTCCTCCAAAGGGAAGGGAGCACTTTTAATTGAACTACACAGTGCACGTTAAGGAATATCATGAATGAAGACCATAGCACGCAGCTGTCTATAGTGGCCTGAGATGGATGGTGAAATGGAGAGTTTAGTGAAGAATTGTTTGCAGTGTCAGTAATTGCAAAAGTTACCTTTAACAGCTCCGTTAACACCCTTGGGAGTGTCCAGGAAGACCATGGGTAAGATTACGCATTGATTATGTTGGACCTTTCTTTGGAACAATGTTTCTGCTCATTGTTGATGCCCACTCAAAATGGATGGACATATATGGTGGAGATGAAGTCACTAACATCTTCTGCTACAATTGAGAAGCTACGTCAAAGTTTTGCCATTAACGGGCTACAAGAAGGGATCGTATCTGATAACGGCACGGCATTTACGAGTGCTGAGTTTCAACGGTTTATCAGCCTCAATAATATCATTCATGTAAAAACTTCACCATACCACCCTTTCTCAAACGGACTGGCCGAAAAGGCGGATCAAATGTTCAAGTCAGGTTTGAAAACGTTAACTGGCAATTCCTTAGCAACCAAGCTAGCACGCTTTAGTTTTCATTATAGGACCACCCCTCACATAACACAGGTGTCACACCTGCAGAGTTATTGATGAAACAATGAGATTGAGCTTAATAATGTCAAATTTAGAGGGGAAGGTGGAAAGGAGCCAAGGAAGCCAGAAAGCTAGACACGACTGGCATAGTCGCGAGAGGAAATTTACCATGGGAGAGCTGATGTGTGTGAAGAACTTCGGGGAAAGACCAAAGTGAAATAAGCACGCTGACTGGACCTCTGTATTACCACTTGGAGGTGGAAGTAAATACTTTTGAACTGCCATTGTCTAAGGATATTCCTGCTGCTGCAGTTCTTGGTCAAGTCGATCCATTGAAAGAATCTCAAGTCATAGAGTTGCTTCGCTCTACCCGAATCAGAAGACCACCTCAAAGACTTAATAATAATTACATGAACTGTGTATAATCGTATATGATATGGGTTAATATGTTTTTGTAAATAAGAGAGGTAAAACAAAATTAAAGTGGCAGGAATGTAGTGATTGTAAGTAAAACCTGTCATAATATTATGGGCCTCATGCGACTGTACAGATGAATTAGCCCTAAGCATGGGTAATCTTAGGGGTGGAGCTTTTCTAGCCTTGGTCTTGGAACAAGCATGTAGCTTCATCAGGAGCTCTGTAAATAAAATTTACTGTTCCTTACAAGAAACCTGTACTGTACACCATGTTCATTACAAAACGTTAACTCTGTTTCTCTCTCCACAGATGCTGCCTGACCTGTTGAGTTTTTCCAGCACTTTGTTTTCATTCAGATCTCCAGTATCTGCAGTATTTTGCTTTTATCTTTGGAGATTGAAGAAGCTCATCAAATTAAAAAAGTATTTTGCATTTAAAAAAATATTTTAAATTATGTTCTATGTTGATAGTAAAGTAAAAATAAAAGCGTTGTTCTTTTGCTACTGTTATAATAATAGTTGTCTCAGTATCGCAGAGTGCAATCTGGAACCTTGCCAAAAATAATCTGTCATTTTTCAGGATCTATTGGGTTAAAATGCAATTGCTAATGCTCAATCTCCTGCTTCCATGTACATCCAACAATCTGCACTGATATTTTTAAAGATTTACCAAGCCACAGGCTATAAATGGGCATTTGGAAAAGGCATCAATGTGCTTCCCTGATTGTATCCTAATTCGCACCTCATTCTGTTCACCCATCATCTTTGTGCTTTCTAAAGAACTTTGGCTCCTCAAATTTAAAATTCTCATCCTTGCATTCAGATCCCTCCTTTGCTTTGTCCCTGCCTATCTCTGTAACCTCCTCCAGCTTTACAACCCTCAGATAACTCAGCATTCCCCAAATTCTGACCTCCTGCACATCTCCGACTTCCTTCACCCCATCATTCGTGGCCATGCCTTTAGCTCTCTAGACCCTAAGCTTAACAAGTCCTTGCCTAAAGCCTTTTGCCTTTCCACCTCACCCTCATTCTTTAAGATGTTTCTTGTAACATACCCCTTTGATTAAGCTTGGACCAACTGGTCTAAAATTTCATGTAGCTCCATGCCAAAATTTTGTCCATTTTAAAAATGTTTATTTATTCATTTATGGAATGTGAGCATTGCTGGGTAGACCAGCATTCATTGCCCATCCCTAATAGCCCGTGAGAAGGTGGTGGTGAGGTGCCTTCTTGAGCAACTGCAGGCCATGTAGTGTAGATACTGCTACAGTGCAGTTAGAAAGGGAGTTCCAGGATTTTAACCCAATGGCAGGGCAGGAAAGACAATATAGTTCCAAGTCAGGGTAGTGAGTGACTTGGAGGGAACTTCCAGGTGGTGGTGTTCCCACGCATCTGCTGCTCTTGTTCTTCTAGGTGGTAGAGGTTGCTGGTTTGGAGGGTGCTGTTGAAGGATCCTTGATGCATTGCTGCAGTGCATGCATACAAATATACAAATTAGGAGCAGGAGTAAGCCATTCAGCCCATTAAGCCTGCTCTGACATTCAGTAAGGTCACGGCTGATCAGATTGTGGCCTCAACTCCACATTCCACCTACCCCTGATGACCTTTGACTCCCTTATTAGTCAAGAATCTATCTACCACTAACTTAAAAATGGTCATTTACCCTGCTTCCATCACTTTCTGGGGAAGAGAGTTCCAAAGATTCACGACCCTCAAAAAAAAAATTCTTCTCATCTTCACCACTTGTGTGGCATGAAAGTTACTTGCCACTTGTCAGCCCAAGCCTGAATATTGTCCAGGTCTTGCTGCACATGGACTTGAGCTGCTTCTGTATCTGAGGAGCTGCAAATGGTGTTGAACATTTTGCAATCATCAGTCAACATCTCCATTCTGACCTTTTGATGGAGGAAAGGTCATGGATGAAGCAGCTGAAGATGGTTGGGCCTATGGGTCACTATCCTGAGGTACTCCTGCAGCAATGCCCTGGGACTAAGATGATTGACCTCCAACAACCACAACAACAACTACTGCCAACCACCCCCCCTCCCGATTCTCATTGACTTCAATTTTGCTAGGGCTCCATGATGCCATAATTGGTCGAATGCTGCCTTGATGTCAAGGCCAGTCATTCTCAACTCACCTCTTGAATTCAGCTCTTTTCTCTATGGATTAGGGCTGTGGTGAGGTCAGGAGCTGACTGGCCCTGGCAGAAACCAAACTGAGCGTCAGTGAGCAGGTTATTGCTGAGCAAGTGCCGCTTGATAGCGCTGTCGACAACACCATCTATCACTTCACTGGTGATCGAGAGTAGGCTGATGAGACGGTTGCTGGCTGGGTTGGATTTGTCCTGCTTTTTGTGGATAGGACATACCTGGGCAATTTTCCACATTGTTGGGTATATGCTAGTGTTGTAGCTGTACTGGAACAGCTTGGCCTACGGTGCAGCCAGTCCTGGAGCACAAGTCTTCAACACTATTCGCAGAACATTGTCAGGGCCCACAGCCGTTGCAATATCCAATGTCTTCAGCCGTTTCTTTATATCAAGTGGAGTGAATCAAATTGGCTGAAGGCTGGCATCTGTGATGCTGGGAATAATCCTTTGGATGCCTCACTATGTTAAAGGTGCTACAAATTCAAGTTGCGTTGTTGTCTTGCAACTCATCAAAAGTTTATTTATTCAAATCAATTTCTGCCATGGCCAAGGACCGAATTGAGGTTCATTTTACAATCAATTGTTTGTCCAACTAAATTATAAAAATACAAAGATAGAAAGAACAGAGTAAAATTATATATTGGTCATTAGATTAGGGATCTTACGTTGTCATGGTTCAAAGCTTAACAGTCATTCAAGATTATTCATTGTGCAGATGAGATATGGCATCAGACTATTCTTAAATCTTGTCGTTTTACATCTTAATTCAGTTAGATATTTTGAGTTCCGTAGCTGTAGCCACTATGTGACCTGTCTGCAGGCAACAAGTGGTGAAGTTTTGGAGTTCAGCAGCGATCTCTCAAAAGAACAGCAGAGTTGATTGTATCTGTTCTTGGGTGTCTCCAGGCTGCAATCACATAGAGGCAAGGACGACTGCAAGCCATTTTATGAATAGCTTCAATGGTGTTATAATAATGCTCTGATTCTGCTCAACCATTTGGGTGTCTCGTATTCCAAACAAATTTATCCATTTTCTGAACAAAGGATGTGAAAATGGTTACAAGATCATCACTTGAGAGGGAATGGTATTTCAGCTTCTAATGCATATAGAGATGACTATTGTTTAACAGCATAGTATACACCCCATTTTAGATGGGCCTGGATAAATATGTCCAACAGTTTGACCATGTTGTAATGTTGGATTGTGTCATTCAGTTACAGGTAGGGAGAGGCCAGTTTGTATCAGATGAAGCAGATGTCAACACTCACTGGGTGCATTAAGGTGCATTCCATTCTCTTTAGACCAATTGTGAAGTTGCTAAAGACCAGTTAGCATGCGAGGTTTAGAGTGATTTTTTCTTTTATTATTCGTTCGTGGGCTGTGGGTGTTGCTGGCTTGGCCAGCGTTTATCACCCATGCCTAATTACCCTCATTGGGAGGGCATTTAAAAGTCAACCACGTTGCTGTGGGTCTGGAGTCACATGTAGGCCAACAGATTTCGTTCCCTAAAGGGCATTAGTGAGCTAGATGGGTTTTTATTACAAATGGCAATAGTTTTGTGGCCATCATCAGACTATTAATTCCAGATTTTTTTATATTGAATTCAAATTTCACCATCTACTATGGTGTGATTTGAACCCAGTCCCCCAGAGCATTACCCTGGGTCTCTAGAATACTAGTCCAGTGATAATAAGATGTCACTGCCTCCCCATACTACACCTTTTGAATGCTATAACTGTCAGGTCACCGACAATATCTGAAGCAGCAAATGCCAGTGTCAACTTCTCTGCAGCTGACATTGCTGATCATGGCAAGGAACACAACAGATGCCATCTTAATTCCTTGGGGGACTCAAGCATGCACATGTGTCCACTTGGGCAGTTTTGTCAATGAAGTTGACACACTGTGATTTAAAATAAAGTTGCTTATCCGAGAAACAAGAGATGAATCAATTCCCGTGTATGGGAGTTTTGAGATGGCAATCATTTTCCATGAAATTCCCTTGCTCAGTAAACCTGTTGGTTGGCACAAGGAAGAGATCAACTCAAGTTAAATGGGGTGAGCTATTAACTAAAAATAATAGTGATACATTGTCTTAATTTGGTCCACTTTTTGTTGCATCTTTCGCCGGCTGCACTGAGTGATTGAATAGTGAGCAGGTAAACAGAGAATACAGCAATTGTGCTCCCTAGTTCTAGATTCCCCGAGAGAGGAAACATGCTCTCAGCATCCACCCTGTTAAGCTCACTCAGAATCTTATATGCTTCAATAAGATCATCTTTTATTCTTCTTGACACCAATGACCACAGGCCCAACCTGTTTAAGCGTACCTCCGAAGACAACCCCTTGATCCCAGTAATCAGCTTCCACTGGAAGTATATCCTTCCTCAGGTAAGGAGACCAAAATTGTACACAGTATTCTAGGTCAGGTCTCAACAGTGTCCTCTACAGTTGCAGTAAAATCTCCCTACATTTATATTTAGAGTCATAGAATGATAGAGGTCCACAGCATAGTAAAAGGCCCTTCGGCCCATCCAATCTGCGCCAGTCAAACAAGTACCTAACTATTCTAATCCCATTTTCCAGCACTAGCCTTGTATGCCATGGCATCGCAAGTGCACATCCAAATACTTCTTAATTGTTATAAGGGTTTCTGCCTCTACCACCCTTTCAGGCAGTGAGTTCCAGATTCCCACCACCCTCTGGGTGAAAAAATTCTTCCTCACATCCCCGCTAAACCTCTTGCCCCCTTACCTTAAATCTATGCCCCCTGGTTATTGATCCCTTCATCAAGGGGAAAAGTTCTTTCCTGTCTACCCTGTCTATGCCCCTCATAATTTTATACACCTCAATCATGTCCCCCTTCAATCTCTCTGCTCCAGGGAAAATAATCCCAGTCTATCCGATCTCTTCTCATAACTAAATCTCTCCAGCCCAGGCAACATCCTGGTAAATCTCCTCTGCACACTCTCTAGTGCAATCACATCCTTCCTATAATGTGGATTCCAGAACTGCACGCAATACCTTAGCTGTGGCCTAACCAGAGTTTTATACAGTTCCAGCATAACCTCCCTACTCTTATATTTCATGCCTTGGCTAATAAAAGCAAGTGTCCCATACGACTTCTTAACCACCTTATCTACCTGTCCCGCTACCTTAAGGGACCGGTGCACATGCACACCAAGGCCCCTCTGATCCTCGGTACTTCCCAGGGTCCTACCATTCATCATGTATTCCTGTGCCTTGTTTGTCCTGCCCAAGTGCATCACCTCACACATTTCCGGATTACGTTCCATTTGCCACTGATCAGCCCATCTGACCAGCCCGTCTATATCCTCCTGTAATCTAAGGCTATCCTCCTCATTATTTACCACCCCACCAATTTTTGTGTCATCCACGAACTTACTGATCAACCCTCCTAAATTCAAGTCTAAATCATTTATATATACCACAAACAGCAAGGGACCCATCACCAATCCCTGTGGAACCCCACTGGACACAGGCATCCAGTCACTTTAACACCCCTCGACAATCACCCTCTGCTTCCTGCCACTCAGCCAATTCTGGATCCAATTTGCCAAATTGCCTTAGATCCCATGGGCTCTTACCTTTATTATCAGTTTCCTATGTGGGACCTTATCAAAAGCCTTGCTGAAGTCCAAGTAGACTATGTCAAATGCATTGCCCTCATCTACATACCTGGTCACCGCTTCGAAAAATTCAATCAAATTGGTCAGACGTGACCTTCCCTTAACAAAACCATGCTGACTGTCCTTGATTAATCCCTGCCTCTCCAAGTGTAGATTAATTCTGTCCCTCAGAATTGCTTCCAATAGTTCCCCCACCACTGAGGTTTGACTGACTGGCCTGTAGTTCCCTGGCTTATCCCTTCCTCTCTTCTTGAATAACGGTACCACATTGGCTGTCCTCCAGTCCTCTGGCACCTCCAGTGGCCAGAGAGGTATTGAAAATTATTGCCAGCGCCCCTGCGATCTCCTCCCTTGCCTCACTCAACAGCCTGGGATACATTTCATTCGGGCCTGGAGATTTATCTATTTTTAAGCCTGCCAGACCACTTAGAACCTCCTCCCTTTCTATGCTAATTTCTTTAATTATATCACAGTCCTTCTGCCTGATTTCCATACGCACGTCGTCCCTCTCACTTTCTTCCATCTCCAATAAAGCGCAACATTCCATTTACCTTCCTAATTACTTGCTGTACCTGCAGGCTAACTTTTTGTGATCCATGTACAAGGACACCCAGATCTTTCTGTACCACAGCATTTTGTAGTCTCTCTCCATTTAAGTAATACTCTGCTTTTGTATTCTTCTTACCAAAATGGTTAACCTCACATTTTTCCACATTATACTCTAACTTCCAAATTTTTGGTCACTCTCTTCGCATATCTATATCCCTTTGCAGACTCTTTGCATCCTCCTCACAACCTGCTTTCCTATCCATCTTTGTGTAATCTGCAAATTTGGCCACAATATAGTCAGTCCCTTCCTCCAAGTCATCAATATAGAATGCAAATAGTTAAAACCCCAGCACTGTTCCCTGTGGCACTCCAATTGTTACAGTTTACCATCCTGAAAATGATCCATTTATTCTGGCTCCCTCTTTCCTATTCTGTTAGCCAATCCTCTATCCATGCTAATATATTATCTCCAATGCTGTGAACTCTTATCTTGTGCAGTAACCTTTTATGTGGCACCTTGATATTCAATGGCATTACCATCGCTGAATACCTCACTATCAACATCCTAGGGGTTCCCATTGACCAGTAACTGAACAGGACCAATCACATAAATATTGTGGCTATGAGAGAAGGTCAGAGGCTGGGGACTCCGCACGCTGTAGCTCGCTTCCTGACTCCCCAGCCCTGTCTACCATCTACAAGGCACAACCCAGGAGTGTGATGGAATATTCTCCACTTGCCTGGATGAGTGCAGCTCCAACAACACTCAAGAATTTCGACACCATCCAGGAGAAAGCAGACCGATTGTTTGGCACCCCATCCACCACCTTCAACATACATTCCCTGCACTACCGATGCACAGTGGCAGCAGTGTGTACCAACTCACCGAGGCTCCTTTAACAGTACCTTCCAAACATGCAACCTCTACCACCAAGAAGGACAAGGGTAACAGATGCATGGGAACACCACCACCTGCAAGTTCCCCTCCAAGTCTCACACCATTCTGACTTGGAGTTATATTGCTGCTGCTTTGCTGTCACTGGGTTAAAATCCTGGAACTTTCTACCTAACAGCACTGTTAGTGCACATACACCACATAGACTACAGCAGTTCAAGAAGGCAGCTCACCACCACCTTCTCAAGGGCAAGTAGGGATTGGCAATAAAAGTGCTGGCCTAGCCTGTGATGCCCATGTGCTGTGAAAGAAAATTTTAAAAATAAACATTAGTGAATGCCTTTTGGAAATCTAAGTAAACTACATCCACTGGTTCCCCTTTATCCACCCTGCTTGTTATATCCTCAAGGATCTCTAATAGATCTGTTAAACAGAATTTCCCTTTCACAAACCCATGTTGACTCTGTCTGATGTATTATAATTTTCCAAATACCTTACAACTACCTCCTTAATAATGGATTCCAGCATTTTCCCAATGATAGAGGTTAGGCTAACTGGTCTATAGCTTTCTGCTTTCTGTCTCCCTCCTTTCTTGAAACAAGATTACACTTGCTGCTTTTCATCCACTGGTGCCTTTCCAGAATCTAGGGAATTTGGAATGATTACAACCAATGAATATGCTATCTCTGCAACACTTCTTTTAACACCAGAGGATGCAGGCCATCAGGTACAGAGGGTTTGTCAGCCATAAGTCCCATTAGTTTTCCAATGCTTTTCTCGTGGTTGTTTTAAGTTGCTCCCTCCCATTTGCCTCTTGATTTTCCATTATTCTTGGGATGCTTTTTATGTCTCCTGCTGTGAAGGCAGATACAAACTACTTGTTCAAAGTCCCTAGCATGTCTTTGTTTCCCAGTCTCACACTCTGAGGGGACAATCCTCATTTTAGCTACTCTTTTCCTTTTCCTATACTTGTAGAAGATTTTACTGTCTGCTTTTATATTTCTTGCTAGTTTTTTCTCACACTCCAATTTCTCCCTTTTTATAATACTTTTAGTCCTCCTTCACTGGCTTCTAAAATTTTCACAATCTTCTGGCCTACCATTAATTTTTGCAGCATGGTGCAGGCTATAGACAGGTTAAGTGAATGGGCAAAAACTGGCAGATTTAATATATTATGGGAAAATGTGAAGGTTATGCACTTTGGCAGGAAGAATGGAAGAGCTGAATATTGTTTACCTGGAGAAAGATTGCAGAAAGCTGCCGCACAGAGGGATTTGGGGGTCCTCGTGCATGAATCACAAAAAGCTAGCATAAAACTTCAGCAGGTAATAGGGAAGGCAAGTGGAATGTTAGCCTTTATTTCAAAGAGAATGGAGTATAAACATAGGGAAGCCTTATTAAAACTGTACAAGGCACTAGTTAGACAACATCTAGAATACTGTGAACAGTTTTGGTCCCCTTATCTAAGGAAAGATATGCTGGCATTGGAGGCAGTCGAGAGAAGGTTTACTAGGTTGATCCCAGGTATGGAGGGATTTTCTTATGAGGAGAGGCTGAGTAGGTTGGGCCTGTACTCATTGGAGTTTAGAAGAATGAGAGGCAACCTTATTGAAATGTATAAGATTCTTAGGGGGCTTGACTGGGTAGACGCTGAGAGGTTGTTTTCCCCTGGTGGGAGAGTCTAGGGCCAGAGGGCATAATCTCAGAGTAAGGGGGTCATACATTTAAGACAGAGATGAGAGGAATTCCTTCTCTCAGAGGTAGTGAGTCTGTGGAAGTCTTTACCGCAGAGGGCTGTAGAGGCTGGGTCGTTAAGTATATTCAAGGCTGAGATAGACAGGTTTTTAATCAGTAAGGAAATCATGGGTTATGGGGAAAAGGCAGGAAAGTGGAGTTGAGGATTATCAGATCAGCCATGATCTCACTGAATGGCGGAGCTGACTCGATGGGCTGAATAGCCTACTTCTGCTCTTACGTCTTATTGTCTTAGAGTCTTTCAAATTGATACCATCCCTAACTTTCTTAGTTAGCCATGGATGGTGCACCATTTTCGTAGAGTCTTTCTTTCTCAATGGAATTTATCTTTGTTGAGAGTTACAAAATATATCCTTAAATTTCTGCCACTGCTTCTCTACTGCCTTACCTTTTGATCTATTTTCCATTCCATTTTTCCCAACTCCATTTTCAAACACTTGTAATTGCCTTTATTTAAGTAAATATTAGCCACATGTCATAGGACACTCCATTTTGACTTGTTTGACTGCCTTAAACTGCCAAGGCCCTAAGCTCTGGAATTCCCTTCCTGAACTTTTTGGCCTCATAATCATCAGCATGGCAATGATCACACATCCGCTGACAATGTGGAATTCGTTGTAGTGCTCTTGAGCTTAGTTATTTGGATTTCTGACAGGTATTGTCAACTATAAGTTTGAAATTAGTATCCCTTGTCTCCTAGCAGCCACCCCTTAAGTCTGTTTACAGGTCCAAAGGCTGCTGCAGGACAATAACTGCCCAGGAATCTTACACACAGCTGCATAAGTATTTTTCTGTGGTTGCACAACAGCTGCACATTGATGGAGTAAAGCCTTGTGGTTTACGGGTATTTCTGGGTGATTTGGAGTGCCTTGGTTGCCATGTTGGTGCACCTCCAAGAAGCCAGCCAAAGGCACAAACTTGAGCGTTGCTCGTTCTGTCTGGCATCATCTCTGGCAAAGTTGACGTATTGCCAGACATAATAAACAAGCAGTTGGTCTTATGCATTTGCAGGCTGCTGACTCGAAGGCCCTGCAGATGTCTACAGCAATTCCCTGGAAAGATCTGGAGGAAAAAAATGTTAAGAGGGGGTTGGTGACTTTCACCCAGATAACGCATAGCCACTGAACCCAGCAGGGAGCAGGTCTTCTTCTAGGAGGCTACAGATGTCTGCCACCATCTGATAGTACAACCTGAATCTACTGCATTCACTGCTGTTCAGACAGGAGCCTCAGCCTGTACACCCTGCTTCATGAGTTGAGCCTCCTCCAAGATGTACCCCTCTGCTGCTTCCCTCTCTGAGGCTCTCCTTTCTCCTGTGCAGCTACATGTGTGACCAGCAGGCTGCTGGACCTGGTAATGGTAATGCTGTTGCTGTTCATGTTACTCCTCATCTTAGGTCCACTCTCAGGCAGACAAAGCACCAGCTATTCTGATGTGATAGACCAAATCTCTATAGTGTAGAAAGTTGACTGTAAACACAAATACTGTGGAAAACCCTTTCTCAGTAATAGGTCAGAGATGTGAGTACTGAGGACTTATTGTCGTATTTCCATGAGATGGATTAAACCGCCCCTCCCCAACCCCCACCCCTCAGTTGCTGCTGTGCTCTCACTTTACTTTCAGTAGTGAGTCTCAGGAATCCCAGGAAATCCACAGACCTGCTGTCAAACTCGAATGCCTCTGTAAGTATTGCTGTAATTGAGTGATGATCATATGTCAATTAATAGCCCATGTCTTCCGAGGGGGTTGAGCATCAGGACCCTAATGTGCTGGAGTGAAATGCAGTGGGTCAGAGCTGGTTCCTGATGCACATTCAATTTTGCTGATTTTATTCCCACACCCAGATGCTCCTGCAGATTAACCTCACCCCCCGCCCCTCCACTTAACTCTGTATCTGGGTAAGGATTCTGCAATCTGATTGCTCTAAGAGACACGCTGCTGCTTGCCTTGCTCACACAGGTCCCAGATCCCCTGTAGAGGGCACCATGCTTAAATGGCTCTTTAATTACGGTAAGTTGCTGTGCAAAAGCTCACCAAGAGTCAGTGGACAGCTGTATGCGAAATGAACATTGAGAACTATTTGTTCATCATCGACTCCAAAATCTAGGCCAACATTTCTTATAAAGGATAAATGTAGCATTTTTTGACTGAGCTTTAACCGGCCGATGTAAAATTGGTTCAGTGGCTTTGGAAATTCAAACTGTTAATTCGCCACCCGAAGAGAGATGTGCCAATCATGAGTTAGTTTCTTTATTTAAGTCTAAGGCTATTCTTACTGTCCCCCGGGTGAATATTGTGACTAGATTTACAATCCAGTTCAGGACAAAGCACTACTCACTGCGCTACAACAGAAGAAACATTAGAATGAATCACTAAAGCATGGGTCAGCATCATGATGATGATGGAAAGAAAAAGAGTTGAAGATCTTGCATTCACAGAGGACCGTCCATGGACATGTGATACCTCAAAGCGCTTCACAGCCATTGAAGGGGAATTGTAATGAAAGGAAATGCGATAACTAATTTGCAAACAGCCAGGTCCCACAAATAGCAATGTGATAATGATCACATAATCTGTTATACAACAATGCTAATTTGGGGATAAACTTTGGCCAGGACACCAGGTGAGATTTCCTGCCTTTCTTCAAAAAGTGCCAGGAAATACTTTAAGCTTACCCCAGAGGGTAGCTGACGTGTTGATTTGCCATTCTATCTGAAATGCAGCATACCCTGGTAATGCAATGAAACGTCATAATAGAATGATTTGATCACTTATGAAGCCCTTACCATTCCTGTTTCAAAATTTTCTTCTAATTTTGTGTCCATTGAAATTTGAATAAAATCATGGTGTCTCGGTATGAATCAGTGTCTAGAAATGCATCCATGCTATGTTTGCTCCAAAGGATTACAAGTTTTATAATGAGACCTGCCAATGCTGTCAACATGCAACATATCCCAACGCTTATGCTTGTTGCAAAATGAGCACATGTTGATTTTATTTTAAATAAGTTTTTGTGATGCTTTTCTACATCTTAGGCACAATGTAAATGTAAGTCTTCATTGCTATACTTCAATTACTGAGGCCCATGTTCACAGTTAACAATCTATTCTTGTACCCCTGGAGTACACAATAGAAATGTTAAAGGTTACCTAACTTAGAGGTTCACCACTTTGCAGAAAAACACCATGTTGACAGGCCATAGAGTTCAGCCTAAAACTACTTGTGAAGTTTATCGAAAACTATAAATTCATACAGAAGCACAGAAAATCAGCAGATAAAAAGCAACATTGCACTTAACTTGCACAGATATTTTGAGCCTTTTACTGGAACTAGAATAAAACTCTTAAGAGTCCTTAGCTGATTTTTGAATAAACATAGCACGGGTCTTTCATCTCCAAGCAGTTAAATTTAACAGGCATGCAAAAGTGTGGTTAAGATAGAGGGCTAAAGTATAGTAGTCCAGACTGAAAGGCTTCTTAAAATAGACCATGATCAAGACAGACCCTCCACATTGGACAAAAATCTTTAGGTAATCCTTCCTCAATAGTGTGGTAATCAATATTCATTTCTTTCACCTGAGTGGATGGAACTAAAAAAGATCCAACCATACTTAGATGTGAGTTTGGGATTTTACTAGTTCAAACCAGAAATAAAACCTTGTGGAATATTTGACTAATTGGACACTCTCCTTAATGGCTGTGGCAATCAAAGAGAATGAGCTACAGTCCATTCCTAACCAGAATTGTAATTCTAACTGCAGATCTTTAAGCTGGGACACAAGAATTGGTGCCGTCATAGCTTTATTTTAATATGCCTGTGCATTGACCTACTCAAAATTCATATAAGAAGATATAATCTGAAATATTTAATAACTTTACCCCTGCTGGAGCCTATATCCATTACGTAACGTTCCTCCTTATCAAACGTTACCCCACATCTGTTACCAACAGGTTGGACTTAAAGGCCCATGGTTAAATAGCCTGGCAGCTTTCTTTGTCTCAGCTTTTCAGTGAAGAGTGAAATGACAATAGCATTGAATGAATACTCCAAGATAAATTTTGGAATATGGATTAATGTAACAAGAAGTCCTATCTGTGATCCTGGCACAAAATGTTACATTTTGCTTGTCACAGCTTTCAAAGATTTTGCCGCATATTTGAAGATTTTTATGTGTATACGATAAGCTATCATTAAGATTTAAATCAGGAATGTACTGGCCTTATCAGGGGAAGCAGACCCACTTTCAAAACATCCCTTGATATTCTGACAGGTGTAACTGCTGCTATTTCATCTTACATTCCATGCTTACAAGTACATTAAGATTCTATTCTTGTAAATTCAAATTATAAACCATCGCTGACATCTCAGGCATCTAAACAACAAACCAAACAAGTGCGTCAGGAGGTCTAATTTCTTCACTCTGTATTGTAGGACACAAAACAGAATCTTTCCTCCATGTAAAATTACTGTCTTTTTCATGTTCTCATTTCTCTTGTTCTGTCTTTACCTTCAGGCTTTCACACCCTATCACTCTGCTTCCTCAGTGATAGCAGAGCCAAGAAGAACAGTACATTTCCACATTGTAATTCTTTCTCTAAACCCCTTCACCTTTCTTCATTTCTCTCATCACCTTTGAAAATGCCCTCACTCCTATACCTTAACTGCATCTCTGGTCACCTCCCCATGCTTTTCCCCAATGTCCTGCTCACCGTTGCTCTGTAAAGCATATCAAGATCTTCTGTCTGCATTACATGAAAGGCACAACTTAAGTCTATTGCCAGATGAAGTAAGACTTGTACATAGAGCTCATCATTTGGCAGTCCATTTACCAGTAACTTGAGAAATTTCTCACGATTTAGTTCTCCCTGAAATCACCGAAGTATAATTATAACAATGATCCTGACAAATGTGTGCATAACACTTTCAGTATTCCACCTTCACATTGCAAGTTTCTGTTGTTCCTTTTAGGCAGGATTCATGATTTACTTCTGTATTAACCTTACTTGACTTCAGGACTACACAATTCCAAAGCCAGTTCTTTAAATGATGCACAAAACAATATGTTCAACACAGGTAGTCAGGGACAGCTTGGTAATAAGGTGTGTTGGGATCGCTTTACTGTAATAAATATAAGCAGCACCCTCTCTTATTGATTTCCTTATTAGCAATCCCTGTTGGACAACCACAATGATCCTTCTTTTAAAAGGTCATCTTTGATCTGTCATGACCTTCCACTATTTACGGCTCCTTTAAAAATCAACAATCCATATAAAACACCATCTTTATAACACACAACCTGAATGCACATTTGGTACAGTCTTAAGACAGAATTATAAAAGGATTCAGCTGCAATTAACTTTTACTGTCCTTATCGGAACTTCACAGGACCGGGACTAACACCCTCGCTAGGAGGTTCATTAGTGCTGTTGGGGAGGGTTTAAACTAGATCGGCAGGGGGGGTGGTGGGGGGCGTTGAGAACCTGAGAAGGAGCTCAGATTTGAGGGAGCCAAATCTGATAAAGGGAGATAGAAAAGTAGGAAGCAAAAAATGAAGGCGCATGAAGCATAGGCAAGCAACAAAAAAGGGCCAGAATAGAGAATAATTTTAAAAAAGCAGAATTCAAGGCACACTATCTGAATGCACGTAACATTCGCAAAAAGGTTGAATGCACAAATTGAAGTAAATTGGTAGAATTTAATTGCCATTACAGCTGTTGCTACAGGGTGACCAAGATCGGGAACTGAATATCCAAGGATATTCGGCATTTAGGAGAGATAGGCAAAAACAAAAAGGAGGTGGGGTAGCACTCTTGATAAGGAATGGGATCAGTACATTAATAAGAGAGGATCTTAGATTGAAGGATCAAGATGTAGAGTCAGTTTGGGTGGAGCTAAGAAACAGCAAAAGGCAGCAAACATTGTTTATAGGCAACCAAACTGTAGTGCTAATATTAGGCACGGTACAAATAAGGAAATTAGAGATGCATTTAACGTGGGTAATACAATAATAATGGGCAACTTCAATTTACACGTAGACTGGGTTAACCAAATCAGCACTAATGCTCTGGAGGAGGAATTCCTGGAGTGTACATGAGATGGGTTTCTGAAGCAGTACGTTGAGGAGCCAACTAGGGATCGGACTATTTTGGATCTAGTGTTGTGTAATGAGAAAGGGCTAATTAATAACCTTACTGTAAAGGAGCCTTTGGGAAATAGTGACCATAATAAGATAGAGTTTTGCATTGAGTTGAATCCGATATAGTTCATTCTGAAACTTGGTTTTTAAATCTGAAGAAAGGAAATTATGAAGGTATAAGGGCCAAGTTGGCTGTGGTAGATTGGAAAAATACGCTGAAAGATTTGATGGTAGACAGGCAATGGCTAGTATTTAAAGAAATGCTACATGTGCTAAAAGATCTAAACATTCCTTTAAGGCATAAACACCCAAAGAGAAAGGTAAATCAACCATTATTAATGAAGAAGTTAAAGATTGCATTAGATCAAAGGGAGTAGCTTATGAGGATGCCACAAAAAATGGTAAGACAGGATTGGGAGCAATTTAGAACCCAGCAGAGGAGGACCAAGAAACTGATTAAGAAAGGGAAAAGAGAATATGAATGCAAACTAGCAAAGAACATAAAGGTGGACTGTCAAAGCTTCTTTTGGTATGTGAAAAGGAAAAGATTAGCTAAGATAAATGTGGGCCCATTACAGAAGAATTTTACAGTGGAAAACAGGGAAATGAGGGAGAAACTAAACAGATACTTTGCATCTGTCTTCAATGAAGAAGATGCAGAAAATCTCCCAGAAACACTAGGCGACCAAAGGGCATACGAAACTGAGGAACTAAAAGAAATTAGTATTAATAAAGAGGTAGTACTTGGAAAGTTAACTGGATTGAAGGCTGATAAACCCCCTGGTCCAGATGAGCTTCATCCCAGAATGCTGAAGGAGGTGGCTAAAGAGATAGCGGATGCATTGGTGGTTATCTTTCAAAACTCTATAGATTCTGGAAAGGTTCCTGCGAACTGGAAAGTAGCAAATGTATCCCCACTATTTAAGAAGGGAGGAAGAGGAAGAATGGAGAAGTATAGACCTGTTAGTTTGACATAAGTACTGGGCAAAATGTTAGAATCTATTATAAAGGATTTGATAACTGGACATTTAGAAAAGAATGGTAAAATTGGACAGAATCACCATGGATTTATGAAAACTTGGAGTTTTTTGAGGATATTACTTGTAGCATTGATAATGGAGAACCAATGGATATGGTGCATTTGGGTTTTCAGAAGACTTTTTTTTATAAGCTCCCACACAGGTTAGTAAATAAAATTAGAGCACATGGAATTGGGGAAATATGCTACTATGGATTGAGAATTGTTTAACAGACAGAAAGCAGAGAGTAGGAATAAATGGATCATTCTCAGGATGGCAGGCTGTCACTAGTGGGGTACGGCAAGGATCAGTGCTGGGGCCACAGCAGTTCACAAACCATAGAAATGATTTGGATGTGGGAACCAGTTGTAATATTTCCAAATTTGCTGATGACGCCAAACTGGGGAAATGTGAGTTGTGAGGAGGATGCAAGGAGGCTTCAAGAGAACTTGGGCAGACTAAGTGAATGGGCTAGAACATAGCAGATGGAATATAATGTGAATGTGTGAAGTTATTCACTTTGGTAGAAAAGCAGAATATTTTTTAAATGGTGAGAGGTTGGGAAGTGTAGGTGTCCAAAGGGACCTGGGTGGCTTTATTTGAGTCACTAATAGTTAGCATGCAGGTGCAGCAAGGAATTAGGAAGGCAAATGGTATGTTGGCCTTCGTTGTAAGGGAATTTGAATATAGGAGTAAAGATGTCCTGCTGCAGTTGTATAGAGTCATGGCGGGACCTCAGCTGGAGTATTGTGTACAGTTTTGGTCCCCTTATCTAAGGAAGAATACACTTGCCATAGAGGGAGTGCTACGAAGGTTCATTGGACAAATTCCTTGGATGGCGAGATTGTTTTATGAGGAGAGATGGTGGAGACTGTTTATGTATTGCCTAGAATTTCGAGAATAAGGGGTGACCTCATTGAAACTTACAAAATTCTTATAGGGTGTGACAGGCTGGATGTAGGAGATGGCCATTTGGCTCCTCAAGCATGCTCTTACATTCAACAGCTGATCTGATTGGCCTTAGCTCCACTTTGCTAACTGCCCTCCCATAACCCTTGACTTCCTTATAGGTCTAAAATCAGTCCAACTCAGCCTTGAATATATACAATGACCGAGCCTCCATTGCTCTCTGTGAAAGATAATTCCAAAGCTTAGTGGCCAATTGAGAGAAGAAATTCCTTCTCAGCTTAGTCTTAAATGGGGATCCCCTTACTTTGAAACTGTGTCCCCTGGTCCTAGATTCTCCCATGAGAGGAAACACCCTCTCAACATGTACCTTGTCAAGCCCTCTTTGAATCTTATATGTTTCAATAAGATGACCTCTCATTCTTCCAGACTCCAATGAATAGAGACACAGCCTGCCCAACCTTTCCTCATAAAACAAGCCATTCATTCCAGGAACCAAATGAACATTCTCTGAATTGCATGCAAAGAGAGTGTATCCCTCATTAAATAAGAAGACCGAGAGAGGCAATGATGTAGTGGTATTGTCACTTGTGCTAGTAATATGGAGACCCATATTTCCAATATTTCCAAATTTGCTGATGACGCCAAACCCAGGGTAATGCTCTGGGGACCTGGGTTCAAATCCTGCCATGGCAGATGGTGGAATTTGAATTCAATAAAATCTGGAATTAAAAGTCTAATGATGGTCATGGAACCATTGTCGATTGTTGTAAAAACCCATCTGATTCACTAATGTCCTTTAGGGAAGGGAATCTTCCTGCAAACCCACAGCAATGAGATGTGGAGGGCCCAGACACAGACCCACAGAATGTGGTTGACTCTTATGTATCCTCTGAAATGGCCTAGCAAGCCACTCAGTTGCAACAAACCGCTACAAAATCACAAAAAAGGAATGAAACCAGATCTAAGCACTGGAAATGACAATGGCAATCTCAGCCCTGTCGATCCTGCCAAGTCCTCCTTACTAACACCTGGGGGCTTGTGCCAAAATTGGGAGAGCTGTCTCACAGACTAGTCAAGCAACAGTCTGACATAGTCATCCTCGCGGAATCATATTTTACACATAATGCCCCAGACACAACCATCACCATCCCTGGGTATGTCCTGTCCGACTGGCAGGACAGGCCCAGTAGATGTGGCGGCACAGTGGTATACAGTCGGGAGGGAGTTGCTCTGAGAGTCCTCAACATTGACTCCGGACCCGATGAAGTCTCATGGCATCAGGTCAACATGGGCAAGGAAGCCTCCTGCTGATTACCACGTACCGCACACCCTCAGCTGATGAGTCAGTGCTCCTCCATGTTGAACACCACTTGCAGGAAGCACTGAGGGTGGCAAGGGCACAGAATGTATTCTGGGTGGGGGACTTCAATGTCCATCACCAAGAGTGGCTCGGTAGCACCACTGCTGACCGAACTGGCCGAGTCCTAAATGATATAGCTGTTAGGCCTGGTCTGTGGCAGGTGGTGAGGGGACGAACAAGAGGGAAAAACACACTTGAGCTCAGCCTCACCAACCTGCTGCAGATGCACCTATCCATGATAGTACTGGTAAGAGTGACCACTGCACAGTCCTTGTGGAGACGAAGTCCCACCTTCACATTGAGGATACCCTCCATCATGTTGAGTGGCACAACCACTGTGCTAAATGGGATAGATCTTGAACAGATCTAGCAGCTCAAGATTGGGCATCCATAAGGTGCTGTGGGCCATCAGCAGCAGCAGAATTGTACTCAAACACAACCTGTAACCTCATAGCCAGGCATATCCCCCACTCTACCATTACCATCAAGTCAGGGGATTAATCCTGGTTCAATGAAGAGTGCAGGAGGGCATGCTAGGAGCAGCACAAGGTGTACCTAGAAATGAGGTGTCAACCTGGTGAAGCTATAACACAGGGCTACTTGCATGCCAAACAGCATAAGCAGCAAGTGATAGACAGGGCTAAGCGATCCCACAACCAATGGATCAGATATAAGTTCTGCAGTCCTACCACATCCAGTAGTGAATAGTGGAGGACAATTAAACAACTCACTGGAGGAGGACACTCCACAAATATCCCCATCCTCAATGATGGAGGAGCCCAGCACGTCAGTGCAAAAGATAAGGCTGATGCATTTGTAACAGACTTCAGCCAGAAGTGCCGAGTAGATGATCCATCTCGGCCTCCTCCAGAGGTCCTCAGCATCACAGCTGTCAGTCTTCAGCCAAATCGCTTCACTCCATGTGATATCAAGAAATGGCTGAAGGTACTGGATACTGCAGAGGCTATGGGCCCTGACAATATTCCAGCAATAGTGCTGAAGGCTTGTCCTACAAAACTTGCCGCACCCCTAGCCAAGCCTTTCCAGTATAGCTACAACACTTGCACCTACCCGGCAATGTGAAAAGTTGCCCAGGTATGTCCTGTACACAAAAATCAGGACAAATCCAACCCAGCCAATTACCATCCCAACAGTCTACTCTCAATGGAAAGGGTCATCAACAGTGCTATCAAGCGACACTTGCTCAGCAATAACCTGCTCACTGATGCGCAGTTTGCATTCCACCAGGGCCACTCAGCTGCTGACCTCTTTACAACCTTGGTTCAAGCATGGACAAAAGAGTTGAACTCCCAAGGTGAGGTGAAAGTGACTGGCCTTGACATCAAGGCAGCAGTTAGACAAAGTGTGGCATCAAGGAGCCCTAGCAATGGAGTCAATGGGAATCAGGGGGAAAACTCTCCACTGATTGGAGTCATACCCAGCATAAAGGAAGATGGTTGTGGTTGTTGGAGGTCAGACATCTCAGCTCCAGGACATCACGGCATAGTTCCTCAGGATATTATCCTTGGCCGAACCATCTTCAGCTGCTTCAGCAATGACCTTCCTGCCATCTTAGGGTCAGAAATGGAGATGTTTGCTGATGATTGCACAATGCTCAGCACCATTCATGACTTCTCAGATACTGAAGCAGTCCATGTCCAAATGCAGCAAGACCTGCACAATATCCAGTCTTGGGCTGACAAGTGGCAAGTAACATTCGTGCCACAGAAGTGTCAGGCAATGACCATTTCCAATAAGAGAGAATCCAACCATCGACCCTTGATGTCCAATAGCATTACCACCACTGAATCCCTCACTATCAACATCCTGGGGGTTACCATTGACCAGAAACTGAACTGGACTAGCCATATATATACTATGGCTACAAGGGCAGGTCAGAGGCTAGGAGTTGTGTGATGGTTAACTCACCTCCTGACTCCCCAAAGCCTGTCCACTATCTACAAGGCACAAGTCAGGAGTGTGATGGAATACTCCCCACTTGCCTGGATGAGTGTAGTTCCAACAAGACTCAAGAAGCTTGACACTGTCCAGGACAATGCAACCCACTTGATTGGCACCACATCAACAAACGTTCACTCCCTCCACCTATGCACAGTAGCAGCAGTGTGTACCATCTACAATATGCACTGCAGGCATCACCAAGGCTCCTTTGACAGCGTCTACCAAACTCACGGCCACTATCATCTAGAGGGACAAGGTCAGCAGACACATGGGAACACCACCACCAGGAAGTTCCCCTCCAAGTCACTCATCATCCTGACTTGGAAATATATAACCATTCCTACACTGTCACTGGGTCAAAATCCTGGAACTCCCTTCTTAACAGCAGCGTGGGTGTACCTACCCCACATGGACTGCAGCGTTTCAAGAAGGCAGCTCACCATCACCTTCTCAAGGGCAACTAGGGATGGGCAATAAATGCTGGCCCAGCCAGCGTAACCCACATCCCGTGAATGAATTTAAAAAGCTGTACAAAATACTCCAGGTGTGGCCTCATCAATGCCCTGTTCAGTTGTCGCAAGACTTCCCTACTTTCATATTCCAGCCCCCTTGCAATAAAGGTCAACATTCCGTTTGCCACCCTACTCACCTGCTGTACCTGCATGCTAACATAAGAGTACTGCACTGGGGACAAATAGAAATGCTGAGCACAAAACTTTAAGGCTTGATCATGGTGAAAGATTACAGCAACAGGCTGAGGGAGCAACAGGCAACTTGTGAACATTTTGCCAATGGATGTAAGTGACTGCTATGTATGGTATATGGCTCAAGTGGGCTTTTCTGTGCCACTAATAACAAATGTTGCCAAGTGCCAGAGGCACCCAAAGAAAGGAGCAGAGCACTGGAAAGAGGCAGTGAAGAAAAGCATATTCCTTTTAACGAAATCCACCTAGAAATGCAGCAAAGAAGAGAAAGGATTGATGGGTGTCCATAGGAGGAAGCCATAAAATGAAGAGTCTCACAGGCCATTTGGAAAGAGATTGCAGTAGCACAGAATGCCAGCTCTCTCACCTTAGAACTGGGTCATAGGAATATGACCAACATGAATAGCCACCAACATAAATGAATTACAATTATTAATTGATTGAATTGTCTTTCATACTCCTGGCAGTACAAACAAGGGGACATTTAGTGCTCAGCAAGCCTTTTCCCATTGTTTTTGTCAAAAAGCCATGGTATATGCATGGATCAAATACAAAACAGAAAATCATCTCATTACGCATGTCCTCCTCTATTTATTAAAAGGGACAGCTGTGGAGCTCCTCTGATGTCTCAGCTGGTAATTGCAATGCGTAGTTGAGCAAAATGGAGCAGAAAGGACCCAGGCATGATTCCCTGGCCTGCACTGAGGTAGCTGATCTCAGCCAGGAAGATTTGGAGGTTTCTGGCATTGTGCTCACAGGCCTCTGTTAAGGAGGGGGAAAATGAGCCTCGGTTCCTATTCCTTGACTGGGATTTTACAGGCCACCTGATTGACTAGAATGTCTGGGGGATGGGACTTCATCCTTTAAAGGGGCAGAAGCCCCAGCTGGCTTCATCCACCAGCTGGAAAGTCAGGAGCAACCCTGCCTCGGACTGTCATGGAAGCCCCGACTTAATTTTACATTTGTCAGGCAGTTAGCGGTCTGCAGTTGGGCTTCTGCCCCTTTAAGGGATGAAGTCCCACCCCCCAGAACTGCTGGTCAATCAGATGGCTGACAGCTCTCCAGTCCCAGCAGCGCCACTGGACGAGGTGGCCATCCCCGGTACTGCAGCCAGCCTGGAACAGTCACATTTTGGGTCAGAATTTTGACGTCGACGTGCGGGGGTGAGCCCAGCAAGCCAACATGTAAAATGATGTGTGCGTGCGTCCCGACGTCAGCGCGAGTCATTTAGAAATTACGTTCGGAGGACGCACGCCAGAGGCATCTGCGCACCCACCAAACTGTCAATGGCCTATTAAGGCCATTAAAAACCCAATTAAAGTAGTTATCAATACTGCGCACCCAACCGTAAGGTTGGCGGCAGGCAAAGAGCCCAAGCGGCCTTGGCATTTTTCAGGAAGCCTCGTCCCGCCCAGGGATGAGGTTCCCTGAAGGTTGTATTAAATAAATAAATAATGTTTCATATTCATAATATTCATAAACTCATACTCATATATTCATTAAACACGTCCCAGCTCATGTGACATTGTCACATGAGGGGACATGTCTAAATAATTTTTAACTTTATTATTTCTGAACACCGCACCTCAGGGAGATCTCTGCACTCTTTCGGGCACATGCGCACGAGAGCACGCAAGGCCCGACTCTCCCTCCTCCCCCCACCTGCACAGATATTGCTGAGCGCTACCGGCCGTGTGTCACACTGGGCGGGCCTTAATTGGCCTGCCCATGTAAAATGGCGGCACGCAGCCAATTGTGGGCAGGGATCGGCTCCGTGCACACCCACTCCTGACCAGCCCGCCAGACATGCTGAAAATTCTCCCCACGGAGTATGACCTCGAATAGAGGTAAATTGGGTGGAGCTCATTGGGGCCAATCAGGCAAGCACTGGCAGGGGTTGAAGGTGGTCGGCTATGAAGGCAGAGGAGTTTGTCTTTCAGTGCAAATGGCCTTTACCACTGTAGGCCAGAGGGTGCTCGATCAGAAGAGTATACCTGGCAGTCTCCCCATGTGATGAAGTGCTGGAAGAGGCTCCTGCCACCATTGGCATTTTACCAGCAGTGGGTTAGATGGTGGATGGCCCTCCAGCCCTTAGGCCAATTGAGCTCCTTAAGTGGCCCATAATTGACCACTTAAGTACCTCAGTTGCCCTAAGTTGGGGGGAGGGCCATCCACCATCTAACCTACTGCTGGTAAAATGCTAGTGGTGCAAGAAAATGACGCACACACCTGCCCCCCATCCCAGCTGATTTTACGTATCCCCTGACTCTCAGTCCTCTCCTGGAGCCTCTTGAAATCCCAGCCCTTATTCCAAACAGTCACCCCATTGGAAAATGAGCAGGGGGGAGAATTGGGCAAGGACAAGATCACATCTGGCAAACACACAGTGAATTAGTCTGCTGACATGTGTAGTCCAAGTTTTCACAGAAAACATTTCTGTAGTACTGGAGGATACAACCATACAACTGGGACAATAAACTCCTTTAGCAGAGAAGGGAGAAGGATTATAGGACAAGTGCATCTTAACTCACTCACTGTTTCCATTTATTTGAGTAAATCCTAACTAGGCTAATCTAGATCAATTGGGCTTAGAATGTGTTTTGGAGCTCATCCCTACTAAGCCTTAAACTGTTTGCCTAATTAAGTAATTAAACTGTTCGCAGTTCAGAGGATGAGGAGTCAAGGACAAATGACCCATAAACCAGAGTCTGAATGCAATGATAGCTCGCTGAGTGAGTCCTGTATTCAGTGATGGCTCCAATGAGATAGCATCATCTCCATCACTCTGGTGTGGAGGCAAGGAAACCAGGAATGTAGCTATTCATTTTCCAGACAAATTCATAAAAATTGCACTGGGTTGCCTCAGTGTTATCAACAGAAAACCATAGTTGCATACACACATTTAAAGAGGCAGTGCTCATAATTAAACTCACATTAAAATATTACATGTAATGAACAAAAGGAAACTGATATAGCTAAATTATAATATTATGGATAGCTATAAGACATTCCAATGCCATTGATCTCGAGAACAGCATCTATATGACATGAAAAAATTACAACTCCCAAGTTTCTGATAACTTTAGGTGGTGAAACTTAATAATGGAATATTGGCTGGGTAGCAGCTGAAAAATCAGAAGGCACACATGGGTGAACCCATGCTTCAGATAAAAAAAGAAAAAGATTGATGTTGTTACAATCAGATTATTGCAGTTGGAAAGTCTCCCTCCAAGTTCCTAAGATGTGATAGAATCATACAGTACAGAAGGAGGCCATTCAATTCCTCACACCAGTGCCACATCTTCGAAAGAGCTATTTAAGTTGTTTTCACTCCCCTGCTGTTCCCCCTTACCCGACAAATCCTCCCCCTTCATGGATATATCCAAGGCCCTTTTGAAAGTCACTACTAAACCTGCTTCCATCACGCTTTCAGGCAGTGCATTCTAGATGACGATAACTCGCAGTGTAAAAAAAAATTCTGCTCATCTCCCCTCTGGTACTTTTGCAAAAATACCCTTACTCTTTCGCTTTGTTCATTTTAAATGTGCATCTTGTGCAGTTTGTTACACATTGCGCTGCCAATTACTTATTTGAGAATATAATCGAATCAGCAGCCTAGTATGCACAGAGTCCATTTAGAAAGCGTAAAAATCACGGAGATTTGTTGTGAACTTTGAAGGGCTGTAGGTCCCGGAATCAACTGCTGTGAATGCAGGTTCTGCGTTTGTCTCCTTTATCATGGATTTAAACTGATAAAATCTGCTTGCCTTCCTCTTCTATCTGCATGTCTTCAGCATTTAGACAAAATATTGACTTGTTCTCTGTCTTTCTGCTGTAGCTGCAGTAAAAGTGGTAGAAGATAGGTGAAGGACATAAACAAGAGAAAGAGTGGAGTGAGAACAAAAGGTGAAAGCACTGAAAAATTAGATCATGGTCTAAAGGAAATTTCTGCTTTAATACTGAGTAAGACTTATTGAAAACAAGCCACTGAGTTTAACCCTTTGTCCTTACTGAGCTGCATCTGAACTCTCATTTGTTTCTATACCCAGTGAGATTCACAAATAAATTATATGAGTCCTTTTACAACACCGGTATACAATAATGTGACAAAGACCAAAATTCATATTCATTAAAACAAGCAGGTAAGAACTTTATTTAATCCTTCAACAACCTCTTAATAATAGGAGAGAAGGAGAGAAAGCCTGAGAGAGAACAGTGACTGATTTTTTATGGCGGTAGATAATCAGAATGAGCTGCATGGACAGAAAGTCAAATGAGTGGGTTAGCTCAAATGTAGAAGTTCAGAAATTAAAAGGGTTGCTAAGTAGAGTTAGAGTGAAAAGATAGCCAAGTGTGGACAGTGGAAACAAAGACCTGGCAGCCTTGTCCTGGCAACAACTGAAGGAGAAATTGAGGGAAAAATCAGAAGAAAAATCAGATGGATGGATAACAATGAGATGTGGAATGAGGAAGGCTTGAAGAAAGCCAGATAAGAATCAAGACGATGCCAATGGCCCCATTAAGGCTATGGTGACAATGAACGAACAAACACTTGTTTTGATCTTTACTCTGCATTATCTTATTAATATAAGGCACTGTTAAGTAAATGAGTTAAGATTTATATCTCTCTGAGCATTCCTGGTCAAAGCTGTTGATTTCAATCTGTTCTTCACTCTATTGTTTTCCTATTGACAAAAACAGAGGCCTCGCATTTTCGGCTGTTTTATGCACCACTTCAGCTAATTTTTTGAAGCCTGCAAATTGGGGCCAGATGCCAATTCCAGGTTGTAACATCAATGCCCTGGTTTCTGTTGGTGTTGGGAGGTCTTCCCGTCAATACCAGTGAAGGGTCGGTTCAGGAGGCATTAGTGAAGGATCAACAGCATTGGAGTTCCCTGAACCCTTGACGCCCACCCCCAATGCACCAAAAGTGACTCAGAAAGATATAAAAGAAGCGCACCTATCACCAGCAAAAGCTGATTTTGGTGGATGACTTCCATTGGAGTCTGCAGCCTGAAGAGCATTCCAAGGGAGAGTGTTTGGCTTACCAAAGAGCTTTTAAAATACTTTTTTCCTTTTTGTTTGGCTCTTGGACGAGCTGAGCTTTCTTCGGATCACCTGAATGCCTGTAAGACCACCAGCAATTTTTGCTCCTGTCTCCCCCCGCTCACCATAAGAGATTGTGAGCACCATGTATGATATTCTCAATGGGCCTTTCATTCTTTCAAATTTTAACAGTGAAGGAGTACGTGGTAGAAGAATGGAGAATGAGGCAGCTGTTGAGGAGGATATGCCCTACAGTATATAACTGCAGATTCCATATTTTATTCTCCATACTAAGAAAAGAATATAGAGGCACTGGTAAAGGTGCAAAAAAAGATTTACAGGGATGGTCGCAGGACATGGAGGATATGACTTCCAGTAATGGTTGGACAGACTGGGACTCTTTTCTGTAGGAAAGAGAAAGCTGAGGTGTCTTCAAAATTACAAAAGGTTTTGACAGGGCAGATGTTGAGAAAGCATTGCCTATTATAAGAGGGTCCAAAACTTCATAGGTTTCCTTCACTGTTGCTAGGTCAAAATCCTGGAAGTCTCTCCCTAACAGCACTGTGGATGTGCCTACACCACACAGACTGCAACGGTTCAAGAAGGCAGTTCACCACCGCCACCTCAAGGGCAATTAGGAATGGGCAATAAATGCTGGCCTAGCCAGTGGTGCCCACATCCCATAAATGAATTTAAAAAAAAAACTAGGGTCATAAACATAGGATAGTTATTAATAAACCGAATAAGGGATTCAGAGGAAAATTCTTCAAGCAGTTAGACTTTGGAACTCACTGTCACATGGAATAGTTGGGGTGAATTACATTAATTCATTTAAGGGGAAGCCAGGCACATGAGGGCGAACAGACCAGATGGACGTGTGATAGAGTTAGAGGGATTGGGGTGGGAGTAGGCTCTTGTGGAGCATAAACACCAGCATAGGCCAGTTGGGCCCATTGATAACACTAGGGTAAGCCAATGTAATCCTTATGGATTGGTCAGGAAAAGGCATAGGTGTATTCCTGATCTCTGTCCCACCCCAGAAGTGATATTGAAGATGCTATCCCATCGAAGCACCTCATTGAATGGAGGACTCAGCTCAGCAAGCTATTATTCCATGCTGAAACCTGTTTGTGGCTCACATCCTCATCCTCTGAACTATAAATTGTTGAATTACTTATTTAGTCCGTTTTGTCAATTCTACTTAAACTCTATATTATATTCCAGTGCAGTTGCAACAGTAAATGAGAGATGTAGATTCCAGAATCACACTGGTTAGTTGTTACATATCCTCAGAGATCAAACTCAGAGCCTGCATATCGTGGTGATGTTCTGCAAGCATTCCTCTTTTCAGGTTGGTACCCATGAGACCTGGGTCCCATGACCCTGAAGCTAGGGGCAGTCTTTTCCTCTGCCCCACTGGGGAGGAGTTGCATCCTCACACGCTCCTCACTCCTTTTTGCTCTGTGAATCAGCTGGTGCTGCACCCTCACTAACAGTATACAATTACAGGAAAGGAGAGTTGGGTGGGTAATCCATCTGGTCTCCAGTGCTTAACAGGTAAAAGAACATGTTATCCCATTCACTTCCCTCAAAAGGCTGAAAGTCTCAGTTCACGGGAGATGGGGGTCATCTTCAGGAATCTGTCTTTGTTCTGTCAACGTGTCTTTCATAACCTCAGGACATCCCAAAGTGCTTTATAGCCAATTAAATCATTTTGAAGTGTAGTCACCGTTGTAATATGGGAAGCATTGCAGAAAATATACACACAGCAAGATTCCCATGTTAATGACCAGATACATTGGGAATGCTTCCCCTCACGGGAAAATCTAGAAATAGGGAGCACAATTTAAAAATAAGGGGTCTCCCATTTAAGACTGGGATGAGGAGGAACTTCTTCTCTCAGAGGGTCATTATCTTTGGAATTCTCCACCTCAAAGAGCAGTGGAGGCTGGGTCACTGAATATATTCAAGGCTGAGTTAGACAGATTGGGAGTCAAGGGTTATGGGGGGCAGGCAGGAAAGTGGAGTTAAGACCACAATTAGATCAGCCATGATCTTATTGAATGGTAGAGAAAGCTTGATGGGCTGAATGGCCTACTCCTGCCCCTATTCATTATGATCGTATGAACTTAATCTGCTTTGTGATGTTGGTTGAGGGATAAATATTGGCCAGGATGCTGGCAAAAACTCCCTTGCCCTCCATCAAAATAGTGTCACGGGACCTTTTATATCCACCTGAGAGGGCAGGCGAGGTCTCGGTTTAACATCTAATTCAAAAAGGCAGCCCCTTCAACGTTGAAGTTTCTAGACATTTTTAATGAGTTAGATATGTTGAGAGACAGTGCAAAAGGAACTGAAATCCAAATGCATCCACACAAACCTCTCAAAAGGTTAGGATCAGTAAGGTTAATAAAGGAGGCATTGACTACATTGAATTGGAGGCCAGAAATTAGTTTTGGCTGATGTTGCCTGCAGGAGCTAAAAATAGGCATGTGTTTTTTCCCCAGCACAGATATTTGACACCTTGGAAACCACAAAGGTTCACCAGAAAACAAAAAATGTGCATTAACTGGGGAGCTATAAATTTAAATTGGCATTACTGTTTTTCACTTTACAAAAGAGGTTTTTATGGAAATAAATGGGATAAAGTTTTTACTCTTTAAAACAGTTGGAGAATACACACAGTTCTAATCTAGAAAGCCGATTAGTGAAAGACAGAACTGGAGTCAATTTTACAGATTAATTATTTATTTACAGAGTTACACATTACAAGCATACACCTTCAATCCACAGATTCACCTATGTCTATTTATTGAGGACTCAAGTAAATGCCCAGTTAATGCCCGTAATCTGCATACAATTAAACACTATTAATATACATTTAACAGATGACCCTCTCTTTAAAATAAAAATTAGAATAAATGTCAAAATTTCAAAACAAATTAAATCAAACACCTCCATACTCTGTACAAAGCACTATATTACGAGATAACCCTCTTCCAGGACCCCTAACAATTTCTTCATACACACATTTCTTTTTAGAAAATAATTGGACAGTTGATGACTTGCATTCAGACATTTGTTTTAAAGATTTCCTTGAGAGAAATTCTCTCCAGTGTTTGTTTCAAGTCATCAAGGTCAATCCGTAACATTTTCTCACTCACGCTTTTTGTAGAGTGTATATTATCCAACAATGAATGATTCTCTGCAAACCATTCAATGGGTATAATGTTTTCAGTATGCCCCTTCTACCAAATCTCACTTAAAATATTTGGGCGATAGAAACCCCCATTACTGTAACGAATATACACCTTCAAGAAAATGTTTTTTTTAGAATTGTACAGAACTCTCATGGAACTAGCTGGCACAACATTTAATTCTCTCTCTCTGAAAAAAAAACATAAACAATTGTAAGGAGTCAGGGAACAAGACAAGGTAGAGATAAAGGTCACAAAGATTGTGCTCCCCACATTGAGGTCGCTGGATTCTATTCACATTCCAAAACTGATAGCAGGAAACGTCCTGGCACCCTGCCTTTATCTACCAAATTAAAAGTGACCTCAAGCCAGATTTGGATGGGTTGGGGGGGAGTGGGGTGGGGGGGGTGGTGGTGTCAAGGTGACCACTCTGACATCCTGGGTGCTCATCCTATAGCCATTGGTCAGAAGGGGTTGACACTGTATAAACAACCAGCCCCAGAAATAGAGTATATCAGTGGGTGCTCATAGGGGTAGGGGGCCAGCCCTCATTTGGAAGAAGACAAAGAACACCCTGACAGCCCAGCCAGCTTGAGGAGGAAAAGAACAAAGCTGGAGAAGAAGGCTGCCATTGACAAACAGTGAAAGGCAGAGAGAGAATGACAATGTCACTTCGGGCAGCAGAAATTGGCAGCATTCGCTTGTTTTCTGCTGGGATCCAGTGAACCATTCTCCACTCTCCACTGTCGTGGGTCATATACTTTTCTTGCCTATTTAGTTAATGCAGCATATCTAAACTGTAATAAACTTAATAAACTACCTTAAAATTACTTATGAATACTCGACTGCCTATCTTAGGTATCTGTGGCTTCTGAACTCAAAAATTTTACACTACAGCTTCCACAAGAGCCAGTGTTTCAGTAGCTAAATACTTTTAACAACCCTTTTTTTTATTTCCGTAGCTTCTCAAGCTAAATGACAACATTTCCAATTTTCATCCATAAGAAATATTATTCGGCCAGTTACACTTGAAAAGCCCATTTTGTAGAATACCTTTGTGACTATTTCCTGGATCAATACATTGTGGAACCAGTTAGGGATAAGGCTATTTTAGATCTAGTATTCTATGATGTTGCATAGTTAATTAATAATCTCATAGTAAAAGATACACTGGGAAATAATGGTCATAATAGAATCAAATTCTATATTAAGTTTGAGAACAACATATCTGAGTCCCAAACAAGAATCTTAAACTTAAACAAAGCTACATTGGTGTGAGCAGAGAGTTGACTAAGGTTGATTGGGTAAATAGACTAAAAGATATTGAGGTAAATAATCAGCGGAAAACATTTAAAGAAACAACTCAAAATGTTCAATAAAAACACATTCCATTGAAAAACAAAAATTCAATGAGAAAGATCCATCCGTGGCTTACTGCCCTACCTGAAAACTTTGACAAAACTCTGTGCGCAATAGTGTTAATTTGCACCTGGGTGCGATACTCTACGTTCAGAGATGATTTTTACATCATCATTTGACATCTGAAAGTGATCAAGTGAAGGAGCTGAGCTGAAACCACATCAATTGTAAACATTTATTTGCCTGCAAGCATTGAAACAACATCAATTGCAAACAGCAAATGTTCAGCTAACATCATTGGTGTTGAAGTGATGTGGTATGATGCCAAATTAACAATTGGCTAAATTCAAATGCGCTTACAGCAAGTAAATTGGCCTGTTTAAACACACACAGATAGAAATTATTCTTGAAAATTAACTAAGTCTCTGCAGCCCATCCTTGGAAATTTGTCCTTGCAGTGTAGTTAAGTGCACATACCAGCAATTAGTATGGTCCGTCCTGGTAGTGAACACTTTCGGCTCCCAATTTCTGGGATCATGACATGTAGAGATATAGTTAGGCAGAATATAGATATTAGGTAGAATTCGTATATAATTAGGACTTTATACTTTACAACTGAATAAATGGTTACAATTTATTAACAGGCAGAAAAGGACTAAAAACTTTTTACCTATTTTGCACACACAGGAACAGCTCTGAATTAAATACATGAAGTACTTTGTCTGTTTAGAATAAACTGGAAATTTAAAAAACCTTTTCAGACACAGGTACCACCAGGTAGGGTCTAATCTCAAGGCTAGTGGGGCCTTCCAACCCCCTCCTATGCCCAACACCTTCAATCTCCTATCACCTAACCCCTATCCCCTCCTACACCCCCACCACACATCCTAGCCCCCCAACCCCCTACTCGTCACCCCCTATCCTCTCCTAACTCCAACCCCCACCCCCTCTATCGCCCAGCCCCTCTACACCCCACCCGTCCACCCCCTCCTAAGCCACATCCCCTACCCACTCTACCCCAACCTCTTCTACTCCACCCCCACCCTCTACCCCCACCCCCTAACCCCCAGCCTCTCTACCCCTATCCCCAAGCCTCTCTACCCACCTCCACCCCCTCTACACTCACCCCACTACCCCAACCCACACCCCCTTTCACAGCATCCCCCACACCCTCAATCACCTCCAAGCCCCAACCCTTGCTCCCCCTACCACCCCTAGCCCCTACTCCCACAGCCTCTCTACCCTCAAACCCCCACCATCCCTACCCTCACCACTCTATTTCCCCACCCCTCCACTTCCTCTACCCCCACCCAAACCCCAGCCTCCCAAACCCCACTTCTACCCTCTACCCTCCACCCTCCACCTCTTACTCCACCTCCTAGCCCACCCCCACCTCCTTCTGCACCTCCTAGTCCCCACCCCCTCTACCCCCACCAACTTGCCACCATACAACCCATACACCACCACTTAATTCTTACCCCATAACCCTCACCCCATAACCCTCACCCCATAACCTCCACCCCGCCACTCCACCTACCCCACTCCCCGTAACCCCTCCCCATCTGTCCTACTCCCCACCCACACTCCCCTCACCCCTCCTCCTCACCCACCTCCTCCCTTTCTCCCCTGCTCCCCCGTCCTCTCCCCTCCCCCCCTCTCCCCTCCCCCTCCCCCTCCCCCTCCCCTCCCCCTCTCCCCTCCCCTCTCCCCTCCCCTCTCCCCCCTCTCCCCTCTCCCCCCACCCCACCCCCCCCCCCCACCCCCCCACCCCACCCCCACCCTTCTGAGATGGTGTTACATCGACAATTCTGCAGCTGTGACACCTGTTGTCGTGTGAGGGGTGGTCCTATAATGGAAAAGAAAACGTGCTAGCTTGGCCGCTATGGAGTCTCCAATTAATTTCTTCATGCCAGCTTGAAAGTTTGGACCGTTCTCTCGGCCAGTCCATTTGAGGAAGGTGGTATGGTAAAGTTTTTACATGAGTGATACCGTTGAGGCTGAAAACCGTTGAAACTCAGCACTAGTAAATGCCATGCCATTATCTGATGTGACAACTTCTGGCAGTCCGTTGATGGCTAAACTTTGATGTAGCTTGTTAATTGTAGTAGAAGATGTTGGTGACTTCACCTCATATATGTCCACCCATTTTGAGTGAGAATCAACAATAACGAGAAATATTGTTCCCATAAAAGGTCCATTATTCCCATAAAAGACGCATCCATGGCCTTCCTGACCACTCCCAAGGGTGTAAAGTAGCTGTTGGAGGTAACTTCTGCACTTGCTAACACTGCATACAACTTCTCAGTAAGTTCTCTATTTCTCTATCCATTCCAGGCCACCATAGGTAGCTGCGTGCTATGGTCTTCATTCGAGAAATACCTGGAAGTGCACTATGTAGTTCAGTTAACAAAGGCTTTTGGAGGAACAATCTCTCGAGCTCCCCACAATAAGATATCATCCTGGCTGGTTATCTCATATATTCTGTGAAAGTACGGTTTCATTTAATCAGATTCCTGTTCTTCTGACCAACCTTGAAGAACTTGTTCTCACATTTTAGATAAGACAGGGTCTCGACTTGTCCAATCTCTGATCTGTCTAGCACATACCGGTGATGATTCTAAGAAGTTCAATAATAAAACGAGTTCTTGAGGAGCTGGAACAATCTCATCATTTTCTTTCAAAGGCAAACGACTAAGTACATCTGCGTTTGCAATCTGATTTCCAGGCTTGTGGATGAAAGTATACTCTTACGCTGCCAGGATCAATGCCCATCTCTGTATTCTTGCTGAGGCTGTAAGTGATATAGCCTTGTCCTCGCTGAAAAATCCTAGCAAAGGCTTGTGGTCTGAAACGATAGTAAAATGACGACTGTGTACATACTGGTGAAATTTCTTGACACCAAAGATAATTTATAAGTCTTCCTTCTCTATCTGAGAGTATCCCTTTCCTGCTGTGTTGAGCATTCTTGATACATATCCAATAGGCCGTTCTGCGCCATCGTCCATTCGATGGGAGAGCACTGCTCCCACTCTAGAGGGAGCAGTGTCACATATCAAAACTAACTCTTTTCTTTGGTCAAAATGTCTTAATAAGGTGGATGAGTGCAATGGTTGTTTCACCTTTGCGAAAGTTTCTTCCTGTGGTGTTTGCCAAGACCAACATTGGTTTTTCTTGAGTAGGTAATACAATGGTGCCAGTTTTATCGAATAATTAGGCAAGAAGCATCCACAGTGATTGATCATCCCCAAGAATGATTTGAGCTCGGAGGTGTTCATTCATGCTGGTGCCTCTCTAATGGCTCTCACTTTTTCCTCAACTGGTTGCAGGCCCTGTGAACTTACCCTGTGACCTAAACAAATTACCTCCTTCGCTTGGAACATGCACTTTTTAAAAATGCACTCCCACCTATGAGAAACGTTTCAAAACTTCTTCCAAGTTTGCCAAATGTTCCTTTTCAGTGAGTCCTGTCACCAGAATGTCATCTAAATAAACTACAACATGGGCAGTCCCTGCAGTAAACTTTCCATTGTTCTCTGGAATATGGCACAAGCTGAGGATACACCAAAAAGCAAACGGGTATATTGGTACAATCCTTTGTGTGTATTCATTGTGAAAAATTTCTGGGACGCCTTCTCTAACTCCAATTGTTGATAAGTATGTCCCATATCAAGCTTTGTGTAGATGGTTCCACCTGCCAGCTTAGCATACAGGTCTGCAATTTTTGATACAGGGTGTCTGTCCAACTTAGTCACTTTATTAACAGTCAATTTGTAGTCTCCACAAATTTGAATGCTTTGGTCGGGTTTAAGTACGGGGACTATTGGTGCTGAGAACTGCACAGGTTGTATGACTCCCAGTTTCTCTAATCTATCCAATTTGGCATCTACCTTTTCCTGCATTGTATAAGGTACTGGTCTTGTCTTCATAAATCGGGGGAGTAGCGTCTGGATCCACATGAATTTTTGCTTGTAGCCCCTGGATCTTCCCGAGTTCATCTTGGAAAACTGAAGCGTATTTTTGTAGTAGCTCAGGTAGCCCACTGGCTTTCAGCTGGAAGAACTCAGCCCAATCCAATTTAACTTCTTTCAGCCAGTTTCATCCAAAAGGCTTGGCCCCTCACCTGCTACCATCATCAAGGATAATTTTACTGATTGACTTCCATGCTGTATAGTAGCCCTGATTATGCCTTTGATTTTGATGTCTTCTCCTGGGTAAGTTTTCAGTTTGGCATCTGTTTTTTCCAAATGTAATTTACATTCTCCTTAATTCAGGAATGTGAAGGTATGCTCACCTATTACCGTAGTGGAAGCTCCTGTGTCCACTTCCATTCTGATAGGCCTATCATTCACCCTCACTGTTACATAGATTGGTTCTGTTCTTCCTACCTTTAAATTATACAATGAATAAATATCTGAATCTGTTACTTCAGGCTCTTCTATGAAATGGATCTCACGGGGTTTTTTCTTTTGATTGAAAATCTGCCTGATCCTATCCTTGCAATGTCTCATGAGGTGTCCATTTCGATGACAGTAAAAACATTTGATTTTTTAAAACCTCCATTCATTACAAGGTTGTCTACTTTCACCTATGTTACCATTGTTCCATGTTTTCGTTGCTATGTCATTTCTTTTTATTTGTCTGCAAGAGGTGGCTGCTTCCTGGCTCTCATCAGAGCTGTGCATTTTCACATCCTTTTTGGCTGGGGCTCACTGCCCAACGTGGACGATGGCGCCATTCTGCGCTCCCTGTATGGCTTTTGAGTCCCACACTGTGCTTTCCATGGCCAGTGCTATTTCTGACGCTTTCTGAAAATCCAAATTTGTTTCAGGCAGTAATCTCTTTTGAATTGTGTCTTCATTTATACTGCAAACCAAACTATCTCTAAGCATATCATTTATGGATGTATCAAACTTGCAATATTCTGTTAACTGTTTCAGACTTGCCACATAACAAGCAACTGTCTCCCCTGGAGCTCATTTCTTGTGTTAAATTTGAACCATTGCATCGCTACCGAGGGCTTGGATTGTTAATGCCTCTTCATAAGGTTCACTAAGTCATCAAAACTTTTTGAATCTGGGGCACTGGGTGCCGTCAAACTTTGAATCAATCCATAGGTCTTACTCCCACAAGTGGATAAGAGGATCGCTCGCCTCTTCTCCTCCCCTGCAATGTTGTTAACTTGGAAAAAGAATGCAAGATTTTCAACATAATGAGACCAATCATCAATGGTTGGGTCGAAAGGATCCATTCTTCCAAGCTGCGGTATGCTTCAAGGGAACTGCTTTGATGATTAGGATGGGAATTCTACTTAAAATTACCGTGCGAGGTACGATTTTGATTTAGTCGATTTCCTTCCTTGATTTTTCTTGCTTTTACCTCATCGCCAGTTTGTTGGATCCTGTTCGCTATTTTAGTTGGACTAATGGGTTGCATGCTTGTTTCGGGATGACCGAGTTGGTACAATAGACAGAGTAGATCAGCAGACAGTTCTTATGTAGAACACATTCTATTTATTTACAAACGAACTCAGCAGCTACACATGTGTGCTTACAACTCAAACCTTGTCTCTACATTACAGACTCTAACTCTAGACTACACACTACTGACTACTGAGATAGCCCGCGCTACTCTGCAATTGGACACTAAGGTCATGAGATCTTCCATTATAACATTCTTCTTAAAGGTAAATTACACATCAGGTTACCACACTTTCAAGTATATAAAAAGGAACATAGCATCAAAAGTAAATGTTGGTCTTTAGAAGCAGAGACAGGATAAATTATCATGGGGAGAGACATTGAACAATCATTTTGTGCCTACACAGTAGAAAATATCAGTTATATACCAGAAATAGAGGGTAATCTAGGGGCTAATAAGAGTGAGGAAATTAAGGTGATTAATATCAGCAGAGAAAAAATACTGGAGAAGCTTGAAGGATGAAAATCTGACAAATTCCCAGGAACTAATGATCTACACCTTCTCCCTCTGTTGGAAATGGATCAATGAACTGTTGTAAGGTGTTGGCGGTAGTTCGGTAGGTCTTACTGAGGGATTTGTAGTCTTAGGTAGTTCATCAGGAAGTATTTATTAACTACTAGAAGCTATATACATAGGTACAGTAAAGGACTAAGCTAGCAGCTTCGACAGGCGGCTTGGTCCAACGCTATCCTGGCCCTTAGGTGCATATCATGTGTTCTCTTAACCACTGTGTGGCTGGTACTGTACTCAGTCCCACGTTAACCCTTTATGTGCCAGATGCTTATACTACAAAATGGCCATGAATTAGTTATCAATTACCAAGACAAGCTAATAATTTTTTTAAATTGTTTGCAATCTTTGCTTGATAATAAACACTTCCTTTAGCATATTGGGGTAATTTTGACAGTGCCTAGGTGTAAGACAGGTAACTGAGAGAGATGTAAAATGGGCTGCCAATTTGCAATCACCCGTTTTACATGATTGCACGAAGGCAAGGTATGCTCCAATGAGTTTATATGTGCATTCACTTCCCTCAGAGACAGAAAATGCTAATAATACTCAGGAGGTCTGGCGGCATCTGTGAAGAGAGAAACAGTTAATGTGTCAGTTCAGCGACCTTTCCTAGATGCCTTTACTCAGATCTGCGTTAATACATTTTGTTTTAAATACTCAAATCTAAAATATAACAAATCCTTTCTGAGAACAAATGATCAAAAGCCCTGGGGTGTGATAGTGGTCCAACTTGCATTGTGGTAAAAGTCTAGGTGAGAACATTTTGAAGTTAAGTTTCACTCCAGGTTCTCATTGCTGGGACGTACCCGACAGAGCCTAATGTTAGCCATTAACCTGCACTTGGACAGAAACCCTGAATTGGAGATTGGGTAAAATAATGTGACTGTAACATCTGACTGACTTCTAGCACTGCTGCTGGAAAGGATTCAGGGTAAGTAAAACAATTGGGGTAATTTTGACTTGGTACAAAGGAGTGAAAGGGCTGCCAATTTGCCATCACTCATTTTACATGATTGCACAAAGGCAACATTTATTCCAACAAGTTATTATGAGAATGAGTATTCACCTCCCTCAGAAGATTTTCAAACATTAGAACTGGCAATGCAGATTGCTCACAGCGCATGAAAAAGAATCAGCTGACTGGACCATTTCAATCTGTTAAATTGATAATGCAATAACTTGTCAGTATAATTCATTGCTGCTCCATAAACCACGCTATAAACACTCTAGGGTCATATTAAGAGAGCAATCAGGGTTAGTTCAAGAAATAAGACACCATATTTTTTGTAGGGGCAATCAGTGAGAACAATGCTGTTGATTGTGGAGAGGCAGTTATGCTTTCTCTTTTTTAGGTGGTCATTGCCTGGCACTTGCATGGTGTGAATGTTACTTGCCACTTCTCAGTCCAAGCCTGGATGTTGTCCAGGTCTTGCTGTGTAGACTGCTTCATTTTCTGAAAGATTGTGAATGGAGCTAAACACTGTGCAAACATGTTTGAATAGCCCCATTTCTAAACTTGTTTGAGTTCTGTTATCCTTACCACACCCACCCACCGCCTATGGCTGGCAAGGATAAATCTTTCCTTTTGAATTTATTGCTAATTTAAAACCTCCACTAAGAAAAACATTCTAAATTATCATAAGAGCTTAACAATGATTTGGTCTTAAGATAAAATGTCTTCTTCAAGGAGCTTCTAGACTAAACAAAGTTATCTCAGGAAAGAACATACATGGTACATTATAACAGAATCATTTCTCTTATAGAGTAACCTTTCTCAGAATATATAGAATCCTATAATTAGGAATTCTAGAAGAGTTAGGATCTGTGAGGTTTATAGACTGAGACTACAACCTTTTTAATGGTTGCCATCCAATACTTTATTGTAAGTTTAAATCTTGGATTACATTATAGTATTGTTTTGTGCAAATATGTAAATATAAGATAAGCTAAATTCATCTAAAAATATAAACTTCAAATCCAGTTTAGATACTAATAGGTAAGATATCCAAACAAATGACAGACTATTTTAATGGTTACAATCTGGCATTTAAAATGTAGTTATCGCTGTCTTTGTCTAAGCTATGAGAAAACCTTTCTTGAAGTCTCGACCAATGATGTTCCTGTGGCATCTGATTGGCTTGTTTACTTAAGTTTGTCATATAAAGAAAATCTGTTGGTTTTAGGATAATGTACCATTGCCCATCTTACTGTTAGACTTCTTTGTCCTGAGAATTTTTTTTGAGAATCAAAACAACATAAAGCAGCAGGTGTAATATTATCAGTTTAAGCCTGTTTTTCTGTCTGGGAAGCCTCAAGGCCTCAGTCTGTCTCTCTGTGTCTGTGAAATAACATGTATAATGGAGGAAAGGTCACTGAAGAAACAGTTGTAGATTGTTGAACCCAGAACACTGTCCTGAGGAATTCAGCATTGAGGATGGGGTTGTTCATCGAGCCTTCTGTTCACATTCGTCACTGAATTGTCCACCAGCATTCATGACTAATTGTGTGAGGATTGCTGAGCTTTCACTGTTCAAATGGATATTATCCAGTGTTGTAGCTTCACCAGATTGGCATCTCATTTTCAGGTACATAAATACTGCTCATGGCATGGCCTGCTACACTCCTTATTAAAGCAGGATTAGTCATTTTGATTGATGCTTACATAGGAGTGAGAATTATGCTGGGTTACAGACTATGGTGGTGTTGAATTCTGCTGCAGCTGATGGCACACAATGCCACATGGATGCCCAGTTCTGAACTGATAGGCCTGTTCTTAACTTATCCTACTTAGCATGATGGTAATGCATCTGCAAAAGATAGACGAGTATTGCATTGCCATAGCCTCCAGGTCCAAGGGCCAAGCGCTGGAACATGGGATTGGCGTAGTTAGATCTTTGTTGACCGGCGTGGACACAATCAGCCAAATGGCTTCCTTTTGTGCTGTGAACATCTATAAGTCTATGATGAGGTCAACTAGATTATTCCCTCAAGTTTGTTTTCCCAACGCCTGCTGAAAGCCTAGTATGGCAGCTATTGACAGTGATGTTACTACTGAGCCACTTTTGGTAATGGATATTAATTTCCTCCACTGTGACTACATCCTGTGCACTTGATACCCTCAGTGCTTGTGACATTCAGCTTGGAGGATCATTGATTCATGGGCTCAGGGAGGGTGGTAGGTGGTAATCAGCAGAACATTCGCATACCTACATTTGACCTAAAGCCGTGAGGCTTGTTGGGGTGTGGAGTCAATGTTACAGACTCTCAAGGCCACACACTGATGACTGTACCATTATACTACAATGGGGGCACAAAGGGTTAACACATGGGCTATGCTAATATATGAAGTAGATGATGATGTACCACTGACATCAGTCAGTCATATATTGGACTCGAGAGAAAGAGAGGTTGGAACACCATGCCTAGGAGCAACATGACCTCTCTAACCTGTTTCAAAATAGTACTGGTAAACAAGTTTTAAGCAGATACCAGAGTATGACTGCAGTCTGTCTACTAACCAAGTACTACACCCAGAGTCCACAGACAGAGGGACCATCTCAGAACATGGTGGCAGCAGTGGAGACATTGATGCAAAAGATACATCACTGTTATCGAAGGAAACACAGGGCAAAATCATCCCAGATTTGTACTAAGTGTGGTAACGGGTGGGCGGGGGCCGCGATGGTGGGTTTTCATGGCGCGTCATCCCAAACCCGCCACATTGTTTATGCATTCTCAGGAAACACACCGTTTCCATGGCGGGTGGGCTCCGGTTCATCTGCCACGCCATCACCTCACCGCTTCATCATGCCAGGCGCCACATTTAAAGTACAGCCACACAGTGCTTCCAGTCCAGGACTGCAGCAAACAATACATGGGCCTGAAAGGCAAGAAGATTACAGCCCTCAAGTGCCCTTCGGACACAGTGGAGGCCCGCTGTGATGCCCTCTAACCCCACACTGGCTGCAAGAGGGGCAGCAACATTAACACTATGGCCTGGTAGGTGATAACAGTGGTGATCAGTGCCAATGCTGCACAGAAGAAGTTAGCCATCCAATGCAGATAGAGGATGAAGGATCTCATCCGTGCAGCCAGGGTATGGCAACCATCTCATCACTTTAAATTCACACACTCAAGCCCATTACATATTCACTGGCATCTCACTCACTGCCAGCTAAAGGGACATCACCACCCATTCTCACACACATACCCTCACATGTCCATCTGGCCTCATCTCCTCTGGAGAATGTCCCATCAGGCATCGCCATCCTGAAGCCACTTGCATAGATCAACATGTGCCCCCAAACACACCCTGGGATACCCTCCTTCCCCAGTACAGTCCTCATCCTTCAGCCTCTTTCCTTGCCTGAGGCCACTTCTCCCCCTTTGCCAAGCAAGCCCTAGCCCTGCAGCCATTGAAACCCCACCCACATATGGCTGATCTGGTAGGTAGAGACGTACCCGTGAGCCCCCTAAAAGTGATGTGGCTCTGTCTGTGAAGCCTGGTGCTGTTGACCATGGGTGCTGACCGAAGCAAGGTAGGCAAACAAACCTTGAAGTACAGCTTGCCAGGTACACGTCACTTATGTGCTGTTGTGAAACACGTCAGCATGTTTTCCCGCCGACGTGGGCAGGTGATCCAGCGGGGGGGATGGGGGATGAGTTTTTCGGGCAGGGCTAATAATGATATGCTGATGTATTACGGTGAGGTTTCCAACGTCCGATGGCGGAGAATGCATCCCACCACTGGTGGGCTAGGCAGATGATTGCGAACTGGTTTCACGCTGTTGTGAAACCGATTGCGCCATATTGTCCGCTCACGCCACCGATCACGCCTGACGCTGGCGGGCAATGAAAATCATGGCCACAAAGTGAAGAAAACCATGACAGCAGCTCGTAACAAATCAGTGGAAAGAGGAGGCACACTCGAGAGAGGCAACGATGACTGTACCTGGTGAGCAGGCCCTGCCTGTTTGACTGCCTCAAGGGCCCACGGAGAGGCCGGCCGTTATAGAAAAAACATTTTCTCCGGTATTGAGCAGCATCAGGTTTTCACGAGAAAGAACAAAAGCATCAAGTCAGTTCCTTTCTTCATGTTGTATGTCCAGTAGCAGATGACATTCTCCTAAGGCAGGGTGCAGAGGACTTTGCGGACTTTGAGACCATTCTTGAAGCCCTTGACACCTATTTTGTCCTGAAGCGAAACTTCGTAATTCAACAAACACGTTTTTACCAGAGGTTGCAACGACCTGGAAAATCAATTGAATTATTTAAAACCAACCCATACTGTCTAGCGATGTGGATTTGGGGCATTGAAGGATCGCATAGCCGTGGGCATCTGGGGTGAAAAACCCTCTCACTTTATGCAGACTAAAGATGACCTGACTTTAAGTCAAGCGGTCCAGTAAGCGAGGCAGGCCGATATTAGAGAATTTCACCGGGCTATAATTCGGCGCAACTCCAAGATTCACATGACTCTGTAAACTGGTAAGGTCCTTGGGAAGTTGCCCCACCCACAAGAAAGCAGACCAAACCAAGTGAAAGAGTGGGAAACCCCACACCGGCAGCTATTTTGAGATGCTTACATTGTGGCACGAAAAATCAACATTGACACCAAAACTGCCCGGAAAGGGGGGGCCGAATGCCTCCAGTGCGGCAAAACTGGACTTTCGAGCATCTCTGCAAATCCGATGACTTTAATCGAGATAGTAGACAGGAAAGTATTAATGAAACACACTACATCCAAAAATTGGAAATCAAGATAAACTTGAAATTCCTGGGAAGTAGATAGTCTTAGTTCAAACTATTGCTCAGTTACAATGCAAGTTAAAGGCTTTGATGCCACCTTTAAAATTCATACTGGAGCTGCTGGCAAATGATCTCAACTGGCTTCAACCAATGACTTGTCATCCATCAGGTATCAAATTACAAGATCCAGGTGGCATAGAGCTTCCAATTAAAGGTAGAATTATTGTTTCTCTTCCCTACGAGGGGTGACAGATTGTTGATTCTCTCTATGTTCTCCACAATCAATGTACTTGAGTGAAGATGTTGGCATACTTCTCGGAATCCTAGAAAAACCTGATGATGCCCAGCATTTAAGCGACTCACTGTCTTTTATGCAACAATCTTCAACCTTTTATTGAGAACCAGTGGAACTTCAGCCTTCAGAAGCTGAGGAATTTTGTACATCAGCAGCAAGTTCCTTTCTTTCACAGAGGCACCATCCACTAGACCCCAGGTGGAGGTTGAAGTTATGAACCTCTCAGTTCTTCACGAAGTTAGGCCAAAGGTGATGGATACAGAAGGCACTGCGGCAGACGGTGACTATCCCCATGAAGACCTGCTGGACCTGAATTGACTCTTTCCAGAAGAAGATGATGAAGAAGAAGACTTGCAGCACTGGGGGGTCTGTTGGAGGATGAGGCCCGAGAGGATGATTCATCTTTCCAGTTGATAGAAGCACCATATGAAGACTCTGTTGTCTTTTTAGATGAGTTAGCTGTGTTTGTATTGGCCGAGCAGCATTCAGATCTTTGTTCCAGTGAACCTACCAATGTTTTACCTAGTCTATCTCTAGTTGTCCATGACGCATCTTCCAGAGAGGATATTGTGGGCAGCTGCTACTTTTCGAATATAATAAAAAGGTAATTACGTTATGGAAACTTTTTTATGGCTTACAATTACTATTTAGCATTATTTATAAGGCTAATTTCTGCAAATGTGTTAACAGAGAATCTTTATGCTGTGGTCATGGTTTTGAGCTAATATTAGGAAGATGACTGGTTAAAGGCCAGGCAACAAATGGTTAAAGGCCAGGCAACAATTGCTTTTTTCCCCCCCCAGTTTGTGATCTTTTTGATTAAACATATCGTGTAAGGTTGTTTGTTTAAAGCTGAAAGTAAGGCCTGAAGGTAATGTCTTAATGTAATGCAACTGATGATTTCTGTTTGTTTAGAATATCATTGAATAAGTAGAATTTCGGCAGTTTGTAATCACCCTTATGCAATGGTTGTTTGGTGAAACCGGGGACAAATGGGGGAGGTGCTGAAGCAAGCAGATCTAGGAGGAGATTGGCCAAACTTGCTGTCGGGACCTTCCTGCTCTAGGGAGGGTTGCCGGGGGTGAAAATGAGCCAATCATGGATCATCAGTCTCAGAGAAAGGAGCCAATCATGGGCCTTTGCTATGAGGGAAAGTGTGCACATGGCAGGGTGGGAAGCAGAGACGTATTTGAGCATGGTGTTCATTAAGCTTGAGGCCATCGCTGCAGCTGGACAAGGAAGGGAGATAGCATGGTCAGCTATCTGAACAGAGAACGGACAAGGACGGATTGACCACTCGGTCCTGTCTGTTTCTTGGGGAAACCAAGCAACTAAAGCATGGGGTGAATAGTCACTGGTATAAGTATTATTGGATTGTCTGTAACAGAAATCAGATAATAAAATGCAGTTGTTTTGGGCAAAGTCACGTTTTGGGTCATTGTTATCCTTCGAACCTAGGTCTTAGGAATAGCCTACAATGTCTTGCCTGAGTCCATGGACAGAATTTTCAGGTTGGTATGTGGGTGCATGCTCAACCCGATCGGATACGAAATCGTGCGGGATGACATCGGGCAAGTGTTCCGATGTTATCCTGCGCTTGCGTGACATTTCGGTCAGCGGGCATGCACAAAAGTCGGAAGCGTGCCTGCCGACAATTAAGAGGCCTATTAAGGTCATTAAAGTTGTAATTGTCCCTGACTTTTCACGGTCCTTCCAAACTTACAGTTGACAAACGGGCGAAACGGCCAGGCGGACTTTGCATGTTCCATAAAACCTCATCCAAGGGCAGGCAAGACATTGTAGGCTATTCCTAACACCTGGGTTCGAAGGTGGATATCAATGACCCAAAAGACGACTTTGCCCAAAACAACCTCATCCAAGGGTAGGATGAGGTTTCTGTTTTTAAATTTAAAAAAAAATCTATGGACAGCATTGTCTATCATGTATATGTTCAGGTGGCTGATTGTGATGCGTGGACATTTTTTTCCTGATTTTACAAACTTTATTTATTGGTTTTAAAGTTTTCAGCTTCCTGAGGCAGTTCTCTGCCTTCAGGGGGCTTTCATTCAGCGCTTGATCGCGCTTTCGTCAGTGCCCGCCCTCCTCCCGCTCCCACCCTGGCAGCGCTGAGCATTTCAGCACGTTTCACGCTGGTTGGCTGTCAATTGGCCAGCCAACGTAAGATCGTGGCCGGAGGCCCATCGCAGGCAACAGTCTGTTCCCCGGCCGATCCTGGTCCCGCCGATCATGCCTGCCCGATGACCTAAAAATCCTGCCCCATGTTAGAGTCCACAGGGGATCAACTGACAAAGAGCTGGTAGCTGCCAGGAGTGAAAGTAAAACAAAACTGTTACTTTAGTACCAGTTGAAAGTCTTCTTCCTTCCAGAGCTGGGCTAGAGGTCAGCATAGAAGCTGCGACAGAATCTTTAGCGCTTCTGAATCTGCAAAATCCTGTACAGCAATCTTGTCCCCGAGTTACTCAGCTACAGGAAAGTTGTCTCATTACAGGTGATGCTGTCCTGTCTCCATATCCTCAGTAATTCTTCCCATTGCCCAGAGTGGAGCAGCCTGTCACAGAGAGGTGTGGCTGTCTTAACACTATCTACAGAAAGTAGATAGCCTTTCTGAAAAATCATCCGGAAATCATCTCTTCATCTTTTCCTGAGCGGCTTACAGGAACTTTGGTGCTTTTTTTTTCCTTTATCGTTTAAGTTCATTGAAATCTCAGATCTTCAATGCCTTTCCAGTCTTCAGAGAATATGGCTGCGATTGTCTTCCCTGGAGATGAAGAACATTCCTCTTCTGATGGTCTATCCCTGTGTGCTTCAAGGGAGCAACAAATTGCTCACAGAGTTCTGAATTCCTCTCTTCTAGTCCCAGAGAGTCTAAAAGTCAATGCTCTTCAGTCTTCACTCTTGGATCAGTCTTATATTGCTTACCAGCAATGCTGCTAAATTGCTGTTCAATTCTGCAGATGATGTCCTACCAGATGCAGAAGACAGCCCTCATTTCTCTAAGGCACCTTCCCTAAGGGCCAAGAATACTGTGGGAGGTTGAATCCCTCAGGATTGTGATTTGGGGAGCGGAAAAAGAAAGAGTTGGAGTTGGGTAGAATCTGTAGTCTTCAAAACAGAGTTACAGAAATGCAACATAAATAGTTAAAGACATAGGGCGGAATCGTCTGGTTCCGTTGGCGGTGGACATCATAGCGGGCAGGAGTGGACAACATGGTGAGAAAGCCAAAAATCGGTTTTACGCCATTGTGAAACCAGTTTGTGGTCAATGGCAGGTGCCGTTTTCCATGGCTGCATGTTGGGAACCTAACTTCAATACTTCAGCATCTCATTATAAGCCCTGCCCGCTGGAATAATCCCACCACACTGGAATATCTGGGCACATTGGTGTGATTGCATGCCAATGTGTTTCACAACTGTACATAAATGGCATGCACCTGGCGAGCTGCAGTTCGCTTGGGGCTTCGAGACTTGTTCGCCTACCTTGCTTCGGGCAGCACTTGTGGCTATCAGTGCCAGGCTTCTCAGGCAGTACCACATCACTTTTAGGGGGTGCTCATGGGCATGTCTTTACCTACCAGACCAGCGGTAAAGCAGGGGTGCCTTTTCAATGGCTGCAGAGTGAGGCTATACTGGGGAAAGTGGGTATCCCAAGGTGTGTGTGGGGGAACATATTGATCTGTGCAAGTGGCCATAAGTTGGTGAGGGCTAAGGAGGCAGTGCCCAGAGGAGATGAGGCCAGATGGAGATGTGAGGGTGTGTGTCAGAGAGAGTGAGTGGTGATGTCCCTTGAGCGAGAGGTGATCTCCCAGTGAGCGAGATGCTGATGAATGTGTGATGGCCTTGTGAGTGAACCATAGAACCATAGAAAAGTTATGGTGCAGAAGGAGGCAATTCAGCCCATGGCGCCTGCACTGCCCATAAAAAGGGAAAAAAGGAGCTAACCACTCATTTTTAATCCTGCTTTCCAGCACCTGGTTCATAGCCTTGCAGGTTACATCACGTCAGGTACATATCCAGGTACCTTTTAAATTAGTGGAGCAGTTCAGCCTCAACCACCAACTTCGGCAGTGAATTCCAAATGCCCACCACCCTCGAAAAAGCTTTTCCTCATATCCCCTCTAATCCTTCGACCAATCACCTTAAATTTATGCCTCCTGGTCATTGACCCCTCAGCTAGGGGAAACAGGTCCTTCCTGTCTACCCTATCTAGGCCCCTCATAATTTTGTACACTTCAATGAGGCCACCACCTCAGCCTCCTCTGTTCTAAGGTAAACAACCCCAGCCTATTCAATTTCCTCACAGTTGCAATTTTCAAGTCCTGACAATATTCTTGTAAATCTCCTCTGTACTCTCTCCAGAACAATTATGTCCTTCCTGTAATGTGGTGACCAGAACTGTGCACAAAATTCCAGTTGTGGTCTAACCAGTATTTTATACAGTTGCAGCACTATATCCCTGCTTTTGTATTCAATACCTCATTCAATAAAGGAAAGCATTTCATAAGCTTCCTTGACCATCTTATCTGCCTGTCCTGCCACCTTCAAGGACCTGTGGGCATGCGCTTCAAGGTCTCTCTCTTCTTCAACCCTTCTTAATATCCGCCCATTTATTGAGTATTCCCTTACTTTGTTTGCCCTCCCCAAATGTATTACTTTGCATTTCTCTGGATTGAATCCCATTTGCCACTTTTCTGCCCACTCAACCAAACCATTGATATCATTCTGGAGACAACAGCTATCCTTTTTATTTTCAACTGTGTGACCAATTTTTATGTCATCTGTAAATTTCCCAATCATACCTTCCACACTTAAGTGCAAATTATTAATATATACAACAAACAGCAAGGGCCCCAATACTGACCCCAACGAAACGCCACGGAAACCATTTTCGAATCACAGAAACATCCACTGACCATTATCCTTTGTTTCCTGTCACTGAGGCAATTTTGGATTCAACTCACCACATTTCCCTGTCTCCCATGGGATCTCACTTTTCTGACCAGTCTGCCATGTGGGATCTTGTCAAATGCCTTACTAAAATCCATGTAGACAACATCCACTGCACTACCCACATCAATCCTCCTTGTTACTTCCTCAAAAAATTCTGTTGTTAGTAAGACATGATCTTCCCCTAACAAAGCCGTACTGACTATCCCTGATCAATCTGTGCCTTTCTAAGTGTGTGAGTTTAGAGTGATGAGATGATTGCCTTACCCTGGCAGCATGGAGGAGATCATCCATCCTCTTTCTGCACTGGATGGCCAATTTCTTCTGTGTAGCGTTGGCACTGACCACCACTGCCACTGCCTCCCAAGCTGGAGTGGTGAGATTGCTGGACCTCTTGTGGCCAGAGCGGGGGATGGAGGACATCATGGCGGACCTCAAAAAGATATTCCAATGACGGGTCACTGAACTCTTCATGGCTTTCAGGGCCATGTCTTCACTGGAACAGTCCTGGGCTGCAAACATTGAGAATTGTGTGCACGGGTGCAACTTCGATATGGCACTCGGAGTGAGGAAACGGTGAGCTAACGGCATGGCTGCCCACCAGCGAGACAGTGTTTTTTTCTGCATAATTGATAAGGAAGGAAGCAGATGATACTGTGTGAAAACCCGCCATTGTGGCCAACAGTAAAGCATTGTTTTTCTTGCCCGCTTCCGCACTTAGTGTAAATCCGGGACGATCCCCTTCCCGCCTCATAAATTATGCAGTCTTGCGAAACGTGCTGGATCTTTGGTGGGCGGCCTCTGATTCGCACACCACGCCGTTACCTCACCGCTGCCTCACGCCAGGCGCCATGTTTAAACTGCAGCTGCGCGAACAGTTCTCAATGCTTTCAGCCCAGGACTGCTCCAGTGAAGACATGGCCCCAAAAGCCATGAAGAGCGCAGCCCTCTGATTCAGTGAGGCATCCTTTGGAGGCCTTCTGGATGCTATGGAGGCCGCCACAATGTTCTCCATTCCCCGATATAGCTGCAGGAGGCCCATCAGTCTCACCAGTCCGGCTTGGGAGGTGGTGGCAGCAGTGGTCAGTGCCAACACTGTACACAAGAAGACATCAGGGGAAGTCAACCATCTTATCACTCTTAACTCACCCACTCACAAACACGTCACACATTCACTGGCATCTCAATCACTGCCAGCTCAAGGGACATCACCACTCACTCTCTCTCTCACACACCCTCACATCTCCATCTGGCCTCACCTCCTCTGGAGATAACGTCCTCATCCTGTCCATGGTTCCACTCAGCAGATATGCACAGCTGCCATCCTTCTCATTTGCCCTGGCGTGTGCCTTGCTCATATTCTCTCCATCTGTCTTTATGCAGGATAAGATCACGCAAAATCAATGGGAGAGGTCCCAGATTGGGTGTGGAGTGCCGGACATCAAGGTCCCCTCTCTGTTCAAGAGTCGCACATTGGAGCTGGCCGGAGAGGACGTGGACAGTTCCCGTGGCGATGGTGAGGTTGGTGGTGAACACTACGTGAGGGTCCTGCACCACACCATCCCTCTCTCAACACTATTCTGAGTCCATTGTTCTGTGTTCAATATGACTGCGAAGCACTAATAATCTGCACTTTCTCTCCTAGGCACATCTGCCATTTCGCCCTGAGGCAACCTTGAGCCCAACTCCAGTGCCGAGAGCAACTCGGATGAGGATCCTGAGGGTAGCACCATTTAAGAGCCATCACGGCATTCACCCACACCCTCCACCAGCACAGCGACACACACCACAGTGTTCCTAGATGTATAGCAGCCGCAGGATCACAACCTGGTGAGCACAGCACGCAGTCTGTTCCACAGAAGGCAGAGGCAGGGACATCTGAGGTTGCCGGCACTCAGAGGACTGCTGAAGTCAAGGAATGTGCTGAGTCCAAGTCAGACGATGAGCCTGTAGACTCAATCCTCAATCAGTTGGTGGAGCTGCAAAGACAATCACAGGGATATCAGGAAGGGATGTCTAGTGCACTCCTCAGATTGCAAGGGATGATGGAGGAGTCCGTCCTACTTCAGTCCGAGGTGATAGCGCTGGCATGCTAATGCACTGAGGTCAACACTGGCACAATGGTGGCCACCATGGAGACCTTGGTCCAGGACATTGGTCCTGCACTGCTGGTCCTGCACTTCATCGCCGACGCCATAGCTGGCCGCCAACAGTGTCAGTGCATGAGGGGCAGCTCGATCTCACTCCAGCTCCCTCTTCTCCTGAAGGAATCAGTGGGGGCCCTAGGGCATCTATAGGGAGGAGGACCAGCAGCTCGATACCCCAGGGCCATCCACCCAGGTGACTCCGGGAATGTCCGATTGACCCAAATCTACTCCTGCTGTGACCCTATCATCTCCAGCTTCGCAGGCTGAGGAGGGTGCACCTGGCCCACAGCAGAACACCAAATGCAGGCTGGGGCCCTCCATGTCTTGGCCCTCCAGAGGACGCATGTCAAAGTCATCACAAACAGGGCGTCTCAGTCAGCAGGCTGCCTCCACCTCTGCTGTGGATGTCGGGGAAGCACCAAGACATGCTTAGGAAGGTTAAGAAGATGCAAATGCACAACGTGGGATGAGTGTTAATCACTTACACATAATGTTCACTATTGTAAATAAACTCCCTAGAATGTCTCCTTGCCTATGTCTCCTTGTTATGATGAGCAGTGTTCGTGTCATTCAGATGTGAAACCTTGGCTCCTGCATAAGATAGATGCAGGTGTCTTAGTCCAGGGCATCTCCCCTGTGCAGTGTGTAACCTTCAGATCAAAGTGCTGGTCTGGTTTCATACTCATTGGGCACAATAGTGATGCCTGTACCTCAATACTGCTTGTCATTTCTGCCAGAATGTTGTGAGCAGGCGTCACAGAGTTCTGTCATCCTCTGAGTCCTCTCCGCACCTTTGAGGTGGGGCTGGCCCCCATCTCTTCAGCAGCTATGTCCAGCCTAAAGGGGACAGGTGCTGAAGGCTGACAAAGGATGGAGTGCATTTAAAGTTTCACGTGTCCATGGTATGACCCTGATCACAGAGAGCAAGCAAGCTGCTCTCAGCCATACAGGAGTCAGGCATTCACAGAGGCAATGTGTGTGGAGTGTCCTCACTGTATATCGTCATCATCCTCCTGGAATCTAGTGACTATTAGGGCCCCCACTGTGTCTCCATGATATAAGCCTGAGGACTGAGGGTATGTGCACTGCCATCAGCAACACAGGAGTCAAATGTTCATAGATGCAAGGCGAGGTTGTCAGGACTGTCCTCACTGTATGTCGTCATCATCCTCCATAGATCTTGTGGTTTTTAGGGTCTCCCGAGTATACCTGCCTTGTCTGGCCAGTGCAATGGCCTCATCGCCGGCATCCTCACCTTCGAGGACCTCATCACTCTCATCCCCTTTGACGTCCACCTCATCGGGAGGAGACATGCAGCTCTTCCATCTCCTCTTCAGCCAGGACCTCCCACCGTTGCAATGCCAGGTTATGTAGCGAGGTGCAAACTACGATGATGTACGCTGCCCTCTGAGGGCTGTATTGCAGTGTTCCACTGGACCTGTCAAGGCACCGGAGCCTCATTTTCAATATGCCCTATCATTTGCTCCTCCAATGCCCGGGTCGTGGCATGAGCCTCATTATACCGTCACTCTGCTGCAGTCTGAGGCTGCCGCATAGGGATCATCAGCCACATCCTCTGTGGGTAGCCCTTGTCCCCAAAGACCCAACCCTGCAGCCTCTATGGACCCTGGAAGATGTCAGGGATCTGAGATGTGCTAAGGATGTAGGAATTGTGGATGCTAGTTGGGAATCGTATGCAGACCTGTAGGATATGTTTGTGGTGGTCGCACATCAGCTGAACATTCAGCGAGTGGAAGCCCTTGCGGTTGACATAGTTGACTGCTTGTTGCCATGGCGATCTAAACACCCCATGAGTGCAGTCAATGGCACCCTGCACATGTGGAAAATCAGAGATCTGCTCAAATCCCAGTGTTCTTGTTTCCTGGCTTTCCTGATCCCAGGTGAAATGCACAAAGTTCTATGCCTTAGTGAAGATGGCATCCGTGACCTCCTGGACACACTTGTGCGTGGAGGCTTATGAGACCCCGCACAGGTCACCTGTGGAGTCCTGGAAGGAGTCACTGGCGCAAACATTGAGCACGTGGTCACTTTCACAGCCACTGGCAGTGGATGCCCTCCATGTCCCCGTGGCTCCAAATCCTATAGCAGGTGGCGTATGTAACTGACCATTTCCCTGGACATGGGCAGTCTTTGACAACACTGGTTCTCAGTCATCTGCAGCAATGACAGGCACCGTCTTTAGACCCTGGGTCTAGCGAGGCGCCTATAGGTGATGGCTCACTGTAGATCTTCAGCTGTGAGAGCAGCAGGCTCTGCCACCCCTTCATCCTGAGGGTGGGGCTGCTTCCTTTGCTGAGCCAGTCGCCTCCGTTGCTCTCTTCTTCTTCTTCTCTGCTCCCTGTAAGCCATGAGACATACCAGGCTCAATGACGCTGATGTTCTCCTGCTGCAGGATCAAAGAGACAGTCACTTAGGTTAGCTTATGCCTCCTAAGAACCTCTCTTGGTTAAGTCTGAAGGCCCCTTCACACACGCTGGAGAGTGCCGGCCACTGCTTGGATGGCCAGTGTGTAGTGAGCTTCATGGTTGCCCGAAATCTCACCCACCTCCACCCCACTCCACTTAACCAATTGGCAGCAGCTTTGCCCATTGGACTGCATGCTGTGCTCTCAGCTCAGGCACAGGCATTCTCCTAACCCGCGCTGCAAGCCCATGGGGGAAACTGGTCCAGACCAGGATGCTGACATTACAAGGGGCTGTGAGCACCTCCAGCAGTGACTGTGCCAGGGCCAACTTTAGCAAGGAGATTATACAACTTGCCCAGTCGGCCAATTGTTCTGCTGGCCCCTAAAATGCACATTAATTTGCAGTCTGCACCCAAGGGGGCAAAAGGTTCCGGAGCATTTGGTGGCACATTCATGCTTTTGTGTGGCTCGAGTGGGCAGAAAAGCTTCGGAGGCCCCACCTCAAGCATGTTAATGAGGCTGCAGCTGAATGGTCTCAGCTGTGGAAGAATTCTCACTTTTGACAAGCTTTTCCGAGTGCGTGGCCACTTCCTGCCCTCTCCCGCCCCCACCCCCAGCATGTGCTTGAGAACTACCTTCAGTTTGTGCTGCCTCCCACCACCCCCCACAACCCCCCCACCACCACCACCGTCATCCGGACTGGAACCCTTGCCCCGGCACTGCACAGAAAGGCAGCCAGGAAAAGAAATAACAAGCGTGTGCCCCCACCACCCTCACCGAATGCACGGCGCCTCTTCCTTGATTTCCTACAGGTGATGCTCGCGAGCGCTGTGCAAGGTTGTGTGCACTCACCTCCATGTTCCCCTCAAAGTTCAGCTTGTCCCGTGCACGCCTTTTCAAGGCAGCCATGAAGCACACCATTCTGAAGTTGCTCTGAGGTGGGCAGTATAGTTGATGTGGGGGTATGATTTGGGCATGGGGCTACAATGGTGAGATGCAAATACATGAAAATTAAGTTCTCGACATTGGGCGGCGGGAAACACGGCCCTCCATTGCTGGGTGGAATGGACGATCGCAAACTGATTTCACAATGACGTGAAACTGATTTTTGGCTTTCTTGCCATATTGTCTGCTCATGGCCGCCATGGCACCTGCCGCCAACGGGACTGGATGATCCTGTACATAGTTTCATATTGTTGTTGAAAATAGGGTAGCATACTTGGGTTGAAGTGTAGTATAAAGGATTATCAGATGGGATATTTTGATGTATGACATAGATGATAACGTCCAACTGACATCAGTCAGTCATGTGTTAGACTCTCTCTCTCTCGAGAGGGGAAGAGTGAGAGAGAGAGAGAGAGGCTGGAACACCATGCCTAAGAGCAAGACGCCTACTCTATAATCTGTTCAGAAGTAGTACCAATAAACAAGTGATAAGCAGATACCAAAGTATGACTGCAGTCTGTCTACTAACCAAGTACCATGCCTAGAATCCACAGACAGAGGGACATCTCAGAACAGCCACCTCTGAGGCGTCTGTCCTGCCAGTGTTCATACACAAGGATGGTGATGGGGGAGTCTGAAAAATTTACTAATGGTTTTCATTCTGTGAGCTTGCCTGCGTTAGGTTGTCGTTTGAACAGTCTGTGTGACAATTCTCCCAAATTTGGCGCCAGTCCTCAGGCATTAATGCAGAGAGGTTTGCATGGTCGACTGGGCTGGGAGTCATCTGATTCATTGTATAGATTACAAATGGGTGGTTATCTGGTTTTATTCTTGTTTTTCTTTCTAGTGGCTTGGCATAACTGAGTTTCTTGCTAGACCAGTTCAGAGGGCTGTTAAGTCAGCCATGTTGGTGAGTGACTGGAGTCACATATGGGCCAGGCCAGGTAAAGCATTTTAGTGAATTGATTGAGTTTTTACGACAACCTGATTTCCTGCTCTGGGTTCATGGTCACTATGCTGGTGCAGTTTTCTTTAATTCTTGATTTCTGTTTGTGATGGAATTCAAACTCTCAAACTTCCACAGTAGGACCTGAACTCTCTGGTTACTAGTTCAGTAACATAACCGCTCGGTAACCATACCCTTAAATCTGACATTTTTAGGTGACTATTATTCTAAGTAAACATCCCTTCACTGTGACATTTTCAAAGGTTTCACCCTGCAAGGGTAAGGTGAATAACAGACATATTAGAAAGTGGTGCTGTTGGTGCCACCAGGGCATCAAGTTTATTAATGATTCTTTCCCCATTCAAGGCCAAGTGACCCTTATCTCCTGAGAAGTTTATTTATTTTCAAGATGAGAAGGTGTCAGGACTGTTGCCTTCATAAGAATAATGCATCTCAAACAGCAGATGTGCAAAATGCTTTCTACAACCTTGACATCAGCAATATTTCCCTTCCATCTGAAGTGCCCAGCTTCTTTGCAGTAACATAACTTTAAACCTACAGAGAGCTGAATGGAGTTGAGGTACAGAACAATGATTTAATTAAATATTGGAATAGCTGAATGGCCGACAATTGTTCTTATGAACGCCAACACCTGTTCCCCTCCACGTTCCCCACACCCCCCACACCCTCGCAACCCTCTCCCCACCAACAAAGCCACATATGATCCTGACTTTGAACCATTGCCATTCCTTCACTGTCACTGGATTAAAATCCTGGAACTCTCTTCCTAGCAGTACCATGGGTGTACCCAACCATACGGGCTTGCAGTGTTTCAAGAAGGTGGCACACGACCATCTTCTCAAGGGCGATTCGGTGCATGCAATAAATGCAGGCCTTGCCAGCAATGTCTACATCACATAAACAAATATTAAAAACAATGTTTCTCACGTTTCCCATGTGTGAGAGAGCAATCCCATGTATAATTCTGTGCTGAGATAAGAATTGAACAGCAACAATAAAATCTGGGGTCATTCCAGCTGACTTTGCATTATCGTCAATTTGTATTTCCAGGAAAACATGGCATTTCTAGGCAATGCTTTTGCAAATGGAGGAACAAGCATTTACAGGGGAGAAATGCATTCAACCACTATCGTTCATGTCCGTGGTTTGAAGTGTTGTGAATGAGCTGGCATGCTTTCTGAACGCTCAGGGATTTTAAATTGCTATCCTCTCTTAACCATACTGCAGCCATAAAGCTCATCAATCCTTGAGATACAAAATCTCCAGCTCCGGCCATGAGTCAAGGGCACCAATGGAGTATCTATTGCCACAATAGAAGAAGAAAAAACGACTGACATTGAAACTCATTAACAAGCCTCCAATTGGTATTACTAAATAGTAACCTTAAGACAGCTAATTGCCTCTTCAGCCCTTATATATGATTTATTTTGATGGTCTTGCATGATGCCCTCTGAATGAAGTCCCCTAAGAATTCCTTCTAACTTACTCATATTTTTCTTGGCCCCCTGATATTTGAACTCTTTGCCATTGAGGACAGTTTGCCTGAATTAACTAACATTTACATTAAGGAAAAGAGTATTAGTAGTAGTTATAGGCCAAGATGAGCCAAGTAGTGATGATAGGTCTATCTTCACTATCTTGAAAACTGCAATTTTGCTGGAATTTTAACTATCACACACCAATGCAGCACCCCCACTGGAATTAAACAAACTAAAGGCATTTGCCTTTTTAAATTATGTGATAAATTCCATCCAAATAATTCTGCAATTGTTTTAAATTCCTCCGTGAAATCACCAGAGCCCAAGAAAACAAGATGAGTTATAGAATATGCCCCACTTAATCTGCAAGTTTATTTTTCGACACAGATACTGTGAAAAGGTTGGAATGGACATTAATTGTGACTTTTAGAATCAGGAATTGCACCTCATTCTTCACAGACGTACTTTTTAAGTTCTTGCTGAACAATTTACTAATAGTGCGTCAATCTCTTAACATGAAAGGTCATTCCTCAAGCTATTCGGCAAACCGATTTCATCACCACTGAATTGCTGCTGCTCTTTCCCTGACAGCCAATTAGCTTTGCAGTGACTAGATAAACGATGAAGGTGGAACCAATGTCTGCCTTTATTGCCATTACTCAGATAAGCAAACGATAACATCTCACCCTGATTTAAGTAATCAACATTTATTTTCGCCCTGCACTTGTTGATTAATAGTTTACGAGGATGTGTGATGTGCTGGTTGAACAATATTGAAGGCTCTTTAATGGAGAATTTTCAATTAACCCTTTCAATGTTGAACAACCTGTAAGCAGTAAGATTTTGAAGGGAAGTTTCATAGTTAATTCTAAAATCAATACTATGTTACTTCTGGAGGCAATGTATGGAAGCAAGCATATGGTTTGAGAACTCCAAGAGAACATGAAGTGTTTGTCATTGAATATTAACATTTATGGGCTTCCTTTTGCTTCTGCAAGTATCAGGTGCCGAGATTTCACAATTAGTATTATACTGCCAATATTAACACGTTAGTTTTAAACTAATTAGAGTCTGATCTGAAACAGCACAAATTGAATACACCAAATCAAGGATTGATATCCGTTTGAGCATAAGCGTTTATAAACTGTTTCTGGCAGGGTATTAATTAGACAACGTTTTAGATGTAGAGTCCACAGGTCTGGCAGACTGCAAGATGGTCTTTGTAAAGCAACAGAAGCTGCTGTGTGAAAAGTTGAATTTAAAATTCCACAATTTCTTTTCTGTTCAACCTTGGATTAGAATGAATTTTGAAACAAGTTTAACAACGAATGTAATGTTCAAGAAGCTTCACCACTGAAAATGAACACATTAGGACAAATTCCTTGGTTATTAGAATGCATTAAGAAAGGACAGGCTCCAAAATTGGACAGAATCAAAATCTAGTATTACATACACACCCAAATCTCATTCTTAAATCTTTCACTTTCCCGATATAAAGTTCCACCATTGGCAACCATGCCTTTAGCTTTTTTTTTGTAAAAATATACTTTATTCATAAAATATCTTCAATCACATTCCAAACCATTTCAAAAACAACATTACAAGGGTACAATCCAGGTTACACTTTTACAAGATGTATCACCAGGTGCATCAGTACAAACAATATTACAATCATTTACAGCCTTTCATTTTGATCTGTACAGCCCGAGGGGCTCTAAACAGTTCCCAGTCTCTCGGTGCGCTGTGGTAGAAAGGTCTTAGACAGCGACCCTTCCCCATTGCGCCTTTGCAGCAGCTGCCCCAAGCTTTAGTGCGTCCCTCAGCACGTAGTCCTGGACTTTGGATTGTGCCAGTCCGCAACAATCGGTCGGGGACAACTCTTTGTGCTGGAAGACCAACAAGTTTCGGGCAGACCAAAGCGCCTCTTTCACCGAGTTGATGATCCTCCAGCTGCAGTTGATGTTTGTCTCGGTGTGTGTCCCTGGGAACAGCCCGTAGAGCACAGAGTCCTGTGTCACAGAACTGCTCGGGATGAACCTCGACAGCAACCACTGCATCTCTCTCCAGACTTTCTTTGCAAAGGCACAATCCACAAGGAGGTGAACAACGGTCTCTTCCCCACCACAGCCACCTCGAGGGCAACGTGCAGAGGGGGTGAGCCTCCTGGCGTGTAGGAAGGATCTGACAGGGAGGGCCTTTCTCACCACCAGCCAAGCTACGTCTTGGTGCTTGTTGGAAAGTTCTGGCGATGAGGCATTCTGCCAAATGACTTTGACAGTCTGCTCGGGGAACCATCCCACAGGGTCCACCCTCTCCTTTTCCCTCAGGGCCTCTAGGACGTTACGTGCTGACCACTGCCTGATGGACTTGTGGTCAAAGGTGTTTTTCTGCATAAATTTTTCCACCAGGGACAGGTGGTACGGCACGGTCCAACTACTTGGAGCGTTCCGCGGCAGCGTGGCCAGACCCATCCTTCGCAACACCGGGGACAGGTAGAACCTCAGCACGTAGTGACACTTGGTGTTTGCGTACTGAGGGTCTACGCACCGCTTGATGCAGCCGCACACAAAGGTGGCCATCAGTATGAGGGCGATGTTGGGCACGTTTTTTCCCCCTTTATCTAGAGGCTTGTACATCGCGTCCCTGCGGACACGATCCATTTTCGACCTCCAGATAAAGCGGAAGATGGCTCGAGTGATCGCCATCGCGCAGGAGTCTGGAATGGGCCAGACCTGCGCCACGTACAGCAACAGCGAGAGTACCTCACACCTGATGACCAGGTTCTTACCCGCAATGGAGAGGGAGCGTCGCTCCCACATGCCCAGTTTCCTTTTCACCATAGCCACTCGCTCCTTCCAGTTTCTAACGCATGCCCCGGTCCCTCCGAACCATATCCCCAGCACCTTCAGGCCGTCAGCCCTGACAGTGAAGGGGACAAAGGATCGGTCAGCCCAACCATGCCTTTAGCTGCAAGACCCTAAACTCTGGCAATCTCTCCCTAAATCTTTACACTCATCTACTTTACTCTCCTCCTTTAAGGCACTCCTTATACCTTCCTCTTTAACTAAGCTATTGGTCATCTGTCCTAATATCTTCTTATGTAGCTCAGTGTCAAATATTGCTAAATAACACTGTTGGGAAGCACCTTAGGACTTTTTACATCATTAAAGTTGCTTTATAAATTCAAGATCTTGCTGATGTAAATGGAACTCTGAGAGGGTAATTTGAATTGTAGCAGTGATCTGCCTAAGGGTAGGTCCTTTGCTCATTGCTCCGCCCCTCGCCATGTTACGCTTTCCTCTGCAGTTGCTCGTCTACACCTCCCATTTCCAATTTCAATTGACCATGAGCAGTATGGACTTGGAAAAAGAATTCATGAGGTGGTTCCCCTTTGCCTTCCTCATGTGTGCTTCAAGGAGTCACAAGTCCTCTTCCCAAAGGACCCTCCATCTATAAGCAGTCATTATCTCTCAAGGTTCTTTCTTCCACCATCACCACAGAAAATTTGCTGGTTCTACCCATTGACCACAGCTCGCAATCCTGAGCATGGTACCTTTACCTCAGTCTTGTAAGAGGTTCCCACTTCTGCTTCCCCCTTATGGATGGTTTTTGACTTTAGGATTATTATAAAGGACAAAATTGCACAGACAGGGGGTTTGGTTCAACCATAAACTTGTTTATTTAAAAAAACCTCCTAACTCCCTAACACAAAGACCTCTAAACTAGTGTAAATGGCACCACACAACCCCTCAATTGGTTAGTTTGATTTAAATCCCTCCATGATTTAACCTCAGCTCCCAACTAAACACATAAAAGTTACCACGACTTATTAGAAAAGCCTTTACCGAAAAAAAAAACCACAGGCAAAATCCCTCGTCTCTACCCGAACTTTCCTCAATTCTGACCCAAACCCCCCAGGATTCGTTTTTACACTTTAAGTTACTTTAAAACCTCACCTCGATATCCCTCGGATTTGGCTGATAACGTATGATCCTCCCACGAGGTTGGTCCTTCCGGTGGGAATTGTGGATCCGCGAGTTAGGTTGGCCGTTCCTGATCCCTACCCCCCCAATTCTTGACTGCAGTGCTAAACCCTTCGATCTTGTCCCTTTTATGATGATTCTTCTCAGAATATCATAAACACATTTCCTGAGGCCACCTTGCTGGATGGTCAGTGTTTAGCACCTTTCAATCCTCTCTATCTGTTACATGCCCTGGTCCAGACAGACTCACTCAGTGCTGATGTTATTTCCATACTGAAAACAATGGACTCCACCAAGGTGAGGTATCTCTGGATCTAAAGCTGATATGCATGTAAAAGACTGGGTGACCACTTTGCACAACACCTTCAGTCTGTCCGCAAGCATGACCAAGACCTCCCTGTCGCTTGCCATTTCAACACTCCACACTGCTCTCATGCCCACATGTCCGTCCTTGGTCTGCTGCAGTGTTCCAGTGAAGCTCAACGCAAACTGGAGGAACAGCACCTCATCTTTCAATTAGGCACTTTACAGCCTTCCGGACCTAACATTGAGTTCAACAACTTCAGATCATCAGCTCTCTCCTCCATCCTCACCACCTTTTTGATCCCCTTTTTTCCAATTATTATAATATATTTTTTATATATATATTTTTTTCTTTTCCTACCTATTTCTATTTTTATTTAAAAAATGTATTTCCATCCATTGTTTTATCTCCACCTTTTAGCCTATTTCGATCCCTTCCCCCCCACCCCACCCCCACTAGGACCACCTGTCACTTGTTCACCCTGCTTTCTACCCTTATTGACACCATGAGCACATCCTTTAGCTAATATCACCACCAACAACACCCCTTTGACCCTTTGTTTATGACATCTTTGGCAATCTCTCCTTTGCCTCCACCTATCACTAGCCCCCTATCCAGCTCCACCTGTCCCACCCCCCTTAAACAGCTTATATTTCACCACATTTCTATTTCTCTTTAGTTCTGATGAAGAGTCATATAGACTCGAAACGTTAACTCCGTCTTCCTCTCCACAGATGCTGTCAGGCCTGCTGAGTTTTTCCAGCAATTTTTGTTTTTGTTGTAAAAGATTCTGTCCTTCCTTGACTGCAGTGAATGTTGTTGTGTGATGGCTGTTGTCTGGATGCATTTGCTTGTAACAATGGCCTCCTCAATATCTTAATTAGCTTACATGACGGCTGTTATCTGGTGCCACTGTGGTGATAATGTCCCCAATTCTAGTCCTTTAATAGTATCAGTTCTGTTGTGATGTTGGAATGTTTGAAATTAACCTCTTACAGCATAGCCTGCCTCTGTGTGTTTTGTGTTGAGCTTTGGCTTTTATTTATAATACTTGTGTTCGTGGGTTTTGGGCTTTTTCAATCTTCATAAAGTCCTGTTGGAGGGGATTCCGATCCGACAGTCTGGGTGATTTACAGAAGGACAGGGGCTGTCCAAAGTCTCAAATGGTCCTGCTCAATTTGCATTGGTGGGAATGAAAATTGGACATGTTCTACAACAAGCAGGCAATCTGCTCTGATGAGGCGAAAATTACCCTTGAGTGTTGAAGTCACTGCCTTGTGGCCATTATTCAATGTGAACTGCAAACCTCCACTCCTTTTTAATCTGGGAAGATCACAGTGGATAGGAATGGCCATGAATTCGAACGTCCATAATGTGGAGTTCATAACATAATCAGTCTCATTTTATCTAGTGACTGACTGTTAAATGCTGCTTCACCCAAGGCTCCTGCAATATAAATGTAGTAAGCATGTACAAAATGTAAAAATCCAGAAAAAAACTGTTCACAGAAGAATGAAGGAAACTGGAGTGATAGTTTGAAACAAATTCACAGAAATATGAATATTTCCTATTCACGCAGAAGTACATATCACCAAGCTGAGGAGGTTTAGGTCTCTCACTTCATGCATCAGCCTGTTCCAGGAAGCAACTCAATACCAATTGTGTTGACTTTTGGAACATTTTCTGCTGCCTTTTTGTGTGTTTGATTAAGCTGCTCTTTTTCTCTATTCCCTAGACCGAGAACTATATATGCAGCGTACAAAGCAAAGCGAGCAAGACTTGAATGTCACTGAACGCTATGGCTCTCGGCCCATCAGGAGAAAATGCTGGATGTTAGCACTTACAAAGAGCTTCACTCTCGCAGCACTATTTTTAAAAATTATCACAAACAAAAGGGAGGCTGAACTTTCTCATAACCCCAAGTTTAGAACTAAGGTTTATACTAAGTTTATCAAGTGCCCACTTCAGTCAAAGGCCTGTCAGAGCACATTATAAAACTGGGTTTATGTGAGGCTAGTATTAGACTCCAACAAATTCCAAGCCTAAGAGTTGAGGAATGTATTCTTTGAGAGGTTCTTCAATTACCTACCTTCACTGAGTTCTAAAACAAAAACAAAAATTTCTGGAAAAACTCAACAGGTCTGACAGCATCTGTGGAGAGAAAGACAGAGTTAACGTTTTGAGTCCAGATGACTCTTCTTCAGAACTAAAGAGAAGTAGAAATGTGGTGAAATATATACTGTTTAAGGGGGGGGGGGACGACAGATTAAGCTGAATAGAAGGCCAGTGAGAGGTGGAGGCAAAGGAGAGATTGCAAAAGATGTCATAAACGAGAGGTCGAAGAGGTTGTTAATGGTGGTGATACTGGCTAAAGGAGGTGCTTATGGTGACATTAAGAGTAGAAAGCAGGATGAGCAAGTGACAGATGGCCCTAGTGGGGGTGTGGGTGGGGTGGGGGGAGGGGACGGTGTGGGGAAAAAGATCAAAATAGGCTAAAAGGTGGGGATAAAACAATGAATGGAAATAAATTTTAAAAATAACAATAGAAATAGGTGGGGAAAAAATTGTGTATATATAAAAATTACAAATAAATATTTGAGAAAGGGAATCAAAAAGAGGTGAGGATGGAGGAGAAAGTTCATGATCTGAAATTGTTGAACTCAATGTTAAGCCCAGAAGGCTGTAAAGTGCCTAGTCGGAAGATGAGGTGCGGTCCCTCCAGTTTGTGTTGACTTTCACTGCAACATTGCAGCAGGCCAAGGACGGACATGTGGGCATGAGGGCAGGGTTTCACCCCCACAACAGTCGGCATTCCATAAGGACTGTTCCCTCCAGGACACCCTGGTCCACTCCTCCATCATCCCCTACACCTCAACCCCTTCCCAAGGCACCTTCCCATGCAATCGCAGAAGGTGCAACACCTGCCCCTTTACTTTCCCCCTCCTCGCCGTCCAAGGGCCCAAACACTCCTTTCAGGTGAAGCAGCATTTCACTTGCATTTCCTTCAATTTGGTCTACTGCATTCACTGCTCACAATGCAATCTCCTTTACATTGGAGAGACCAAACACAGATTGGGTGACCGCTTTGCGGAACACCTTCGGTCTGTCCGCAAGCATGACTCAGGCCTTCCTGTCGCTTATCATTTCAACACTCCACCCTGCTTTCATGCCCACATGTCCGTCCTTGGCCTGCTGCAATGTTCCAGTGAAGCTCAACGCAAACTGGAGGAACAGCACCTCATCTTTCGACCAGGTACTTTACAGCCTTCCGGACTGAATATTGAGTTCAACAACTTCAGATCATGAACTCTCTCCTTTATCCTCAGCCCTTTTTGATCCCCTTTTTCAACTATTTCTTTTAAATTTTTATATATACACAATTTTTTCCCCACCTATTTCTATTATTATTTTTAAAATTTATTTCTATTCATTGTTTTATCCCCACATTTTAGCCTATTTTGATCTTTTTCCCCACACCGTCCCCTCCCCCCACCCCACCCACACCCCCACTAGGGCCAACTGTCACTTGCTCATCCTGCTTTCTACTCTTAATGTCACCATAAGCACCTCCTTTAGCCTGTATCACCACCATCAACACCCCTTCGACCTTTTGTCTATGACATCTTTTGCAATCTCTCCTTTGCCTCCACCTATCACTGGCCTTCGATCCAGCTTCACCTGTCCCATCCCCCTTAAACAGTATATATTTCACCACATTTCTACTTCTCTTTAGTTCTGAAGAAGAGTCATAAGGACTTGAAATGTTAACTCTGTCTTTCTCTCCACAGATGCTGTCAGGTCTGCTGAGTTTTTCCAGCAATTTTTGTTTTTGTTTCAGATTTCCAGCATCCGCAGTATTTTGCTTTTATTTCACTGGGTTCTAATTCAGTTCACAACTTGGGCAGAATTTTGCCCATGGGTAGGCGCGGCGGGCAGGCCAGGGAGCGGCCGTGAAGCCGACCGCCACCCACGAACGGGCCCCGACATGGATTCCATTCTGGCTGGCCAATTAACGGTCAGCCAGTGTGAAACGCGCGCTGCAGCGCTCAGTGCTGCTGGGGTGCGGGTGGGAGGAGCGCAGAAATGTGTGCATGCATGGGGGTGTGCGCATTGAAAGCCCCCTGAGGCACAAAGCTACCTCAGGGAGCTGAAGATTTTTGACAATAAAAATAAAGATATTAAAAATAATGAAAACACGTCCCCTCATGTAACTCTGTCACATGAGCAGGGACATGTTAAATATGAATGGTAGAAGATTTTACTTTTTTTAGATCACTGGTTGAAAACTCATCCTGCCCATGGATGAGGTTTCACCAAAAATGCAAAGGCCTTTTCGCCCACCTACCAACTGTAAGGCTGGACGGGCATCGAAAATTCGAGTCAATTAGCTCATTAGGGGCCTTACTAGGCCGCTTAATTGTCGGCGGGCGCACTGCCAACTCCTGCTCGTGCTCGCTGACTGAAATATCGCGCGAGTGTACAATGACTTCGGGCCGCTCGCCCGATGTCATCGTGAATCATTTTACGCTCGTTCAGGTCAGGCACGCGCCTGCCCGACAAGAGTGAAATTCTGTCCCTGGCTTCAAAGTTGTGCTGCCACCCTTCACACTGATACATAGTCAGTATGGCTTTACGGTGTAATAAGTATAAAAGTATACAAATGGACATGGTTGCGTAATTGCTACAGGACTGGACTTGCAATCCAGAGGTTCAGTTGAAATCTTACCCTGGCAAGCTTTTGAAACTGAATTCAATAAATTGATCATTAATGCTCACGCCAGAAAGAAAACATTGAAGCTGACAATTTTCATTAAGGACCCAGCTGGCTCCCTTCAGGGAAGCAAAGGGAACCTGCCGTCCCCATTGCCTTTGGCTGACACATGACTCTAGTCTACAATACATGGTTAGAAACATGAGCTGGCCATTTGACCCCTTGAGCCTTCAATTAGCTCATGGCTGATCTGAACCTCAATTTCATTTGATTGGCTTCTCATGCTCTCTCAAGTAGCCTAGCAAGTTAATAATTTGCAATTCTTTAAGAAGGCCCACAAACCCCTTTTAGGGCAACTAGGGGTGGGCAATAAACTTGGCCTTGCCAATATTGCCCACATCCTGAGAACAAGCACGAAGAAAGCATAGGCACAGCCTTAGTTGTAATGAATTGGAACAGCGATTGTTTGGCATGTCATTGTAACATCACTGTCTGCACCATATTTATAATGTTAATGAAATCACTTCTAAAGTGCTTTACCAGATGGCTATTCTCCTTTACAGGAAAGCAAAATAGAGAACAACTCCCTATTGACTGACTTGCCTCCTATTTTATCTGAAAGAAAGAAACAGTTAATCTTGTAAATCAACATTACAAATGACTTTGATTCCCCTAAAATGCTTCAGGCCATTCTTTTAACATTCATTGAAAAGAAACAATATTGCTTTCTGGTTGACTGCTGAAAAATGACAATAGGCAGTTGCAGAATCATGCCATGTTTGCAAAAAATCATCTTTCTCTGCCAGCGTGTCTAGAGCAGGAATTAACAGTGGGAGAAAAATAAAATCAAGAGTTTTCTTTGAAAATCAACTTTACTTTAAATTTTGCAGATTTTCAAATATACACACACACACAAATATGCAAAACACCAGTAGTTACCTCTGAATAAACATCATGTTAACTAGTGACAAGCAGTGGGTAATGAATAAAACAGCAATTATTTATTGTCACGTGTAAATATGAAGTTACTGGCAGCCATCTCAACTGTTTTGTTCATCAGCTCTGTGGTGCTCCAGCCCGTATCCAGTGCAGTAGGACTTTTTGGATCTCAATGTCACCCTTGGCTCGGTGGTGACATTGACTTCCCTTTGAGTCAAAAGTTCATGGGCTCAAGGCCTGTCCTGGGACCTGAACACATAATCCAAGCCAACACTTCAGTGCAGTGGTGAGGGAGTGCTGCAATGTCAGAGGTATTGAGAAGATGGAGGAGAGAGCGACTGAGGCTCCTGGTCGTGCAAAGGCAGGAGTAGCAACCTCAGGGAGAAGGGGCAGCAGGGGCTCCCGCACACACTGCCCAGGAGCGACAGTGAGCCGTGACTGGTTGGTGCTTAGAGACACCCAGGGTTTATAGACGCCGCCTGCTATTCCTGCAGGTGACTGAGAAACAGCATCACCAATGACTGCGCATGTCTCGGGACCTGGTGGATCACATCTGCCATTTACTGCAGGACTTGTTGCCAAGGGGACATAGAGGGCATTCACTGCCAGTGGCTGTGAAAGTGACTGCGACACTCAATTTCTATGCCAGTGGCTCCTTTCAGGGCTCCACAGGTGACCTCTGTGGGATTTCACAATCCGCCACCCACAAATGCATCCATGAGGTCACAGATGCCATCTTCTCCATGGCACACAAATTTGTGCATTTCGCCCGGGACCGGGACAGCCAGGATGCAAGGACCATTGGATTTGCCCTGATCTCGGGATTCCCACAAATGCAGGGTGCGATTGACTGCACTCATGTGGCGCCTGGGTCTCCATCTCGGTGGACTTCATCAACTGCAACGGCTTCCACTCACTGAATGTGCAGCTGCTTTGCGAACACCAGAAACGCATCCTGCAAGTGTGTGCACGGTTTCCACAGAGTGGACGCCTACATCCTGAGTTGCTTGCAGATCCCTGGAGTCTTCCAGGGTCCACAGAGGCTGCAGGGTTGGCTCCTCAGGGACAAGAGCTACCACCAGAGGCTGATGACACCCGGGCAGCAGCCTCAGACAGCAGCAGAGCGACGCTCTAATGAGGCTCATGCAGCAGCTCGCAATTTGGTGGAGCAGACCATCGGGATGCTGAAGATGCGGTTCCGGTGCCTGGCGCAGTCTGGTGGAGCCCTGCAATACAGTTCACAGAGGGTGTCACACATCGTCATCATCTGCTGCACCCTTTACAACCTGGCGATGCAACAGGGTGAGGAGCTGGCTGAGGAGGAGATGGAGGAGCTCCATGTCTCCTCCGATGAGGAGGACACTGACGGGATGAGGGTGAGGGGGACCTCGGTGGTAACGATGATGGTGATGAGGCTCTTGCACTGGCTAGACGAGGCAGGTGCACTCAGGAGGCCCTCCTAGCTGCCAAATTGAGGAGGATGATGATGACATGCAGCGAGGTGTACCCATAGATCCTCACACCGCAGTTGTGAATATTTGACTCCAGTCTGGTTTATCGCAGCACCAATACCCTCTGTGAGAATGCTTCTGTCATGGAGATGCAGTGGAGGCCCTAATAGACATTTGATCACAGGAGGATGGTGAGAACATGCAGTGAGGACACTCCATTGATCTTCACATAGCCTCTGAGAATGTCTGACTCCTGTCTGGCCGAGGGCAGCTTGCTTGCGCTCCGTGATCAGGGCCATCTCAGAAATGCAGCCATGAAACTTTAGACACATCCAATGCTGTGTCTGCCTTCAGCAGCTCAGCCCTTCAAGAGTTGTTGCACAGCATCATTGGTCGCAGATGCTGAAGGGATGGGGGCCAGCCCCACCTTAAATGTGCTGAGAGCAGACAGAGAGAATGATGGAACTCTGTGGTGCCTGCCCACGACATTCTGGCAGCAATGACCAGCACCGCCGAGGTGAAGGCGTCAGTAATGTTTCCAGGGAGTGTAGGGTTGGACCATCACTGTGGTCTGAAGGCTGCACAGAGCACAGGGAAGACGCCTTGGACTGAGACATCTGCCTTTTATCTTGTGCAGAAAGGTTTCACATCTGAGTGACAAGAACATCAGGACAAGCAGCCACAGGCAGGGAAACATTCTTGGGAGTTTATTGACAATAGTAAACATTATGTACAAGTGATTAACACCAATGGCCAGGCTGTGCAACTAACGTTACTTAACTTTCCTAACCCTGCTGTTACATCTTGGTGATCCCCGGACATCCACAGCGGAGGTGGAGGCCGCCTGCTGACTGTGACGCCCTGTCTGTGATGAATTTGGCGGGCTTCCTTTGGAGGGCTCCGGCCAGCTTTCTGGGTCCTGCTGTGTGGCAGTGGCACCCTCCTCGGCCTGTGTAGCTGAATTTGTGGAGGTCACAGATGGGTCGGTCACACCCAGAGTCACCGGGGTGGATGGCCCCGGAGCGTGCACCTGCTGATCCTCCTCCCCATGGGTGCCCAAGGGCCCCTGGCTGACTCCGTGAGCATAAGGGGTCTGGAGTGAGATCGAGCTACCCAACAGTCTTCTCACATACTCACTGTTGGAGACCAACTATGGCATCAGTGATGGAGTTAAGCCTGCGCAGCAGTGCAGGAGTGACGCCCTGGACCAAGGTCTCTATGGCGGATGCCATCCTGCCAGTGTTGACCTCAGTGCATTGGCGTGCCTGCGCTATCACCTTAGCCTGAAGGCAGATGGACTCCTCCATTGTGCCTTGCAATCTGAGGAGCACAGCGGACATCCCTTCCTGATGTTCCCGAGCTTACCTTTGCAGCTCCAGCAACTGTGACATGACCGAGTCCAGAGGCTCGTCATCTGACTCGGACTCAGCAACGTTCTGACCTCCAGCAGTCCTCCAAGTGCCGGGGACCTGGGAAGTTCCTGGCTCTGCCGAGTGTGGATCAGAAAGTGCGATGTGCTCACCAGATTGTGATCCCGAGGCTACTCTAAAGCTAGGTCCCAGTGAGGCGTGTGTCTCTGCAATGGTGGAGGGTGTGGGTGAGCGCTGTGATGGGACTTCACCGAGGGTGGCTTCCCATTCCTCTTTGGAAGTTTCTTCGGAGATTGATTGGAGGCCCTGGGTCATGGACTCCATCTGCTGTTTCCCAGATGTGCCTGCGGAAGCAACGGGAGATAATTAGTGCATGGCAGTTGCCTGTGAAACAGGACACATCACTCACGGCATGGTTGTCTGACTGATGTTGCACTGCTGGATCCTCACTTGGTAGAGCAGCACCGACCTCACCATTAGCACAGGATGGGTCCCGGTCATCGCCAGCCAGCTGGATGGCTCTGTTTTCAAATTCTGTCAGAACTTTGAATTCCAGCATCCTTCCACCTGTCTGCGACCTTTCACTCCTGTTGTGAGCCAGTTTGTCCTGCATGGATAGAGATGAGGAGAGTGTATCAGGATGCCTGCCGGGCCAGATGATAAGTATGCCTGGCCTGTGTGGGTGGTGAGTGGTCCCATGGACGGGATGAGGACAATGACGGCGTGTGTGAAAGAGTGAATGTCCCTTGCACTGGCAGTGAGTGAGGGCCCTGTGAATGTGTGATGGGTTCGTGGTTGTGTGAGTTGGGAGTGATGAAAAGAGTGACTTACCCTGGTGGAACGGAGGAGATCACTCATCCTTTTGCAGCACTGGATGGACATCCACCTCTGCAGGGCGTTCGCTCTGACCACCGCAGCCAAGCCAGGTTGGTGACATTGCTACCATTGTGTGGCCAGAGTGGGGTTAGAGCACATCCCGACGGGCCACCACGGCATCCAGCAGTCATTCGAGGGACCGGTCGTTGAAGCGGGGGGCTACAGTCTTTTTGCCTTTGCTGGCCATGTCCCCTAGGCAGTGGTGGTGAGCTGGTGGAGGTGAGCGCTTTGCTGGCGGCTGCCTTTTAAAGATGGCAACCGGTGTAATGCAACAGAGCGGTGATGGCAAGTGGGCGAATGAGAGCCTGCCCGCCATGGAAACGGCGTGATTGAATAAATAATGAGGCGGGCTTGGGAAGATACGGTGTGAAAACCCCTCATTTCATCGGTGGGTAGGACTCCATTTTACCCGCCCGCTGCCGCACGTAGTGCAGTTCTGGGAAAATTCAGCCCATTAGCTCCTCTCCAGTGACTCATAGGGCACAATATTATGCACAGCGTGTGGGCGCGTGCCCAACACGCCCGAGCGTAAAATGACGTTCGATGACGTCAGGCGGGCATCCCAACGTCACCGCGCAGTCTTGTGATATGTCAATCGGTGGGCGCACGCCGACAACTAAAAGGCCTATTGAGGGTATTAAGAAGATAATTAAATTCAAATTTATGCTGTCCGTCCGACCTAACGGTTGATGGGAAGGCGAAAAGACCAAATAGTCTTTACATTTTTTAGAAAACCTCATCCACGGGCGAATAAACATCAAATAAAAATGGTATTTTTGAATTAAAAACATGTCCCAGCTCATGTGACAGAGTCACATGAGGGGACATGTTTTATGACAATTTTATTCCCCTTTTTTTAAACAGCACTTGATCTCCATGAGGCAGCTCTGTGCCTCAGGGAGACTGAAGCGCTCTTTCACGCGCATGTTGAAGATCGCTGTAGGCCCGCTCGGCCTCCTCCCCCCCGCCCGCACCGGTAATGCTGGGCGCTGCCACTCGCGTTCCATTCTGGCTAGGCCTTAATTGGCCTGCCAGTGCGAAATTGCGGCGCGGAGCCAATTGCGGGCGGCTGTTGGCTTCCTGACCGCCCCCTGCCCATCCCCGTCGAGCACCCCTGCCAAGGGCAAAATCCTGCCCATAGAGGAGTTTGGTGATGTATCAAATGTAAATGGGATCAGTTTACTCCCAGCAGTTGAAGAATGTGCAAATTGTCGCCATTAGGACTCACGAGAAAAATACTGAAATAAGTCATATATAAATCTTCCATGGAGTTCTACCCAAGTCTTATCTCTATCTACAGTTGAGGGAATATGGAAAAAAAGTGGGAAAGACATATTTTTAAATATGTTCCTAGATTTCATTGAACAGCACCATACTTTGTTAGTGGTAAGATTTGATTATAAAGGGAAATAGCTGTCAGCTCAAACAATCATTGAATTATCTTTTAAAAGTCCCAAATATCTTTGAATTGCCTTTATCATTCAGGCAATTTAGCACTGAGCAATTCCCAAGTGTTTGTCGATGATTCCAGCAGTAAAACATTTCTCAATTTACACTTTCAAATCCAAAGTTTAACATAGGGGAGGATTTTGCCCTCATTGGGCAGGCGCTGCGGGCGGGCCTGGGAGCGGCCGCAAAACGGCCCTCTGCCCGCGATCAGGCCCCGACCCCGATTTCATGCTGGCTGGCCAATTAACGGACAGCCAGCCTGAAACACGTGCTGAGAGTCTCAGTGCTGCTGGGGTGAGGGCGGGAGGAGCAAGAGCGCTGAAGTTTGCACATGTGTGGGGGTGCACTCATCGAAAGCTCACTGAAGGCACCGAGCTGCCTCAGGGAGCTGAAGGTTTTTAAAATGAAAAATAAAGAATCGAAAAATATGGAAAACATAGTCACCACATGTGACTCTGTCACATGAACAGGGACATGTGAAAAATTAGTTCAAAAAAAGGTTGTTTTTTTTTCAGTCATTGTTGGAAACCTCATGCCGCCCGTGGATGAGGTTTTGCAAAAAATGCAACGGCCACCTGGCCTATTTGCCCGCCTGTCAACCATAAGGTTGGATGGGTGACGGAAAATTCATTTTAATTACTTTTTTTAATGGGCTTAATAGCTCTCTTAATTGTCAGCAGGTGCACTGCCGACTTTCTCGCGTGCCTGCCGACCAAGATATCGCGCGAGTGTGCGATGACCTCGGGGCACTTGCCCAACATCATCGTGTGCCAGTTCACGCTCATGCGTGTCAGGCACGTGCCCACATGCTGAGCTGAAAATCCTGCCCTTAGTTACGATTCGTTCTCCTAATCGGCTTAACGTACAACAGAGGTAGACAACGATATAACGAAATGGAGAAAAGTCAGTCAATCACTTTATTACTTACACATACTGCATGCTTTGTCTCAGTTAAACTTGCTGGAAGTTACACTTCTCATTAATATAAATTCAGTTTAGAAAAGTTATCATCCACAATTTTATTGACTACTCTTCAGTCAAACAGAGAATGTACTAAGAGTGGATCTAAAATGCCAATTGCCTTTCCATTCTCTATGCTGAGGGCTTCAGTTTACTGTTGCTATTGATTCCAACATGAGTATGACTGCTTTAAGTTGTAAATGTCCCATGATCCTGTCTTCCTGTTTTTTGTGAAGCCTATTTAGAACTGAAATTATTGCCCCCTCTGATGGTTCAATAGTCCACAAAAAGTTGGACTGAGTCACAAAGGTCAGAAGATTCGGTTTTCTGTGCTAAGTTAGCTCTTTTGTGTCATCCTTGGTTAAGGTAGCATACTGACCTCGAACTCAATAGTTTGTAGATTCAACCCGTTCCTGAGCCTTGAACACATGCTCTAGAGTGACATACCAGTACAGTACTGAGGGAGTGCTGCATTGTCAGAGGTGCCACTTCCAAATGAGATGTTAAACCAAGGCCCCTAGCAGAAAATTTTGATATCATTTGACATCATTTGCATTCAACGGCATTCATTTGTGCTCGTTTGACACCAATTGTGCTCAAAAGCAATAATTTAGCAATTATTTGCTATCACTTATGGACAAAAGCAATCATTTAGCAATCATTTTATATCATTTGCGCTCAAAGTGCACATTTTGCTATCGTATGACATTGCAAGTAGAAATCAACAGATATCTTTGTCATCGTTGCCATTAAACCAGTGCTCAAGATTTGCAATTAGCAAACTTGCTTACCTTACCTGACACCAAAAGTGATCATAGGTTTATTCTCCATATTTCTGATTTTTTATGGCTTCAAACATCCTAAAACTGAGCTAACTTTAGGAAAAGCAGATTATGTTTTAACATATATGTTTTAAAAAGCTACTTTTGTGTTTTTCTTCATAATCTATAAATAGTGCAGTACACCATTGTCCCCCACCCCTTCTCAATAACCCCCCACCCCTGAATTGCAACAGTTTTCTCACCCACAGTGCCCCACAGCATTTTTCACCTGCCACATCACCCCCCCTTCCAGATTGCAGAAGTCTTCTTCCCCATCTCCCCCTCTTTCTCCATCTCCTCCCTCTTCCGCCTCTGCTCCACCTTCTCTCTCTGTCCTCCGTCCTCTCTCTCTCCTCCACCCCTCTACCAGCTCCTTCCCCTCCCCCTCACTCTCTCCTCCCACCTCTCTTTCTCCTCCACCCCTCTTCCCCATCTCTCCTCTCTCCTCCACCCTTGTCCTCCTTCCCCTCTGTCCCACCTTTCTCTCCCTCCTCCCCTCTCCTCCAGCTCTCCTCCCACCTCTTCCCCTCCCCTTCCCCCTTTTCCACCTCCTCCATCTCCTTCCCTCTTTCGTCTCTCTTGTTCTCCTGCTCCCTTCCCTCTCTTCCCCACCCACTCTTCCCTCCTCCTCCTCCCCCATGCCCCTTTTTCCTCCCCTCGTTCCCCTCTCTTCCTCCACCCCTTCCTCTCCCCCCTTTCGTCTTCCTCTCCCCACTTCCCACTTACCCCCCGCAACAACATGGAGTGCTCAGGTTGCAGGGCCAGCCAGAACCAGATGTGATGGGGAAGGTCTTTGTTGCAGCTTTCCAGCCGGCATTCACCAGTAATGATGGGAGGAGAGAGGTGAGTGCTCATGTTGGGGGAAGACAGGGGAGAGGGGGGAGACCGGGAAGTGGGGGAGACCTTGGGGGGGAAAGACCCTGAGATTGGGTGGTGGCTGCAGGCCCCAAGGTTCAGCAGTTGGTGTAGGCCCAAGACTGGATTAGAGGCTGGCGTGGCCCAAAACTTGGAGAGGGGTGGTGTAGGCCCAAAAGTGGAGGAAGGTGTAGGCCCAAGACTGGAGGGGTGGTTGATATAGGCCTGAGACTAGACCGAAGAGAGGAGTGAATCACTGGCGGTGGGAGGGGGTTGGGGGGGCGGGTGTGCAGAGAACATCGGGGTGGGGTGGGCGAAGCACCAAGGGGAGGCTGTGGCATAGCGGTATTCTCACTGGACTGGTATTCCAGAGATCCAGGGTAATGGTCTGGGGACATGGGTTCAAATTGCACCTCATGATAACCATGAAACCATTACCAATTGTCATAAAAAACCCATCTGTTTCACTAATGTCCTTTAGGGAAGGAAATCTGCCATTTTTACCTGATCTGGACTACATGTGACTCCAGACCCACAGCAATGTGGTTGACTCTTAAATGCCTTCTGAACAAGGGCAATTAGGGATGGGCAATAAATGCTGGCCTTGCCAGTGACGCCCATGAACAAGTAACAAAAAACTCTGCGAGGAGACTGGGGCGGGGGGAAGGGAGGAAGTAGGAATGCCAAGACAAAGGCCAATCATCCCATGTCCCACATGTTTTCTATCCAGGTCGGGTTTTTATGGATTTTATTGAATTCATGGTTTCTATGGAGCTTATGATGTTCTCAAGCATATATTGTGGAAAGGTTATTTGGGCTAAAAGAAAAAACTTAATAAATTTAGATATATTTAAGTAAATAATTTCCTTGTATTTTTCAATGCAGGTTGTTGATCACATTTGATTTCAATACGCCCATTTGATTCCTCTGAGCATATTTGATGCCTTTGACACCACTTGATGCCTTTGAGCACTTATAGGTTAATAATTAGTTAATGTTTAGGGAATGTTTAGCTTCCATTTCTGCCTCTGTTTAAATATTATAGGCATTATATAGCAGCAACTTGCGCTGTAGCTTATCCACCTTACCTGTAACACTCCTCACATTCACGCATAAAAATTCCAACAGAATACTAATCTGCTTTGCTTGTCTCCTCCATTTAATTCCTGCTCTTTTCTATACTATTCTCGGTTCTGATGCTATTTTTCCTTTAGTTTTCTATGCACTTTGAATCTTCTCTCTGCTGCTGTGTCCTGTGCCCCTCCTCCTGCCAAACTAGTTTAAATTCTTCCCCACAGCATGAGTTAACCTCCCCATGAGGGCATTGTTCCCAGCCCTGTTTAGTCTAGTGCAACCCTTTTGGCTTGTACAGGTGCCCCATTCCCCAGAACTGGTCCCAATGCCTAGATTCCCCCATCATTCAAAACCTTCACGAGTACAAAATAAAAATAAAAATAAAAATAAATATTCTTCTGTTATGATACATTAGATTGTGCTGTATTTTATGCCATATCATCACATGCACTGGGAACTGAACTCAATTTGATATCAAAATGATCTGTTCCCTCTCAGCATGAATTGGGGGGATGTTTATTGACAGCCCACAATTTCCCATTGACTTTAATGGGTGGAAAATCATATGCTTAGGCTTATTTCCACCTTCATGTCAGATGCCTGTCACAGAAAGTTGAATCTAATCCCTTCAGTGATTTTAGGTATTAATCCCAGGTGCCAGTGACAAAAATGCATCAGTCCTAAAAGCCTACACAATCTAGCATCCATAATGGTAAATTAGCTCTTCCAAAGGTAAAGTTTCAAATGCAGGTTTTATACCGACCTCAACAACTCATTAACTGTGAAATACAGTTCAACCTTTTGCTGCTCTTCTTGTCAAGATCTAGTCATAAATGTTGCTACTTTTTACACATTTCACTTCTCCAAATCATTCATCCCTTCTCATCTTTTCAAATCAGATGTTCAATATTCAATCCCCTAAACTGTAAAGGAATCGTTTAATTTCTTGCTTGTTCTATCTTTTGTCCTGTAATAAAGGTTGTTAAATTAAAACAGCAAAGAGAAGAGGAAAGGATTGGGGGCAGAGAATGGCATGAATCTCTGACTAACTCCATATCGAGTCATTAGGATTGTTTTGCTCAACGTGGAAAACTACAAGGGCTTTATAATTGAGTGCACATAACATTCCAAGGCTATGATCAGAACAAACATACAGTCTGGGCAAGAGCAAGGTAGTATAAAAGAAGAAAAACTGGAGTGACAACTCAATTTACCTTGAAGTCAAAGGCACTGTATGAACAGAATAGAACTGTATTTGCTCAATTTTAAGAGATTAACATCAGAATTTTCATAATCTGAAGCAGATTCAGTAATATGTTCCAGAAAATAAAATTAAATGAACTAAAACAAAAGAATAATTATTCAGAGGTATTGATTAAGCCCAGACGCATTCTAATTAATGCCATCTTTGTTCCTTGATAAGTACAGTGTGAAGCACATTAAGTTTATAATCACTGCTTCCTGCATCACATATTTCTTGTATTCTATGCGCGGTTGTGCTTTTTATATATTGATTTATCACAGTCACTGGATGAATCATATTCAGAAGCTTAAAGTGTTTTTTTTTTTGCCTTCGGTAAATTCATTTTTCTCATGAATAAGCTTGAACCTGATGACAATAACTTCACTTTCAAGCCCTCTGTAAATCTCTAGTTACTTAAAGTGTGACTCACTGGTTTAGCTTAGTCAGGCTTTATTTCCCTGAAACACTTTAGCAGGAAGGTCACAAAGGCTACATTTTCGTATTATGCTCATTTTCAGATCAGCTGATTATTTGAGGACAATAATGTCCTGTACTAGTGGTATGTAGGCTACTTTGGAAGTAATTTCATGGTTGAGAGGCAGGAGTCAGAGAGTATTGGTTAATGGATGTTTTTCGAGTTGGGATCCTTGCTCCTCCTGATCTATACTAATGACCTAGACCTAGTTGTGTATGGCACAATTTCAAAATCTGTGGATGATATGAAACTTGGGAACAGTGTGAACTGTGGGGAGGATATGTAGAACTTCAAAAGGCCAAAGACAAGTTGGTGGAATGGGTGGACAAGTGACAGATGAAGCCGATGGGCCAAATGGCCTACTTCTGCTCCTACATTTTATGGAAGCTCAATGTGGAGAAATGTGAAGTGATTCATTTTGATAGGAAGAACATGGAGAGACAATATAAAATAAAGGGTAAACTCTGAAGGGAGTGCAGGTGCAGAGGGACCTGGGTGTAAATGTACATAAATCATTGAAGGTGGCAGGACAGGTTGAGAAAGCGGATAAAAAGGCACACAGTATCCTAGGCTTTATTAATAGGGCATAGAGAACAAGAGCAAAGAGGTTATGTTGAACTTGTATAAGACACTAGTTTGGTCTCAGCTGGTGTGTTGCATCCAGTTCTGGGCAACGCACTTTAGGAAGAATGTGAAGTCATTGGAGAGGGTGTAGAAAAGATTCACGAGAATGGTTCCAGGGATGAGGAACTTTAGTTATGAAGATAAATTGGAGAAGTTGGGACTGTTTTCCTTGAAGAAAAGAAGAATGAAAGGAGATTTGATAGAGGTATTCAAAATCTTGAGAGGTCTGGATAGAGGAAATAGAGAGAAACTGATCCAACATGTGAAAGGATCGAGGGCAGGATCTTGCGGTCGGTGAGTGGGGGCAGAGCCCGCTCGCCGATGCGTAAAATGATGGGGGATGATGTTGGGTGGAACTTTTGATGTCACCCCGCGTCATTTCCATTTTCAGGTCGGCGGGTGCGCAGCCAAGTCAGCTGCACGCCCGCCGACATGTCAACGGCCTATTGAGGCCATTGGAAAACTAATTAAGGTCATTAATGGACCTACCCGCCCAATCTTAAGGTTGGCGGGCAGGCCGGGAGCCCTGGCGGGCTTCGGAAAAAGCATGAAACCTCATCCACGGGCGGGATGAGGTTTCATGAGGGTGTTTAAATTTTTATCAAACCTTTCGATAAAAGTTATGGGCATATCCCAACTCATGTGACAGTGTCACATGAGGGGACATGTCAGGGAAATTTTTTTATCATTTCTATTAAAAATTTTAATTCCGAGCCGATCTCCCTGAAGCAGCACTTTGCCCCAGGGTGATCTGAGTGCTCCTTCGTGTGCACGCGTGAAAGAGCGCACTTCCGGCTGTGGGAATTTCCCCCCGCCCCCCCCAACCTCCTCCCCCACCCCACCCCCCATCCACACAGGGAGTGCATAGCGCTTCCTGGCGGACGTCACGCTGGGCAGGCCTTAATTGGCCCACCCACGTAAAATCGCTGCGCCCCCCCCACCCCGATCGAGGGCGTCAATCGGAGGCGCGTCCTCTCGCAGCCGCTCACGCACTCCCCCCCCAATTCAACGGGGGAAAATTTTTCCCCAAGAATGAAAGGGCACAGACTTAAAGTAATTGGCAAAAGAAGCAAAAGTGACATAAGGAAAATCGTTTTCATGCAGCCAGTGGTTGGGGTCTGGAATGCACTGCCTGAGAATGTGTTGGAGGCAGGTTTAATCGAGGCATTCAAATGGAAGTTGGACTGTTATTGGAAAAGGAAGAATGTGCAGGATTATGAAGAGAAGATGGGAGAATGGCACTAATGAATTGCTCATGTGGAGACATAATGGGCCGAATGGTCTCTTTCTGCGCTGGAACAATTCTGTGACTCTGTAACTCTGTGATGTTTTAAATGTGTTCTGAACAGAAATTGTGTCTCCCCAACCATATTTTCTTTTCCTATATTTAAAAGGCTGCAAAAACACAATGGCCCAAATCTTCCTGTCTCTGGATCATGGGAAATGTGTTTCAGGACCCAGTGGAAGTCCTGCTGTACAGACTTACATGGGAATTGCCCCGGAAGTTTAAACTTCTCATGGGCAGATTTCCTGTTGCTTGGGACCCTCTGCGAATGTCTCCAACCCTCAGCTTAGGGTGGACACTTGGGCTAAATGTGTGGGACTTACCAGCATACTTACCTTGGAAATGTTAGACATTTTAATACCTGGTCTAATTCAGTGGTGAGCCAGGTAACTCAACAGAGCAACACAACTGATTCCTCTAACCACTCTCCCCCTACCCGACCACCAACTACCCCCCGACCAACCACTAACTCTACCCGAGCACACTGCCGACCACCCGGCTACCCCCCTGACCACCCTACTATTGGCCACCCTGATCCAACTACCCCCGACTTGACTACCGATTCACCCACTCACCCACCTACCCACATCACCCAGCTTACCCACCGACAGATTCACCCACTCACTCCTTCACTCACCCATTCAATCACCATTCACTTACCCACACATGAAAAGACTTGAGACCTTCAAAAACTTACCTGAATAAGGCAGCTACTGTTGTAAAAAGGGGGCCTGTCCTCTCCCTCCTCCTGCTCGCTTATGCTCGCTGGGCCTACCCTGGAGTGCCTGCGTTGCCCACTTCTAATTCAGCCAGGATTGGAAAGTACGGTTGAAAATGGGCACTAGCGCCGGATCGGAGAAGACGGGCAGCAGCAATGTCCCCAGCAGAAGATCTAGGCCAATACTTTAGAAAGAGTGTCACTTTATTTCTTACTAAAATTCTATCAATAATGGTCCTTTTCCCTTTTTCTCAACTGAACTTGTAATGGATCTTAGAACGACTTAAGTCATTTTCTCTTGTATTCTATTCTAGTTTGGTCAGATCCTGCATCGGAGGCATCTGTCCTTTATCTCAGCTTATCAACAAGAATGAATACAAGAGATTCCCCTTCATGACTTAATGATAAATGGAAAAGGGGCACAACATAGTCATTTGTTTAAAGGCACAACATTTCACAATGCAGTGTAGGCCTATGATTAAGAGATTGAGTTGACCATTCAGTTGTTCAGGTAACTTTTCCAAGGCTAACTGTAGCCTTCCAGCACTTTCTGTTTTCATTTCCAATTTCCAGTATTCTTGCAGCTCCCTTTTCTCCCTTCATCAGTTGCTTCGCAAAGTGGGCCCCGTTTCAATGTCTCACAGCCTGGAGGCTGTGTGAATGAGTGCTGCTTCTTTTTAATTCAGCATCATCCAACCACAGACCTAGTACCTGATAGAGGATACATGTCTACTTTTAGTCTGACAGCACCTTACTGTTAATGCCAGATTTTGAGGCCACATGGAAAAGTTAGGCTGAAGTATGAACTTTGTGATGCGGTCTTAGCCAGTATGGAGATGGAGTTTGGAAGTAAACACGAAGGCCATTTTTCATGCCTGGTCCCCTAACAGTGGCTGAAAGTATTGTCAATGACTACGGGTGAATGTGTGAGACTCACATCCAGTTAGTTTTCTACCAGCTGAGAGAAAGGGAAACAGGGTTAGCAGGCCACGCATATTTAACATTTACATTGGCTGCAGTGGGAAAGTTACAAAATGATTTGTAACCAGCAATCAGCTGCCAAGTGACAGAAGCTGTAGGTCATTAACACAATGAACAGGCACAGTAGCAAGGAAGTAGATTAATGGTAAAATAGTTCAGTTATTGAGATGTCAATAAGGTAAGAAAAGCACATCTTAAAAAGCAAAGTGAATTGGAAGATACCCATCCAGATTTTGTTTTGAAGAAATAGACTTCAAAGATTGAAAAAAAAATGGCATGAAAACAGAAAGTGCCAGAAATACTCAGCAGGTCTGGCAGCATCTGTAGAGAGAAGCAGAGTGAGCATTTCGAGTCAAATGTGACGCTTCTTCAGAACTGCAATCCAGTTATGGAGAGTCACATTCGACTGCCAGACCTGCTGAGTTCTTCCTGCACTTTCTGTTTTTATTTCAGATTTCCAGCATCTGCAATATTTTGCTTTTGCCAAGAAAAGGCATTTTGCTTAATCGATATTATAATTTCTACTCAGCTTAACTGTGAAGGGACTAAATGTGAATTTTTAATGATAGATCTTGTCTGGAACATGAAGATGCTGAGGTATATTTTCTTTCACGCTGTTTTTTTAATTGAAGCTATTATTTCACTCACAGCTAATTCCAATACATGTTGTGATAAGCCCTACATTATGTCCAATAATCAGAAACATTTTCCTGCTTCATAGCTTTTCAACAGACCTGTAACTGAAGAGCTCGAACAATGAACTTACACTACTGTAATCGTGTACAATGATACCTCTGTGCTTTGGACAGCTGGAAACAAAGATGAAGCTGGATTTTGGCAAGAAGTTAGATGATCTCCTATATTTTAATGGTGACACGTGCTGAGAATATTAGGATGTATCCAGCACAATTCTCTTCATGCTGTGTTTTTCATTAAATAAATTATTCCACTTACAGCTCATTTATCATGTTAAGAAAATCCCTAGCTCTTAGCACACAAACTTGAATCTTGCCAAACAATCTAGCCTTCTTTGTATATTTTGACCTTTTTATTCTATGGAAAGTTTGTGACTTGAACATAAAAACGTTTCTGTCACCAGAACAAAGCGGGCCCAAATCTTCTCCTTCAAAGTTGGAACCTTTATTTCCTAACAGTCAGAAAAATGCACACCTACGTTCCTCTGATTTTTCAGGGCAATCTTCCAATGAAGGACCTTTCCAAACTGACTCAGCGCAAGAAACCTCAGGGGGAGCATTGGAGGGAATCTGCGCAGAAACCACACCCTTTTTTTACTGCATTAGCTGCTGTATTCTGGTAATTAAAGAGTTTAAATGTCCTAAAGCTTCTTTAAAAAGCTATGGGGAGAAAATATGAGTGTAACAGTGTAGGGTGGGTGTAATAATTGTAAGTTAAACCATTTCTTACTGTTATGGGGATCATGTGACTGTACAGGTGAATCAGCCCTAAGCGCAAGGAATCTTAGGGGCAAAGCTTTTTAGCCTTGGTCTTGGAATAAGCATGGAACTTCATCTGGAGTCCGTAAATAAAGTTTACTGTTTCTTACGAGGAACCCATCCTGCACACCAGTTTTATTACAATTGGCGATGAGGATAAATAACGCCTCGCAACTGTGAGTGTTCCAATATTTTAAGGGAAGAAAGGAAGAAAAGAAGTATACTTACCAGCAATGCCTCTCTTTGGTAGAATTGACCCATACACTCTTCCATCGAGGGCTGTACACTGAGTGATTATGTTTCTACTTTGTAGCTAATGAAATAATGGCAGAGGAGAAACAGAAGGCAATTCTCCTAACTATCCGTGGAAGCAAAACCTATAACCTAATCCGTAGCTTGACGGCTCCAAATGCACCAAATTCCAGATCCATCACCAAGCTAGTAGACCTCGTGAAAGGACATGTTCAGCCTAAACCCTCAGTGATCATGCAAAGATTCAAGTTTAACTCTTGAGCAAGGGCCTCCGGTGAGTTGATCGCAAAGTACATCGCTCAGTTAAAACAGTTACAGAGCATTGTGACTGTGGTGATGCTTTAAATGACATGTTACGAGATCATTTAGTTTGCGGCATAAATGATGATGTCATTCAGTGCCGTTTGCTTGCAGAAGTTGAGATCGACCTGAAGCGCGCCATGGAGATAGCACTAGCAATGGAGAGTGCTGAGAGGGACTCTCAGGCTTTGCAGAGTGTGCAACATGGCGCCGTTCTGCAGTTAGGGCGGGAACCTGTTGCCAGGCATGGCACAAAGATCAGGGAGGCAACAGCGAAGCGGGACACGGCCCCTACCGCTAGAAAAATAAAAAGAAATGCTGGAAGCAGCTCATCAGTAATCCGGAACTTAAAGTATTACTGTCGTGGGGGATATCATGCACCCGAAGTCAGTGGATTTAAAGAGGCAGAATGCTGCTACTGCCACAAAAAAGGGCATGTTGTTAGGCAGTGCAGGACTCAATCAAGACAGCCATTCAGACAGCAGGTCAAGTTAAATGAAGTGCACAATATAGAACAGCCAGAAGTTGCTGAGGCTGACGTTTATTCCCCACACAATCTGAAGGCCAGGAAAACTGAACCAATCACTGTTACCCTCCTAGTAAATGGAAAACCTCTGCTCATGGAGGTTGACACAGGAGCATCGACCACAATGGTGGGAGAACACATCTTTAAATACCTCAGAGAAGGTACCCAGCCATTGAGTTTGGAGAAAACTGCTGCTCAGTTAAAAATGTATACAGGTGGAGCAATACCTGTATCTGTATCTGTACCTGTATCATACAGGCAACAGACAGCCCAGCTGCCAGTTATTGTTGTAACAGGAGAAGGACCTAGCCTTCTGGGCTGTGATTGGTTGAAAGAATTCAAACTAAACAGGTCAGGACATGAGGAATTCCAGTGTTGCTGAAAAAGTATGACAGAGAATTCCGAGATGAGTTCTGGAAAATCAAAGGGCTACAAGCTAAAATATACGTGGACCCTAAAGCAACACCTCCATTTTTTAAGGCAAGTCCTGTGCCTTATGCTCTAAAGGAGAAGGTAGAAGTGGAATGATGTTGTTTGGAGAAGTTAGGAATAGTCCAGCCAGTCAAATTTGCAGAATGGGCAGCACCAATAGTCCCTGTGATGAAACCGGGCCAAACCATTTACATCTGCGGAGATTATAAATTAACAACGAAGAAGGCTGTGAAAATAGTCAAATACCCAATCCCAAAGATTGAAGATCTGTTTGTCCAGGAGGAAGATCCGACACTAAACTGGACATGAGTCATGCGTACCAACAGCTCGAGCTGGACAACACATCAAGAATTATCTCACCATAAACACGCACAAGAGCCTGTATCAATGTACATACCTACCCTTCGGTGTGTCATTTTCTGTGTGATTTTCTAAAGAACCATGGAAAGCTTACTACAAGGACTCCTGTGAGTTATACTGTATCTGGATGATGTCCTAATCACAGGATCCACAGAAACAGAACATGAGGGAAATCTAGGAGAAGTTCTGAAGCAATTTTTGGAGGCTTTCATTCATTTTAAGAAAGAAAAGTGCACTTTCCAAGCAAAGGAAGTGAATATCTGGGTCATCGAATGGATACCCAAGGGATGCATCCATTAGGGGAGAAAGTCAGGGCAATCAAGGAAGTGCCCTCTCCTACCAACATCACAGAGCCTAAGTCTTTTTCTGGCATGGTAAACTATTACGGTTGATTCTTGCCTAATCTATCTACAGTGTTAGCCCCTTTACACTTATTATTGAAGAAAAACCACAGATGGTCCTGGAAGGCGCAGAAAGAGGAAACCTTTACAAGAGTTAAGAAGCTTTTACACTCGTTGTGTCTGTTAGTGCACTATGACCCTTCTAAGGAATTGATACTCACTTGTGATGCATCTCCCTATGGAGTGGGAGCAGTATTGTCATGCAAGATGGAAGATGGATCTGAAAGACCAATAGGATATGTATCCAGAACCCTTTCTGCAGCCGAGAATGGATACTTGCAAAATGAAAAAGAGGACTTATCTATCATAGTTGCATTTAAAAAAGTTCCATCATTATTTGCACAGTTGACACTTCACCACAGTGTCAGATCACAAGCCACTGTTAGGATTGTTTAGTGAAGATAAGGCAATCCCACTGATAGCCTCTGCTAGAATTCAAAGATGGGCTTTAACTTTGTCGGCATATGAGTAAACTTTTATGCACCGTCTTGGTGTGCATGTAGCAAATGCAGATCCCCTCAGTCATCTCCCTTTGCCAGGTATTATTACACATGTTGCAGTACCTCAAGAGGTAGTACTTGCATAGAATTACCTGGACTCTTCACCAGACTGCGCTAGACAGATAAAGAATTGGACAAGTCTGGGTTCAATTTTAGCATGAGTCCGTGAATAAGTACTACAAAGATGGTCTAGAACTAGGGGTCACTGTTTAAAAATAAGGGACCACCCATTTAAAGATGAGGCAAAATGTTTTTCTCTCAGAGAGTAGTGAGTCTTTGGAACTCTCTTCCTGAAAAGGTGGTGGAAGCAACTTTGAATATTTTCAAGGCAGAGGTGGATAGATTCTTGGTGAGCAAGGGGATGAAAGATTATCGGGGGTAGGTGGAACGCACGTCAGCACAGCAGCTGCCTGTCGTCGCTGCAGGCTCCTCTCAGGGCACTCTGGATGAGGGCAGCAGCTCCTCCGCTCCTCTGCCAGTCAACGTTACTTCCGTTGAGGCTGTGACAACTGGGGAGGTGCCAGTTCTGGAACTGGCCACTGCCTCCCAGGCAGAGCCATCACAGGCTCCACGGGCCAGAGGACGCCCGCCAAGGTCATTGAGGCCAATAGGACAGCAGGGTCAGCAGGCTGCCTCACAAGCCACTCCGACCGATGGGGTGGCACCTAGACGTAGCACCTGCAAACGTAAGCATAAGGGATGTTAGGCACTCCACGGGTATGTCACTAGTGATTTTGTGTTGCCCTTAGAATAGGGAACAAAATTCTTCGTATTGGAATGGAGAAGTTTGTGAATTTTTTTTGGACATAATAAAGTCCACTTTTCTGACCACGACTGAGGGTGTTTCCTTTGTGCTGCATTTTTCTTTTTCACAGACATATCATGAGTGTTTGAGTGGACATTGATGTTTCTGTACTAAGCCCTTATTTGCAGCTGAACAGGTGGAAGAGGTAGCACCTAAGTGCCACTTGTGGAAGCGCCAGGCAATGCTGTTCCTGCTGATCCATGTGTGTGGAGCTAGCTGAAGGTTTGTTGGATTAAATTGTCCCGGGTGTCCCTGTCTCCTTGGTGTAGTAGTGGGTCAGCGTGCTGCCCCTCAACATCGCCCTGTGCTTCCTCATCCTCTGAGGCATTGCTAAATTCATCATGTGCAGCCTCATCCAGGGCGTCAAGGTCTTCATCATAGACTGCATCCCCCCTTTCCAGCGCAAGATTGTGCAGAGCGCAGCATGCTACCACTATCAGACAGATGCGATCTGGGGGTTACTGGAGTGCGCCCCCTGAGCGGTCCAGGCAATGGAAGTGCATTTTGAAAAGACCGATAGCTCTCTTCACCACAGCCCTTGTGGAGGCGTGGCTCCTATTGTACCGATGCTCAGTTTCTGTTCTTGGATGGCGGAGAGGCGTCATGAGCCACCTTCGCAGGGGATAGCCCTTGTCACCTAGCAGCCAACTATCCAGCCGGGCTGGAGGACTGAAGAGCCCTGGTAGCTGGGAGTGTCTAAGGATGTAAGTGTCGTGGGAGCTGCCTGGGTACCTTGCACAGACTTGTAAAATCAGCATCCTGTGGTCACACACTATCTGCACGTTCATGGAGTGGAAGCCCTTCCTGTTGACAAAGGCATCAGGCTCACCTGCTGGTGCCTTGATGGCCACATGTGTACAGTCTATAGCACCCTGGACGTGGGGGAAGCCAGCAATAGCCGCAAAGCTGCTGACTCGCTGTGTCTGACTTGCCTGGTCACAGCAGAAGTGGATGAAGGTCAATACCTGTCTGAACAGAGCGTCTGTAACCTGCTTGGCACAAGTGTGGACAGCTGATTGGGAGACACTGCAAAGATCACACACCGAGCCCTGGAAGGAGCCAGAGGCATAGAAGTGGAGGGCAACTGTGACCTTCAGAAATGCTGGCATGGGGTGTCCTCCCACACAGTTAGGGGAGATCTCAGGGCCAATCATCTGACAGATATAGTTGACTGTCTCCCTTGAGAGTTGGAGCCTCCTTCAGCACTGCACCTCAGTCATACTGAGGTAGCTGCTTCGCCGCCTGTAAACCCTAACAGCAGGATAGTGTCGTCTTCTGTGACCCCTTGCACCTTGGACAACCTCTTGGCCCTGCACCCCTTGTGCCTGCGCCTGGACACCCAAAGGTGGCTCCCCTGGAGGCTGATTGTCCAGTCCTGGCCTCCTCCTTATTCTATCCCTCCCTTCCACCTCAGGGGAGCTGCCTCCAGTGGAGAGGTCAGAACCCATACCCCCAGGTTAAATGGAGGCCTCCGGAAAGCTGCAGGCCTGAGAAAGATTACTGTCTGCAGACTGGTTTCAAAGTACACAAAAAGCTCTTGGAAATCGATGTGAACTGCTAACAATCACACAGGCAACTTTAAAACACTTTCAGCAATTAAAACTTTGTGGAAAACATGAACAACCCCTCTGAGTCCACATATCCTGCCAGTGCATGAGTTTTATTAAAAAATCTCCTACCCGCCTGCCCGTTGGGCCCGTGCGCCAACCCAAAGTTCGTACGAGCCCCTCAAAATCCTGGACAATTGGCAAGTTAACGAGCCCTTCAATTAATGGCGGGCGAACTGAGCAGGCCCGCCAACCGAAATATCGCGATGCCGCGTGCTGACGTCGGCACGCTCGCGCGACATTTTAAGCGCTGACATGTGGGCTCCGCCACCCGCACATCAGCCGGAAAATTCTGGCCACTGTCTCCCGTGTCAGCAACAGCAGAAGTTGCCCGTTTCAGCTCCACTGCATCCGTGGGGTTGGCCTGGTCGACCCTGGGTTAGACTACATATAGACGATGTAGGTTCATTTCTAGGCACAATTTTTCTGGTGATTATCTATGCCCATTCAAAATGGGTGGATGTGGTTGAAGTGAGACCAACTACTTTGTCTGCAACCATTGAAAAGCTGTGACAGAATTTCAATGTTCATGGCTTACCCGAAATTATTGTGTTAGATAATGGTACTGCTTTCACTAGCACCTAACTCCAAAAATTTGTGAACCTAAATGGGATTAAACATGTCAGAACAGCACCGTATCACCCCCTTGTCCAATGAGTTAACAGAAAGAGCAGTACAAACCTTTAAAACAGGCAGGAAAAAACTATTAGGGGAAAAAATTAGAAACCCGGAATTCAAGATTTCTTTTCAGCTATCGCACAACTCCTCGTACAACCACTGGTTTAACACCTTCAGAATTGTTAATGAAGCAGCGACTTGGTACAGGATTGAAATTAGTATTCCCTAATTTGGCGGGGAGGGTGGAGAGAACCAGGGGAGGCAGGAAGTGAATCATGATGTTCACAGTAAAGGTCGAGAGTTTACTGTGAGAGAGAGAGTCTTGGCACAAAATTTTGCAACTGGACCGAGAGAGTCCCTGATATAATCATCTCTGAAACAGGACCTTTATCTTATCAAATCGAAGTGGAAAACAAGATTGTTAGGAAACACATGGGTCATCTCAGAAGTCGAGAAACCCTCCAACAACCAGTTAATCCACCTGAATTTGAAGTCGAAACCTCGATCCCTGAGGTGCCAGATCGACAAAGAATAGACATACCGGATGTCTCTGTTGAAGTAAATAATTCTGAACCGCCAATTTCCAGGGATGTCCCAGTTGCTGCAGCTCCTGTTCAAGTCGGTCCAATGGAAGAACCTCCAGTTGTAGAGCTGCGTCGCTCTACCCGAATCCGAAAACCTCCTCAAAGACTAAATTTATAATGGCGTAGGAACATAGGGCAGAATTTTACGCTGATTGGGTGGGCGCTCGCCCCATTTGATCGGACGCAAAATCGTGCGAGATGACATCGGGCGAACGTCCCGATGTCATCCGCGCTCGCGTGATATGTCAGGCGGTGGTGTGCACAAAAGTCGGAAATGCGCCCACTGACAATTAAGGGGCCAATTAAAGTTATTCAAGGTGCAATTGTCTCCGATTTTTCGTGGTCCATCCAACCTTACGTTGGCGGATGGGTGAATCGGCCAGGCAGACTTTGCAGTTTTCATGAAACCTCATCCAAGGACGGGATGAGGATTCCATTATTAAATGAAAGAAAAGTAAAAGTCTATGGTTATTTTATCATGTATATATTCAGGTGACTGATTGTGATGCTTGGACATTTTGTTCCTGATTCTAAAAACTTTATTTAATGCTTTCCAGGCCTACAGCTCCCTGAGGCAGCTCTCTGCCTTCAGGGAGCTTTTTGTCAGCTCTCGTCTGTGCCCAAGCTGAAGAGTCTGCGCCTGTTCTCCTCCCACCCCCACCCCGGCAGCGCTGAGCTTCTTAGCGTGCTTCTCACTGGCTGGCTGTTAATTGGCCAGCCAGTGTGAAATCACTGTCAGGGGCCGATCGCGGTTGGCGGTCATTCCCCGGCCGATCCTGGACCAACCGATCGTGCCTGCCTGCAGACCTGAAAACTCTGCTCATAGAAGCAGGAGTACGTCATTCGGTCCTTTGAGCCTGCTCCACCATTCAACACGATCATGGCTGATCCTCTATCTCAACACCATAATCCTGCTCTCTCACATTCCCCTTGGTGCCTTTAGAGTCTAGAAATCTATCTATTTCCTTCTGAAACATATTCAGTGACTTGACCTCCACAGCCCTCTGTGGTACAGAATTCCACAGGTTCGCCACCCTCTAGAGTGAAGATGTTTCTCCTCATCTCAGTCCTAAATAGCCTAACCTGAGGTTGTGACCTTTTGTTCTACGTCCCCAGCCAGAGGAAACATCATCCCTGCGTCCAGTCTGTCCAGCCCTGTTAGAATTGTATACCTTTCAATGAGATCCCCTTTGATTCTTCTAAATTCCAGTGAATACAGGCCTAGTCGACCCAATCTCTCCTCATATAACAATCCTGCCAAACCATGAATCAGTCTGGTGAACCTTTGCTGCACTCCCTCTATGGCAAGTATATCCTTTCTGAGGTAAGGTGACCAAAAATGCACACAATACTCCAGGTGTGGTCTCACCAAGCCCCTGTGTAGCTGCAGAAAGACATCCTTGCCCCTGTACTCAGGTCATCTTGCAATGAAGGCCAGCATACAATTTGCCTTTTTAACTGCTTGCTGCACCTGTATGCTTGTTTTCAGTGATTGGTGTACAAGGGCGCCCAGGTCCCTTTATACATCAACATTTCCCCAACCTATCACCATTTAAATAATGTCCTGCCATTCTGTTTTTCCTACCAAAGTGGATAACTTCACTCTTATCCACATTATACTGCATCAACCATGAATTTGCCCACTCACTCAACTTGTCTAGATTGCCTTGAAGCCTCTTAACATCCTCTTCACCACTCACATTCCCATCTAGTTTTTTGTCATCAGCAAACTTGGAAATATTGCATTTGGTTCCTCATCCAAATCATTGACATATATTGTGAATAGCTGGGGCCAAGCACTGATCCCTACGGTACCTCACTAGCCACCGCCTGCCATTCCAAAAAAGATCCATTTATTCCTATTGTATACTGTCTGCTAACAATTCTCAATCCATGCCAATATATTACGCCCAATTTCATGAGCTTTAATTTTGCACACTAACCTCTTATGTGGGGCTTTATCAAAAGCTTTCTGAAAATCCAAATATACCACATCCACTCATTCTCCCTTATCTGTCCTGCTAGTTACATCCTCAAAAAACTCCAGTAGGTTTGTCTAACATGATTTGCCTTTCATAAATCCATATTGACTTTGTCTAATCCCATTGATATTTTCTAAGTGTCCTGTTATCACATTCTTTATAATAGACTCTAGCATTTTCCCTACCACTGATGTTAGGCTAACTGGTCTGCAATGCGCTGTTTCCTCCTTCTCTCTTTTTTTAAATAATGGTGTTACATTTGCCACCCTCCAATCTGCTGGGACTGTTCCAGACTCTATAGAATTTTGGAAGATGACAACCAACCGCTATTTCCATGGCCTCTAACTAGTACCCTGGGATGTAGATTATCAGGCTCTGGGGATTTATTGGCTTTCAGTCCCATTAATTTCTCCAGCACTGTTTTTTCAGTAATACTAATTCCCTTCAATTCCTCCTTTTCACTAGACCCTCAATCCCTAGCATTTCTGGGAAGTTATTTGTGTCTTTCTCCGTGAAGACAGAACTAAAGTAGTTGTTTAGTTTTCTGCCATTTCCTTGTTCACTATTATAAATTCTCTCGTCTCGAACTGTAGGTCTTCACCAATCTTTTTCTTCTTACATACTTATAGAAGCTTTACAGTCCTCTTTAATGTTCCTGGCAAATTTACTCTCATGCTCTATTTTTCCCCTCTTAATCAATCTCTTGGTCCTCCTTTGCTGAATTCTAAACTGCTCCCAATCCTCAGGCTTGCTATTTTTTCTAGCAACTTTATATGTCTCCTCTTTGGATCTAATACTAACCTTAATTTCTTTTGTTAGCCATGGCTGGGCCGCTTTTCCAGAAAGGAATACATAACTGTTGCGTGAGCTTTATATAATTGTATATAATATGGGTTAAGGTGTTTTGCAAATAAGGGGATAAAACAAAATTAAAAGGGGAGGAATGTAATGATTGTAAGTTAAACCATTTCTTACTCTTATGGGGATCATGTGACTGTAAAGACGAATCAGCCCTAAGCGCTGGGAATCTTGGGGGCGGAGCTTTTTAGCCTTGGTCTTGGAACAAGCATGTAGCCTCATCTGGAGTCTGAGAACAGTAAATAAAGTTTTACTGTTTCTTACAAGAAACCCGTTCTGCACCCCAAGTTTAATACAGCGGGTGAGGAAAGAAGGTAAAGGCATGGGGCAGTTGGTGGGCCGGGTGGCGAGGTTGAGTCAGGTTAGGTCAGATGGGAGTTGGAGGTGTCTGGGGGGCAGTTGGGTGATGGGGGTAGTTGGATCGGGAAGGGAGTTGGGAGGCAAGGGTGTACTCAGGTGGTGGGGGTGTAGTCAGAGCATCAGGGGGTAGTTAGGTGATGGGGGCTAGTCATGTTGGATTGGGGGGGAGTCGGTGAACTGGGGGGGGCGGATTTGGGTGGTCAGGGATTAATCAAGTCAGGTTGAGGGGAGTCGTGTGGTTCCGGGAGGGTTTGGAGGGGCGTTGTGGGGTCAGGCAGGGAATTTGTGGGGGGCAGGTGGGGAGTCCAGTGGCAGGGGCTAGTCAGGTTGGGTTGGGAAGAAGTCAAGGGTTCAGGGGAAAGTCAGGGGTTCAAGGGGGGAGTCGTGAGGTCAGTGTGAGTGATTGGGGGTCGTTGTATAGTTACCCAGATTTTAATCTGTCTAACAATTCCTCGGTAATTAGGGTCCTGGGGTGCAGGGGAATTGCCCAACAGAAGTTCAAACTTGCTGCACAATTCCCATGGAGTCTTTACATTGTGATTTCTGAGGAACCCATATCGAATCTTTGGGGGTATGTCAGGTCACCTTCTATCCAGAGATCAGGAGATTTGGGCCTATGATGTAGGCAATAGGCCACTGACCTCCCAATTCCAACTTGTGTTCCATACTTGCCAGAATTGAGGCTGTTACAATGGTGGAGGCACCATGCTTCGAATAAAATGTTGAACCAGGCCATTTGTGGAGGCTGGGTCAATGAAAGCATTTAAAGAGGAGGTAGATAGATTATTGAAATATTGAGGAATAGAGGCCTATGAGGAGCTGGCACAAAAGAGGAGTTGAAGCCCTGGGGAAGATCAGCCATGATTTCATTGAATGGCGGGACAGGCTTGAGGGGCTGGATGGCCTACTCCCTGCTCCTATTCCTTATGTTCTTATGTAGCAGAGATTCAGGTGAATGATGATAATGCCACATTGAAGAACAGGGGATTTTCCTAATTTCCTGGCCAAACATCTCCTTTTCTGTGAGCAGAATAGTTACCACATGTACTTGCATAACAATAGTACAACAACAACTGGTGCTTATATAGCACCATTAATGTGGAAAGATACCCCAAGGTGCTTCACAATATCCAGTACCAATGGATGCCAAGCCAAAGGATGAGATAATATTAGGAGTTGGGGTGGGGTGGGGCGGGGGGATGATGGGTGGGCGGGTGGTGGTTGGTGGTGGTGGTGCTGGGGCTGGGGAGGGAGGGGTGGTGACCAAAAGCTTAGTCAAACCTATGGGTTTTAAACAGGGTCTTAACAGAAAACATGCAGCTAGACAGGCAGAGGAATTTAGTAGGGAAATCCAAATTCCATTTAGGGGAGACGATTGTGTAGTGGTAATGTCACTGGACTAGTAATCCAGAGCCCCAGGTAAATCGCCTTGGGACATGGGTTTAAATCCCAACACGGCAGCTGGTGGAATTTGAATTTGATTAATAAACCTGGAATATTAAGCTAGTCTCAGTAATGGTGACCATGAAACTGTCATCAATTGTTGTGAATACCCAACTGGTTCACTAATATCCTTCGGGGAAGGGAATCTGGGGTCCTTATCAGGTCTGGCCCACATGTGACTCCAGACCCACAGCAATGTGGTTGACTCTTAGCTGCCCTCTGAAATGGCCTAGCAAGCCACTCAATGCAAGGACAATTAAGGATGGGCAACAAATGCTGGCCTTGCCAGTGATGCCCACGTCCCATGGAAGAAGAAAGAAAAATGTGGGCTCTTGGTAGCTGAACACATAGCTGACTGTGGTTGTGGGGGAGAAATGGGGGTTGCACAGAAGGAGAGAATCAAAGGATTGGAGAATTCCTTTCTGGAAGATGTGGGGCTGGAGGATGTTACAGAGATAGGAAAGGTTGAGGGAGGCCATGTATGATTTAAACAGGAAGATAGTATTTGTGGCAAGGGTACCCAATTTGTTGCTTGGGTCAATGTCAATAATTTTGTCCTTATCAATATTAACTGGAGAAATTTGCAGCTAACCCAAGAATGTGTGTAGAACCAACATAACAGCATGGAGTATCGATGAAGATGAGAGAGATCATGGAGTAGAGCTGTGTTGTTCAATGAAATTGACGTATTCAGCTGATGTGAACAAGGAGCAGAATACAGAAGAAGAGGTAGGGACCAAGGAAAGATCGTTGAGCGATTGCCAAGATAATGATGCAGGGTGGGAAGGGAATCTAGTGTGAGAGAGGCTCTGGGCTACAATTAGACAGGTAAACGTGGAACCAGGGGATGACTGGAGACTTCTGAGCTGGACAACAGAGGAGAGGCGTTGGAGGAGGATGGTGTAGTCGAGCATGTCAGAAAAGTCAAAGAGGTTAAAGAGTAATTTCACTTCTGACTAATTCAATAATGAGAAGCACTTTGAGATATTCCTGAGACAGCTAATAAGATGTCACGTAAAGAATCTTTTATTTCCTTTCTATTTCCAACTCAGCATTCAAACTTTGTGCCATTTAATTCTAACTGTTTGCCTTTTGTCCTACTAAGTTGATGAAAATCTGTACAAGGCCTCAATTGTACACCTCAACACCCATTTTGTCTTTTGTCATTTTTTCAGCTATGTGGAAGGCATAATTCCAGTCAATATCCAAATACCTTGATTTGAAACACTTACTGCTTATAAAATTGCATTTAATTTAACGTTTTTTCAGTTGGCAACATGCTGCCCACGTTAGCTCAAAGCACTTAAGTGGTTCTCTTGTCCTTTACCAAAGAAAAGAAGAAGACTGAATGATTATAATTCATGCATTATGAAGGAAAACCTATGTTCTACTTCCACTGTGATTAAATTACTGTGAGAACCAGTGTCCTTAACCATTAAGTCCAGAAATGATGGGAATTTTCATTGAACAATATTCTCACATTTTCAACTTCATACTGGAGTGAAATTTTGGCTTAGTGGCAACAACCCTGCTTCTCAGTCAGAAAGTGAAGAGTTTGAGCCCCACTCCAGGCAGCCTCAGTAAGTGGAGATTAGAATGTGGTCCCTAATTACTGGGTTGATACCAAGCAGAGGATAGATTGACCACTGGTCCTGGGGTAATATGCCTGTCAGAAGTCTGAGAGTTTGAACCCTACCTTGACTTGTGAAAAATGGAATGTCAGCTCTGAATATTGGATTGATATCCAGCAGGGGGCTTGGATCTGATGGGATGACTGAAACCATTGCCTTCAGTCCCAACCAGAATTTCAGTTCACTAGCTATCAACTCCACCCCTCCCCCTGCCAATTATTTGAGGCCAAAGCATATCATTTGCCACCTCAGGGTCATATTGAACTCCAAGTTGAGCTTCTGACCACAAATCCATGCCATCACAAAGACCACTTTTTTCCACCGTTGTAACATTGCCCAACTCTACCCGTCTCAGCTCATCTGTTCCTGAAACCCCCTTTCAAGCCTCGAAAACTCCACTGCTCTCCTGGCTGTTCCTCCATGTTTGCCCTTGATAAACTTGAGGTCACCCATAACTCTGTTGCTTGTATCCAAACTTGCACCAAGTCACATTTTCCCATCACACTTGTCTTCACTGACCCACATTGATCAAAGCAACACTTCGATTTTAAAATTCTGATCCTTGTTTTCAAGTCCCTCCATAACCTCGCCTCTGCCTATCACCGTAATCTCCTCAAAGCCTACAACTAATGTTCCCTCTAAGCTGCAAGGCTGTTGCACAGGCCTCACTTAACAACCAGTCTTTTAAGATGTGCACATTTATTGCCACACAGCAATCCTAAAGGGATCGCACAGTATGACAAATGGGCCACATAGAGTGAAAGGAAATTAGTGGTAACATTTTCTACAACTCTCTGGGGTATCTGTGCTCCTCCAATTCTGCCTGTTGATCATCCCTGATTTTAATCACTCCATCATTGGCAGCCATCAGCTCTAGAATTCCCTTCCTAAAATTTTCCACCTCTCTTTCTGTCTTTCCTCCTTTAAGACACTCCTCTAGCTCTTTGTCCAAACTTTTGGTCACTTGCCCTTATATCTCCTTATGTGGCTCGGTCTCATTTTTTTAATATAACACTTCCATGAGGAACTTTGGGATGTTTTATTGCATAAAAGGAATTGGATAAATACAAGTTATTATTGCTGTTGTTGCTATACCATCAATCACTACATTTCATCCTCCTTTAGTTTTTTTTTACAGTTCCTATTTACAAAGAACATTTGAATAATCCATACATATAATATATGCAGGTCTGGCGATGAAAGATTAAGGCACTGAGGTGGTTTCCTTATTTAGTTAGAGAGGTGTAGCTGTCACATGAATTGGGACATGTCCATAACTTTTATTGAAATATTTGATAAAAATTTAAATACCCTCATGAAACCTCACCCCGCCTGTGGATAAGGTTTCATGTTTTTTTCCGAAGCCCGCCAAGGCTCCCGGCCTGCCCGCCAAGGCTCCCGGCCTGCCCGCCAACCTTAAGGTTGGACAGGCAGGTCCATTAATGACCTTAATTAGTTTTTTAATGGCCTCAAAAGGCCGTTGGCAGGTCGGCGGGTGCGCAGCTGACTCGGCTGCCCCCTTGCCAACCTGAACATGGAAATGATGCGGGGTGACGTCAGGAGTTCCACCCGACGTCATCCCGCTTCATTTTATACGTTGGCGAGCGGGCCCCGCCTCCGTTCGCCGAACGGAAGATCCTGTCCAATGACTTCCGGTAGGCCATGTATACTAAAATATTGGCACAGCTTTTTAATAGTAAGTGATCTAACTTCATACATACTCATCCACTTGGAATGCTCATCGACGGTCAATAAAAACATGGTGCCTAAGAATGGATCTACATAGACTATATGTAGTCTAACCCAGGGTCAACTAGGCCACTCCCACGGATGCAGTGGAGCTGAAACAGGCAACTTCTGTTGTTGCTGACACTGGAGATAGTGCTTGACCATGTTTTCAATGTCACTGTCTATGCCTGGCCACCAGACATAGCTTCGTGCAAGCATTTTCATTTTTGATATGTCTGGATGCGCACTGTGAAGCTCTGACAAGAGTGGTTCTCTTCCTTGGAAAGGGACGATGACTCTTGATACCCACAACACAATTCCATCTTGACAACTTAACTCTGTTTGTCGGGCATGGAATCGTCTCATCTCTTCAGACTCTGGTGAATTTGACCAACTTTACAATATAAAGTCTCTGACTTTCGACAAAATCGGATCTCTGTTTGTCCAATTCCTTATTTGCTTCACACGCAAGAAATTAATTACAAGCAAAACTTCTTATGGCACTGGAGCATGTAGAATGCTATCTGGTAACGGGAGATGACTGAGCGCATCCGCATTTGGAATATACACACCAGGATGGTGCATAAAGGTATACTCATGCAGATAATAGCAAAGCCTAATATTGAATTATTTCTGAGGCTATTGGTGGAATGGCTTTATCCTCACTGAATAAACCCATTAATGGTTTTTGGTCCAATACAATGGTGAAATGTCATCCATATGGATACTGGTGGAATTTCTTCACTCTGAATATCACTGATAAGCCTTCCTTTTCTGGTTGTGAATAACCCTTCTCGGCTGCAGAGAGGGTTCTGGAGACATAGCCAATGAGCCTTTCTGATCTGATTTCTGTCTTTTCTTTTTCTGTTTGCCATGGAGTTTTGTCTCGTCCTTCATTTTGATTTCACAGTTGGCCAAATTTCCTTCTGGTGAAATTTTTACTTGGCTCAGTTCAGTAGTTGAGCTACCCATGGCTTCATTATCCACTCGCAACTTTTGTTTCATCCAGCTGATTCTTCAGCTCTTCAGTCTCTTTCTTGTATCTCTTGGCTTCCGCCTGGAACATTGAATATTGTTGAGTCTTCTCTGCCAACTGTTTCTTCAGTTTGCTCAGAGTGACACTAAACTCATTTCATTTCCCTTCAAGGTTTTTCAATGGAACCAATTTTAACCTGAGGGATCCTTGCAGCATATGAAGGTCCTTCAATTCTCCTAACTCATTCTGAAATACACTGTCATATTTCCTTAGCAGTTCAGGAATTCCTCCTGTTCTCAAGTGAAATATTTCAGACAGTTGAGTTTAATTTTTTGCAAACAGTCTCGCCCCAGGAGACTATGTCCTTCACCTGTCACTATGATCACTGGAATCTGGGCTGTCTGTTGCCTATAGGACACAAGGCTGTGGCAATGCCCTTTACCTGTATGGATTCTCTAGTGTATGTCTTCAGTTGAGCCGTGGTTTGCTCCAGATTCAGTGGTTGGCGTTATGACCAATGCAGTTGGTACAGCTTTAAAAAATCCCAGAGGGAAACTTTAAACAACTGTCATAACCTATAAGTTTAATTATTATGTTTGAGATACGACTTTAAATTCAGGAATCAGACCATCAGTTCTTGAGGTTTTACATTAAACTAAATGAAACGTTCTATTAATTTACATAGGTTAAATATATATACACATGGCTAAAAATTACTACTATCATAACTTTTAACAATTCCCAAACTAATCCCCATTAAGGCAAAAGCAACTCATAGACTTAACTAGGCAGCAGGAAAAGCATTTTTACCTTATGAATTCAAAGTGAGATTCTTTTCACTTTGGTTCCTGTGGAGGCAGTTGGAGGTTTACAGCTGTTGTTGATCTCACATTGCCTCTGCTCTGCACACACAACACTGCTGAAGTTATACCTAGCACTGCTCATTGAATGTAAATTCTCATTGTATCACCAGCCTCTGAACTAAACCTCTCTAACAATAAAACCCCTTTCATAGTACCAATTTTATTAGTAATATAAACATATTGCTTGGTATCTGCTAGAAAGGTATCAGTTTTCACCCCACTTCTTGAAAGCTCTATTCAAAAAATGCAAATGCACTCTATCTCTCCCACATTTCAAAACTAGTACACATCAAAGCACCCAGACTAGCTGGCTTTAATCCAATTAAGATACACCCACAGACTAAACCTCTATTTTAAAAATAAAATATTTTCCAATAATATTATATACATTAATAGCTTCATGACAGTTGGGTACCTTCATTTAGGTATTTAAATGTGTGCTGTCCCACCACTGTTGTTGAGACTACTGTATCTCCCTCCATTACTAGTGGTTTCCCATTCACGTGAATTGCGATGATTATAGGTTCAGTTTTTACTGCTGTGACATTATACAGGGAATAGATGCTGCTATCAGCAGCTTCACGTTCTGTTATATTATTTACCTCAATTATTTTGGTCTGCTGCCTTAAGGGCTGTCTCGGTTTCACCCTGCATTGCTTTATTATGTGACCTTTTGTATGTCAGTGATGGCATTCTGTCTCTTTGAATCTGCAGGTGTCTGGTATGTGGTTACCCCCCACATTCTGTAATAGATTAACTTCAGAATTGCTGCTGAAATGCTTCCAATATGCCTTTTCAGGTTTCTAGTAGCAGAGACTGTCTCTCGCTATGCTACTGTGTCTCTGGTTTTTGCGCCACGCCCGGTGACAGGTTCCTGCCACAGCTGAAGAACGGCGCCGTGTTGCACATTCTGTAAAGCCTGCGGGTCCCTCTCAGCACTTTCCAATATCGCGCTATCTCCATGGTGCGCTTCAAATCGATATTGCCTTCTGTGAGTAAACGGCGCTAAATGAGGTCAAAGAACAAAGAGAACAAAGAACAAAGAAAAGTACAGCACAGGAACAGGCCCTTCGGCCCTCCAAGCCTGCGCCGATCATATTGCCCGTCAACTAAAACATTTTGCACGTCCAGGGTCCGTATCCCTCTATTCCCATCCTATTCATGTATTTGTCAAGCTGCCTCTTAAACATCACTATCGTACCTGCTTCCGCCACCTCCTCTGGCAGCGAATTCCAGACACTCACTACCCTCTGCGTAAAAAACTTGCCCCGCAAGTCTCCTCTATAGTTTTATCCTCTCACCTTAAATCTATGTCCCCTAGTAATGGACTCTTCCACCCTGGGAAAAAGCTTCTGACTATCTACTCTGTCCATGCCACTCATAATTTTGTAAACTTCTATCAAGTCGCCCCTCAATCTCTGTCGCTCTAGTGAGAACAATCTGAGTTTCTCCAACCTTTCTTCATAGCTAATAACCTCCAGACCAGGCAGCATCCTGGTAAACCTCCTCTGCACCCTCTCCAACGCCTCCATATCCTTCTGGTAATGCGGCAACCAGAATTGCACGCAATATTCCAAGTGTGGCCTAACCAAGGTTCTATACAGCTGCAGCATGACTTCCCAGCTTTTATACTCAATACCCCTGCCAATGAAGGCAAGCATGCCATATGCCTTCCTGACTACCTTATCCACCTACGTTGCCACTTTCAGTGACCTGTGGACCCGTACACCCAGATCCCTCTGCCCGTCAATGCACTTAAGGGTTCTGCCATTTACTGTATAATTCCTGCCTATATTAGACCTTCCAAAATGCATTACCTCGCATTTGTCCAGATTAAACTCCATCTGCCATTTCTCTGCCCAAGTCTCCAACTGATCTATATCCCGTTGTATCCTTTGACAATCCTCTTCACTATCTGCAACTCCTCCAACCTTAGTGTCATCTGCAAACTTACTAATTAACCCAGTTACATTTTCCTCCAAATCATTTATGTATACTACAAACAGCAAAGGTCCCAGCACTGAGCCCTGCGGAACTCCACTAGTCACAGCTCTCATTCAGAAAAGCACCCTTCCACTGCTACCCTCTGTCTTCTATGACCAAGCCAATTCTGTATCCATCTTGCCAGCTCACCTCTGATCCCATGTGACTTTACCTTCTGTACCAGTCTGCCATGAGGGAACTTGTCAAAGGCCTTACTGAAATCCATGTATATAACATCCACTGCCCTTCCATCGTCAGTCATCTTTGTCACTTCCTCGAAAAACTCGATCAAGTTAGTGAAACACAACCTCCCCTTCACAAAACCATGCTACCTCTCACTAATATGCCCATTTGCTTCTAAATTGTAGTAAATCCTGTCACGAAGAATCTTCTCCAATAATTTCCCTACCACTGACGTAAGGCTCACCAGCCTGTAATTTCCTGGATTATCCCTGCTACCCTTCTTAAACAATGGAACAACATTGGCCATTCTCCAGTCCTTTGGGACCTCAACTGTAGCCAGTGAGGATATAAAGATTTCTGTCAAGGCCCCAGCAATCTCCTCCTTTGCCTCCCTCAGTAGTCTGGGCTAGATCCCATCTGGCCCTGGGGACTTATCCACCTTAATATTCTTTAAGACGCCTAACACCTCTTTTTTGATCTCAACATGATCCAGGCTATCTACACACTCTTCCCTAGACAAATCGACCGCTAAGTCCTTCTCTTTGGTGAATACTGATGAGAAGTATTCGTTTAGTATCTCGCCCATTTCTTCTGGCTCCACACACAGATTCCCACCACTGTCCCTGAGTGGGCCTACTCTTTCCCTGGCTACCCTCTTGCTTTTTACATATGTATAAAAGGCCTTGGGATTTTCCTTAATCCTGGTTGCCAGTGACTTTTCATGACCTCTTTTAGTCCTCCTGACTCCTTGCTTAAGTTTCTTCCTACTTTCTTTATATTCTCCACGGGCTTCATCTGTTCTCGGCCTTCTAGCCCTTACGAATGCTTCACTTTTCTTTTTGACTAATCTCACAATATCCTTCGTTATCCAAGGTTCCTGAAACTTGCCATGCTTATCATTCATCCTAGCAGGAACATGCCGGTCCTGAATTCTTATCAACTGATGTTTGAAAGCCCCCCACATGTCAGTTGTTGATTTGCCCTCAAACATCCGCCTCCAGTCTAGATTCCTCAGTTCCTGCCTAATATTGTTATAATTGGCCTTCCCCCAATTAAGCACCTTAACCCAAGGACTCCTGTTATCCTTATCCACCAGTACCTTGAAACTTATTGAATTATGGTCACTTTTCCCGAAATGCTCCCCTACTGAAACTTCGACCACCTGTCCGGGTTCATTCCCTAATACCAGGTGCAGTATTGCCACTTCCCTAGTTGGACTATCTACATATTGTCTCAGGAAGCCCTCCTGGATGCACCTTACAAATTCTGCACATCCAAACCCCTAGCACTTAGTGATTCCCAGTCAATATAGGGAAAGTTAAAATCACCCACCACAACAATCCTATTGCTTTGTGAACTCCAGAAACTAATTGGTCCCGCAACCTATCATTGATCGCAGTGCTCAGTCAACTGCTTCAACTCTGTTATATAGGTTGTGATGGACTCTCCCAGGGTGCTTACTCTGGAGTTTAACTTAAACCTCTGCATTATTACCGATGGCTTCAGCTGAAAAAGCATCTTCACGAGGTCTACTAATTCGTTAAAAGATTTAGAATTGGGTGCGTTCTGGGCTGTCACACTACAGATGAGGTTATATGTCTTCCTACCACATACACTGAACAGGATTGCTTTCTGCTTCTCCTCATCAGTAATTTCATTCACCATGAAATAAAAACCAAGGTGGTCTACATACTGGCCGCAGTCCTCCAGAGACACGTCATAAGGGTCGGTTCTGCCGAAGTTGGCATGACTGGTGATTATACTTTTCTTTTTTCTTAAGAACTGATGTACTCACATTCACAAGGCGAGGTGCAGCGCCGGAGCTATTTCACCCTTGTCGCCAAATGTAATGACTTGACATACCAGGCAGGTTTCTACTTGAAACAGATAACTTTATTATGGAGAGCTTTTCAGAAGCAACATGCTTGAAGTAGGTCCTCGACTAGAAAGGCACCCCCCTTCCCCCTACCCCCCGATTACCTGTGCTTAGGGCTCATTCATCGGAGTCTATAAGAGCAATCACAAGACCCCCGAAAGGCATACGTTCAATCACTGCAGTACTCCAAAGACTAAAAGCAGTGGGGAAGGCAAGGGGAAGACACCTCAGCTACTCTTCCCTAGAAAGCGGCTCATAAATCTCACATTGAGTTAAGACCTGCCCTGGGGGCAGAACACAACTGACAGGAAGACATGATTCATTACATTCAAAGGTATGGTTTATCTTAAACATTAATATTCAGTGTTATCCAACTTCATTTCTTATTCCCTTTAACACAGACAACATGGAATATTAAATGTAACTGCAACTGTGGATGTTTCCCCTCAGACAATACTCTTAAAATGTTCCACCTTGAGCTGAGGAATTTATCTGGCTGTTCCTGCGATGCCACAGCATCCGACCTTGCTACGTACCCAATTTACTGGTAGAGGTAATGAAAAGCTGTAATGTTACTATTGATGCCTTTCCCCTCACTAATTGTGGTTTGGTTCAGTCCAACACAGTGTGATGTAAAACAAATAATTAACAATAAAGGAGGGTGCATTTTAGTATAGAAGCAAGGAACTATTCTCAGATAGCAAATACTGAGGCCTGTTGTTCTACTGTATGCTTTTAGCTCTGATGGAAATTACATTCAATTCCTCTCCAGTGAACATCCAATGTTTTGCTGAAGAGCTCAACTCTAAAGAAGACTCATGTGGAACTTCCGAGCTGCTTCTTGCACTTTTCCAATTGTAATGCAGCAGGATTTTTTTTTAGTTTATTCAAATCATTTTTTCAAAGGGCTGTGGTGGATTAATGAAAGATGCTACAAGAATATTTTTTTTTTTCAAAATTCACGCTGTAAATGAGGAAATGTCTACACAAAGATCATAGCACAAGATAAAAAATTGAATTCAAATGTCAGAAGTGGAGGATACTCGATGCAAGTGCTGAATACAGATTAACCTCTTGAACCAGGGGAACTGAATAACTTGTGAAAACTGTGGGCACAAGTGAGTTGTGTTTGTCTCTGTTATGTATGGGATAAATTCCATATTCAGCAGCTTGGCTCGAGTATCCTGTTTTTACCTTGTGTATTTGGAAGTTAAAAGGACTTAATTCAAATGTAAAATTTGTTAGTGGAGTTCTGGATGTGCTGAGTATCACAACAGTGTTGTGACTTTAGCATGCAAGAACTGGAATAGTTCCTTGTGTCACTGGACTGATTGTTGGAGCAGGCTAGTAAGACCATGAGTCAAGGGTGTAGTGCAATGAGTCGATTGACTGATCAATGAGGGCCTGTTGCACTGGACATTGGTGTCACATTCTTATTGTAATAACTAATGGTCTCTTGTGGCAGCAAGGTCATGATCAGCTGCTAATTTAGATTCATGTATCAAACAACACTGTGGGCAGAATGGCCCCGGAATTGCACTAAGTGCAATGGTGGGCATTAAAAAGGATGTTTTACTCGCCGACCACAATGGCGGGCTTTTGTACCGTATTGTCCACTTCCCACCTCATTAATTATGCAGCCACAGGAAACACGCTATCTCGTTGGCGAGCGGCCACTGAATCACCCGCCACGCCATTACCTCACCGTCCCCTCACTCCGGGTGCCATATCTAAACTGCAGCCGTGCACACAGTTCTCAATGTTTGCAGCCCAGGACTGCTCCAGTGAAGAGATGGCCCTGAAAGCCAAGAAGGGTTAAGTGACCAGTCCCTGGAATGCCTTTAGGAAGCCCGCTGTAATGTCCTCCACATCCGCTCTGGCCACAGGAGGTCCATCAATCTCACAAGTCTGGCTTGGGAGGCAGTGGCAGTGGTGATCAGTGCCAATGCTGCGCTGAAGAGGTTTGCCATCCAGTGCAGAAAGAGGATGAATGATCTCATCCCTGCCACCAGGGTAAGGTAACCATCTCATCACTCTAAATTCATACACTCACAAGACCATCACATATTCACTGGCATCTTACTCACTGCCAGCTCAAGAGACATCACCGCTCACTCTCTCGCACACACCCTCACATCACCATCTGGCCTGATCATTGATGGGTGGAGCGGATGATCGCAAACTGGTTTTACAACGAAGTAAAGCCTATTTTTGTGATCTCCCGATATTTTCTGTTTCTGCCTGCTATGACGCTCACCACAAACAGGAGTGGATGATTCCGCCCTGTGTCTCCTGCTAACATGAGATGGCCATGCAAGATGGCCACTGATACCGGTCTGCACATGTGCAGAAATCCAATGATATCATTGGCCAGAGATACAGTGCCAGCAATACCCATGCCAACAGTTGGGTCTGTATTACAAATGTAGTCATTTTTGTTCTCAATCAATTTCTCCCTAGTCAATTCCTCACATGATTCACACTGTCTTAAACTGTTTCAACTGGAGTTGGTAAATGTTCACAATGTGATTGTTGAGCTGATACTTCTGTAGGAAATGCATAGCAGCAAGAGCTTGTTAGTTATTTTAAGATGAAAAATTTTTATTCACATTTTCTGTGCAGCTTCATGTTGGAAAAGCGTTGAGAAAAACAGAAGAATACAAAAAAAGGAAAAAGAGATGCTCCTTCCAAGGATTTGCTTAAGCGGAGTTGCCCAAGTGGTTTTAATTCTGATCATTGTCACTCGCAATGACGTCACAGAGTAAAATGGTGCAACTGTGCATGCACTGCATTGCAGCAAACATACCAATCAAACAAAAAAAACATACATTTTTATTTATATCATTTGGTAATGCTGCACTCCTGCTGCTGAGCAACACTTGATGAATGTGGGTCCTATCAATGATGTGCTCCCACACCCCCCCGCCCCCCCACCAAGTTTCTCACTGGAAGGGGATTGGGGGAATGGTTGGGAAGGAAGAGGCAATAGGTATCTTCAAAGAAACTTGTAGGGCTGATCACAATCAACAGCTCTGCAACTTTATGAAGGGAGAAGGTGAACTAAGGAACAATTAAACTAAAAGCAGAAATCAAAAACCTTAACTTTTAAAAGCAAATATTATTGTATTTGCTCATGTAAATCTTTTCAAATAACAGTAATAGGAGGCAGAATTTCACAGCCCCTCCTCCTGACAGGATCTTCCAGCCCTGCCAAAGTCAATGGAATTTTGAATGGCTCGCTGCATTTTCTGGCCCCCGCAGCAATGGGGCAGTAAAATTCCACCCAGGATCAAAATAATTGCTCACGAGTTGCAGGATTTGCATGCACAACTTTGAGTGAGTGATGACCCCTGGCTTCTAGATTCTAGTTCCCCACATTACCAACCATTCTGACTGCAACATAATTTTGTTTTCCTTTAAAAAGTACACAAGTCAGAAGTTCTCCAACTTTTCAGGCTTGCTTACACAATGCCATGGCTAAGATGCTGTACCTCATAATTGTTCCTATGCCTCATTTCTCTAGCAGTCTACAACTGGAAGATAGGAAGTGCACAAAAGCATTGTGGGATTATTCTCTTCATCTCCCAGTGGGAAAGTGTCTTGTCTTATTATTGAGAAATCAAAGTGAGGGCCAAAGTTCTAAATTGCAGGACTGAATTAATGATGGGAGATGGGTGATGAACTTTTTTTTTGTACAGGACTAACAGCTCCCCCACGCCCCCGCCCCCCAATATAGAAACGTCTGCTCTCCAATTGAGCTCCAACTGTTGCACAGTTTAGGAAGTCAAATCCTTGCAAAGGGTACAGAAGCTATAACACTATCTCAGCATCGCCATGCTTTCATTTATTATATATAACTCAAGTAACTTAAATCAATTCCAATCAATCTTGAAGTGTCACCTAGGTATGTAGGTCCAGTTAAACAACTAACCTCAAACTTTAAGCCCAAAGTTTTTTCTTTCTCCATTCCTTCCATGTAGTCTCATCTTTAAAATCATAAATGCTAATTAGGATATATAATTAATCAGGGTGCAGACAGATTATTTCCTCATGCAAATAAGAAAGATAAAACAATGGGCCTGGAAGCCATGAATAGCTTTTCTAATTGTAATAAAGATGCCAATCCATTTAGAATGGATGGTGTATCACCAGCATTACAATGAGAAATCCGTGCCCTGTTTATCTGTGAGGCTACTATTAATCAAATTAAAGGAAGTTGAGTGTCGTATATTTGAATATATTTGTAAGTACATACACCATTCTATCAAACAGGAAGATTTGTGGCTTCACTTAATGGCTCAGTGAATGTATACATGAGTGACTGTGTCATAGACATTTGATTACCATTGGTTTCTGAGTTAACTGATCTCAGCTGGATTGGTGAGATGAGATACTACACTTGGCCTCAGTGTGCCATCTTAAAGGAGGAAATCAGCCAAGGTTCCAGTTTTTGATCCAGCAAGGCTATTGTGAAAAAGCAGGGATGGACAACGAGGTCAAAATTGGGCTAACCTTTAACACCCCCAATTGTCGAACAGCACCCCAATAATCACCCTCAAGGCTCATAAAATACGTATGAGGTCCAGGGCAAGGTATGGGAGAGCCCTCCAGCAGAATTATCCTCTGTTTCTAGGAAAAGATGGAAAAACATTATTTTTAAACTCAAAGCATCAATGCACAGGCATTTATTCATGCAATGTTAGCTATTGAAATTGAAAGATCAGAGAGTTTAATGGGTTTGTTAATGAACAGTAGTATACTAAACAGAAGTAGTCAAGGCTTACATATGAAGGAGAAATGAGTGTTATGTGGTTGGACCCAAAAGTGATCTGGTGACTGTTGCCTCACTAAACTTTAATTAAACCTTTGAAGATTCAGTGGCCCAAACAGCTAATTAGGTCCTTAAGGGAAGCCTGTCTAATCAACACTGTCTCATTTCTGCAATGACTGACATTAATTGAACAACGGTCATCTCAAAGCTGACAGCAAAGACATGATTGTGGATTCAATGAATGGAACACAAGAATAAAGGGCACATGACATGCCATTTCAGTAACTGACTGACCGAGAGCATGTTTTATCATTCAACCCATCACTTGATTGCGAAAACTAATCAGCAGAGCCACATTATTTTGACCAAGAAATCCAGTTGTAATTATTAGACAAAGGTCAAACTGTATAAACATGTCAAAAGATTTAATTTAGTTTAGCCCAGGAGCACAATTGATTTATTAACTCCTATGAAGCCAGTTCCTTGGGGAAATTTTGTTTATGTTTAATCAATCTATGTGGTAAATGCCATTGTTGCTAACCGCTCATCACCAGTTTCCACCAGCTACTTTTTCTTATTTTCAAACTGATATTTCTGCTGAGATCATCTATGGTTTGCTGAACTAATGAATGAACTCTCATTTCACGGTTATGGGATGTCCCAAAGTGCTTCTCAATCAATGAAGTACTTTTGAAGTGTGGTCACTGCTGTAATGTAGGAAAGCACAGCAGCCAATTTGTGCACAGCAAGGTCCTGCAAACCGCAGAGACTAATAACCAGGTAATCCGATTTTATGATGTTGGTTGAGGCATCAATTTTTGGCCATGACACCAGCAGCACTTTGAGCAAGACCATAGAATCTTTTATATCCACCTAAGAAGGCAGATAGGTCCTCGATGGCTCAACTGAAAGGCAGCACTTGTAGCCCTCAGTGTTGCATTGAAATATTAGCCTAGATTATGTAACCAGTCTCTTGAGTGGGGCTTGAACCACAATCTTCGAAAAAGTAAGGGTTTTGGCACCCTTTGAACTTTCCCCACAGGATTTTCCTTTCCTTTTCGGTCTCCTACTTATCTCTTGCAACTCTTAGCCAGTACATGTACTTTGTCTTGTTGGCGTTATATCCCTTAACCTCTTGTACATCATTCTTTACTGATAACCCGCCACAAGCTTAGTGCCTTCACCTCAGGGTTACTGGAGTCAAGGGCCTGGAAGAAAACAAATCAAACTCCACGATGAGTAACAGATTAACATAATGGCCCCATTTTTAGAGATATATATCGGTAAACTCCATTTACAGAAAATGGCCACATTTCTTTCACTCTTGCATTCAAATAAATCCAATTTTGAAAAAAATAAATCCAAAATTCTTTTCTCCCTTATCCCATCTAAGTAATCCAGTTCATTGTTACCTCATTAGCTGAATGCCTTTGTCAACCTGTCTAGAGGATATGATTCAGTCATATCCAAGCCAAGTGAACTATCTAAGCAAGTGAATTGTTATCATTTAGAAAACAGCATATTTACTGCTTCCAGGACTTTTAAAATTGCAAACCTGTATAACCGGGCTGTAAATCATACTACCGAGAGGTATGTGGGATTTCTAGCAGTATAGTACAATTATCATGCTGTAGAAACTGAAGGGATAGCCTCTCCTGCTGTCTATCAGGGATCTCGTGATGTTCTGGGAGCTCCGACCAATGAGCCTTAAGCGTGGGCAATCTGGTGGGGGGGTGGGGCTTCCTGACGAGAACCCTGATCGAGTATGTAGCACCTGTAAAGCTCTCTGTAATAAAGTTTATCTGTTTCTTATTGAAACCTGCCTGCTCCGTCGAGTCATTACATTTGGTGATGAGGGTAAAATAGCTCCGACACTGCACCTCACCTTGTTACCATGAGTACATTGAATCTTAACAAAAAGATAAAGCTACTCACCAGTCATGCCACTTTTTGGCAGAATCGATCCTTACGATGCGACTATGGAAGACTGGAGCCAGTATGTAGAGCACCTTGGATTTTATTTCGTAGTGAAAGAAATTGCCACAGAGGAAAAGCAGAAAGCAACCCTTTTGAGTGTATGTGGCAGTAAGACATGCAATCTCATTCATAACCTGACAGCCCCGAGCGCGTCCAATTCTAAGTTCTATAATGAATTAGTGGACCTCGTGAAAACACACTTCCAGCCGAAGCCATCCATAATAATGCATCGTTTTAAATTTAATTCCAGTGTTAGGGCCCCGAAAGAGTCCATCACAACCTATGTAGTGAACCTTAAGCAGTTGACAGAACACTGCGACTTCGGGGACACATTAAATGATACGCTGCGGGACCTTTTAGTTTGTGGAGTTAAGGATGACGCCGTACAGCGCTGTTTACTCGCTGATGTCGACATCGACTTTAAGTGCATCCTAGAAATCTCCTTTGCCATGGAAAGTGCTGCGAGAGACTCACAGGCTTTGCAACACATATAACATGATGCTGTTATTCACGTGGGGTGGGGGGAGAACCTACTGCCAAGCATGGCGCAGAAACCAGACCACAACATCGAAGCGAAAGGCAATGTCTGCTGTTAGAAACATGAAAAGGCCTAGTAGAAACTCTTCAGCAGCGACTCCAAGATTAAGTTGTTACAGATGTGGAGGTGACCACGGACTGGGCACCTGTAAATTCAAGGAGGCAGAATGCCATCACTGCCATAAGAAAGGTCACGTAGTAAGGCAATGTAAGGCAAAGTCAAAACAGCCCATAAAGCAGCAAACCAACATGATTGAATTTAAAAAATACAGCAGAACCTGAATCTGCCAACAACAACATTTATTCCCTGTATAATTTAACCGCTGTAAAAACTGAACCTATCACTGTCACAATCCAAGCTAATGAGATGCCACAAATATTGGGGGTGGATATGGGTGCCTCAACTACAGTGGTGGGAGAGCACACTTTCCAATACCTTAATGAAGGTGGACAGCCAATAAACCTTGGCCAGAATTTTTCCCTCGTCAGGCGGGCTTGGCGGGAGCGGGCTGGGGTGGTCTGGAAGTCAACTGCCGCCTGCGATTTGTTCCGCATTGCGATTTCATGCGGGCGGGCCAATTAAAGCCCACCCAGCATGGATCGCGAGCGGCAGTGCTGAACGTTGCCTGTGTGGGCGGGGTGGGGGGGCGAGGAGGAAGAGCGGGCCAAGGGCACAGTTCATGCATCCGCGTGAAAGAACACTTCAACCTCTTTAAGGCATGGAGCTGCCTCAGGGAGACTGAAGCGCTTTTTAAAAAAATTAATAAGGACAATAAAAATTTAATGAAACATGTCCCTCGTGTGACTGTGTCACATGAAATAGGATGTGTTTTTAAATTCAAAATAAAGTTTTTATTTAATTTGTATTAGCTTTAGGAAACCTCGTCCTGCTCATGAATCCCGCTCCTAAAAAATATGACGGCCGCTTGGCCTTTTTGCCTGCCTGCCAACCGTTAGGTTGGGCGGGCAGCGTAAATTTCAAGTTAATTAGCTTGTTAATTGTCTTAATAGGCCTTTCAATTATCGGTGGGCATGCAGCCGACTCTGGCGCATGCCCCCTGAACAAAATATTGCGTGAGTGCGCGATGACATCGGGACGCATGCCCGACATCACTGCGTGTCATATTAAGCTCGTACGTGTCGGGCGCGTGCCTGCACACCGAATGTAAAATTCTGGCCCTGGAGCAGACAAACACTAAATTAAAGACATACACTAGAGTGTCTATTCAGGTAAAGGGCATCGCCACACTACCAGTCTCTTAAAGGCAACAGACAGCCCAACTGCCTGTGATGATAGTGAAAGGAAAAGGACCCAGTCTTTTAGGCTGAGACTGGTTACTGAAGATCAAGCTTGACTGGTCTGAGATACTTCAGCTGAAAACAGGAGTCCCTGAACTGCTAAGGAAATATGGCATGGTATTTCAGGATGAATTAGAACATAAGAACGTAATAAATAGGAGTAGGAGTAGGCCATTCAGCCCCTGAAGCCTGCCCTGCTATTCCGTAAGATCATGGCTGATCTGCCCCAGGCCTCAACCCCTCTTTTGTACCAGCTCCTCATAGCCCTCAACTCCCCGATATTTCAAAAATCTATCTACCTCCTCTTTAAATACTTTCAGTGATCTAACCTGCACAACTCTCTGGGCTAGAGAATTCCAGGCATTCACTACCCCCTGAGAGAAGAAATTCCTTCGCATCTCAGTTTAAAATGAGTGCCCCCTTATTCTGTAACTAAGTACCCCCTAGTTTGAGATTCCCCCACTAGTAGAAACATTTTCTCAAAATCTACCTTGTCAAGCCCCTTCAGAATCTTTTGTGTTTCAATAAGATCACCCTTCATTCTTCTAAACTCTAATGAATAAAGGCCTAACCTGTTTAACCGTTCTTGATAAGTCAACCATGGCTCGATGAGACACCACATCACCCTTTCCGTCTTGTCCTTGCAGGAGAAGAAGGCGCACAACACCCGAGAGCTACAGAGGACCGGGGGAGGGACCCCAAACTTCCGTGCTATTCAATCTTTGGGGGAGAGGCCCATGCACATTGCACAATACCATCCCGGGAACTTGTGGGAATTAGGGAGGTTAAAACGTGTGCAGGCCGAGATATATGTGGATCTTCAGGCAACATCCTGTTTCTTTAAGGCCGGACCTGTGCCTTATGCATTAAAGGGGAAGGTGGATGCAGAACTGTGCCGGTTAGAAAAGCTGGGCATCATCTAACCTGTCCAATTCTCGGAATGGGCAGCGCCCATAGTTCTAGTGGTTAAGCCTGACCAAACCATATGCATTTGTGGGGACTATAAATTGACTGTAAATAAGGCAGCAAAATTAGACAAGTACCCCATTCCAAGGATAGACATCATATGCAAACCTGGCAAGTCCTATACGAAATTGGATATGAGCCATGCCTACCAACAATTAGAACTGGATAGCATGTCGAGAGAATTTGTGACTATTAACACACACAAAGGTCTTTATCAGTACACTCACATACCCTTTGGAGTATCGTCTGCATGTGCCATCTTTCAGAGAACAATGAAGAGTCGTTTGCAAGGCCCAAGTGTAGTATACTTAGATGATGTTCTAATCACAGGGTCAACTGAGAGTGAACACTTGGCCAACCCGGAGGACGTGCAAAAAAGATTCATGGAAGCCAGCATACAGTCAAAGAAGGAAAGATGCACATTTCAAGCACCAGAAGTTACTTCCCTGGGTCACAGGGTGGATGACATGGGTTTGCATCCGGTAGAAGAGAAAGTTCGGGGCAATAAAAGATGCACCCTCACCATCTAATGTAACCAAACCTTCCTGGGTATGATCAACTACTTTAGCCGCTTCTTGTCTAAATTATCGACTGTGTTGGCATCATTACATTTGTTATTAAAAAAGAATCACTATTGTTCGTGGAATTCACAACAGGAAGAAGCCTTTGCGAAAGTGAAGAAACTGTTGCATTTGTCATGTTTATTGGTACGCTACGACCCATCAAAAGAGTTGTTATTAACATGTGATGCCTCTCTTTATGATGTAGGAGCCATGTTATCATGTAAAATGGAAAATGGATCAGAAAGGCCCATTGGCTATGTCTTGAGAACCCTCTCCACAGCCGAGAAGGTTTATTCCCAGCTAGAAAAGGAAGGTCGATCGGTGATATTCGGAGTGAAGAAACTTCACCATTGCCTACATGGACGACATTTCACCATTGTGTCGGACCATAAACCATTAATGGGTTTATTCAATGAGGATAAAGCCGTTCTGCCACCAGCATCAGCAAGAATTCAACGTTGGGCTCTGATATTATCTGTGTATGAGTATACTTTTACGTACCATCCTAGCTTACACATTGCCAATGTGAGTGCACTCAGTCATCTCCCATTACTGGGTAGCATTGTACATGCTCCTGTTCCACAAAGAGTTGTGTGATTACTGAATTTCTTGAATTATTTGTCTGTGTGTGCAAAGCAAATTAGAAATTAGATGAACAGAGATCCAATATTGTCGAAAGTCAGTGACTTTGTTTTGCAAGGATGGTCAAATTTGCCTGATCTGAAGATTTGAGATCATTCCATGCCAGAAACACAGATTTAAGCTTCCAATGTGGAATCTTGCTGTGGGGATCAAGAGTTATGTCCATTCACAAGGAAGAGAACCACTCTTGACAGAGCTCCAGAGTGCGCATCCAGACATATCAAAGATGAAGATGCTTGTGTGAAGCTATGCCAGGCATAGACAGTGACATTGAAAGCATGGTCAAACACTCTCTCCAGTGTCAGCAACAATGGAAGTTGCCTGTTTCAGCTCCACTGCATCCGTGGGAGTGGCTTGGTCTAACCCTGGGTTAGACTACATATCGATTATGTAAGGACCATTCTTAGGTACCATGTTTTTGTTAATTGTAGGTGCGCATTAAAAATGGATGGATGTGTACGAAGTCAAATTGCCAACATCAAGCACAACTATCGACAAGCTTTCTCACTGTTTAGCATACATGGCCTACCTGAAATCGTCATTTCTGATAACAGTACAGCCTTTACCAGCGCAGAGTTTATGAAATTCATGAATCTGAATGGAATCAGACATGTTAAAATAGTCTCTTACCATCCCTCATCAAATGGTTTAGTCGAGAGAGCTGTACAAACTTTCATTTCTGGTATGAAAAGGTTATCAGAAGGTACTCTAGAAGCTCAAGTTTCCCGCTCTCTTAGTTATCGTGCAATGTCACATTTGACTACAGGTTCAACACCATCTGAATTATTGATGAAATGCCACCTATATACATGGTTAAGCCTGGTGTTTCCAAAATTAGAGGGGAGGTAGAGTGGAATTAGAGTAAACAAAAACTGAACCACAACACACACAGCAAAGCTTGCACACTCAGTGTAGGTATTTGTGTGAAATTTTGGAAGTGGACCTTGTTGGGTTCATGGAACCATTGTCTCAGAGACTGGTCCATTATATTTCCAAGTACAAGTGGAAGATAAAACTGTTTGTAAGCATGCAGATCATATTCATGCTAGAGAGACATTCCAACAACCAACTATACCACCCTGTGATTAACGTTAAACCGTCAATTCCTGTGATGACAGATCGACCTAGAATAGATATGCCCAATTTCTCTGTAGAATTGCCAAACCCAAAACTGCCACTTTCTAATGATGTGTCTCATGCTGCAGTTCCAGATCCTATCGATCTTGTTGAGGAACCTCAAGTGGTAGAGCTACGCCACTCTAGTCATATAAGGAGAGCACCCCAGAGACTTAATTTTTAATCACCTGAAGTTGTATATATGTATATGTTGTTTGATATTCAAATGTTGTCCTGTAAATAGAAGTTGTAAAAAACTAAAGGGGGAGGAAATGTAGTAACTGAAGGTATAGCCTCTCCTGATGTCTATCAGGGGTCACTTGATGTTCTGGGAGGCTCAGGCCAATGAGCTCTAAGTGCAGGCAATCTGGGGAGGTGGAGCTTCCTGACAAGAGTCCTGATTAAGCATGTAGCACCTGAAAAGCTCTCTGTAATAAAGTTTATCTGCTCCCTGTTGAAACCTGTCCACTCCATCAAGTCATTACGTATATATAACACAACAACTTGCACAGTGACTGTCAACAGCATTCACTTATAAAGTGGACAGATGGTTAAAACTCAACCTTTGTGGGGAAGTATTAAAAAATCCCAGGGCAGAATTTTACGTTCCACGCACGATATTATGCTCAGTGGGCACGTGCGACAGTCAGAAACCCACCCGCTGACAATTAAGCAGGCAAATAAGCCCATGAAATGGTGCAATTGTTGGCAATTTTTCATTGCCAGTCCAACCTTATGGTTGGCGGACGGGCGAATCGGCCAGGCGGACTTTACATTTTTGATGAAACCTCATCCAAGGGCGGGATGAAATCCTCATTAGGAAATAAAATTAAAAACAAATATCTGGAGACTTTTTTTATGAGGTATGCTTTCAGGTGCTTGACTGTGCTGCATGGACCTTTTTTTTTTGCAGCTTCTTCGCTGCTTCCTTTTAATACTTGTGGGTCTGCAGCTCCCTGAGGCCTCTGTCTACCTTCAGGGAGCTCTCTCGAAACGCTCACCTGTGCCAGCCGTGACATCACCGCACGCCCTCTTCCCACCCCTGCCCTGGCAGCGCGGAGGTTTTCAGTGCACGCTTCATGCCTTCTGGCCATTAATTGGCCAGCCAGTGCGAAATCGCAGTCGGGGGCCCATTTCCCGGCAGCTCCCAGGCCCGCTGATTGCGTGCGCCCGACGAGGGAAATATTCAGGCCCCAGATTTCATACACTGCCACAGCAATAAACTATTAATGAAAAATGTTAACAACACAAACAGTAACACAATACAACCAGGTGTAATATCATTACCCTGACTGCTCCTTTGTTGAAGAGGTTTACTTCTGTTTAGCTGCCACAAATAGCTTCACTTTGGTCAGATCTTAAAGTGATTTCCTTTTATACTGTAATTGGGCATCTCAAACCTCAAGATCTCAAAGGAATCCTCAAACCGCTTTAAGTTTTTGATGGGAACATAATAACAGACATTTTGTAGTTGAATAGTTTGAAGGGCAGATCAGCCATGTTTGCTATTAGCTAACAACAGCCTACTTAAGCTGAACTACAACTTGCAATTAATATTCCAAATGAAACATCACCTCCATGCTGAGCATTAAAGTCGACCTGGATTTTAAATGAACTTCACAGGAAACAGTTATTTACGTGACACAAATATTAAATGTATTATATTATTAGGTGTCAACTGTGATGTAGTTGATAGCATTCTCGCCTTTGAGTTAGTGGGTTTAAGGCCCAATCCAATACCTGAGCACAAAAACCCAAGCTGACACTCCAGTGCAGTACTGAGGGAGTGCTGCACTGTCTGAGGTGCCATTTTTCAGATGAAATGTTAACATGAGGCCCTGTCTTCCCCATCAAGTGGACATAAAAGTTTCCATGGCACTATTTCGAAGAAGAGCAAGAGAGTTACCTCCAGTGCCCTGGCCAATATGCATCCCTTAATCTACATCACAGAAAGAGATCATCTGGTCATTGTCACATTGCTGTTTGTAGGAGTTTGCTCTGCGCAAATTGGCTGCTGTGTTTACTACAATACAACAGTGACTACACTTTAAGAAGTATCTCATTGGCTGTAAAGTAATTTGGGATGTTAAACAGTTGTGAAAGGTGCTATGTAAATGCAAGTCTTTATTTTTATACGTATTTACACAAATACATATGCGTACGATCGCAATATGTGCCAATGCACTGAAATGGCTCAACACTGTCCGACAGGCTGGCAGGAAAGGATGTTGATGGGATGTCCCCTTGGAAGACCACAAAGGAGTCATTCTCCACCTCCGTTGGTTTTGTAAAGGTCAAGTCAGGTACATTGCAAGTGCTGTCCTCTGAAAATTCTGGCATTAACAGCCCACTGTACCTTAGTGGGAAAGTGCTGAGCTCTGGAATTCCCTCTCGAAACATTTCTGCCTCTTACCCCTCTCTCCTTTAAGATTCTTCTTAAAACCTATCTCTTTGACCAAGCTTTTGGTCGCCCGTCTTAATATCTCCTTAAATGCACCAAATCTTGTTTAATAATACGAATGTAAATTTTTATTAGGTTAAAAGTGAGATGTACACGCAACTGTTTTTGTTGTGGGTTGTCAGTAAAATGGTTCCCTGTTGATGCGCTTGTCACAAACCTTTCACACCTTACCCCATTTACAGCACAATTTTTTTTTAAATAGGGGAAAGTTTTCAAGCTCTTTCAGCTAAGATTGCCTGTGTCTACCAATTAAATCTGCTGACTGCAAAAGTGAAACTAAATAACAGTCAGCAGGCTGCAAGTTCCCTCCTTGGCTTCTTGTGAGTGAAAAAGGAGTCATTGAAAAAAAAAGTTAGCTTGAAGCCTTTATGTAAAACCTAGTTTTATTTGTTGACAGTTTTGCCAAAAGGCTCTTGCACACATGTTTCGAGAATGAGACACCTTCCCATGGCTGCTTGAGTGAAACTTTAAAATGGATACATTGGGGAGAGTTTTCTCCCCATCGGGCGGGCGGTTCAGGAGTGGGCGTGGACGGGCACGTAGCCAATCGCCAATTAAGGCCTGCCCAGCATGACGCACGCCCGGTAGCGCTCAGAGCTACATGCACGCGAAAGAGTGCAGAAATCTCCCTGAGGCAGCTCCGTGCCTCAGGGAGATTAATTTAATAATAAAACATTGCAACAAGGCAAGAAAAAACTCAAGCATGCCTCTGCATGTGACAGTATCACATGACCTGGAACATGTTTATGTATCTTAATAAAATTTTTTATTTAATTTATAAACCCTTCATGAAACCTCATCCCACCCGTGGATGAGGTTTCATGAGAAATGCGAAGGCCTCCTGGGCTCTTCGCCTGCCCGCCAACCTTAAGTCCATCAGGCAGTGGTCAGCACGTAACGTCCTAGAGTCCCTGAGGGAAAACGAGATGGTGGATCTTGTTGGATGGTTCCCTGAGCAGACTGTCAAAGTCATTTTGCAGAATGCCTCATCATCAGAACTTTCCAACAAGCACAAGCTAGCAGTGAGAAAGACCCTCCCTGTCAGATCCTTCCTACATTCCAGGAGTCTCACCCCCTCTGCATGTTGTCCTCGAGTTGGCTGTGGTGGGGTAGAGACCGTTGTTCACCTCCTTGTGGAATGTGCATTTGCAAAGAAGGTCTGTAGAGAGATGCAGTGTTTTTTGTCAAGGTCCATCCTGAGTAGCTGTGACACAGGACTCTGTGCTCTCCGAGTTGTTCTTAAGGACACACGCTGAAACAAGTATCAAATGCAGCTGGAGGATCATCAACTCGGTGAATGATGCTCTTTGGTCTGCCTGAAACTTGTTGGTTTTCCAGTGCAAAGAATTGCCCCTGACTGAGTGTTGCAGACTGGCACACTCCAAGGTCCAGGACTACATGCTGAGGGATGCAGTAAAGCTTGAGGCAGCCGCCGCAAAGGCGCAATGGGAAAAGGTCACTGTCTAAGACCTTTCCGCCATAGTGCACCAAGGGGCTGGGAACCCCTTGGGCTGTATGGCTCAGGAGGAATGTATGCAGTGAATACTAAATGTATCATAATTATATTGAAGCACCTCAGAGTGCAACATGATGTATGTCAATAACTCCAAAACCATTACACTGTCTGACTGTCTGTAATGACCATATTGATTGTATTGAAGCACCTTATGATCTATGTGGAAAAGTTGGAAATGATTGCACTTTTTGGGACGGCCATTTTGAAATGTTTTATAATGTTCTTTCAGATATTTTATGAATAAAGTATATTTTTCCAAAAAAAATTTGGTAAGAACCTGGTCATCAGGTCTGAGGCACTCTTGGTATTGCTGTATGTGGCGCAGGCCTGGCCCATTCCTCATCCCTGCACTGCGGTGATCACCCGAGCCGCCTTCTGCTTTATCTGAAGCTCAAAAATGGACTGTGTTCTCAGGGGCACGATGTATAAACCTTTAGATAAAGGGGGAAAAAAACGTACCCAATATCCCCCTCATCCTGATGGCTGCCTTTGTGTGTGGCTGCATCAAGCTCTGTATAGGCCCTTGGTATGCAAACACCAAGTGTCACTACGTACTGAGGTTCTACCTGTCCCCGGTGTTGTGAAGGATGGGTCTGGCTGCAGAACGTTTCAAGTAGTTGGACTGTGCCGTACCACCTGTCCCTTGTGGAAAAATTTATGCAGAGAAACACCTTTGACCACAATTCCATCAGGCAGTGGTCAGCACCTAACTAGAGGCCCTGCGGGAAAAGGAGATGTTGGATCCTGTCAGATGGTTCCCTGAGCAGTCTGCCAAAGTCATTTGGCAGAATTCCTTGTCTCCAGAACTTTCAAACAAGCACAAAGACAGGGGCTGGTGGTGAGAAAGGCCCTCCTCATCAGACCCTTCCTACCTGCCTGCAGTCTCACTCTCTCTGCACATTGCCCTCGAGGTGGCTGTGGTGGGGGAGACACCAGTGTCCACCTCCTTGTGGAATGTGCCTTTACAAAGAAGGTCTGGAGAGAAATGCAGTGGTTTTTGTCAAGGTGCACCCCGAGCAGTTCCCGTGACACAGGACTCTGTGCTCTACGAGCTGTTCCCAGGGACACACACCGAGATAAACATCAACTGCAGCTGGAGGATCATCAACTTGGTGAATGACGATCTTTGGTCTTCCCAAAACTTGCTGGTCTTCCAGTGCAAAGAGTTGTCCCCAACCAAGTGTTGCAGACTGGCACATTCCAAGGTCCAGGACTATGTGCTGAGGGATGCACTAAAGCTTAGGGTAGCAGCCACAGAAGCACAATGAGGAAAGGCTGCTGCCTAAGACCTTTCAGCCATAGTGCTTCGAGGCTCTGGGAATTATGTAGAACCAGTGGGCTGTGTGACTCACATTGAATGTGATACAGTGTCCTCTTGGCAGCAATGCTGAAATAAAAACCACCACAAAACAACCATTCCAAACTAACTGTATCAAACAAAACATCAAAGATTCCACACAAAAGTCAACTACTCACTCTTGTGCATTCTCTTTGAGCCTGCCTTCTATGTACCTTACCTGCTCTAGAGCTCCTCTGCAGTGCTACCCCATTGGCTGGTGGAAGGCTGGTGACTTTCTTTGGTGGGGACTGCAGTTGGCCTGACAGAGCACCTTCAGGAAGTTCTAAAAGGCCTGGCTTCAAACTGCACTACCCCGGCATGCACAGCAGCAGCCTGGGCTGGTTGGCTGACATGCAACAGCAGGCAGAGTAAGCAGCAGTGGGAGCATGAATGTTGTCATCCTGAGGGAGGAATGCAGGCTGGTGTTCCATGGAGCCACAGCCACTCCCCCGGGGCAGAGCCTCAACAATCCTAGGAATCTGTTATTGCCGGCCTGCTGTGAGAGCCTGGAAACAACTTTGAGCGCTGATATCCGCAGCCATGTTGGGGTGGGTGGGGGGTGGTCTAAGCCTGCATGACGGCAAGCTGCGATTACATGGCAGCAAGATGAGATTTCATGCGCTTGGGCTGAGCTTCCAGTGCAGTACTCAAATGTTGCAAGTTTTCTGCTTGTGCAGTGGTGGAAGCTGAGACATGAGCCATCAGATCCTGCATCATTGTTGGGTAGGGTGTGTTCTCATGAAGTTCAGCACTACTTCCACGCTGAAAGGGATGGGCTCCAAGTTCTGCCCAAAGCCATGTGCAAACTTGGTGCCAGACTCCTTCATGCTTCTTGACAAAGACAGCAGACTTTCTGGCAGGGCACCAAAATGTCATTGTGCATGCCCATCAGCCTTGTTTTGTATGGCATTCTGTTGAATTCTGCATCTGAGATCTCCGCAGCAGAACACGTGGCACTTTGCCCTCTGGTGAGTTGGCACTTGCATTATCCTTCCCCCCTGCCCTGGCTGCGTGTCACTCATCCCCAGTGATTCACCATGTGCAGGTTCCACCGCTATCCTGCCCTCACTGTGTTCCAGTCTCTGAGCTGCTGGTTGCGAGCGTGAGACTGAGCGATGGTGCTTCAACATCACCAATCTCTTGTTCCTCTTGGACTCTACACTTCTGCACCACTGCCAGGCTTGGTGGAAGCTCTTGGATATCTGAAAGGAGAAAAGCATTACAGAAAGGCTCTGGTGAGGGAAGAGATGGAAAGCAGGTGTATGCTTACACCATTTGCAGATTATAGCTCAGGAGGGATTGTGGGATGAGAGGGAAGTGGGATGTAAGAAGGTGGATTAGGCAGGAACTTCAATGGTTTCAGCCTCACTGCTGGTCACGGCCTGAGTCGTAGCCATTCTAATGATGCCAGCACTGCCTTCTCCATCAGGGTGATGACATGCATCCTTACCTGTGCCAGCAACCTCCACCCCCTCCCCCACCCCTCCACGCCCCAAGCTTGGTTAGGTGCTGCTGCCTGTGGTTGTGTGCCATCTTGACTTGCAAAAGAGAGGGAAGTGAATTAGTGAGTGTGGTGCAATGTGTTTGGGTGATGTGCCTGCCATAGTTGAATAGCTGGTAGTGTATGCAAACTGTGAGATGTGGTTGTGAGGCTGGCAGCAGTGTGAAGTGTGTGAAATTCGGGTGAAGTTATGAATGCAAATTATTGGTATGTGAGTGAAGTTGGATGGTAAATGGCATAGTATGTGAGGCTATTTGTAAGGACATGGTATTTGAAGATGCATTCACTGAATTGGTCACTTATATGAGGTTATTGAACTTCTTGTGGTACAGGTCTTCGGGGCTACGCTGCTGGCATTGATTGTGATGGCTTTCTGCTCCCACTACCTTCTCAGCACCTGTCTGGAGGGTCTCTTTGCCTCTGTGGATAAGCAACTTCCTGCACCAAGGCTTCCAGTGCTGGGTCAGAGAACCTTGGAGCTTTCTCTTTGCTCAGTTGCACTATATTCACTCTTCTTGCACTTTTCCCCAGCTACTTCCAGCATCTACAGTCAGAATGCACCTCCCGTTTAAGAAGTGCAGTACAGCTTTAAGCAGTGCAGGCTGGTTTTAAGTGGTGCTAGCCCTGCAGGAACTTGGGCGTACAGCTATTCAGCAGCACATTTAGTGTTGAGCTGAATGCTCCTATCATTTAAATTAGCAGGCAGCACGGAATTAATCCCTGCACTCTTTTTTGACTCCTATCCAATTATTCCCCAGAGTCTTACTGTACAGAAGAACCTTCCATTAAGATAAAAGCAAAATACTGCAGATGCTGGAAATCTGAAATAAAAACAGAAAATGCTGGAAAAACTCAGCAGGTCTCACAGCATCTGTGGAGAGAGAAACAGGGCTAATGTCACACCTGCTGAGTTCTTCCAACATTTTCTTATTATTAGAGCGATCCATTAGTCCCACTTCCCAGCTCTTTCTCCATAGTCCTTATATTTTCTTGTTAAGTCCACATCCAGTTCTTTTTTGAAAGTTATTTAATCCACTTCCACTACCATTCAGGCAGTGCATTCCAGAACCTGCCCTCTGGTTTTCTCTAGCTTGCCTTTCCTCTCGCTGCCTATTTGCTAAGCAATTATATTCAGGGACTTTAAACGATCCTAAAGTTTGGAATAAAAACCAGTTGTTGGAGCAGTGATTGTAGACTGAGCCTCTCAGACTCCAAGGAACTTCAGCACATTCCCAGTATTAAGGCTTCCAGGGAACACGTGCATCCCTTCTCCAAATTTTAGGCTTGAAAGGGAAGAGCACAATACAAACCAGGGAATCAATAAATAGATCAAATCACAGACTCTTGCAAAAACTGAAGTTTAGCACCAGAGATGAGAAGATTTGAATGTAATTGAGAATGGCAAGAAGATGTGTGCCAAGAAGCAGCGTGCAGCGTTTCCTGAATGGAACAGGCCAACTGCATCTGAATTCAGCCCAAACAAGGATTTCTCTCAATATCTTAATTGTGAGCTAATTTGGAGCCAAATTTCAGCACTCATCCCCTGCTATGGCAGATTTTATGGTCGAAACTAGGTCTATGACGGAGCAACAAAAAAAAAGGCAGAAGTGTTGGAATTACAAGATAAAAGGCCAGAATACAGCAATCTATAAAATAAATTGGCAAATGGTTTCCATCAGCAACATAGTGCCGAGATGAGTTAACTTGTTTCTTAACGTGTGATAATTTCTATGATTCTGTATACACACGATGTTGGCTTGTCCTTTGTATTCATAGACTTGCTTCATAATGCCAGCGTTTTCTGTTTATATAATACTGGCAGGGGACATAGTTACCGACCATTATCCATCTTAAGACACTTCAGCTACATCTTGCAATCTAACATTTGTTGCACCAAAAAATCTTTTGCAGTCATAGGGCATAGAGTCGATTAGGATTATATTCGCTGGAGTTCAGAAGAATGAGGGGGGATCTCATAGAAACCTATAAAATTCTAACAGGACTAGACAGGGTAGATGCAGGAAGGATGTTCCCGATGGTGGGGATATCCAGAACCAGGGGTCACAGACTGAGGATATGGGGTAGACCATTTAGGACTGAGATGAGGAGAAATTTCTTCACCCAGAGAGTGGTGAGCCTGTGGAATTTGTTACCACAGAAGGTAGTTGAGACCAAAACATTGTATGTTTTCAAGAAAGAGTTAGATATAGCTTTTGGGGCGAAAGGGATCAAAGGGTATGGGGAGAAAGTGGGAGCAGGCTATTGAGTTGGATGATCAGCCATGATCATAATGAATGGCGGAGAAGGCTCAAAGGGCCAAATGGCATACTCCTGCTCCTAGTTTCTTTGTTTCTATGACAGCAAGCACATCAAAAATACTAGGCATCAGCTCTTCCTTCACATGCTGGGCCATGCATCTCTTGACGGAGGTAACAGTATTTTTCTGCCAATAATGATTAATGCCAAGCACTGAAAGCTGATGGAGTATCATGGGGGAGTTCAAGTGATGCCAAGTCATAGGAACATAAGATATAGGAGCAGAAATAGGCCATTCAGCCCCTCTAGCCTCGTCATCCAACTAGATCATGGCTGATCTTCTACCTCAGTGCCATTTGCCCACACTATCTCCATATCTCTTGATATCTAGAAAACTTTTGACCTCTGTCTTGAACATACTCAATGGTTGAGTCTCCACAGCCTTCTGGGATAGAGAATTCCAAAGATTCACCACCCTCTGAGTGAAGAAATTCCTCCTCACCTCAGTCCTAAATGGCCTACCTCTTATTCTGAGACTGTGGCCTGAATTTTTACCTTTGGTGCACGCGCGCAATTGGTGGGCCCAGGCTGGGAAACAGACCACCGAACACAATTGGCCTGCGACTGCAATTTCACACTGGCTGGCCAATTAACGGCTAGCCAGTGTGAAACACATGCTGAAAAGCTCAGCGCGGCCAGGGTGGAGGCGGGAAGAGGGCGGGTGATGATGTCACCACGGGCATGAGTAAGCGCTGCGGGGGAGCTCCCTGAAGGCAGACTGCTGCCTCATGGAGCTGCAGGCCTTCAAATAATGAAATAAAGGTTTAAAAGCAGCCAAAATGTCCATGAGGCACAGTCAAGCACCTGAAAATATACCTCATAAAAATGCTGTCCACAGATATTTATTTGTATTTTATTTCATAACGGAGATTTCATTCTGCCCTTAGATGAGGTTTGATGAAAAATGTGAAGGCTGCCTGGCCGATTTGCCCATCTGCCAACCATAAGGTTGGACAGGCCACGAGAAATTGGAGACAGTTGCGCCATTAATGGCTTAATTGACGCTTCCGGCTTTGGAGCGTGCCTGCTGAACGACATATCGTGCGAGTGCGCGATGACATCGGGACATCCCACCCATGGGATGTAAAATTCTGCCCTGTGTCCCCTGATTCCAGACCCCCAAGGCAGTAACAGCTACCATAAGTGAGGTGAAGAGATACATGGATCAGAAACATATTCTCAATCCAATTATTCCACAGTCAACTATTAGTTTAACTTCAACCAAAGTAGCAGAATCCTAGCAGTTGATTTACATTTAAATTTTAGAAAGGAGGCTAGTGACAGTTTAAATCAGCTGTTTCAGTGTGTATAGCAGTGACAAGGATGTATATTGGCATTTTGTCTCGATTGATTTATAATGTCATTTTTTGCACTCAGGAGCACAGTTTGTGAAGTTGGAGCTTCTTCCAAGCACTCACATGGTTTTCTGTTAGGCTATCAGTCTGACCTGTACTGTACATGGGATCCTTTTGTACTATCATTAGATTAGATTGCCTGCTATTGTCACTAGATGATTCATTTCACTTTGTATTGTGTTTAATTTCTCTCTATTCCTTTGATTAGCCTTGATGTGCCAATCTATAGTTCCTGTGCCATGCTACAGACCTATGCCACTCTTCAGCTCCATGCCAATCGACAGTATATGCCATGCTACAACTATGGAACTATAGTCTTTGTCTTACTCTACAGTCCCTGAGCCATGCTACAGTCCTGTGGCAGCAGGCAGTTAGCAGGCTTGCTCCCTTTACCCTTGGCAATAGGTCTCTTGACTCCAAAACTGAACAGCGTCTAAGAGTGAAATAAAAACAGAAAATGCTGGAAAAGCTCAACAGGTCACGCAGCATCTGTGGAAAGAGAAACAGCGTTAATGTTTTGAGTCCATCTGACTCTTCACATTCTGTCTCCACAGAAATTGCCAGACCTGCTGAGTTTTTCCAGCATTTTCTGTTTTTATTTCAGATTTCCAGCATCCGTAGTATTTTGTTTTTATCTAGCATCTAAGAGTGATTGGGCAAAAAAGTTTTCATTCCATTCTTGTGCCAAATGCCTCTTCCCAGCTTAGCTAACTTTTGGAAGATCTGTCTGCTCGTGCAGAAAGCTGTGCACACAAGCATTCTGTAACACAGCAGTAAATTACAACTCTATTTAACAGGGAAGGAATTTGTTTTCAATGTCCAAGTCAATTAGTTGGTCATAGTTAATCAACAGTACTTTCATTGTACCACTTTGTTCAAACATGTATACAACTTAAATACTTGTTAACTAAACAGCTGACAGGCATACAAGTCAGATGTCACCACATAAAATAGACCACACGAAATGCAATTATTTTACCAGTAGTTTAATATCATCATAAATCTGTGGAGACAGATGTTACCACAGGGAATCTGTTGAGTATCCATAAGGTTTAATCAGTGCCAGTGCTCTGTCTCTCACAGAGAGAGATTTATTTCTTATGCACTTCTACTTGATTGTTACCCTATTTGATTGTCACACTTCTACACATACTGTTCAAGCTCTATGGATTAGTGGATGAAAATACCTCTTAACTGGAGGATAGTGGTTACAATCCAGTCTACACTGGGGCCAGTGAAGCCTCTTTTTAAATGATATAAACTTGTTGTGGATAACAGAGCCAGCAGAGGTGGCAGCGCAGTGGTATACAGTTGGGAGGGAGTTGCCCTGGGAGTTCTCAACATCGACTCCTGACCCCATGAAGTCTCATGGCATCAGGTCAAACATAGGCGAGGAAACCTCCTGCTGATTACCACGTACCGCACACCCTCAGGTGATGGACAGTGCTCCTCCATGTTAAACACCACTTGGAGGAAGCACTGAGAGTGGCAAGGGCACAGAATGTACTATGGGTGGGGGACTTCAATATCCATCACCAAGAGTGGCCCGGTAGCGCCACTACTGACTGAGCTGGCCAAGTCCTAAAGGACATAGCTGCTAGACTGGGTCTGCGCCAGGTGGTGAGGGAACCAACAAGAGGGAAAAACATACTTGACCTTATCCTTACCAAGCTGCCTGCCGCAGATGCATCTGTCCAGGACAGTATTGGTAGGAGTGACCACCGCACGTTATGGAGACGAAGTCTCGCCTTCACATTGAGGATACCCTCCATCGTGTTGTGTGGCACTACCACTGTGCTAAATGGGATAGATTTTGAACAGATCTAGCAACTCAAGACTGGGTAACCATGAAGCATTGTGGGCCATCAGCAGCAGAATTGTACTCGAACACAATCTGTAACCTCATGGCCTTGCACACCCCCTGCTCTACCATTACCATCAAACCAGGGGATCAACCCTGGTTCAATGAAGAATGCAGGAGGGCATGCCAGGAGCAGCACCAGGCATACCTAAAAATGAGGTGTCAACCTGGTGAAACTATAACACAGGATTACTTGCGTGCCAAACAGCACAAGCAGCAAGTGATATAGACAGAGCTAAGCAATCCCTAACGGATCAGATCTAAGCTCAGCAGTCCTGCCACATCCAGTTGTGAATGGTGGTGGACAATTAAACAACTCACTGGAGGAGTAGTCTCCACAAATATCTCCATCCTCAATGATGGAGGAGCCCAGTCCAGCAGTGAAAAAGATAAGGCTGAAGCAATCACAACAATCTTCAGCCAGAAGTGCCGAATGGATGATACATCTTGGCCTCCTCCAGTGGTCCCCAGCATCACAGATGTCAGTCTTCTGCCAATTCGATTTACCCCACGTGATATCAAGAAATGGATGAAGGCACTAGATACTCCAAAGGCTATGGGCCCTGACAATATTCCAGCAATAGTACTGAAGCCATGTGCTCCAGAACTTGCCGCGCTCCTAGCCAAGTTGTTCCAGTACAGCTACAACACTGGCATATAACTGGCTATGTGCAAAATTGCCCAGGTATGTCCTGTACACAAAAAGCAGGACAACTCCAATCTGGCCAATTACCACACAATCAGTCTACCCTCGATCATCAGTAAATTAACGGAAGGGGTCATCAACAGTGCTATCAAGCAGCACTTGCTTAGCTATAACCTGCTCACTGATGCGCAGTTTGGGTTCCGTCAGAGCGACCCAGCTCCTGACTTCATTATAGCCTTGGTTCAAACGTAGACAAAGGAGCTGAACTCCCGAGGTGAGGTGAGAGTGACTGCCCTTGACATCAAGGCAGCATTTGACCGAGGGTGGCATCAAGGTGCCCTAGCAAAACTGGAGTCAATGGGAATCGGGGGAAAACTCTCTGCTGGTTGGAGTCATACCTAGCACATAGGAAGATGGTTGTGGTTGTTGGAGGTCAGTCATCTCAGCTCCAGGACATCACTGCTGGAGTTCCTCAGGGTAGTGTCCTAGGCCCAGCCATCTTCAGCTGCTTCATCAATGACCTTCTTTCCATCATAAGGTCAGAAGTGGAGATGTTTGCTGATGATTGTACAATAGTCAGCACCATTCACAACTCCTTAGGTACTGAAGTAGTCCATGTCCAAATGCAGCAAGACCCGGACAATATCCAGGCTTGGGCTGACAAGTGGCAAGTAACATTTGCACCACACAAGTGTCAGGCAATGACCATCTCCAACAGGAGAGAATCCAACCATCGCCCCTTGATGTTCAATGGCATTACCATTACTGAATCCCCCACTATCAACATCCTGGGGGTTACCATTGACCAGAAACTGAACTGGACTAGCCATATAAATACTGTGCTTACAAGAACAGGTCAGAGGCTAGAAATCCTGTGATGGGCAACTCACCTCCTGACTCCCCAAAGCCTGTCCACCATCTACAAGGCACAAGCCAGGAATGTGATGGAACACTCCACACTTGCCTGGGTGAGTGCAGCTCCCACCACACTGAAGAAGCTTGACACTGTCCTGGACAAAGCAGCCCGTTTGATTGGCACCACATCCACAAACATTCACTCCCTCCACCACCGATGCACAGTAGCAGCAGTGCATACCATCTACAAGATGCACTGCAGGAATTCACCACAACTCCTTAGACAGTGCCTTCCAAACCCATGACAACTACCACCTAGAAGAACAAGGGCAGCAGACACATGGGAGCGCCACCACCTGGAAATTCTCCTCCAAGTCACTCACCATCTTGACTTGGAAATATATCGCCGTTCCTTCACTGTTGCTGGGTCAAAATCCTGGAACTCCCTTCCTAACAGCACTGTGGGTGTACCTACACCACATGGACTACAGCGGTTCAAGGAGGCAGCTTACCACCGCCTCCTCACGGACAGCTAGGGATGGGCAACAAATGCTGGCCCAGTCAGTGATGCCCACATCCCGTGAATGAATAAAAAAAAATAATTAAATTGTGTCCCCTCCATAAAGTTCTGAAGTGCAAGTCAGTCAGATGAGCAGTCTTCTCACAATTCAGCTCAAGCCATCAATTTCAGTCAAAAAAGGTAAAAAGATGGTGCCTAAAATGGAAACATCCATAATGGTACAATTGGAATTCTCTTTTGCAGAGCAATGGTAAGGGAGATTGTTGATTATTTCAGAATAATATTCTAGCATTCATACAGTCTCTTTCTTATCTTGGTTTTAGCTTTGTTTACCTTTAGAATTTTAAGTTTCATGATTTAGACTATTCTCATTGCCAAGCGTTAGCTCCCTGTGTCCCACGAGTGTCTACACTTGCTCTGAATTCCTGCCAGGATTCAGGAATCTCACTTTTCAATCATCTCAGTTATTGAATTTTACCTTTGCCTTTAGGGGAACCTTCCCTCATCTTTGGAATAGGCAGAATAACATCACACAAAACAGTAAAACAGAAATGAATAGTCTCAATGCCATAACATTTTTACAGTCTTTGTTTAGCTTAACAGGCTCCTTGTTGCAATGGGAAATTCTTTCGAGTTATCAACAGTCACAGATTGCAACTCTTTTGAGTACAATCACAGTTCTTGGTTTCCGGGAGTGGGACATGAACCCACAACCCTCTGATTAAAATCATTGAATGCTTCACAATGTGCCATTTTAAAATTGACCTTGAATCCCCATGTGAAAGTTCATAGGAGATCAATTGGTTTAATCACCATAGTTTATCAGGAAGTTTACCGAAGGCTGCAGACACATGCTTATTTGAAAAAGACAGACACTTAAACATTTTCACCAGAATCATGTGGATTTCAGTAACTACTGAATTCAAACGCACTGATAGTGGGATTAGCCTGGCTGACTCTTGTCGGCCAGTGTGGACACAAAGGGCCAAATAGTATCCTTCCGGGCAGCAAATTGCTATGATTCTCTGGTTCTAGTGCTTGTTTTTGACCAGTGCTGTGGAATCTTCAATATCCACTCCAACAATAAGGCCAGGCAGGTGAGGCCTATATTTAACATTTCATACTCAGGACATCAGCTTTAACAATGTAATCCTCACCTTAGCAATGCACTGGGGTGCCAATTTTTTGTGAAGTCATGGACTCATACCTCATGAGCTAGAAGCAAGGAGCAATGAAGTTGATATGCCAATCGACTTCATTCTGTATCTAGTTCTGATTCCAGCTTAAGTGGAAATGCTTTATGTTTCCACAATGTTTTCCATTCCGAGCATAGACATCTTTTACTTTGGGAACCACAACAAAAACCACTAATAAACTAATAAATGCAATCAGACAAATCTGAAAATTAACATTAATAAATATGTCTTCTAGCTAATCTCCAGCAGGCAGGTGTTGTTTGGCTGCTCATCTGGCCTTAGAGAATGGCCCATGTTCAGATGTAACTTTAAGGGACAAGTATTAAACAGCTGCCCATCACTGACCACCACAAGACAGAATGTGATGGCTTATCCCAAGTATTCTGTAGTCAGAGTAGAGCAGGTAAGAAAGCAGGATAGTAATAGGGAAATGGTTATCCTCCAGGTCAATATATATATACATATACATATATATATATATATACACACACATAGTCTTATCTTCAAATAAATAATCCACATTATTGTCCTACCAATCACAAGAACACAAGAAATAGGAGCAGGAGTAGACTATATGACCCACCGAGCCTGTTCCACTATTCAATATAACAGTTCAATCCAACAGGTGCTTGCAGCCTGAGAGTGGGGACTACAGAGTGGATGAGCAAACTTGCCATAGCACCATGGTACAGGAAGTCATTCAAGAGGGGGAGGCTAACAGGAATGTCGTGATAGTAGGGGACAATATGTGAGGGGGATAGTCACAGTTCTTTGCAGCCAAGAGTGAAGTCCAAAAGGCTGTGTTGCCTGCCCAGTGCCAGGTTTAGGAACCTCTGTTCTGGGCTGGAGAGGAACTTGCAGTGGAAGAGGGATGATCCAGTGGCTGTGGTCCATATAGGTGCCAGCGACACAGGTAGGACAGGATGGAGATTCTGCTTAGAGACAATGAGCAGCTAGGGGCTAAATTAAAAAGCAGAACCTCAAAGGTAATAATCTGTTCACTATTCTCTGAGCCACAAGCAAATTGGCGCAGTGTAACTGAGATTAGAGAGTTAAATGCATGATTGAAAGATTGGTGTGAGAAAAATGGGTTTAGATTACTGGGGCATCGGCATTAGTATTGGGGAAAAGGGGAGCTATACCCTTAGGATGGTCTTCACATCAACCGTGCTGGGACCAGTGCTCCAGCAGGTTGTATAACTAGGGCAATGGGGAATGCTTTGAACTAAATAGTGGTGGTGAGGGAAGATGTGATAAACGAAAGAGAGAAGAGAAGCAGGATAGCAATAAGGGAAATGGTTAACAGAGTGTGGCAGAAAGGGACAGGGAATACAAACATAGCAGTGTGTCAGCAGTTAAGGCTGGCGATTGCGAAAAAAAGGTACTGAATTAAAGGCACTCTGTCTGAATGCACACAGCATTTGCAACAACATAGGTGAATTGATGGCACAAATAGAAGCAAACAGATATGACATAATTGCCATTACAGAGATGTGGCTGCAGGCTGACCAAGGTTAGGAACTGAAAGTTCAAGGGTATTTGTATTTAGGAAGGATAGGTGACAAGGAAAAGGAAATGGTGTTAATAAAGGATGGGATCAGTACATTAGTGAAAGAGAATCTTGGATCGGAAGATCAAGATGTGGAATCAGTTTGGATGGAGCTAAGAAGGCGCAAGGGCCAGCAAACTTTGGTAGGAGTTGTTTATAGGCCACCAAATAGTAGTGGTAATGTAGGGCATGGTATAAATCAGGAAAATAGAGGTGCATGTAACAAGGGTAATACAGTAATCACGTAATCATGTATAGCAGATCTAATTAACACTAATGATGAGGAGGATGAATTCCTGGAATGTTTATGCGATGGTTTTCTAGAATAGTATGTTGAGGAACCAACTAAAGAACGGGATATTTTAGATCTAGTATTGTGCAATGTCACGGAGCTATTAATGTATATAATATTTTGGAAAATATTTTTCTTTTAAGATAGAGGTTTAGTCTGTGGGCGTGTCTTAATTGGATTAAAGCCAGCTAGTCTGGGTGCTTTGATGTGTACTAGTTTTGAGATATAAGAGAAATAGAGTGCATTTGCATTTTTTGAATAGGGCATTCAAAGAGGGGTGAAACTGACGCCTATCTAGCAGCTACCAAGCCATATGTTTATATTACTAATAAAATTGGTACTATGAAAGGGGTTTCATTGTTAAAAGGTGAAGTTCAAAGAGGCTGTGAGACAATGAGAATTTGAATTCAATCAATAGTGGTAGGTATAACTTCAGCAGTTTCCGGGTGTGCAAAGCAGAGGCAATGTGAGATCAAAAGGCAGCTGTAAGCCTCCAACTATCCCCACAGGAACCAAAGTGAAAAGAACCTCATTTTGAAGTCATAAGGTGAAAATGCTTTGCCTGGTGTCCAGTTAAGTCTATGGGTTGCTGTTGCCTTAATGGAGATTAGTTGGGAACTTGTTAAAAGTTATGATAGTAGTAATTTGTAGTCATGTGTATATATATTTTTAAGCTGTGTAAATTAATAAAATGTTTCATTTAGTTTAATGTTAAACCTCGAGGACTGATGGCCTGATTCCTGAATTTAGAGTTGCCTCTCAACATAATACCGAAATTATAGGTTATGACAGTTGTTTAATGTTTCTCTCTGGGATTTTTAAATAACTCTGCTTTACCAACTGCATTGGTCATAACAGCAATGAGAAAGGGCTAATTAATAATCTCATTGTAAAGGACCCTTTAGGGAAGAGTGACCATAGTATGATGGAATTTTACATGAAGTTTGAAAGTGATATAGTTCAATCCGAAACTAGGAGCTGGGATTTTCCCACCTGCCTGTTACCGGGATCTCCTGGTAACACTAAAACTCAATGGACTTTTGGCTGGCCCGCTGCATCCCCCGCGGCAAGTCCCACCATGGTACAGCTGGAAAATCTCAGCCCTGGTTATTTAACCTAAAAAGTGGAAACTATGAAGGTATGAGGGGCAAGTTGGCTGAGGTAGAGCATGTGGGGAGCTACATTAAAATATATGATGGTAGACAAGCAACGGCTAGTTTCAAAAAAATAATACATGGTTTGCAACAAATTTACATTCCTTTAAGGCACAAAAAGCCAGCAGGAAAAGTCATCCAGCCATGGTGAACAAGAGAAGTTAAAGATTCTATTAGATCAAAGGAAAAGGCATATAAAATTGCCAAATAAAATAGTAAGCCTGAGGATTGGGGGCATTTTAAATTTGAGCAAAGGAGAACCAAGAAATTGATAAAGAAAGAAAAAATAGAATATGAAAGTAAACTAGTGAGGGACATAAAAATGAACTGTAAAAGTTTCTATCGATATGTAAAAAGGAAAAGATTAGTAAAGACAAATGTGGGCCCAATACAAGAAGAGAATTGAGAATTTATAATGGGCAGTAAGGAAATAGCTGAGAAGCTAAACAAAAAATATGGGCGGAATTTCCCAGTCCCAGCTGCTGAAGTCAATAGACTTCTGGCTGGTGCACCACATCCGCTGCGGGGGAACCCGCCATGGTGGAGCCAGAAAATTCATGGAGGAAGATGCAAAAAACTTCACTGAAATATTCGGGAGCCAAGGAGCTAGTGAGATTGAGAACCTGAAAGAAATTAGTATTCATAAAAAAGTAGTGCTAGAGAAATGAATGGGACTATAAATTGATAAATCTCCTGGACCTGATGATCTACATCTGAGATTGTTGAAAGAGGTGGCCATAGAGATAATGGATGCATTGCTGATCATCTTCCAAAATTTTATAGGTTCTGGAACAGTCCCTGTGGATTGGAAGGTAGCAAATGTAATCCCACTGTATAAGAAAGGAGGGAGAGAGAAAACAGGGAACTACAGACCAGGTGGCCTGACATCAGTTGTAGGGCAAATTCTAGAACCTATTATAAAGGATGTGATAACTGGACACTTGGAAAATAATATTAGGACTGAGCAGAGTCAACATGGATTTATGAAAGGGAAATCCTGTTTGATAAACCTGTTGGAGTTTTTTGAGGATGTTATTAGCAGGATAGATAAGGGAGAACCAATGCATGTGGTGTAGTTGCATTTCCAGAAGGCTTTCAATAAGGTCCCACACAAAGAGGTTGGTAAGCAAAAGTAGAGCACATGGGATTGAGGGGTAATATGCTGGTATGGATTGAGGACTGATTTTAAAAAAAATTGTTCTTGGGGTGAGTACGTCACTGGCTAGGCCAGCATTTATTGCCCATCCCTAATTGCCCTTGCTCAGAGGGCATTTTAGGAGTTAACCACATTGCTCTAGACCTGGAGTCACATGTAGGCCAGGTCAGGTAAGGACAGCAGATTTTCTTCCCTAAAGGACATTAGTGAAGCAGATAGGTTTTTTACAACAATCAGCAATGTTTAATTTCCAGGTGTTTCATTGAATTCAAATTTCACCATCTGCCATGGTGTGATTTGAACTCAGGTCCCCAGAGAATTACCCTGGGTCACAATACCACTATGCTACCGGCTAACAGACAAGAAACAGAGTAGGTATAAGCTGATCATTCTCAGGTTGGCAGGCTATGACTACTGGGGTACCACAAGGATCAGTAATTGGGCCACAATTATTTGAAATCTACATGAACAATTTGGATATGGGGACTAAATGTAATTTTCCCAAGTTCCCTGATAACACAAAGCTTGGTGCGAATGTGAGTTGTGAGGAGGGTGCAAAGAGGTTCAAGAGAATTTAGACAGCTAAGTGAGTGGGCAAGAACATTTTTTTATTCATTCTTGGGATGTGGGCATTGCTGGCTAGGCCAGCATTTATTGTCCATCCCTAATTAGCCTTGTGAAGGCGGTGGTGAGCTGCCTTCTTGAACCATTGCAGTCCATGTGGCGTAGGTACACCCACTGTGCTGTTTGGGAGAGAATAGGAGACATGTGGAAAAATGTGAAATTATCCACTTTGGTAGGGAAGACAGAAGCACAGAGTATTTCTTAAGTGGGGAGAGATTGGGAAGTGTTGATGCCTAAAGGGACCTGGGTGCCTTTGTTTATAAGTCACTGAAAGCCAACATGCATGTGCAACAAGCAATTAGGAAGGTGAATGGTATGTTAGCCTTTATTGCAATGCAAGGGGGTTTGAGTACAGGGGTAAGGAAGTCTTGGAGCAATTATATAGAGCCTTGGTGAGACCACACCTGGATTATTGTGTCCAGTTTTGTTCTTTGTACCTACTGAACAATATACTGGCCATAGAAGGAGTGCAACAAAGGTTCACCAGACCAATCCCTTAGATGGCAGGGTTCTCCACTGAGGAGAGATTGAGGAGACTGGACCTGTATTCTCCAGCGATTAGAAGAATGAGAGGCGACCTCATTGAAGTGTACAAAATTCTTACAGGGTTTTACAGTGTGGAAGCAGAATGAATATTTCCCCTGGTTGGGAAGTCTAGAACCAGGGGACAGAGTCTCAGAATAGTGGGCAGGCCATTTAGGACTGAGATGAGAAAGCATTTCTTCAGTCAGAAGGTGGTGAATCTTTGCACTTCTCTACCCCAGGAGGCTGTGGAGGCTCAGGCATTGGGTATATTCAAAGCAGAGGTCGATAGATTTCTAGATATCAATGACATCAAGGGATACAGGGATACTGTGACAAGATGATGTTGAAGTAAAAAATCAGCCATGATCTAGTTAAATAGCAGAGCAGGCTCAAAGGGCCGAATGGCCTACGTCTGCTCCTATGTTCCTATGTTCAATGAGATCATGGCTGATCTTGGGCTTTGACTCCATTTTCCCACCTTCTCCCCATATCCCTAATTCCCCGAGAGATCAAAAATCTGTCTATCCTAGGCTTAAAGACGGAGTCAAAATCACTGGGTCAAAATCCTGGAACTCCCTCCCTAACAGCACTGTGGGTGTACCTACACCACATGGACTGCAGCGGTTCAGGAAGGCAGCTCACCACCGCCTTCTCAAGGACAATTCGGGATGGGCAATAAATGCTGGTCTAGCCAGCGATGCCCACATCCCATGAATGAATATATTAAAAAAGTATCATTGATACATTTGTGATAAACGGGAGAACACAACAGCCTATAGACCCTGACATTAATTGTAACTTACTGTTGGTGAATAAAGTGTTCAGATTGTCAGTTGTATGTGCTCAAACTTGCTACAAAATATGCTTGCATAACATGAATAACCGCACTGCAAACAAAGAACCAAATCCTTCAATGCTTTTTAGACTTCCTCCTAAATATCTGCCTCTCGGTCCGCTCTGTTAACTACTCACGTCAACTGCAATCAACCTCAACAGGGAATTGACTGGGCTTTCAGCATTTTTCATACTTGAAAAGGTGGAATTGAGATGCCAGAAGTAAACTGGGCCCTCTCAAAGTGTTGTAAATATTTAGAAATTTTACCAGAGTTTTGCTGAGCAAAAAAACATTTATCCAGCCTGTATTGAATCCATATGCAGTTGACACCCCGCCACAACCCACACACCAAAACAGAGGATAATTATGTTAACAGCAAGACCTCTAGGCATTTCATCTTTGAATTCAATCATGAGAAATCCCAACAGTTATAATAAATGGAAAGCAGAACAGCAGAAATGTAATACAAAGTAAGTAGTGTCAGCATTTCAGAGTTGCAGCATGTATAATTAAAAGGCCCTTTCACATTCTTTCCCCCCCCTCCCACCCCCTCCACCAAATAAAACTCAAAAAACAATCTAGCTGCTTCTTTACCTTGGTAATTTGTAGATTAATGGGAGGAACCCAGAATATGTTCTAACCTATATTTGCATGCACAACTTCACTCCCAAGGGATTAACTTGGACATAAATATGCCAGAGAGACTAAACAAAGTTCAATTTCAGTTTTAGTTCTTACTGGCTCAAAACTTTATTTGCCATTTTTGTTTTAAATGAAATCTGTCACTATTTATATCCCTTTCCCATCGATGCCCTGTCACATTCATGGCTTGCGGAGCCAGTTTTGCAAAGCAAGAGCCATTTGTAAGATCATCACCGAGTTGTGAGGCATATTTGTGACAAAAAGGGACATAGCTTCAGCATGGGAAGGTGCCAGCCTATACCAACCTGTCAAAGAGTACCCAGAGGGAAAATAACCTCACTGCCTGCACATATTTTTACAAATCCACTGACATGGGGACCTGGATTAAGCAAATAGTGATGAGTAGGTTTGGTGCATGGCATTGGACAGGTTTGTCTCAAATATTGAGATAGCTGGCATGACAAAAACTATCCCTTGTCAATCATTTTACCATGTGCTCCTATATCCAGGGATCAGTGCCTCCTGAGGTTACAAACGTACAAAATAGAAGCAGAAGTAGGCCATTCGGCCCCTTGAGCCTGCTCCGCCATTCAATAAGATTGTGGCTGATCTGTTTGTGTTTCAAATTCCACATTCCCATCTATCCCTGATAACCTTTGATTCCCTTTCCTAACAAGAATCCATCTGCCTCTGCCTTAAAAATATTCAATGACCCCACCACAACCGCCTTCTGAGGCAGAGAGTTCCAAAGCCGTACAACCCTCCGGATTGGGTTGTGGAGAGGCAAGCAGCAGTTGATGAAGCTCTGTGCCTCCAAAGTGGGGAATCACTATTCCTTGGGATATATTCTCTGCTGATACTGTAGTCAGCAATGCGTACACATCTTATGATGAGTAATGCTACTCACCATGCCATTCTTGAGGAAGTACTGAGGCAATGCCCCTCAGTTTTCTAATGTCAAACTTCATGGGGTGCAGAACATCTTTTTGATCAACAAGTCAAACTTACATTTATATAGCACCTTAAATATAACAAAAAGTCCCAGTAGCGATATCAATAAAAACATTTTGACATAATGGTTAAAAATAATTTCTATTGGCCCCAGAATGAATTTAGCTGCTTTGTGTATATTGCTTTGTGGTGCCACCATGACCTGTGTACTCTTGGTGTGGTTCCTGGCTTCTAGTTCCTGGCTATCTTGCCTAGACAGACTGTAGTCTTACTCTTGTACGTGTTTTTAAATGGTTTATTAACACTGTAAAAAGGGCAGGTTACAGAGTAGGTCTGTCTCTCCTGAGTACAGAGTATTCCATTCTCTCTCTCTCTCTCTAGAGACAGAGAGTCTAGCACATGGCTGCTGATATCACTGGTATATTATCGTCTACGTCACTCATTGACATATCTATTCGACTAGCCCATTACACTACACATAATGGAACTTTACGGCCCTGTACCAAATGTAGAGAGCCATCCTAAACTCCTTTGACTTCGGCGGGACCGTAAAATCACGCGGGTGTAAAACTCCACTGATGGAATGACATTGGGCTGAATTTTGCCCCCCGGGCCCACTAAGGCCCACCCAGCTTGAAACGCAGCTCGTCACTGGCCAGGAAGGGCCGAGCGGGGGGGCGAGGGCCTGTTAGCCACCGGGTCCAATGGCGACCCGGCGGCCGGTATAAAGAAAGCCGAGGCAGGTCCAGAAAGGCTGCCAGGGAAGGACGTCTGGCTGCCATTTGGACCAGGTATTCGACTGCGGCAGCAAACACCAGGCAGGAGGGCAGGTCAGGTGGGCACTTGCCCGCACGTTCCCCCCCATCCCCCGCTTTTCCGATGAGTATCTCGCCGTCCTCCTGGAGGAGATGGCTGCCAGGAGGGACACCCTTGTCCCTAGAGATGGGAGGAGGAGGCCACCACACCTCGCCATGAGGGCATGGGAGGAGGTGGAAGCCCGGGTGAGTAGCCATGATTTGGTGCAGCTCACATGGGTGCTGTGCCGGAAGAACTTCAATGACCTGCTGCGCTCAGGGTGGGTGAGTACTGTGTTGGCATGGGTCAATGTGCAGAAGTGTTAAGGTGTGGCCGTTCCCCTGTGGACCTCAGTGGGTGCTAGAGTCTGAGTGCCAACTGTCAATCATGCCAGAGCTGCCCAAGGGGGTGAGCCCTGGCTGCTTGGACTGATTGCATTGCCGCTCAAGGGCCACGACTCGGATGTGCCCTGCAAGGTATTCCTCAGCTGGGGTTGGCCAGGCTTGCAATGGCACTGCATGTACAGAGTGGACTAATGTGGATCAATTCTCTGCTTTTCTTTCAGAAGACAAGCCATAACCAAGCAAAGAGGGCATGAACAGGCGAAGACCCATCCAACCTGCTGCTGCCCTCCTGGTTCAAGCAGGATGCCCTTGAGCTGGACAGCCAGCAAGCTCCCCATGCAACAGGGCATGGAGAGGTCGGGGGGTGGGGGGGGGGGGGGGGGTGGGGGGAGTGCGGGTGACAGATGAAGGTAAGAGCGCAATGCACAGAGGAGAGACTCTTGGACTGTGCAACCATTCTAGTGCAGCCTCCTCATTGATGGGAGCTTCGAACCTGGAGTTCCCATTGATTATTGGAAGATGATGGCACCATGATGCAGATCTTCATTGTCTCACCAGGGTGCCTGGCATGCACAGTGACAGTGTGATGACTTTAACTAATGACATGTCCTTCTTCTTCCTTTTAGGTTTGCCAGGGCCATCCCTGACGCTAGTGGACCACCAGGCATCACCGTCACCTGCGTCATACCCGCTCTCTGAAGCAGGCACCAGCACAGATACCAGCACCTCGGTGGGCATTAGACTGGTGCCTAGTATCTCGCTGCACATTGGTGAGGGAAATTCACACTCACTTGAGGTGCAGGCAGAGGCAGAGAGTGCCCAGGGCACCAGCAGTCAGAGGATGTCCAGCGGGATATGCGGGAGGATCTGGTGGAGATCCATGAGGGTCTGCGTGCCATGGGCTCCATGATGGAGGAGCATGAGCACTGCGTTGACTGTCATGGGCGAGCGCACTTCCTCATCCTTTGAGAGAGTGGTGACTCTCATGCAGAAGCAGCTCCTGGGACAGAATGAGTTGTGCCTGAATTTGCACTTGAACCTGCAAGCCCTCACACAGGCACTGACTTCAGGTGGTCAGTGCCAGTGTGTGAGATGGATGCGGCACCCAGTATCCCAGCTAGGTGCTCATCCATTAATGGTGAGCAGGGAGGTCCACAGCGATCTTACATTGGCGCACGAGCTGCCTGTCATCTCTGTGGGCTCCTGTCAGGGAGCTCTGGATGATGGCAGCAGCTCCTCTGCCCCTCTGCCAGTGACCATGGCATCTGAAGAGGCTGTGGTAACTGGGGAGATGCCAGGCGTGAACACTGGCCACTCCCTCCCTGGCGGGGCCAGCACAGGCTCCACTGGCCAGAGGACGCTCGCCAAGGTCATCAAGGCCAACAAGACAGTAGGGTCAGCAGGCTGTCTTCAATGCTGGTGTGAGCAAGGGGACAGCGTCTAGACATAGCACCCGCAAACATAAGTTAAAGGCACCATGACCACAAGAGGGACAGGTCACAGGTGATTTTATGTTCATTTATGTTTAGTTAATGTATACTGGTCTGGGACTTAAGGCCAGAGAGATTGATGTAAATAGTCTGTACATGTCAAAATGACATAAATCTAGTTTTGTCATCATAGCTTGAGTATGCTTCATATTTTTATTTCATTGCCCAGGGTACACCAGTATGTAATGCTGGACGTATGTGGCTCTGAACCTTATTGCAAAGTTACTGAGTGTTCTTTGGGTTCAAATGAAAGGATCCTTTCAGACATCCGGGATGGAGGCAGTAGCCCTGGCATGTGGTGGAAGCTGATCTTTGGCGGCCTAGCTGAAGGAGCGTTGGATCAAGGCATCCCTGATGTCCCTGCCTCCCTGCAGGTTACTGAGGTCTGCTTCCATGCACTCAGCGTTCTCCTCACCATGCCCCTCTTCTGACTCACTACTGGACTCATCTTCTGTGGCCTGTGCAGCTGCATCAAGACCCCCTTCCTCCACTGGGTCCCTCCCCGCCTGCACAGAGCTACTGTCACCAGCTTGACACAACTGTGGACAGCTGATTGGGAGATTCCACACAGATCCCCCACAGAGCAATGGAAGAGCCGGAGGTGGAGAAGTTGAGGGCCGTTGTGACCTTCAGAGCCACTGGCATGGGGTGTTTACCCACAGAGTCAGAGCTGATCTCAGGCCCAATCATCTGGCAAAAGGAGTTGACAGCCTCGCTTGACAGGCAGAGCCTCCTTCGGCATTGCACCTCGGACATATTGAGGTAGCTGCACCGCCGTCTGTAAACCCCAGCAGCGGGATAGTCTTCTGCGGCCCCTTCCACCTTGGACTACCCACTGGCTCTGTGCCCCTTGTGCCTGCACCTCTCCTTCCGCACATCCCTCCCCTGGCAGCTGTATAGGAACATTTGGCCTCCTCTCCCTTCTGCCCCTCTCTTCCTCCTCAGAGGAGGTGCCCCCAGCTGAGACCACAATCCCCATTACCATGGTTATTGAAGGCTGTCTGATACCTGGAAGGATCCACGCAGTCTGAATCATCCGGGGCCTGGCTGACAGCAATGAGTCCTGAAATGGGGCATGGAAATGCTAAGAATGAAGCCCCGGGCAGAGATGAAGCTGCCAAAAACCAATAAGCAATCAGCTGTAAACTGTCTCCAAAACTGCTCACTTTTCACACCGGACATGCTGCTGACCCTTTTTATCCTGCCCTTGGATGAGGTTTGAGGGAATGTTGGCTGGCCGCCTGCCCGCTTTGCCCGTATGACAAGTGCGAAATCGCACGGACAACAAAAAATCTCAGACAATTGCATTGTTAAGGACCTTAGGTGGCCTGCTAATTAATGGCTGGCACTGCTCTGGCACTTGTGGCACCAGCGAGCAAAATATCGCAAGAGCGTGTGATGACGTAGGGGTGCTCGCCCGACGTCATAGCGCACTATTTTATTCTCGTTCAGGTCAGGTGCGCATCTGCCCGACGAGGAATAAATTCTGCCCATTGACTCTCTCTGGATCACAGACACAGGATTGTGTCTTGAAGGAGTCTGGAAGAATCAGCACTCCAAACCTGAAGCAAACTCAGGCTCTAAGCCCATTGCCAGTGTACAAAAGCATCTAAGATTCATATGATCCCTGGCAAAGTATTAAAGGAATGTTACTCAAAAAGCACATTATTGGTTTAACTGAAATATAAATTGAAAAGCATTGTTTCATATTTATAAACTCAATCTAATTAAGATTTTGTGAATGAGTATCTTTTGTTTAACATATGATGATATAATTGAGTTTGGCTAAATCACCATTTACAATGCATATATTTGCAGTGCTATTTTTTAAAGGCAATCATTTAGCTAATTTGCCCTCAGCGAGCAGTATTGACAACACATGCATGCTTGCCATCATCAAGCAGGCTTAGATATAAAGGAGAGGGCCTTGAGCATTATGATTGAGACTTGAGGACCTGCATTTTAATGGATCTTGCGAATTGCCATCCTATAAGTTGCCTCCTCCCAAACATATGAGGACTAATTTCATTTATCTGCATGCTTGCATTATTATTGTATTTTACATGTACACAGTGCTGCAGATTGAATTCAGGTTTATTTTGAGATCTATTTTTGTTGAAAATCCATTTTGCTAAGATAACCAGATTTTATTCTTGTGCTTCTAAAAGAAAAGTATGGGGTCCACATGGATGCTGCCGTTCTTTGATATTTAAATAAGCAGTGACACTGACTGTAACAAAAGCATGACAGCATGTAAGTTAAACCATAAGGGAAACATAATTTTTCTTAGATATTAGGCCTTTCATAATGAAATGGAAGAAAATGGAATAAAATTTAGTGAGATCTACGTATCATTGCAACAACTATTTTTACAAGCTAAATGTCTTTAGCCTACTTAAGTTGTATGAATTGCATGGCCCATACCTCACCCCAAACCCAGAAATTGTAGATGATTAGCCATGGAAAGTGTGGGCATATTGCAGTCAGTTTTCAGGAAGATATAGAATGCATGAAGGAAAGTAGCAAGGAGAAGGTTATTCAAGAGAACAAGGCCACCAGTGACTAAAACTCAGCCCGTAATGATAGAACACTGGGAGCAAGGATTGTGCAGTAATCCTTGATCAGGGAAGAGAGAGGCTAATGTGAAATCTGTTAACATAGTGTTGGAAAAAATTACCAGATGAAATGGAGTGAGGGAATATCTGGATTTTTTGCATACACTCCGAAGTCTCTCTGACAAAGAAGTATTAAGGCCTGAATTTTTGCATTATTATGAAAATGGAGGAAGAGGCCAAATTACCGAAGACCCGCCCTTGAATATGATACCTACCATTTTCACCGGGCGGGAATGGGCCCAGGTCAGTATTTGCACATGCGCGTTTCAGGGCAGGAGGGGCAGCTACCCTTTTGGTGAGGCAGGGTACTCCTTTGTAGATAGTCCCAGGGCATATTTAGGAGAGGTAAGCTGTGCTTTGAGAGAGGTAAGATGCCCTTTTGGAGAAGTAAAGTGCCCTTTGGGATAAATAAAATTGGACATGAATGTGTGTAAAGAGCCGATGAACTCATTGAAACTGTTAAGAGAGCTGCCAAGAGGACTGTCAAAAGGAACTATCAAAACCATCAAGAGCAACTGTTAAGAGGACCTGTCAAAAGTGTTAAAAGCAACTGTCAAGCTATCAAGGATTTTTAAAATTTCTGCCCTTTAAATCTTTGAAGAAGCTGTGTGGAATGTTAAAAAAGATCACTGGGCGGAATTGTCCCAGAATTGCACTAAGTGCAGTCGCGGCTGTGAAAAATGATGTTTTACCCACTGCTAATGATGGGTTTTCACACCATATCGCCTGATTTATTAATTATGCAGCCACAGGAAATACACCGTCTCGCTGGTGCCCTCTGAATCACCCGCTATGCCATTACCTCGTCATTTCCTCACTCCGGGTGCCATGTCTAAACTGCAGCCGTGCCCCACAGTTCTCAATGCTTGCAGCCCAGGCTGCTCCAGTGAAGGCATGGCCCTGAAACCCAAGAAGAGTTCAGTGATCCATCACTGGAATGCCTTTTGGAAACCCGCCATGATGTCCTCCACTCCAACTCTGGCCACAGGAAGTCCAGCAATCTCACCACTCCAGTTTGGGAGGCGGTGGTAGTGGTGGTCAGTGCTAAGGCCTCACAGAAGAGGTTGGCCATCCTGTACAGAAAGAGGATGGATGATCTCATCCGTGCCACCAGGGTAAGGCAACCAGCTCACCACTATAAACTCACACTCACAAGGCTATCATTCTTTCACCGGCATTTTACTCACTGCCAACCCAAGGGACATCACCACTCACTCTCTCACACAAACCCTCACATCCCCATCTGGCCTCATCTCCTCTGGAGACTGCCTCTTCAGCCCTCACCGTCTTGAGGCCACTTGCACAGATCAACATGCGCTCCCACACACATCCTGGTATACCACACCCCCATCCCCCTTTCCCAGGACAGCCCCCACCCTGCAGCCTCTTCCATTGCTAAAGGCCTCTTCTACCCCTTCCCCAAGCAAGCCCTTGCCCTGCAGCTATTGAAAAGCCACACCCGGCCTTACGGTTGGCCTGATAGGTAGAGACCTGCCAATGAATCCCCCTAAAAGTGATATGGTGCTACCTGCGAAGCCTGACGCTGATGACCATGAGTGCTGCTCAAAGTAAGGTAGGCAAACAAACCTTGAAGTCTAGGCTGAAGCGCAGCTCACCAAGTGCACGTCGCTTATGTACAGTTGTGAAACACGTCAGCGTGATGATCCAGCATGGGGGGATGATTCCAGCGATCAGGGCTTATAATGAGATACTGGAGCATTGAAATTACACTCCCAACATGGGAAATGTGGCCTGCCATTGATGGACGGAATGGAGGATTGCAAACTAGATTCACGACGAAGTGAAGTCCATTGCTGCGGTTTCCCAATATTTTCCATTCTCACCTGCTATGACGCCCACTGCAAACAGGAACAAACAATTCCACTCATTGGCTGGTATTTTACAGCCCCGTCATGGGCGGGGCCCGCAGCGGGCGAGGTGGTGCCCCAGCCAGGAATCCATTGACTTGTGGCAGGAATAGAAGATCGCAGCGGTGGGCGGGCACAGAAAATGCTGCCAATTGTTCCTATTTCACTCTGTCTATTGACATAAGCCTGAGGGTTATCATTACTGGATTTGTGCTGCATGACTGATTTTGCAACTTTCCATTATCATAGCGGACTGTCTTCCTTTTAACATTTTGATTGACAGCTGTAAATAGATATATAGGGCATTGGTGAGACCACATCTGGAGTACTGTGTTCAGTATTGGTCTCCTAATTCAAGGATGGATGCAAATGCATTGGAAGGAGTTCAGAGAAGTTTTACTAAACTAATACCTGGATTGGGCAGGTTGTCTTATGAGGAAAGGGTGGACAGGCTGGGCTTGCATCTGCTGGAGTTTAGGAGAGTTAGAGGTGACTTGATTGAAACATAAAAGATCCTGAGGGGCGGACTCGAAATGTTAACTGTATTCCTCTCCGCAGATGCTGTCAGGCCTGCCGAGTTTTTCCAGGTATTTTTGTTTTTGTTAAAGATCCTGAGGGGTCCTGACAGGGTGGATGTGGAAAGGATGCTTCCTCTTGTGGGAGAATCTAGAATTAGAGGCCACTGTTTAAAAATAAGAGGCTGCCCATTTAAGAAAGATGAGGAGAAAATTTTCTCTCAGAGGTTTGTGAGTCTTTGGAACTCTCTTCCTCAAAAGGCGGTAGAAGCAGAGTCTTTGAATATTTTTAAGGCAGAGGTAGATAGTTTTTGATAAGCAAGGGGTGTAAGGTTATCTGGGGTAGACAGGAATGTGGAGTTGAGGTTACAATCAGATCAGCCATGATCTTAATGAATGCCAGAGCAGGCTCGAGAGGGCAAGTGGCCTATTGTTGCTCATAATTCATATGTTTTTATATATAAATATATATATATATAATATATATATACATACATATATATATATATATATAGAGAGATAGAGAGTGAGAGTTATAGACTCTGAAGCGGGGCTATGAATTCCAATGCTTGTTTTATAAGCGATTAAGCACTTGAATTGAATGTTTGCTCTTTCAAGGGATAATGTAGTTGAAGGAATGTAAATGTAAAGAATTTTTTTTTATGAATAAGAGTGTTTTTTAAAGTCTGCAATAGACACTTAGAACTTGATTTTATTTAATTTCAGCAGATCTAATCTCAGCTCCTGTAGTCTGCCCAAGGTGCATACTGGGTGAGTTAGCATGGTAGGTGAAAGGGCAAAGAGTAGTAGGTGGGGGTCATGGGTTGGCACTAAGTTTGCGTAGTTGCTATAAAGAGCCATGGAGTTGTGTAGTGGGCCATAGGTTGGCATGGATGGTATGAGGGTTGGGGGTGGCTAAATGGGCATGAGGTGCATGGTTTGCCATGGATAGGGCATGGGGAATGTGTGGAAGGGTGTTAGGGAGATATAGTAATATTATTGGAATTTATTGGAAAACAGTGATGTCAATGTCTATGTATGTGTGTGTGTGTGTGTTGTGTGTGTATTTGTGAGACTTAAGTAGATTAAAGGCAGCTGGTCTGGAGGCTTTGATGTAACAAAAGATAAGCTAAGTTTGAAATGTTAAGTAGGTAAACATGGGGAAAGTTTAGAATGTAAGGGATAAAAGGACATTTGCATTTTTAAATAAACCAGACTGGGTTGTTTTCAAAGTTGGGTTGAAACGTGTCACCTAGCCAGGTGAAATTCAGAAGCAGTGTGTTTATTTTCCCAAAGATTACTGATAAAATTAGTAGTGTGATACATTTCTATGATCAGGGAGGTAAAGTCTAAAGTCATAGTGAAACAATGGGAATTTGCATTCAAAGGGGAAAATATGTATAAAAAAGTGAAGGCTGTGCGTAAGGGTAGGAATTTTAAGATCTAACAAAAGCCTTCAGCATCTATGCCTCAAACTGCTGTCTACAATGAACTGAAGATAAAAAAAACTCACTTTGAATTATATTGTTCAGGGTATAATGTTTCTTTGCCTGGGCCTTTTAAAATCTATGTGTTTTTACTGTTGCCTTAATGGAAGTGCAACTGGGAGTTAGATTAATTAGGGGATTTAGAAGTCCCTTGCAAGTTATTATTGCAGTAATTTGTAGACATAGGTACGTGCTTAAAATCATTTCTCTTATTAATGAATGCTTAATCTAGGTTTGTAAAAACCTATACGGCTCGGTGGCCTTATTACTACTGAATTCAAAGCCCGCATCTTGAAATATATACAAATTGCAAAAATAGTTGTTGCAGTTGTTTCAAGTTTCCCTCTGGGATTTGAACATCTCAGCATTTACCATCGGCTGTGCCATAACAGGGGTGAAGGTGTGTGAGAGGTGAGGGCTGGAGGGCTGTTTTTGTTTTAGCACTTTTTTAAAAAGCTTTGACAAAAGTGCTGGTGCACCAAGAAGGCATTCTGCCCAGCACTTTTCCCAACTGGCAGCCTCCGTACCCGTTCCAGGGTCACCAGCCCAACTCCCAGAGAACTGCGCCACCCTGAAACAATAGTCCCAACTTCTGGGGCACTTTCTCCTGGGTTGGTTTTGCGGAGCTGGGAAATGTCCTGACTCTGCTCCCCTGACCCTGAAGCGAAAATTGAAGCCCAATTCTCTATTGACCCAGTGACAATGAAAAGCATGATGTTACAGTTCCAAGTCCACCCATGATGCTGGGGACCTCAGCCAGAGGCTAAGTAGGACTGTCCACTTCTCACTTTTGATTGAAGAGACCATTCTGTGCCTTGTAATTGTACTGGGTTCCACTGTGGTTGAGATTCAGGATACTCATGAAGCTCCCTTCTCCTATTATTTGCCTATTTATCCAGTACTATTCTTGACTGGATATAGTAGGGCTGGAAACCTCTGCCTTGATCTGTTGATTGAGTAACCCCTTATCACTGTCTGTAGCCTGCAATCTTTGATGCTTAGTGTACAGGTAAACCTTTCTTGATCTACATAACTACCAATTCTACAGTATGCCTGATGCCATCCCTGGCACAAACACCACACTGCATGATGGTCTCCCAGTTTGCTGGTAATCATTAAGTGAGAGATGTGACGGACTGCAATGTTATGGATTGTGGTGTATATCAATCTACTGACAGTGACACACAATAACTCATGAGTATAAGTTTTGGATGACCAGATCTGTCCTGGTCTGTCTTATTGTCACTGTGAAGAAGATCAAGTCTCTGCTTAAGATATTGAGGTGGTCTCTCCAACCAACAATATGATGAATAGATTTGTCACCAATGCCAAATTCAGGATTCCAAGAAATTTGCATAGGTCCACAATTATAAATATTACAAAGAAATTCAATTTATCTGTTCAATACAAAAGTTAACAGTATAAAATAATACAGAGGCATTCCTCACTCAAACTTCTCACTCTGGATCAGCCACAATGCACTTAGCCCAATAACCAAGGAATATTGTTAATATGTGAATACATGTACACATGCCTTAAGGAAACATTTAAGCTATTTCACTGTATTGATTCCCATTTAAAAGTACAAACTGGTCTTTCTGTTCCCAGTGGTAAGTTAGACTTGCTCTTCTCTACTTGAAAAGAGGAAACCCATGGTTTAATTTTTAATGAATGCAACTGTGGCACAACTCAAATTCTCAATGGTTATTTCCTCACGAACTCTTAAAAAGATTTGAAGTTCAAAATCAACTGTAGGACATATGTTTTAAGATCATCAGTAATATCAGTTCAACGACTTCCGGCTCTGGTTTGTCTTTTCCTTCTCAGTCCATTGACCAGGATACTTGCTTCGGATTCTATGCCTAAAATGCTGGTGGAACTTAATACTCCCCCTGGGCATGAACTGGCAGGCATGAGGGTTTGGGGGCGGGGCTGGGGAGTGTTGGGGATGCTGTCAGTTGGGGCGGGAAGGCGCAGGGTGGATAAACCATCTCTTTCCTGACTCTCCTCCAATCAAGTCTGGGGTGAGAAGGGTTGGAATGGCTGGCTCACCCGGAGGCCAATTGAAAAGTAGAAACGTAGGCCAGAATATTGCTCTCGTCGGGCGGGCTCCGCGGGGGCGAGCGGGAATGGCTGGGAAGCCGACTGCCGCCCCCGATTGGGCCGCAGCCGTGATTTCACGCTGGCGGGGCAATTAAGAGCCCGCCCAGGGTGAAACGCGTGCTGCAGCACTCAGCGCTGCCTGTGTGTGGGTGGGAGGAGGGCAAGCGGGAAATTTCACATATGTGCGCAGGTGCACACAGGAGAAGCTCCCTGAGGCACAGACCCTCAAGAGATGAGGATTTTTGAAAGTTACAAATAAAGAATTTTAAAATGTTAAAAAATCATGTCCCCTCATGTGACGCGGTCACGTGGGATGGGCTTCATTTGCACCATGCTGGGACCAGTGTCCTGGCGAATCGTATAATTAGGGTTGTAGGTAGGGCTTTAAACTAATTAGTGGAGGGGAGGGTTCAATTGAAGGGAAGTTTAAAAAATCAAAAATAAACGAGAGAGCAGAGGGCAGTGAAGAGGCGAACAATAATCAAAGTGTGACAGGAAGGGGCAGAAAATGTAAGCAGAAGAATGCGGCAGAAATTCAAACCAGAATGAGTAATAATGGTAAAAGTCAAAGCTTAAGGCTCTTTATCTGAATGCACACAGCATTTGTAACAAGATAGATGAGTTGACAGCACAAATAGAAATAAATGGATATATGACTTGATAGCTATTCCAAAGACATGGTTGCAGGGTGACCAAGACTAGGAACTCAATATTCAAGAGTATTCGATGTTCCAGAAAAATAGGCAAAAAGGAAAAGGAGGTGGGGTAGCTTTGTTAATAAAGGAATGTATCAGTGCAGTGGTGAATAGTGATATAGGTGCAATAGATTGTGATGTGGAATCAGTTTGTGTGGAAATAAGGAATAGCATGGGGAAGAATTCACATGTGGGAGTCATCTATAGGCCCACCGAAGAGTTGCCTCACTGTATGCCAAAGTATAAATCAGGAAATAATGGAGGCATGTTAGAAGGGCGCTAAAATTGTCATGGGTGATTTTACCCTGCATATTGACTGGACAGATCAGATTGGCAGGGATAACATGGAAGACAAATTTGTAGAGTGCATCAGGGATTGTTTCTTAGAGCAATACGTTGCAAACCTACGCATGAATAGGCTATTTTAGATCTAGTAATGTGTAAGGAGGTAGGATTAAAAAGAGATCTTGTAGTTAAGGATCCTCCAGTGGGTAGTGATCACAACATGGTAGAATTTGAAATTCAGTTTGAGGGCAAGCAACTTGGATCTCAAACCAGTGTCCTCAAATTAAATAAGGGCAACTACAGAAGTATGAAGAAAGAGTTGCCTGAAGCAGGCTGGGAAAATAGACTAAGGGGGAGGTCAGTGGATGATAAGTGGCAGATATTTAAGCAGATATTTCATAACGCTCAGCAAAAATTTATCCCAGTCAAAAAGAAGGGCTTGATGAGAAGGATGAACCACCCGTGGTTAACAAAGGTGGCCAAGTAGAATATCCAATCAAAAACTAAGACACACAAAGCAGAAAAACTACTGGTAGGCCAGAGAATTGGGAATTTTTTAGGAATCAGCATTGGATGACTAAAAAGCTAATGAAGAAGGAGAAAATTGATGATGAAAGTAAATTGGCAAGAAATATGAAAACAAACAGCAAGAACTTCTATGGGTGTATAAAAAGAAAGAGAGTAGCTAAATTGAGCGTGGAGCCCTTGGAGGATGCGACTGGAGAATTGATAATGGGCAACAGGGGAATGGCAGATAATTTAAACCAATATTTTGCATCAGTATTCATGGTGGAGGACACTATAAACATTCCAAAGATATCAGATAAGCAAGGAGCTAATGGGAAGAAAGACCTTGTAGTAGTCTCTATCATGAGGGACAAAGTATTTGAAAAACTAATGGGACTAAAGGCAGACAAGTCACCAGGACCTGATGGCCTGCATCCAAAGGTTTTAAAGGAAATGGCTGCAGAGGTAGTGGAGGCATTGGTTGAAATATTCCAGAACTCTCTGGATTCCAGGAGGGTCCCAGCGGATTGGAAAACCGCTAATGTGACACCCCTGTTCAAGAAGGGATGGAGACAAAAAGCAGGAAACTATAGACCAGTCAGCCTAACATTTGTTGTTGGGAATCCATTATTAAGGAAAAAATAGCAGAACATTTAGAAAAGCTTAATGCAATCAAACCGAGTCAACATGGCTTTGTGAAAGGGAAATCATGTTTGACAAATTTGCTAGGGTTCTTTGAGGATATAACAAGTAGGGTTGATAAAGGGGAACTGGTAGATGTTGTGTTTTTAGATTTCCAGAAGGCATTCGATAAGGTGTGACACAAAAGGTTATTGCACAAGATAAGAGTTCACAGTATTGGAGATAATGTATTGGCATGGATCGAGGATCAATTAACACAAAGAAGACAGAGAGTCAGGATTAATGAGCCCTTTGCAGGTTGGAAAGACGTAACTAGTGGAGTGCCACAAGGATCAGTCCTAGGGCCTCAATTATTTATGATCTATATTAATGACTTAGAGGAGGGGGCAGAGTGTAATGTATCCAAATTTGCTGATGATATAAAAATGGGTGGGAGGGCATGCTGTGATGAGGACATAAGGAATCTGCAAGGGGATATAGATAGATTGAGTGAGTTGGCAAAAACTTGGCAGGTAGAGTTTAATGTCAGAAAATGTGAGGTCATGCACTTTGGTAGGAAGAATCAAAAGGCAGACTATTATTTAAATGGAGAGAGACTCCAAAAAAGTGCAGCACAGGGGGATTTGGGTGTTCTTGTGCATGAAACACAAAAAATTAGCATGCAGGTGCAGCAAATAATTAAGAAGGCAAATGGAATTTTGGCCTGTATTGCTAGGGGGTTGGAGTTTAAAAATAGGGGAGTCTTGTTACAACTGTACAGGGTGTTTGTGAGGCTGTACCTGGAGTACTGTGTACAGTTTTGGTCCCCATATTTAAGAAAGGATATACTGGCATTGGAGGCAATTCAAAAGAGATTCACTAAGATGATTCCTGGGATGAAGGGGTTGACTTATCAAAAGCGGCTAAACAGGTTAGGCCTTTATTGATTAGAGTTTAGAAGAATGAGGGGTGATCTTATTGAAACGTATAAGATTCTGCGGGGGCTTGACAGGGCAGATGTTGAGAAGACGTTTCCACTAGTGAGGGAATCTTGAGCTAGGGGGCGTAATTACAGAATAAGGGGACACTCATTTAAAACTGAGATGTGAAGGAATTTCTTCTCTCAGAGGGTAGTAATGTCTGGAATTCTCTACCTCAGAGAGTTGTGATGGCTAGATCACTGAAAGTATTTAAGGAGGAAGTAGATAGATTTTTGAAATATCAGGGAGTGGAGGGTAATTAGGAGCTGGCATGAAAAAGGAGCTGAGGCCAGGGCAGATCAGCCATGATCTTATTGAATGTTGGGGCAGGCTTGAGGGGCAGAATGGCCTAATCATGCTCCTATTTCTTATGTTCTTATGTTCTTATATGAGCAAGAACATGTTAGAAATTAGTTTGAATTTTTTTTTTAATGAAGCATTGAAACCTAATCCCGCTCATGGGTAAGGTTTCACAAAATGTTCAAAGGCTACTTGGCTTTTTCGCCTGCCCACCAACTCTAAGGTAGGACGTGCAGCGAAAAATTTAATTCAATTAGAACTTTAATGACATTAATAGGCAGGCGCGCTGCTGACTCCCGCCCGCGCCCGCCAACAAAAATATCGCTTGAGTGCGCGATGACAGCAGGAGGGTCGCCTGATGTCATCGCGTATCATTTTACGCTCATTCAGGTTGGACGCGTGCCTGTCCAACGAGCTCAATATTCTGACCATAGGAAATAGGAGTAGGAGTAGGTCATTCGGCCCTTCGAGCCTGCTCTGCCATTCAATATGATCATGGTTGATCCTCAACGCCATACTCCTGCTCTCTTCCCAAACCCCTGGACACTTTTAGAGTCTAGAAATCTATTTCCTTCTAAAATATATTCAGTGACTTGGCCCCCACAGCCCTCTGTGGTAGAGAATTCCACAGGTTCACAACCCCACATCCTGAGATTGTGACCTCTTGTTCTAGACCTCCCAGCCAGAGGAAACATCATCCCTGCATCCAGTCTGTCCAGCCCTGTCAAAATTTTATGTTTCAATGAGATCCCCTCTCATTCTTCTAAACTCCAGTGAATACAGGCCTAGTCGAACCAATCTCTCCTCATACAACAATCTTGCCATCCCAGGAATCAGTCTGGTGAACCTTTGCTGCACTCCCTCTATGGCATGTGTATCCTTTCTTAGGTAAGGAGATCAAAACCACCCACAATACTCTAGGTGTGGTTTCACCAGGGCCTGTACAGCTGTAGTAAGATATCCTTGCTCCAGTACTCAAGTCCTCTCGCAATGAAGGCCAACATACCATTTGCCTTCTTAACTGCTTTCTGCACCTGCATGCTCGCTTTCAGTGACTGGTGTACAAGGACACCCAGATCCCTTTGTACATCAACATTTCCCAATTTATCACCATTTAAATAATACTCTGCCATTCTGTTTTTCCTACCGAAGTGGATAACTTCACACTTATCCACATTATACTGCATCTGCCATGTATTTGCCCACTCACACAAATTGTCGAAATTGCCTTAAAGCCTCTTAACATCCTGCTCAACACTCGCATTCTCACCAAGTTTGTTGTTGTCAGCAAACTTGGAAATAGTACACTTTGGCCTGAATATTTAGATTGTCGGGTGCGCACGATCGTTGGGCCTGGGAGCAGCTGGGAAACGGACCTCTGACCACGATCGGCCCCCGGATTAACGTCCAATTAACAGCCAGCCAGCGTGAAACGTTTGCTGAAAAGCTCAGCGCTGCAGGGTTGGGGGCGGGAAGAGGGCAGCGACGACGTCACTGCGGGCACAAGTGAGCGCTGCGAGAGAGCTCCCTGAAGGTAGACAGCTGCCTCAGGGAGCTGCAGGCTTTCAAATGATTAAATAAAGATTTAAAAAGCTGCAAAAAAATGTCCATGCATCACAAATAAGCACCTGAAAACGCACCTCATAAAAATGCTGTCTACAGATATTTACTTTTATTTTATTTCATAACAGAGATTTCATTCCGCCCTTAGATGATGTTTGATGAAAAATGTAAAGGCCGCCTGGCCGATTCGCCCATCCGCCAACCCGAAGGTTGAACGGGCCACGAATAATCAGAGACAATTGTGCCATTAAGTGAACCGCTGGGGCTCATGCACTGATCACCTCCTGTCACTTTGGAAAAGACCCATTTGTTCTTACTCTCTGTCTTCTGTCTGTTAACCAATCTGCTGAAGGGTCTCATCCCACTGCTCTGGTATTCAACAGGGGCTATGCCCCATAGACAAATAGCCAGGTAAACCCTGACAGGCATGCCTGCTGCGGGTTCCGCCTTCTCATGCACCATGTGTCTAACTAAGGGACACACTGGTGGAGAGGGAGGGACCCAGGGGATGGCACCACCTGTTTTTCAACTCTGACCTCCTCCCTCTTTTCCTAACTGGCCTCGGTGATCCTACCCCACTCACCTGCACTCCAGGGCTTCAACAATTATCTTCATCCTTTCGTCTTCTAAAATCCCAGTGGCGGCCATTGTTCCTTGTGGCACTGGAGAGCTGCAGGCCACCAGTTGCCTGGTAGCTTTCATAGACAGGACATCCACACACTTCATGAGGATGTGCCATGGGAAATGGTCACTGGTGAGGCCAGGAACCCCGATGGGTCTCAGAATTTAAAAAAAAATTATTTGTGGACATCACTGGCTAGGCCAGCATTTATTGCTCTTCCTCAGAGGGCACTTAAGAGTTGGTATGTGTCTGGAGTCACATGTAGGTCCAGGCAAGGTAAGAATGGCAGATTTCCTTCCTTGAAGAACATTAGTGAACCAGATGGGTTTTTATGACAATTGACAATGATTTTATGGTCATCGTTAGACTTTCAATTCCAGATTTTTATTGAATTCAAATGCAAATATCGGCCATAGTGGGATTTGAACCTGGGTACCCAGAGTATTACCCTGGGTCTCTGGAATACTAGTCCAGTGACAATACCACTCTGCCACTGCATCCCCACCAGCCACCAACTCTCCTGCCCATGGACTATTAAATCCTGCCCTTTATTTCTTTCCACTAAAACGGCTCTTATTTGGTCAATACATCTTTTTCAGTTTGTCACATTCTGTTTGACCTCCAAACTAACAGATGTAACTTCTTTATCAATACCCTAAACAGCCATTTTATACTGTTCAACACAAAAACAGAATTACCTGGAAAAACTCAGCAGGTCTGGCAGCATTGCGGAGAAGAAAAGAGTTGACGTTTCGAGTCCTCATGACCATGAGGACTCATGAGGGTCATGAGGACTCGAAACGTCAACTCTTTTCTTCTCCGCCGATGCTGCCAGACCTGCTGAGTTTTTCCAGGTAATTCTGTTTTTGTTTTGGATTTCCAGCATCCGTAGTAGTTTTTCATTTTATACTGTTGTTCACTACAGATCAACTGGTCATTCATCTCGTTGCTGTTTGTCAGGTTCTGCTGTGCATAAAATGGCAATCATTTTCCCCTTGATGAAACAGTGAGGGTAATGTATCATGCAACACTATACATTTATACGGCATCATTCAAGTGCTCCACAGGAAAGACAGACATTGAGCCACTTGAGCCACAGGAAGGAAAGGCGAGCATGAAATAAAAACAAAAAATGCTGGAAAGGCTTAATAGGTCAGGCAGCATCTGTGGAGAGAGAAACAGAGTTAACATTTCAAATTGAAAATGACTTCTTTGGAAGTAAAGGGAGATAGAAATGCGGGTGTGCCTATATCACATCAGCTGCAACAGTTCAACAGGGCGGCTCACCACCACTTTCTCAAGCGCAATTAGGGATGGGCAATAAATGCTGGCCCAGCCAGCGATGCCCACATCCCATGAAAGAATGAAAAAGAAATGAAATGTGATGGGTTTTATAATGTTGAAAGTGGTGGGGGGTAGGGGGGTCGTGGAGGGGGGTGGTGAGGGGGTGGGTGTAGGTAGAACAAAGGGGAAGCTCTGGGATAGGCTAAAGGGTGGAAGAGATTCAATAAGAAATGTCATGGAACAAAAGACAAAGAGAGTGGTAGTGGTTGCAGTAAAAGAACAAAGCATTAATCCAGAGTAGGTGTTAATAGAAGGATAATGGACATCTCTATCTGAAAACAGAAACATTAAAACATGAACAATGGACTGCTTGAATGCCTCCTAGAACAACAAAGGGTATCCTTGTCTTCACTTTTCAACCCACCAGCCTCCACATTCAAAGGATCATCCTCCATCATTTCCATTGCCACCAGTCTGATGCCACCACCAAATACATCTTCCCTCCTCTCCCCTATCAGCATTCCAATGGGACCATTCCCTTCATGATTCCCCGGTCCACTCTCCTCTCTCACTCCCAGTGCCTCACCCCCTTCCCACAGCATCTTCCTACACAATCGCAGGAGGTGTAACATCTGCTCTTTTACCTGCCCCCTCTCTTTGCTGTCCAAGGCCCCAAAAACTTCCAGGTGAAGAGCGGTTTACTAGTACTTCTTTCAATTTAGTATGTTGTATTTGCTACTCACAATGCAGTCTCCCTACACTGGGGAAACAAAACACAAACTGTGTGACTGCATTGTGGAACATCCCATGAACAAATAATTTTTTAAAAAATTCTGAGACCCATCGGGGTTCCTGGCCCCACCCATCTGCAAGCATTATCCCAGTTGCTTGCCATTTTATTTCACCACCTAGCTTTCATGCTCATATTTCTGTTTTCCGCCAACTTCAGTGTTTTTGTAAACCTCAATCCAAGCTGGAGGAACAAAACCTCATCTTTCAATTAGGTGCTTCACAACCTTCTGCACTCAACATTGAGTTTAATAAATTCCCTGTTCTCCTTATTGATTTGTTTTGTTAAGTGCTAGTCTGTATCTTGTTTTCATGTTTTTACTTTTAGACAAAGTTGTCCATTTTTCTGCTATTAACACTGACTCTGGGCCAATATTTTGTTTCTTTATTACAACTATTACTACTCCCTTTCATTTAATTCCATGATATCTTTGATATTTAATCTCTCCCGACATTTAATCTATCCCAGAACCTTCTTTTATTCTACCTCCTCTCTCCTGTCATCAGTATAAAACCCTTCACATTTTTCCTCCCTCCAGTTCCGAAGAAGAATCATATTTGATTTGAAATGTTAAATCTGTTTTACTCTCCACAGATGCTGACTTGCTGAGGTTTTTCTAGCCCATTTTGGCCTGGATTTTAGCTCCGGAAACAGGAGTGCAGAGTCAGAAAAATGCTTCATCCATGCTAACTCATGCCACCTCATGCCCTCTACTCATGCCCATTGCCTGTAATACCCTCCATGCCAACCTATGCCTCTTGACCAACCCCATGCCCCTTTCTAACCCTATGCCAATTTAGTGCCAACTCATGCCCACATCATTTGTCCTTACCCTCTCCATACCAATACACCAAATATTCACCATGTGCAAACCTCAAGACCCATGCTGAGATGAAATAAAATAAAGTTCTAAGTGTCTATTAATGATTTTGTGATTAAGAAAAAAAAACCCATGGATTAAAACAAACCCATTCACTAAGTTCAACTACTTAATCTGTTATAAAATCAAGGATTTGCATTGATAGCCCCAAATCAAAATCTTTATAACCACTTGGAACTGTCAATCAAACTGTGAACTGACAGGCATCCTACTGTGACAATGATAGGGTGTGAACTCAGGCATGCAGCACGAAACCTATAATGATAGCCTTCAGGTTTATGTCATAGGCAGAGTGAAATAGCAAGCATGGATAAAAAAAACTGCAGACTGTTTTCTTTATTTAAAGGGCAGGAGATTTAAATCTTGATAGTTTGACAGCTCCAATAAGTTTATCCAATTTTTATGCACATTTATGTCTACTTCTAACAAATCCAAAGGGCCTTTAATCTCTCCTTAAGGGTATTTTACACTTCCCAAAGTTGTCCCTGACCCTATCAAAAAGGGTACTTTGCTTCTCTAAATGGGTGCCCTATCTCTCCAAAGAATGTCGAAAAGTTTAGATCTTCTCCTGAAAAGTGTAAAGCCCACAAGTGATGTTTTTGACATCCCACATCTGAGAATGGATCTGTTTGAAGGCAGCTGCACTTTGACATGTTCAGTTGCCTCCATGAACCACAGATGTGCAAACCTCAAGCCTCTCCCATTCGCCTCCTTGGTGAAAATGGAGAGTGCTGGGTTCTGGTACAGGACTTCCAGAATCAGTGCCATTTTGGCTAATTTGAAAACCCTCTCTGTTCTTGTGAAAATCCAGGCCTCTCTTTTTATGCCACTGCTTGGTCGTCTCAGTTCCCAAAAAACTTTAATATATTTTTGGTTCTCTATTTTTCACAAATTACCAAGCAACTCTTGGTGAAAGCATCAAGGCTTTTCAAAGTAGAATGAAGTCACCATTACACTTTAAAATATTTCTGATCCTGTCTCAGGGAGCATGCTTATTCATTCCCCCACAATCCCTGTTCATCAATTACTTAAGGCTGAGAAACCTCTTCACTTAGAGGGTTGTGGATCTTGGGAATTCTCTGCCCTAAAGGGTTGCGGATGCTCCATCATTGAGTATGTTTACGGCTGAGATAAATTTTTGGTTTTGCAGGGATTCAAGGGATATGGGGAGCCTGAGGGAGAGAGGCTTTGAGGTAGAAGACCAGCCAAGATCATATTGAATGGCAGAGCAGGCTTGAAGGGCCAAATGGTCTAGTTCTGCTCCTATTTCTTATGTTCTTATGTTTTATGCACAGCACAAGGGGAAGGTGAGAACATTGTGCCTGTGGTGGCTTCCTGATAGTGCTGCCAACTTGATCTCATTCCTCTGTCCTTCGCCCCTATCCATTTGCCTTTTCACATACTTAATCATGTGCTCTTGAAAAACAATTAAAGATTCTGTTTCTAGTTGGGCATTCCTCATCCTAACGACTTCCCATGAGAAACATTTTCCCAACCTTTCCCTTATGATGTTCTTAATTCTTTGACCCCCGGTTATGCAGCAGTGGAAATGGTTTCCTGGTTCACCTCATTCAACTCCTCATTCAGTCCTTTACAAATCTGCTCAGTTGTGTTGTTAAGTGCAAATATGTGGGACCAGATTCCCCCCTTTTTACTGACCAAGCCCATCATACATCCACAATCTAATAATCATGGGTCTGCAATGCCAAGAATTTACTGTAGGTCAGTTGGTTTTCCCTATGGATTGTAGTTAATGGAAGAATTACAACAGTCAGTTGGTCTCCATTGGCTTCAGATTTCCTGCTGGCAGAATTAATGACCAAAAAGGACCATTTCTGATGGGCTGAATGGGCTTTTCTCATTTCTAAATTTCCTTGTGTCAGTCTGGTAATAATGCTAAATTGAATATTTCATACTTCATTAGATCTACAATTCAGAGACGTGTGTGTTGTCAAAGGTTCTATTCAGTGCCACAGATATTCAATTAATGCTGCTCGTTAATATTCACTGATTTATTGTAACACAGAAAGAGAGTGGACAGCAAATCACATTCACTGTTACTCAGCTGTGTTGCAGTCCTATTCATTGTTGCAATTGTCTACTGTGTGCGTTTTTCTCATTATCACTGCGACTGATTCAAAAGTTATAACACTCAATTTTGTTTTTTATTGTTATTCATTCATGGGATGTGGGCTTCACTGGCTGGGCCAGCTTTATTGCCCATCCCTGGTTGCCCTTGAGAAGGTGGTGGTGAGCTGCCTTCTTGAAGCGCTGTGGTGTAGGTACACCCACAGTGCTGTTAGGAAGGAAGTTCCAGTATTTTGACCCAGTGACAGTGAAGGAACAGCAATATATTTCCAAGTCAGGTTGGTGAGTGACTTGGAGGGGAATTTCCAGGTGGTGGTGTTCCCACCTATCTGCTGCCCTTGTCCTTCTAGGTAATGGTGGTCGTGGGTTTGGAAGATGCTGTCTAAGGAGCCTTGGTGAGTTCCTGCAGTGCATCTTGTAGATGGTACACACTGCTGCTACTGTGCATCGGTGGTGGAGGGAGTGAATGTTGTAGACGTGATGCTAGTCAAGCGGGCTGCCTTGTCCTGGATGGTGTCAAGCTCCTTGAGTGTTATGGGAGCTGCACTAATCTAGGCAAGTAGGGGGTATTCCATCACACTCCTGACTTGTGCCTTGTAAATGGCGGACAGGCTTTGGGGAGACAGGAGGTGAGTTATTCAACACGGGATTCCTGGTGTTGTAGCCACAGTTTTTAAATGGCTAGTTCAGTTCAGTTTCTGGTCAATGGTAACCTGCAGGATGTTGATAGTGGGGGATTCAGTGATGGTAATGCCATTGAATGTCAAGGGGTGATGGTTAGATTCTCTCTTGTTGGAGATGGTCATTGCCTGGCACTTATGTGGCGCGAATGTCACTTGCCACTTGTCAGCCCAAGCCTGGCTATTGCCCAGGTCTTGCTGCATTTGGACATGGACAGCTTCAGTATCTGAGGAGTCACTAATGGTGCTGAACTTTGTGCAATCATCAGCGAACATCCCCACTTCTGACCTTATGATAGAAGGCAGGAAGATCATTAATGAAACAGTTGAAGATGATTGGGCCTAAATCACTACCCTGAGGAACTTCGGCAATGATATCCTGGAGCTGAGATTACTGACTTCTACCAACCACAACCATCTTCCTTTGTGCTAGGTGTGACTCCAATCAGCGGAGGGTTTTCCCCCTGATTCCCATTGACTCCAGTTTTGCTAGGGCTCCTCGATGCCACACTCAGTCCTTGATGTCAAGGGCAGTCACCCTCACCTCACCTTGGGAGTTCAGTTCTTTTGTCCATGTGTGAACCAAGGCTGTAATGAGATCAGAAGCAGGGTGGCCCTGGAGGAACCCAAACCGGGCGCCAGTGAGCAGGTAATTGCTGAACAAGTGCTGCTTGATAGCACAGTTGATGACCCATTCCATTACTTTACTGATGATCAAGAGTAGGCTGGTGGGGTGGTAATTGGCCAGGTTGGATTTGTCCTGTTTTTTATGTACAGGACATACCTGGGCACTTTTCCACATAACCGGATGAATGCCAGTGTGATAGCTGTACTGGAACAGCTTGACTAGGGGCGCAGCAAGTTCTGGAACACAAGTCTTCAGTACTATTGCTGCAATATTGTCAGGGCCAATCGCCTTTGCACTATCCAGTGCCTTCAACCATTTCTTGATTTAAAAAAAAATCATTCATGGGTTGTGAGCTTCGCTGGGTGGGCCAGCATTTATTGCCCATCCCTAATTGCCCTTGAGAAGATGCTGGTGAGCTGCCTTCTTGAACCGTTGCAGTCCATGTGGTGTAGGTACACCCACAGTGCTGTTAAGGAGGGAGTTCCAGTATTTTGACCCAGTGACAGGGAAGGAATGGTGACATATTTCCAAGTCAGGATGGTGAGTGACTTGGAGGCCAACTTCCAGGTGGTGGTGTTCCCATCTATCTGCTGCCCTAGTCCTTATAGATGGTAGTAGTTGTGGATTTGGAAGGCGCAGTCTAAGGAGCCTTGGTGAATTCCTGCAGTGCATCTTGTAGATGGTACACACTGCTGCTACTGTGCGCCAGTGGTGGAGGGAGTGAATGTTTGTGAATGTGGTGCCAATCACGTGGACTGCTTTGTCCTGGACAATGTCAAGCTTCTTGGGTGTTTTGGGAGCTGCACTCATCCAGGCAAGTGGAGGGTATTCCATCACACACCTGACTTCTACCTTGTAGATGGTGGACAGGCTTTGGGGAGTCAGGAAGTGGGTTACTCATCGAGAATTCCTAGCCTCTGACCTGCTTTTGTTATCCCAGTTTTTAAAAGGCTAGTTCAGTTCAGTTTCTGGTCAATGGTAACCCCCAGGATGTTGATAGTGGGGGATTCAGTGATGCTAATGCCATTGAATGTCAAGGGGCGATGGTTGGATTCTCTCTTGTTGGAGATGGTTATTGCCTGGCACTCGTGTGGTGCAAATGTTACTTGCCACTTGTCAGCCCAAGCCTGGATATTGTCCAGGTCTTGCTGCATTTGTACATGGACTGCTTCAGTATCTGTGAACATAACTGGGCATTTTTCCACATAGCCCTGTAGATGCCATTGTTATAGCTGCATGGAACAGCTTGGCAGCAAATTCTGGAGCACCACCATTCATGACTGGATGTGGCAGGAGTGCAGAGCTTTGATCTGATCCATTGATTGTGCGATCGCTTAGCTCTGTCTATCACTTGCTGCTTATGCTGTTATAGCTTTATCAGGTTAACACCTCATTTTTAGGTGTGTCTGTTGCTGCTCCTGGCATGCCTTCCCACACTTTTCATTGAACCAGAGTTGATCCCCTGGCTTGAGTGTGGGATATGCTGGGCCATGAGGTTACAGATTGTGTTCTAGTACAATTCTGCTGCTGCTGATGGCCCACAACGCCTCATGGATGCCCTGTCTTGAGCTGCTAGATCTGTTTGAAATCTATCCCATTTAGCACAGTGGTAGTGTCACACAACACATTGGAGGGTATCCTCAAAGTGAAGATGGGACTTTGTCTCCACAACAACTGTACGGTGGTCACTCTTACTGACACTGTCATGGACAGATGCATATGCGGCAGACATATTGGTGAGGATCAGGTCAAGTATGTTTTCCCTCTTGTTGGTTTACTCACCACCTGCCACAGACCCAGTCTAGCAGCTATGTCCTTTAGGATTCAGCCAGCTCAGTCAGTAGTGGTGCTACCGAGCCATTCCTGTTGATAGACATTGAAGTCCCCCACCCAGAGTACATTCTGCTCCCTTGCCATTCTCATTGCTTCCTCCAAGTGGTGTTCAACATGGAGGAGCACTGATTCATCAGCTGAGGGAGGGCGGTATGTGGTAACCAGCACAAGGTTTCCATGTTTGAGACTTCATGGGGTCTGAAGTTGATGTTGAGGTCTCCCAGGGCAACTCCCTCCCAACTGTATACCACTGTGCTGCTACCCCTGCTGGGTCTGTCCTCCTGGTAGGACAGGACATACCCATGATGGTGGTGTCTGGGACATGATCTGCAAGATATGATTCCCTAAGGTCAGTCTGTTGCTTGACTCGGCTAGTCTGTGAGACAGCTCTCCCAATGTTGGCACTCACCCCAGATGTTAATAAGGAGGACTTTGCAGTGTCGACAGGGCTGAGGTTGCCGTTGTTGTTTCCGGTGCCGAGGTTACCTTCCTTTTTTTAGATTTTGTAGTGGTTTTCATACAACTGAAGGCCATTTTAAAGGGCATATAAGAGTCAACCACATTGCTGTGGGGTCTGGAGTCACATGTAGGCCAGACCAGGTAAAGACAGCAGATTACAACAATTCCATGGTCATAATTAGAATTTTAATTCCAGGTTTTTATTTTATCTGCTGTGGCGGGATTTGAACCCAGAGCATTACCCTGGACTGCTGGATTACAATATCACTATGCCATCACCTTTTATTCAAGTTCCTAGTTGTGCACTGCAGGTTGAAGTCAGGAAGATTAAGTTACTCTTTAAATATTAGCAGATAAAAGCAAACTTTAATTTACCTAGAAACATCCTAAAATAATTCACATGCAATGAATTACTTTAAAGTGCAGTTTTATTTGTTATGCAACAGAGTTAATGCTTTCAAGCTGCCATTAGGATAATAGCAAAGGAACCTCTGGCATATGCAAAGATTTCAAGAGCCTTATTATCAAGGCATGACATTTCAAACATTTATTCCCACAACATAGTTTATAGATACTGAAATATTTCAATTTTGCTTTAAGAACATTTTGCAGTCACAGCCATGGGCTGGAATGAATAAGAATTTTTACTGCTAATGACAGCAGATTTGCATTCAGATCCATTCAGCAGAGTCTTCTGCCCTCTCCTGTGGTGAGTCTGTTGGTGGGGGGGCATTCAATCATGGGGGAGGTTGGTGGGGCTCCTGCTACCTGTGGCAGGAAGGCTCATGGGTAGCATTTTTGCCATGCTGCAAATTGAGTGCCTTAGGTAGGCAATTAATGCCCTCTTAAGGACCTCATGCCATTGCCACTGGTATTAGCCCAGCAGCAGGTAAGGGGCTCACCACCGGGGAGCACACACGCAAACCTGTGCAAGGTTGCTTGTGGGCTCTCAGAGGGGTGGGGCTGGGGAGGCCTCGTTCAAACACACTCTGTGTTTGAGCCTCCATCGGGAACCAGGGGAGGCTTACAAAGAATAACTCCCCCAACCTTTGCTGCCAACGGCCCCCCGCAATCCCCACCCCAAAACCCTTCCCCCACTATCGCTTGCCTGTGGCCTGGGGTCCAGCGACGATCCGAGGCCTCGGCCGGGTGTTGCATCAGCAACAGCCACCACCTCGCTGATGGCACTGACATTCCATGGAGCTTCCAGCCTCTGATTGGCTAGCAGCTGTCGATGGGTGAGATTTCTGTTGCCAGGGCCCTTGATCCTGGGGGCAGGCCTGTTGCTGTCCTGTTATGTGCCTGAATGGAGCAAGATGCGGTGGGCCTCCTTAAATTGAGGCGATGCCTGGCTCTTGCCAGCTCTCCAGCCGGCGGCTGAGACTCCCGACACCACTATAAGATTCTGCCCTACATTTCTATCAGAGGCAACCAATTAATAAACTTCAATCTCTAATTTTAATAGTTGTGTGGTTTGGGGAAGCTATTTGATTCTCATTATCTAATGCAGTGATTTATTTTTTTCTTTCCTTGTGCTGGATCGTTATCACGTGAGTGATTGTCATTGACGAGAGCTGAGTATTTATGCCTTTTTTCAATACATAAAGTGATAACTTCACCCAGCTTCACAATTGTGCATCCGTAAATATAACATTGTACAGTGAGATTTTTAAAAAAAATTGTTCTCAGGATGTGGATGTCAATGGCAAGCCTGTCATTCATTGTCCATCTTGTTGAACTGCTGCAGTCCATGAGGTGAAGGTGCCCCTAGTATACTTGGCAAAGCAGGTACCAGAGAAGCTGGGTTTCTACTGACTGACTCACCGTTCAGTGTAGTTCAAGGATTAAACTTGAGAGCTCCTGGTCTGCCTGCTTTAATACCACAATGTACAGTGCTGCATATCCTTGTTGCCTATTGGTTCCCAGATGTTGGTAATAATCATACTTTAAGCTTGGAAAGTTCAGAACTCTTTATCTTTAATTTGCCATGCTGTCTTGTACACAAGAAGGACCGGTTTGAACTGGTTCTGTTACACATCACATCAGTCTCTCGTGCAGCCGTAAAATGTGGTTCCTGGAACACTTACACATAACAATTAGTTGCAAGCTAATTAATCCCTAGCTCTTTGCAGAGATTTACAGGTACTGCAGCAATATATAACATGCAGTTCATTTGGCTATATGGAGGAGAGATAAGTCCATCCACCTGTTGCTGCAGCAAATTCAATATGAGGTCTCCAGCCCAGTTCAGCTTCTCATTTCCAAGTAATGAGCTGAGCATTTGAAACAGTTGTTTCTGTTTGACGTCAAACATTTTGCTGCTGCTTACAAACACTTCCAATACCTTTATTCACTAAAGGCTGGCAGAGCTACCAATGAACATTCTCATTTCAACTCTGTCACAATGTTCTTTTGTGCAGCTCTGATAACAATCTTGGTTGCAGAATTTGGGGAATTATCAGGCCCAATTGCCATAGTACACAATCCATTTTAGCAGACAGGTCTGCCATCCTATCAAAAGATTGCTTTAAATCATCCCTCTGGATATTTTTAGGCCATGCCAGACATCCTATATTTCAGTATCTTTAACAACACTGGGTCTGTTTTGGTTTATAGCAGCAGAATGCTTTGACACATTATTGACTATTAAAGTAAATCATTTGGCAATGAATCGGTTTTACCCCAAGGTCCAGCAGGTGCTAACAAGTTACATGACATGCCTGCTTCTATTCTGATGCTTTGCAACAAATGATAAAGCAACAGGTGAATAAAAGGAAGACTTGCATTTATATAGTACCTTTCCGATCCTCAGGACATCCCAGAACTCTTTAGAGCCAATTAAGCACTTTTGAAGTCTTGCATTGTTGTAATGTAGGTGACATGGCAGCCAATTTTTGCAAAGCGAGGTCCCACAAACAGCAAATGGGTTGATGACAGGTAACTGTAGAATAATGGGTTAATAGTTATGGGAATGAGATAATGATGTGTATCATGATGTAATGGTGACATCAGCAGTCACGTGCAGGAGACTGTGAAGAAAGATGGAGTAGTCTACACACTAGAGAGATTGTAATAAACTTGGGGCAGAATTTTATGGATGACGTGCGGGTGAGCGTCCCGACCTCAGCGCGAGCCATCATGATGTTTAGCTGGGCAGGCGCGATGTAGCATGACGCGTGCCTGCCATTAATTAAAGGCCTTGTTAAGGCCCTTAACTCAGCAATCGATGCCGATTTTGAGGCGCCTTTGCAATCTTCGGCTCAGCGCACGGGCCCAACGGGCAGGCGGGTAAGTGACTTTTTAACAAAACTCATCCACGGGCGGGATATGTGGGCTCAGAGGAGTTGTTAATGTTTTATGTGAAGTATTTATTGCAGAAAGTGTTTTAAACTTGCCTGTGTGACCTTTAGCAGTTCAGATCGATTTCCAACAGCTTTCTCTGTAATTTGAAGCTTCAGCTCAGCACTTTGCAGTCAGGAATCTTCATTGGGCCTGCAGCTTTCCGGAGGCCTCCATTTAGCCTGGGGGTATGGGTTCTGACATCTCCACTGGAGGCAGCTCCTCTGAGGAGGAAGGGAGGGATAGAATAAGGAGGAGGCCAGGAGTGGACAATCAGCCTCCAGGGGAGCCACCTTTGGGAGGACAGGCGCAGGCACAAGGGGCGCAGGTCCAACAGGTTGTCCAAGGTGGAAGGGGCCGCAGAAGACGCCACTATCCTGCTGCCAGGGTGTACAAGCGGCGAAGCAGCTACCTCAGTATGACAGGTGCAGTGCCAAAGGAGGCTCCGACTGTCAAGGGAAACAGTCAACTACATCTGTCAGATGATTGGCCCTGAGATATCTCCTTACTGTGTGGGTGGACACCCCATGCCAGCATCCCTGAAGCTCACAGTTGCCCTCCACTTCTATGCCTCCGGCTCCTTCCAGGGCTCGGTGGGTGATCTTTGCGGTGTCTCTCAATCAGCTGTCCACACTAGTGTCAAGCAGGTTACAGACGCTCTGTTCAGACGTGCATTGACCTTCATCCACTTCTGCTGTGACCAGGATAGTCAGGCACAGCGAGCCAGAGGCTTTGCGGCCATTGCTGGATTCCCCCGCGTCCAGGGTGCTATAGACTGCACATATGTGGCCATCAAGGCGCCAGCAGGTGAGCCCGGTGCCTTCGTCAACAGGAAGGGCTTCCACTCCATGAACGTGCAGATAGTGTGTGACCACAGGATACAGATTCTGTAAGCCTGTGCAAGGTACCCAGGCAACTCCCACGATGCCTACATCCTCAGACACCCCCAGGTGCCGGGGCGCTTCAGTGCTCTAGCTCAGCTGGATGGTTGGCTGGTGGGTGACAAGGGCTATCCCCTCAGAAGGTGGCTCATGACGCCTCTCCACCATCCAAGAACAGAAGCTGAGCAGCGCTACAATAGGAGCCACCCCTCCACAAGGGCTGTGGTGGAGAGAACCATCGATCTTCTCAAGATGCGCTTCCGTTGCCTGGACCGCTCAGGGAGCGCACTCCAGTACCCCCCAGATCGAGTCTCTCTGATAGTGGTAGTCTGCTGCGCTCTGCACAATCTTGCACTGGAAAGGGGGGATGCAGTTGACGATGAAGTCCTTGACACAGTGGATGCGGCTGCACAGGATGAATCCAGCAGTGGCTCAGAGGATGAGGAAGCACAGGGCGATGATGAGGGGCAGCACGTTGACCCGCTACTACACCAAGGAGATAGGGACATCCGGGACACTTTAATCCAACGAACCTTCAGCTAGCTCCATACACATGGATCAGCAGGACCAGCATTGCCTGGCGCTTCCACACGTGGCACTTAGGTACTACATCTTCCACCTCATCAGCTGCAACTAAGGGCTTAGTACAGAAACATCAATGTCCACTCAAACACTCATGATATGTCTGTGAAAAAGACAAATGCAGCACAAAGGAAACACCCTCAGCCATTGTCACAAATGTGGACTTTATTGCCACCAATAATATGAAAAAACGTAGCTCTGACATTGACAAACAAAAATTCCCTAATCTAGGGCCAACACAAAAGCACCGGTGACAAACCCATGGAGTGCCTAACGTGCCTTATGCTTATGTTTGCGGGTGCTACATCTTGGTGCTGCCCCATCGCTGGGAGTGGCTTGTGAGACAGCCTGCTGACTCTGCTGTCCTGTTGGCTTCGATGACCTTGGCGGCCGTCCTCTGGCCCGTGGAGCCTGTGCTGGCCCCGCCTGGGAGGGAGTGGCCAGTTCCAGAACTGGCACCTCCCCAGTTGTCGCAGCCTCAATAGATGCAACGGTCACTGGCAGAGGGGCGAAGGAGCTGCTGCCCTCATCTGGAGCGCCCTGAGAGGAGCCCGCAGAGACGACAGGCAGCTGCTGCGCCGACGTGAGGTCACATTGGACCTCCCTGCTCACCGCAGATGGATGGGCACCGAGCTGGGACACTTGGTGCCCAGAATATCCCCCACATTGCCAATGACCACCTGTGGCTATTAGTGCTGTGAGGGCTTGCAGGTCAGAGCGTAACCCAATCAGATGATTCTCAATCTGTTGGAAGCCCCTCTCCATGAGAGCCGCCAATCTCTCTATGGAGGAAGCCTGAAGTTCTGTCCTGAGGTTCATGCCATCACTGACACTCTGCCTGGACTCCTCCACCACAGAGACCAACTGAAGCACACCCTCATGCAACCCTGCCAGATGCTCCCGTGCACCCGGCCGCTTGTCCTGCAGCTGCTGCATAGCGGACATCTCCAGAGGCACATCATCACTGCCCGACTCAGCATGTGCCTGGTCCCCTGCAGTCCTCTGGCTGCTGGCACCATCGGCACTCTCTGTCTGTGCCATCTCCTCCAGTGACTGTGAAGTTCCCTCTCCACAGTGCCCCGGGACACTAGCCGACGTTATAATCTCCACTGAAGTGTTTGTCGCTGCGCTGATGCCTGGCTGGCTGAAATTATGTGACGCAAGTTGCAAGTGATGCCCCTCAGGTGTGGAGGGGGTCTCTGGGCTTGTTCCTGGCGGCCATGCGGTGGTGATGCTGAAATTAACAACAAGGACAGTGCATCAGTTATCATTCAGTCAGTAACACAATTCATCCCTTTCCCCCCAGGCTCATAATGCGCTCAACCTTCAAGAACCCAAGGAGACCAACATTGGTGGGGTGGTAAATAGTCAAGAGGAGGCCCAAACATTACACACGTATACAGACAGGCTGGTCAGATGACCTAAGGAATGCCACATGGAATGTTATGTGGATAAGTGTTCGGTTAAGCACTTAAACAAGGTTCGGGAATACATGAGAAATGGTGGGAACGTGGAAAGTAAGGATGATTACAGGGTCCTTGCTGGGAAGACCTGTTAAGGTAGCAGAACAGGAACATAAGGCGTTTAACAAGGTAAAAGCCAGACATGCCTTTATTAGCCAAGGAATAGAATGTAGGAAAAGGGAGGTCATGTTGCAAGTGCAGAAAATGCTGTCGAGGCCACAGCTACACTTCTGCGTTCAGTTGTGGCCTGCGCTTCATGGGAGGGATGGCATTGGAGTGGGGAAAGTGCAGAGGTTCCAGACAGGATGCATGCTGGCCTGGAGAGTTGGAGTTATGAGGAAACATTGCATACACTTGCGACATTTGCCGTGGAGCACCGGAGATTGACAGGTCACGTTATTGACCTTCATACTGTTATGAGGGGCATAGACCAGGTGGACAGAAGGCAGTATTTCCCCTTGGCACAGGGATGAGTAACGTGGTGACATTTATTTAAATTGAGTGCCATGAGGTTGACAGGTGAGGTGCTGAGGACCTTTTGGACAGAGTAATGTGAGATGCAGTGGCTGAAAGGGTGGTGGAGGAACAAACCCTCCTGAGATGCAATAAATATTTGGATGTGCAGCAGCGATGCCATGGCATGTTAGGCCATGGGGATAGTGGTCACAAATGGGATAAGGCGACTTTGGAAGGTGCTAGAGACGCGCATCCTCAAGGGGCCGAGGGACCTTTGTGTATGACCCACACGTCTGACTGTATCAGTCTGTGAATGAGCAGTGTTGCTGCAGTAACAATTGCAGCAATCATCAGTGCTTTGGATGGTGGGGAGACAGAGTGGATGGGACTGTGGGCCTCAAATACCTGGCCGCTGCACCTCAGCCTCACCGACACCTGCCGACCTGGCCACTTGCCTCCTCCCCAACTCCATGGCCTGCTTCTTGAAGTGGATGACATGATGCAGCACAGCCTGGCCACCTCCAGTGCGCAAATGCTCCTGGTTGCTGTGTTCTGTTTTGCCTGCAGAACAGAGAAGACCATTTATTGGGGCTGATCGCTCATGTACTCTGCAAGCGCACACCGCACCCCAACCACAGTGGCCCATCTGAGGCCTCCAGCGGCTCCTGTCCACACTACTGGTGATCTGTCCCCAGAAGATAGTATGGCTGGTCTAAAACCCCTCCCCCAACAGCCACCTTGGACACATTCGGTGTCCATCACTTTGAATAACACAAGGGTCTTAGCACCCATGACAAGGAGGTGCAACTAGGTGCGGTGCCGAGGCCAGCAGATGGCTCTTGGCCACGGCACCTTGAGGCTCCCCTTCCACAATCTCATCACCATCAATAAGACATGTGTTGGAGTTCTGAGTATGTGTCTAGCTGCCTCCCCTGCAGGTTGCCCCCAGACTACTCAAAAGCAACAAACATCAACATAGGCTGTAGGGAGAACCCATCTTCTCCACTAAGGCTGATGTAAGCAAGGTCACTATCTGTTTGCCTGCCCAGCGTGCGCCAAATGCCCAATGCAGTAATGACATTAAGACATGGGGTGGGGGAGGTTGGGGGGGTGGGGGGGGGGGGGGGGGGGGGGGGGGGGGCTCAAAGGCTAAGGCTCCCTGCTAGGTTAAATGGCCAAGGCTGACATGGTACTCACCCTTCCAGAGCGCAGCAAATCATTGAAGCGCCTGCGGCACTGGGTCCCTGTGCGCCGCACAGCATCTTGGGAGCTAACCATCTCCGCTACCTCCTGCCAGGCCTGCTTGATTACGTGGGGGGGCCCTCCACCTCCCATCCTTGGGAAACAAGACCTCCCGACATTCTGCAACCTCTTCGAGGAGGGCAGCAAGGCAGGCATCAGAGAACCCAGGGACACATTGGCCCCCCGCTGGCCTATCCTGCAGCCTGCCCCCCACCTCCTCTGACCTGCCCCCCTCTGGAGCCCGCTGTGCAGACCCCCTACATCGGTCACTGACCATGGTGAACAGCCTAAAGGAGGCTGCTTGGCCTTTCTTTATACAGACTGTCAGTTCCCCATTGGAACCGGTGGTCTGTACACGCCCACTGCACATTTGAAATTCCCGCTGTACACGGGAGTCTACGATGCGCTGGGCGGGCCTTAATTGGCCCGCCCGTGCAAAATGGTGGCGCGGCCCATTTCGCTGGTGGAGATCGGCTACACGCCCACCCCCGATTGCGTCGGGCCCGCCCGCACGACAAACATAAAATTCTGCCCTTGGTGTACCGGACAGGTTTCTTGTTAGAAACAGTACACTTTATTTACAGAGCTCCTGATGAAGCTGCATGCTTGAACCAGGTCCACGACTAGAAAAGCTCCACCCCTAACATTACCCGTGCCTATGGCTGATTCATCTGTACAGTCACATGATCCCCAAAACGGTACAAAAGGTTTTACTTACAATCACTACATTCTTCAGCCTTTAATTTTGTTTTACATCTCTTATTTACAAGAATATCTTAATCCATAACATATCCAAATATACACAGTTCATGCAATTATAGATTAAGACTCTGAGGTGGTTTTCTAATTCGGATAGAGTGACATAACTCTACGACTTGACATCTTAGCACTGAATCGACTTGACCAGGAACTGCAGCATCAGGGACATCCTTAGACAATGGCAGTTCGGAATTATTTATTTCAACAGAGACATTGGGCATGTCTTCAATTTCAGGTGGAGTAACTGGCTGTTGGAGTGTCTCTCTACTTCTTAGGTGATCCACATGTTTCCGAACAATCTGGTTTTCCATTTCCACTTGGAATGACAAAGGTCCAGATTCAGAGACAATTATACTAAGAACCCATCTCGGTCCAGTTCCAAAATTTTGCACAAAAACTCCCATGGTAAATTTTCGATCTTTATTGTGAACATCATGATTCACGTTCTGACTACTCTGATTCTTCTCTACCTTTCCCTCAAAGTTAGAGAACACCAGACTCAATCTTGTACGAAAGTGGCATTTCATGAGCAGTTCAGATGGTGTTGAGCCCATAGTTGCAAGAGAAGTTGTGCAATAGTTGAGAAGAAATCATGAAATTCGTGTTTCCAATGTTCCTTCGGATAATTAATTCCTGTTTTAAAAGTTTGCACTGCTCTTTCTGCTAACCTATTGGATGAGGGATGATATACTGCTGTTTTAATATGTTTAATACCATTTAAGTTCATGAATCTCTGGAATTCCATACGAGTGAAAGCAGTACCGTTACCTGAAACAATCACTTCTGGTAGGCCATGAATACTAAATCATTGGCGCAGTTTTTCAATAGTTGCACACGATGTCAGTGATCTAACTTCATACACATCCATCCACTTAGAATGCACATCGATGATCACGAGAAACATGGTACCTAGAAATGGACCTACATAATCAAACCCAGAGTCGACCAGGCCTCTCCTACGGATGGAGTGGGACTGAAATGGGAAACCTCTGTTGTTGCTGGCCCTGGAGACAGTGTTTAACCATTTTTATTATATCACTGTCTACACCTGGCCACCAGATATAGATTCGTGTGAAAATCTTCATTTTCGAAATGCCTGGATGCGCACTGTGAAGCTCTGTCAAGAGTGGCTCTCTTCCTTGTGAAGGAACGATAACTCTTGCTCCCCACGACAAGATTCCACCTTGACAACTTAATTCAGTTTTATGGGCATAGAATTGTTTTAACTCTTCAGAAACGTGTGCATTCGACCATCCTTGCAATACCCGTTCTTGGATTCTTATAAAATTGGACCCCGGTTTTTCAATTGTTTATCTGCTTCGCACAGACCAGCGAGGAGTCCAGGAAATTCAACATAAGTACAACTTCGTGTAGCATTGGAGGATGTACAACGCTATCTGGCAAAGGAAGACAACTGAGGACATATGCATTTGATACATGCACACCCCGGACGGTGCATAAAGGTGTACTCATATGCCGACAAAATCAAAGCCCATCTTTGGCAGAGGCGATCGGTGGAATTGCTTTATCTTCACTAAATAAACCCATAAATGGCTTGTGAACCAACACTATGGTGAAATGTCAACCATGCAAATATTAATGGAATTTCTTTACTCCAAATATTACGGATAAGCCTTCTTATTCAATTTGTGAGTAACCCTTTTCGGCTGCAGAGCAGGTTCTGGAGACATATCCTATCGACCTTTTGGAACCAACTTCTATCCTGTATGACAATACCGCTCCCACTCCACAGGGAGATACATCACAGGTTAATATTAATTCTTTGATGGGTCATAGTATACTAGCAGACATGATGAGTATAAAAGCTTCTTGACTTTTATGAAGGCATCTTCTTGTTGTGCCTTCCATGACCATCTGTGACTCTTCTTCAATAACAAGTGCAAAGGTGCTAACACTGTAGACAAATTAGGCAAGAAGCGAGCATAATAATTTATCATGCCCAAAAAAGACTTGAGTTCAGTGGCACTGGCAGGAAAGGGCACCTCCTTGATTGCCCTGACTTTCTCCTCAACTGGATGCAACCCGTGGGCATCCACTCGATAACCCAAATAAGTAAGTTCAGTTCCTTGGAAAGTATACTTCCTTCTTTTTCAATTGTACTCCAGCCTCAAAAAATCTCCTTAAAATCTCTTCTAGTTTGGCCAAATGTTCAGCTTCCACTGATCCTGTGATTAAGATGTCATCCAGGTACACTACAACTCGCGGAAGTCCTTGTAGTAGGCTTTCCATGGTCTTTGGAAAATCTTAGAGGCAGATGATACACCAAAGGGTAGGCATGTACATTGGTACAGGCCCTTGTGCATGTTGATGGTTGCATACCCTCTAGATGCGCTGTCCACTTCCATCTGTTGGTATACATGACTCATGTCCAATTTGGTGTAGGATTTTCGTCCAGTTAGCTTAGCGTACAGATTTTCAATCCTTGGGATAGGATATTTATCTAATTTCATAGCCTTGTTCACTGTTACTTTGTAATCTCCGCAAATGTGAATAGTTTGGTCTGGTTTCATTACAGGGACTATAGGCTTTGCCCATTCTGAAAATTGGACTGGCTGGATTATTCCTAACTTCTCTAAGTGGCACAAATTCTGCATCCAGCTTCTCCTTTAGGGTGTAAGGCATAGGTTTGGCTTTAAAGAACCGGGGTGTTGCCTCCGAATCTACGTACATTTTTGTTTGTAGGCCTTTTATCTTTTCCAGATCATCACAGAATACGCTGTCGCACTTCTTTAACAGCTCAGGAATTCCTCCTAGTCCAACCTGAAAAATTTCTGACCAATTGAGCTTAATTTCTTTCAACCATTCATGGCCCAGAAGACTAGGTCCTTCACCCGTTACAACAATCACTGGCAGCAGGGCTGTCTGTTGCCTGTAGGATACAGGTACAGAAGTGTTGCCTTTCACCTGTATTGCTTCTCCAATGTACATCTTCAGCTGAGCTGTGGTTTTCTCCAGATTCAATGGCTGGGTACCTTCGCTTAGTTATTTAAAGATGTGTTCTCCCACCGCTGTGGTCAATGCTTCTGTGTTAACCTCCATGGCTAGGGGCTTCCCATTTACCTGAAGGGCGACGGTGATTGGTTCAGTTTTCACTGCCTTGAGATTGTATAGGGAATAGATATTAGTATCAGCAGCTTCTGGTTCATTTCATTGCATTGCAATCATCTTGGCCTGCTGTCTGATTGGCTGTCTTGATCTAGCCCTGCATTGCTTTATAACATGTCCTTTTCTGTGACAGTGGTGGCATTCTGCCTCTTTAAATCTGCAGATTCCAAGTACATGGTTACCCCCACATCGGTAACAAATTAATTTCTGAATCGCTGGTGAGATGCTTCCAGTGTACTTTTTTTGTTTGTCCACTGGTAGAGACTGTTTCCTACTTCATGGTTGTCTTCCCGATTTTCGTGCCAGCCCGGTGGCAGATTCCTGCCCTAACTGAAGAACGGCGCCATGTTGCACATTCTGTAAAGCCTGCAAGTCCCTTTCAGCACTCTCCATTGCCAGCGCTATTTCCATGGTGCGCTTCAGGTCAATATTAACTTCTGCAAGTAAATGGCGCTGAATGGCATCATTGTGTATGCCACAACCAAACAATCTAACAACATATCATTGAGAGTATCTCTGAAGTTACAGTGCCAGTCAACTGTTTAACTTCAAGATATACATTGAGATTGACTCACCCAGGGCCAGGGCCCTTACTCTAGAGCTAAACTTGAATCTTTGCATAGTCACCAATGGCTTAGGCTGAAAACGTGTCTTCATGAGGTCTACTAGCTCATTAAAAGATTTATAATTGGGTGTGTTCGGGGCCATCAGACTACAGGCGAGGTTATATGTCTTGCTCCCGCAGACATTTCGAAGAATTGCTTTCTGCTTCTCCGCTGATATTTCATTTGCCATAAAGTAGAAACCTGGGCACTCTATGTATTGACTCCAGTCTTCCATGGATGAATCGTATGGATCAATTCTGCTGAAGAATGGCATGAATGGTGAGTATACTTTTCCTTCTTCCCTTAAAAATCAACATACTCACCATTGTGAGGCTAGGTGCAGTGTCGGAGCTATTTACCCTCGTTGCCAATTGTAATAAACTTGGTGTACCATCCAGGTTTCTTGTTAGAAATAATAAACTTTATTTACAGAACTCCTGATGAAGCTACACACTTGAACCAGGTCCATGACTAGAAAATCTCCGCCCCTAAGGTTGCCCGCACTTCGGGCTGATTCATGTGTATAGTCACATGATCCCCAAAACAGTATGAACAGTTTTACTTACAATCACTACAAGTAGTTTTGGAAGAAACCTGCCTGAGTCAGACCTAAGTCACTCATGAGTTGAGGGAAACCTTCCTCATACAAATTAGGCCACAAGTTAACCAAAGAGACTTCCAAGTACTGTTCCAAGTCGGAACCAAAGCACAAACCAGTAATCTGTTTCAGTGACATTGATTGAGGGATAAATATTTGCAAGGATAGATGACAGCATAGATAATATCTCCATTCTATCTGGTCCTGGATGAGGTATTCTGGGTATAGAGTGCTCACAGCCTCTGTGTCTAAATTTACGCTGCAAGTTGAGCATGGGTGTGTGGCTGTTCTCACTTCATGGTGACAATATATAGTGTAAATCTGGATTTAAGAGCCCGCCCTGACACCCAAGTGATGTGAATACTCCAACCCACCCCAAACTCCCAACAGGGATCCTCACCCCACTTCACTCCCTTTTGTGAGGTCAGGGAAGCCAGATGAAGGGATTTCCTAAATTCCTGAAGAGCTTAACTTTTAGCTTTTAAACCTTTAAGATTTTTCTCAGCCAGGCTGCTGCCAACAGGTATCCTGACTGACAGGCCGGGAGCCTTTTGGGTGGGAAGCCTTCTTATGTGATCAGGAAGATGTGCTGGGGGAGTGAGAGAGATTGCGGGCAGTGGGGAGGAGCATGTGCAGTCTGCGTTACAGTGAGGGGTAGTACTGATTGTAGTGGGATGCATCTATTGATGGTCCAGTAGTTTCTGATTACAAGAGGGAGTACTTTTTGGTGGCTTGGGAAGTCTGGTGGTGGGGTACATCCGGTAATGGTCTTGAGCTCCTGAGGGGTTGGGCAGGAATCCAATGGTGATCAAAGGAGGAGCAGGCAGATTATGGGGAGGAGAGTCCTGTTGGGTACGTTGTTGCTCATGGACGAATCACTTTTGCTCTTCTTGGCCCACAAGCAGTGCTGTAAAGGAATTTTACCTCATGGATTCAGCCCTTCTTGCCTTCTTTCAGCTGCCAAATTTCCTGAGGCCTGAAAACCGGGCCATCATGAATAGAAAAAAGAATGATTGTTAAAATGAAGGCACACAGCTTAATTATTATATTTAACTGATCAAACCACTTCCTGCTCGCAGATTGGTTCCCTGTTCCCTCATCCTGCCTCTGTTAAAACAGCGAGTTTCAGCGAGATTCAGCTTCTGTTCCCAATTTTTTACATTCTAATCTTTAAAAAGACCCCAATTCTCCCTTTTTTAAGAGTTAGGTTTCAACCTCAAATTAAAGTGCACCTTGAGAAGAATCTCATTCACAAAGCCTATTGACCCCAAACACAAAATGGCCGATGACACCTGTTTGGTAGTAGATAATTTCCCTATGCTGGTGTTAGCTCAAGAAGTGAAAGCAATTGGCTGAATGCACCACATGCCAATTTGTGACAATTACACAGATGACCCACAGGCAAGTCCTCACGGGCTGAATTAATTTATAAGTGAGGTGATGGTCACAAATTACAAATACTCCAGATGATCGTAGTTGTTTAATCAATTGAGGAAATATTCTGTCAGAATGCAGCCAGTTCATTTTTTAATAATTTGGGAATGACAGGACACTTCCTCAGGTATAAGGACTTGTAAGGTTTTGCAGGGGAAGAATTTTGCCCTTGTTGGGCGGGCTCGGTGGGGGTGGGCAGCTGCGGTTGGGAAGCTGACCGCCGCCCGCGATTGGGGCTGCGCGGCGTTTGATGCTGGCGGGCCAATTAAGCTCAGCGTTGCCTGTGTGGTTGGGGGGGAGGAGGGCGAGCGCAATAGCGCATGCGCGCGGGTACACACTTGAAAATCTCCCCGAGGCACAGCACTGCTTCAGGGGATGAACAGTTTTCAAAATAAAAATTAAAGATGTTAAAAATGTTATAAAACATGTTCCCCTAAGTGACTGTCACATGAGGAGGGATATGTTATTAACTAAATGTTAAAATTTTTATTTTATTTTTATTGGTTATGACCACCCGTGGATGAGGTTTCCAAAAAGATGCAAAGGCCGCTTGGCTTTTTCCCCTGCCCGCCAGCCGTAAGATTAGACGGTCCTGGAGTACTGTGCACAGTTTTGGTCCCCTTCCTTGAGGAAGGATGTAGTTGCACAGGAGGCGGTTCAGAGGAGGTTCACTAGATTGATTCCAGAGATGCGGGGTTTGTCTTATGAGGAGAGATTGAGCAATTTAGACCTATACTCGCTAGAGTTTAGAAGAATGAGAGGAGATCTAATTGAGGTATATAAGATGCTAAAAGGGATAGATAAAGTAGACGTGGAGCAGATGTTTCCCCTTCTGGGGCATTCTGGAATGAGAGGCCATAGTTTTAGGCTAAGGGCTGGTAGATTTAAATCAGAGATGAGGAGGAATTACTTTTCTCAAAGGGTCGTGAATCTGTGGAATTCACTACCTCAGAGTGCAGTGGATGCCGGGACACTGAATAAATTTAAGGAGGAGATAGACAGATTTTTAATTAGTAATGGGTTGAAAGGTTATGGGGAGAGGGCGGGAAATTAGAGTTGAGGCCGAAATGAGGTCAGCCATGATCGTAATGAATGGCAGGGCAGGCTCGAGGGGCTAAATTGCCTAATCCTGCTCCCAGTTCTTATGTTCTTATGTCAGCGAAAAATTTCTTTTAATTACCTTCTTAATGACCTTAAAAGGCCTTTTAATTGCTGGCCAAAATATTGTGTGAGTGCGCGCTGACGTTGGGACGCTCGTCTGACGTCATCGAGTGTCATTTTACGCTCAGTCGGGTAAGGCGCGTGCCCACTGAGCCAAAACTTCTGTGCCAGGTTAAACAAAACAGAAGAGAACAGAGTTACTAGGTTAAAGGAGACTCACTCAGTTGACCAACACAGGAGAGAACAGAGTAACTAGGCTAACTAACACAGGAGAGCAGTGTCAATTGATTAACAAGCAGAGCAGAGCACATTGTCACCAGGTTAACCAACACAGGAGAGCATGTTGCCACCAAGTCAACCAATAGAGGTGAGCACAGTGTCAATAGATGAATTATAACAAGAGTTCAGTGTCACCAGGTTAACTGAGACTGTGGCACCAAATGACCACTTCACAATGTTATTCCTTCCATCATGCTGTAAAAACCACACCCTAGAAACTGTCAATTCCAGCTCTCAAAGCCCACCTTATCACCTTATGTCTGGTTTCAGTCGCCAGTATTATGTGGCTGTTCCATGGCAACATCCATTTATGCAATAAACATTAAATGCTGTGGTAGATTTGACTACAGAATTATAGAAGTCAAGGGAATATGTCAGAAGTGGGAGAAGAAAAAGTTACAAACATCCAACATTTTTTGTTGAAGATAACTTTAAAGATTAGATTATTATTAGTGGAATATATCTACATTTCACTGGGTCTGACAGTTTCTGTGACCGGTATCATTTAACCCTTATTCTCAATTGAACTGGATTCTGTTTAAGGAAATTATATTCCCAGTGTTCCAAAGCACCATCATGGTTTCTATCACAACAAGGTAGATCCAAATGACCCAGTGGAAATGTGTTGATATTCAGGTCATTCTTTGAGATGTCACAGCACATCTATTTGATTCTTCACAGGCTCCCAGAGAAAACAGTATGGTACACATTGGATTGAATTCTCAGGCGGAATGTACTGGACAGGTCATTACATAGAATTTCGTAGGGAAGAACTTGAACCTGAAAAGGCATGTGGGTATGGATGTGGCTGAAGAGTTAAAGCTGGCTAAAATGGCAACACTTTCAGAAGCCAGTTCCAACACAGCAACATCTGTGTTTCCCTGGGGAATCAAATCTAGCCCACAGTGATTACTGAAGAGGTCCAATCAGTCCCAGGGAAAGATGCCAATAAGTAATCACAGCTGCTTTCTGACCTGTTAGTGAGAAAGAGTTTTCACACAATACTTTTGCTGAGGGGTTACTTTATATGCATTTGGAGGCTTCATCTATACTTTAAAGATTTCATCAGCACTTTGGGATTCTGATCTATTCTTTAGATGCCTGATCCATCAGATCAGGATAGATGTCTCTTATGCTGCCTTAGTTTGGACCTCGGATGAGGATCAAGATGACCAGCAACTGCCTGATGGGCCAGTAACTCTACAGGAAAAAAGGAAGCAGCGGAGAGGGGAGCAGCAAGAGATATAGCTTGCAGGAGACCACACAGAGCATACAAGGGATATAGTCAATGAATAAGCTTCCTCAACATGTCTGAACAGCCGTGTTCAAGGGGTTCAGGTGCCACGTTAGGTAGTGGCCAATATTTGCAACCTTCTTGGCCTGGTGGTCATGGCTGTCAAAGTCACTGTCAGTTTCATATTTTTGCTTCTGGCCTGCAACAGGAACCCAACCTCCTATTCCTCTGCAATCATGGGCCGTGTGCTTGAAATGCCAGTCAGTACATCGCACATTCTCTGCTGCTGCTCAATAATTGTCCTTTCTATCAACGGCCCCAAGGGTGCAACATTAGCATCCAGCTAGGCAGTGTTTAGAGAAGCCTGTGTCCCTAAAGTGGACTCTTCACTGCCATCCCTTACTATACCATTTGCCCTTGCTCCCTTTTGAAGTGTGAAGCCACCGGGTGAAAACCCAACTATTTCTCTAACTGCTCCCACCAGCTGAGCTGCTGCATGGCCTACATGCATCCTGTTCGGTACACTCTCAGAGAGATTGAGCTCCTCCTCGAGGCGTCATCATTGCTGGCCTCAACCAACTCCTGCTGAACGCTTGAAGGTCCTGTGTAGATAAAAAGCATGAATGTATGCTTGTCCAGGTTAGAATTCTGGAAGTTAGTAATATGAAGATGAGCATATTTCATTCACTGTTGACATCAAGTCAGCATGACTGAGTGTTGTATGATATGTGGCGGTCTGATATTTAATTCTGTCACCAGGTAGCTCGGTGGCCCCATCTCCTCATCTCTGACAGCTAGGCATGCTGACACTCCACTGATCTCCAGCACCTCTCCTCTGTAGGTGTTCGTTTCAAAATGCCTGGAGGACCACTTTTGGTTCCCTCACTCTCCCTGGCACTCTATGCTCTCATCGCCTTCAAGAAAGACAGGAATAGGCAAATGAATGAGTGCAAAGGCTTGTGTTCAACTGATGGATGTAGGGCATCTGGGTAAGTCATTAAATTGGATAAGGATGACAGTGGGCGGCTGTGGAGGATGGATAAATGGGGAAGTGCATTGACAGGGAGGGATGGGTGTATCTGCAAGCTAAGTTAGGTGTGAGGACTGATGTTTTGGAATAGGTTTTAGAAGGCAAAGTGAGAGGGTTGGAGAGATCCACACATCAGCATGTTTATCATTGTGCAACTGTATCTACCTTTCCTGATCTGCTCAGGTCATTAAACTGCTTCCAGTACTCCATCCAGGAGAATTGCACCATGCTTCTGCTGCTAGCCTCCTCTAGCATTTCCAACAACACCTTATGGGTTTCTCCAGCAGGTTTTTTCCCTCCATTGCTGAAGAACAGTATATCCTTCCTACTCTTCACAGCCCCTAGCAACACATCCAAGAGGCACCATCAGACTGTGGTACCTCCTTGGTGTTCCTCTGTTCCACTTTTCTGTTCCTTTCTCTTTTCTTTGCCACTGAGCACCTTCAAATTGCATCTTTGGATTGTCCCTTTAATTACTGGAATTGAGATCACATCATGTGGGCCCTGGTCCCATCCACTGTTACTGATTGGATGGGAAACCTGGATATAAAATGATAATGAGGTGGCTGCATTAAAAAGTGTTTACCATGCTTTTGGGTTTCCCATGTGAGATTGAACCCTCGCCACCTCTCCCAGCACATCTGCACATTAAGGTCAGGGCTGCAGGATCTACAGCATTGAAACTATTCAGCTCAACTGGTCTATGTGGTGTTTATGCTTCACATAAGCCTCTCCCAACCCCTTTTCACCTCACTCAATCAACATATCCTTCTATTCTTTTCTCCCTCATTTGTTTTTCTAGCTTCTCCTTGAATGCATCTATGCTATTCACCTTCACTGCTCCTTGTCGTGTCGAGTTCCACATGCTAATCATTTGCTGGGTAAAGAAATTTAGATTTGTTGATGACTATAGTGACTTATGTTTATGGTCCCCAGTTCACCAGAAATGGAAACATCTTTTCTATAGTACCCTATCAAACCCCTTCATAATTTGAAATAATCCTATCAGATCACCCTTCAACCTTTACTTTTCTAGCTGTCTACCCAGCCTTTCCTGATATGTATATCCACTTAGTTCTGGCACTGTCCTTATTAATCTGTTTTGCAGCTTCTCCAGTGCCTCCATTTTTTTTAGAGTAAGTAAACCAGAAGTCTGGACAGTACTCCAAGTGGGGTCTAATCAGAGTTCTATACAAGACTGTGGAGTGCCTCACAGCTTAGGAAACCCACTTATCTTGTTTTCACCATTAATGGTTTAACCTAGTTCCTTATGCAACACCCATGAAAAAGGTAGAAACTATGAGGATACCTGACCAAATCTTGAAATTTTAGTCAGGGTGGTTGAGAATTGCAGTGAAACTCTCTCTCAAAAGAGAAATAGCGCAGTAGGCCTGTCAGTAAGGCTGGGATTCTTCCTAATTAACTTCAAGTAACTTTGCAAGCCTTTATTATGGGAGAAAGAATGTTGTGTTTTTGCGTTCACTGTTTATTAAATGTTCATGTTAGTGTCCACTCTTGTACTTGGCACTGTGAGACATGGCTGGACTTGCAGGTTTAGCTGGCCCTTCCTTCAATACATTGTGTAAAGGGCATTGTCTAGGGTCACTCTCAATGGGGTTATCGAAGCGTTTCATTTGAACTGAAAGCCCTGTAAGGACTCTGCCACCCAACACCCGGAGATGGACCCACAGTACTAATCCCGTCCTTTAGGCCCCTCATTTTCTAACCTTGACTGACTGTCCCCGCCACCACGCCATCACACTCAGGATGCCAGACCCTTCCCACTTCACTGCTCCATGCCCCCTCACCCCTGACTTACCATTGCCAGTCCTGAGCCTCCATGCAAGCTGCTGTTCTCCTGCTCCTCTCCTTTGTGGCGACGATTTCAACAGGGAAAACAGCTCAGCCCAAACACAACTCCGCAAAGTTGATTGTTACACGCCACCTTTAAATGAGCATGAAATGAGTGTCACGAGATTCTCGTGTGCCATTGACTTAATCTTGATGGTTGGACCTAATTGCAAAAGGTTTGAATATAATGAGTATTGATATAATGAGTATGCAAATATGTTACAAGCAGATACACGCCATAGGTGACGTGAAGCCTGCCCCCTTTTTAAAAATTCATTCACGGGATGTGGGCTTTGCTGGCTGGGCCAGCATTTATTGCCCATCCCTAGTTGCCCTTGAGAAGGTGATGGTGAGCTGCCTTCTTGAACCGCTGCAGTCCATGTGGTGTAAGTATACCCACAGTGCTGTTAGGAAGATATTTCCAGGATTTTGACCCAGCGACAGTGAAGGAACAGTGATATATTTCCAAGTCAGGATGGCGAGTGACTTGGACGGGATCTTCCAAGTGGTGGTGTTCCCATTTATCTGCTGCCCTTGTCCTTCTAGATGTTAGTGGTCATGGGTTTGTAAGGTACTGTCTAAGGAGCCTTGGTGAATTCCTGCAGTGCATCTTGTAGATGGTACACACTGCTGCTACTGTGCGTCGGTGGTGGAGGCGGTGAATGTTTGTGGATGTGGTGCCATTCAAGCGGACTGCTTTGTCCTGGATGGTGTCCAGCTTCTTCAGTGTTGTGGGAGCTGCACTCATCCAGGCAAGTGGGGAGCATTCCATCACACTCCTGACTTGTGCCTTGTAGATGGTGGACAGGCTTTGAGGAGTCAGGAGGTGAGTTACTCATCACAGGATTCCTAGTCTCTGACCTGCTCTTGTAGCCACAGTATTTATATGGCTAGTCCAGTTTAGTTTCTAGTCAGTGGTGGCCCCTAGGATGTTGACAGTGTGGGATTCAGTGATGGAACATCAAGGGGTGATGGTTGGATTCTCTCTTTTTGGAGATTGTCATTGCCTGACACTTGTGTGGTACAAATGTTACTTGCCACTTGTCAGCCCAAGCCTGGATATTGTCCGGGTCTTGATGCATTTGGACATGGACTGCTTCAGTATCGGAGGAGTCGCGAATGGTGCTGAACATTGTGCAACCATCAGCGGACATCCCCAATTCTGACCTTATGATGGAAGGAAGGGCATTGATGAAGCAGCTGAAGATGGTTGGGCCTAGGATACTACCCTGAGGAACTCCTGCAGTGATGTCCTGGAGCTCAGATGATTGACCTCCAAAAACCACAACCATCTTCCTTTGTGCATGGTATGGCTCCAACCAGCAGAGAGTTTTCCCCCTGATTCCCATTGACTCTAGTTTTGCCAGGGCCCCTTGATGCCACACTCAGTCAAATGCTGCCATGATATCAAGGGCAGTCACTCTCACCTCGCCTCAGGAGTTCAGCTCTTTTATCCATGTTTGAACCAAGGCTGTAATGAGGTCAGGGGCTGGGTGGCCCTGACGGAACCCAAACTGGGCATCAGTGAGCAGGTTATTGCTAAGCAAGTGCCACTTGCTAGCACTGTTGATGACCCTTTCCATTTCTTTAATGATGTTTGAGACTAGACTGATGGGGCGGTAATTGGCTGGGTTGGATTTGTCCTGCGTTTCACTGACTTAATCTCTAAATTTGAGCCCGCTGCCAGGATTTCAAAACTTTGCCTCCAGCCTAATTAAGTCAATCAACCCGCCACATTTCCCAGACTTGCAAGCCTCATAAACTCCCGTGCATAATCTTTCCAACCTGTCAACAGAGACGCAAATGATTTTTGCTGAGATGAGGGTAAATGTGTTCCATACAGCAAGTAATCTGACATGATAACAAATGTAATAGTGTCTCACCTACCTCGCACTACTTCAACTGACTGTTCAAAAAAATTGAGTTAAAAATATACTGCATACCATTTTCCCTTCTGTAGCTTGACTAACCAGTTTTTGGCATTAGCTTTCTTTCTGAACAACTTCCAACTGATAAGATAGGTCTGCTGAATGTGGATACTAGCCTTGGGCTAGACTGGAACCCAGCAGTCTTCTCTTTAAAATCTTACTAACAAGAGTCTCCTCTTTCATTTACTTCTTTTGAATTCACATGAAGTGGAAGACTGGTGCCCCAAATTCCCTTCCTACTCAAAGTTCCACCAGAAATACAGTTCAATGGCAACCATAGTGACTCTTCCCTTTCCCAAGATCATGGTCTCGACAGACACCTTGCACTGAGCGGATACAAACAGGATCATCCCTAACCTTATAATGTGCAGATAAAAAAAACTTGCACTTCTATCAAACTTTTCACAACCACTGGACCTCACAAAGCACTTTTCAGCCAATGAACTACTTTTGAAGTTTAGCCACCATTGTAAGGTGAGATTTAGCAACCAATTTGTGCACAGCAAGCTCCAGCAAATAGTAATGTGATAAGGACCAGATAATCTGGTTTAATGATGTTGATGGGGGGATAACTATTGGTCAGTACATTAGGGAAACTCACCTGTTTTTCTTAGAAGTCGTGCCCCGGGATCGTTTACATTCACCTGAGCAGGCAGATAAGATCTTTGTTTAACAACTCACGTGAAGGCAGCACCTCTGACAGTGCAGCACTCCCTCAATGTGGCACGGGAAGGTCAACCTTGATTTTTGCACTCAGGCCTAGCAGCAGGACTTGAACCCGGAATCTTGGGATTCAGGAACAAATGCATTATCAGCTGAATCACAGCCAATGCTTTGTAAAGCTATCTGAGACAAGTCAAAAGTTGCCCCTTTCACAGCTTGATGTGCAAATCTTTTCAATGCCTCCAATCTGTTCCCAACTGCTCCCACTTTCTGCGTTGAATTTAATGGAGCCCATTGGAGTGGGAATAACGGCGGCTGGGGGGGTGGGGGGGGTGGTGGAGAAGAATCCAATGGGAAGCTCCATGCTTGATTCCCAGTGGTGGGAAAACTGCCCCGCATTTAGTAGGGGGCACCAAGGGCCTAACATGAGAATCCCACCTACTGGTGGCAGGAAGTTAATCAGGCTCATCTAGGAGCCACTTGAGAGCAATTATCTCTGAGCCCACTGGGATTTAATGGGACTCTCACAGATCTCCCATGTCTTCCAAAAGCCTGTCAGGTTTGCCAGGAGCCTTCCAAGGGTAACCCTCATTTAAAGGTACTCAGTACCAGATCGTGGGACCTGGTGAAGGGGGGGGAGCTGCTGAAAGCCATCGCCTTGTGTCCAACCCCCATCCTCCCATCTCGCCAGTGACCCCCGTCCCTATGGTTACCTCTCTCCAGGGTTCGAGCAATGGTCCCTGGTGAAGGCCTCAGTGCAATACCGGCAGCAGTCATCACGCTACCGGGACCTCGACTGAGAGGGAGGTGTGCGCTGTCCGTTGGGCCTCCTGTGGAAAGGTGACGGGGCCTTCCCACTGGTTCTCCAACTGATGCGCTGGACACCCAGCACCTCAACTAAATTTAGCCTCAGACATTGTTGCCTGAAATGGTTTATTTTGTTTTAGAATACAACATTTAGACATAACTTGTCACTTCAATGAAGACAAAATGCTAAAAGAATTACAAAATATGACAGAGATTTAAAAACACACAGAAACTCTATCTGTTTGAATTTTTCACTTGCTTGTTCTAGAGATACACCATTTACCTTGGAAAATAAAATCATCATTCTCAATTGTTGCCTTGCTTGTGTTTTTTTCCCTCTCTTGTTATGTGTCTTAGTCTATGCCATCTATCTCCTCCTGACCTCTAATGATTAAGAACTACCATGCAACAGAGTTACTGCCATCAGTGACAACAGTGCAGGCTTCTGAATTAATCACCAAGGCAAGGATCCACGTTACTAGAGTTCACTATCAGTATGAGCCTGAGTCACTGCAGGGAAGACTGTGATCAGAACAAACGTGGGCTACACAAAACCGCCTCAGGCTAGGCAAGCATGGGACTTGAAAAGAATATAGAGCATAATAGAGAAGTGTGATAATGCCTGAAGGAAAGCTGGATCGAGGTACTGGGAAATGTAGAGCAGATGTGAAGAAAACAGACTGACAACAAAAGAATTAATTATGAAACAGCCCAGCAAGCACCACTCAAGGTGCTTCAAATCAGAGTTCAGTGAAGCATAACTGACACTTTCAGCGCTACCTATACCAATTCAGTGAATTGTTGTTCAAACAGTGTTATTCTCACCATCTTTTGCAATAACAGGAGCTTTGCTGAATATTTTAGCGGAGCGAGCATTGATATGACTGTTTCAACTAACGAGTTGCACTGTGCCAGCATGTAAGCTGGAAACAGGACAGAGCTTACAGTAGGATTTACAGCAAAGAGTCTCTACAAACTACAGCAAACAGAATTCATGACTTAAGCACCTGAGAAAAGCAGGATTTTTTTAATGCAGCACAATGCAGTGAGTGGAGGAAAGTTACATAAAACAAATTGATACTGCCCCAGCAAAATTCAGTGAGTGGAGGATAGCTACATAATACAAATTGATATTGTCCCAGTAAAATGCAGTGAGTGGAGCATGGTTGCTTAATAAACATCATGGGCCAAATTTTTTCGGGGTTCAGTGCTGCGTTTCAGTGGGTGAATGGCCTAGGTTTTTTGGGGGGAAAATCTGAATTTCCTCCACATTCCTGACCACCACCTCACCACCCCCCACCCCCCCCCACCACCTCGTCCCATTTTCCTCAGGTCTTTTTGAGGGTTGTGAATGCTTAATGTGCAAAGTTCCTCCCACCTCCCGCCCCCCGCCCCCCGCCACTGAGGTTGTGCTTCCATTTTAAATGGGGTTGAAAATCAGATTTCCTCCTGCACATCATTTTCATCTGATGGTGTGGGGTTTTGGAAGCCCATTAAAAGCATGCCAGGTTTTATAGTTTATGAAGAAAATGGTAAGCCCTCTGAAAAGGCATCTGGCACATTCTGAATGGTAAGCATAAACTGTTTTCACACCTTCAAGTGTCACTATTAGAAGCTGTGTTGTGATGTCAGTGTGTTTTTAATGCAATGATTCATCATAGGATCTGTTCTACAAAGGTGCATTATGCCTTACATTGATTAGCCTTGTCTATTTGTTCACATGCATTACACAGCATTTCCATTGGAAAAAAGCACTATAATGCAGTGAAAAAAATGCAAAAATGTCCTATCAGCCTGTGCTACCAAGTTTTGTACTGTGATTTAAATGGCTCTGGCTGATTAAAAAAAACCTGGTTTGGACACTTGAAAAAGATCTAACCATCTACTTCCCTTTTTAAAAACAAAAACAGAATTACCTGGAAAAACTCAGCAGGTCTGGCAGCATCGGCGGAGAAGAAAAGAGTTGACGTTTCGAGTCCTCATGACCCTTTGGCAGAACTCCTTTTCTTTTCTTCTCCACCGATGCTGCCAGACCTGCTGAGTTTTTCCAGGTAATTCTGTTTTTGTTTTGGATTTCCAGCACCCGCAGTAGTTTTTTTGTTTTTTACTTCCCTTTTTTGATTGACAGGCATTCTGTTTTGAAATTGAAATGAGGACTTTCTGCTCTTTCCTTCCCAGAGAGAAGTCTATTGTTTGGACAGCTGTGGCCATTATCAATGATTCACTGAGTGCCAAGTGTTAATGGCTTTCAGCACAGGAGTTGTTTCATTCATCTGAGAGTGAGTGGCTGTTTCAAGAAGCTGTAATAACAGATTGTGCCTTTGATGTGGTTTCAAGTTTGTTGATACAAGCTAATAGGAATACAAGGATTACACACTTTTTTACATGCCAGAATGCATTTTTTTTACATAGGAACATAGGATTTCAGAGCAGGCATAGGCCATTCAGCCCTTCAAGCCTGTCCCCGCTATTCGATTAGAAACCTGGCAGGTCTGGTTTCTTGTCTATCCCCCCCATAACCCTTAATTTCCTTATCTATCAAAAATCTATCTAACTCAGCCTTGAATAGTTTCAATGAACCAGCCTCATTGGGGAAGAGAATTCCACATACTGATGACCCTCTTAAAGAAAAAGAAATTCCTCATCTCCATCTTAAAAGGGAGACTTCTTATTTTTAAACTGTGTGCCCTATTTCTAGTCACCCCACAAGAGGAAACATCGTCCTGGTATCCATCCAGTCAAGTTCCCTCAGGATCTTATGTTTCAATAAGGTCACCCCTTATTCTTCTAAACTCCAATGGATATAGGCTCCAGCTGATCAACCTTTCTTCATGAGATAAGCCCTTTTACCATCAGTATCAATGTTATGGAGACCTTCATTAGATGGTGAGAGGTTCATTTTACCCCAGTGCAAAATATTTTCCATTGACATTGCATGGAATCTGAGGAATGCACAGAGTCCATTCTGGGCGAGTGGCTGTGGAAGATACATAGGGGGCCATAGAGGTGACATGGGTGATCTGAATGGTCATGGAGGGCACAAGGGGGTTTAGGATGGCATATCTGATCTGAGGGGACATAGAAGATACATGGGGGGCATAGAGGTGGCATGGGGCAACCTGAGGAGGCATTGGAGTGGCATGGGTAGTCTGAGGGGGGCATGGCCTGACATGGTGTGGGTGGAGGATGAGGTTTAGTGGGCCTTTAAACACTGTTGGGAGCTGGGATACTGTGTTAGAGAAGAGAGGCGGGCCTTCTAACTGGCCCGGATCTGCACCCACATTCCTTCCGCACTGGTCTGTGGCTGGCAAACTGCACTACAAACCCGAACCCGATGCAAAAAGACAAAAATGGCGTGCAAAGTCACACATGGTTTGCGTGTGCAGCTTGCGAGCCACAAAAGTGCGCAGGTTGGGTTTTCCCGGGCCAGCGAAAGATTCGGCCCTCTGTGCGTATAAACAACCCCAGTGTGGTCTCCAGGTGTGAATGATGTTCAGCATACCCAAGCATTTCCATTCTAGCTGGATGTGGCAGTGTTACTAAATATAGCCATATTTCAAATTGTAATGATTGTAAGTTAAACCATTCCTTATGGTTAATGTGACTGTAAAGACCAATTAGCCCTAAGCTTGGGGGATCTTAGGGGTGGAGTTTTTTTAGCCTTAGTCTTGGAACAAGCATGTAGTCTCCTCTTGAATCTGTAAATAAAGTTCTCTGTTTCTTCCAAGAAACCCGTCCTGCACTCCAAGCATTTTGCAACAGGTGAAGGGGATAAATTGCGCCAATGCAGCACCTCATCTCGTGACCATGAATATTCTGATATTTTAAGGGAGAAATAAAGAAAAGAAGTATACTCACCAGCAATACCTCATTTTGGAAAAATTGACCCATATGACTCATCCATCGAGGACTGGAGTCAAAACATTGAGCGATTAGGTTTCTACTTTGTAGTTAATGAAATAACAGCAGAGGAGAACAGAAGACAATTCTCCAAAGCGTCTGTGGGAGCAAAACCTACATTCTAATCCATAGTTTGACGGCTTCAAATGTACCAAGTTCCAGATCCTTCACAGAGCTAGTCAACCACATGAAAGGGCATTTTCAGCCTAAACTCTCAGTGATCATGCAAAGATTCAAGTTTAACTCTCAAGTAAGGGCTCGATTGCAAAGTACACCACAAAGTTAAAACAGTTAACGGAGCACAGTGATGCTTTAAATGACATGATATGAGCTTGTTTAATTTGCGGCACGAACGATGATGTCATTCAGCGCCGTTTACTTGCAGAAGTTGAGATAGACCTGAAGTGCGCCATGGCGATAACATGAGCAATGGAGAGTACTGAGAGGGACTCTCAGGCTTTACAGAGTGTGCAACATGGCGCCATTGTGCAGCTAGGGCGGGAATCTGCCGTCGGGCATGGTGCGAAGACCAGGGAGGCAACTGCAAAGCAGAACACGGTCCCTACCGCTAGAAAAATAAAAAGCAAAGCTGGAAGCAGCTCACCAGTAATCCAGAAGTTAAAGTGTTACTATTGTGGGAAAAATCATGCACCCAAAGTTTACAGACTTAAAGAGTCAGAATGCCACTACTGCCACAAAAAAGGGCACGTTGTTAAACAGTGCAATACTAGATTAAGACAGCCATTTAGACATCAGGTCAAGTTAAATGAAGTGCACAATATAGAACAGCCAGAAGCTGCTGAGGCTGACGTTTATTCCCTACACAATCTGAAGGCCAGGAAAACTGAACAAATCGCTGTTACACTTCAAATAAATGGAAAGCCTCTGCGCATGGAGGTTGACACAAGAGCATTGACTACAGTGGTGGGAGAACACATCTTTAAATACCTCAGAGAAGGTAGCTGGATGTAGTAGTGTTACTAAATATAGCCATATTTCAAATTGTAATGATTGTAAGTTAAACCATTTCTTACTGTTATGGGGATCATGTGACTGTATAGACCAATCAGCACTAAGCGTGGGGAATCTTAGGGGCAGAAATTTTTAGCCTTGGTCTTGGAACAAGCATGTAGGATCTTCTGGAGCCTGTAAATAAACCCAGCCATTACGTATGGAGAAAATGGCTGCTCAGTTAGAAACATATAGGAGAAGCAATACAGGTGAAAAGCATCACCTCTGTACCTGTATCATACAGGCAACAGACAGCTCAGCTGCCAATAACTGTTGTAACAGGGGAAGGACCTAGCCTTCTGGGCCGTGATTGGTTGAAAGAAATCAAACTAAACTGGTCAGAAACTTTTCAGGTCAGGACAAGAAGAAATCCGAAGTTGACAAGAGAATATGACGGTGTCTTGTGGAATGAGATAGAAGAACCAAAGGACCTTCACAGGAAACAAGGATTCCTCAGGTCAGAGCTGGTTCCACAGGAAAATCATGATAAGAAGCTAAATAAATGCAGTGCCACTCTGAACCAACGGAAGAAAGAGTTGGGAGAAAAAAACCCGACAATGTTCAATATTCCAAGAGGAAGCCTAAAGATACAAAAAAGAGACAGAAGGACTAAAGAATAAGTTGGCGGAGACAAAAGATGCATTAGAAGGAAAAGTCACAAAACTTTCCAAGATGCAAATGGAAAACTCAACTCCCGAACTGAACCAAGTTAAGATTTCACCAGAGAGAAATTTGGCCGACTGTGAAATCAGAATGAAGGATGAGATAAACCCCTCGGCCAAACACAAAAAGAGAAAAAAACAGAAATCAAGGCCAAAAGGCCAGTAGGATATGTGTCCAGAACCCTTCTGCAGCTGAGAAAGGATACTCACAAATTGGAAAAGAGGACTTATCTATTAGATTTGGAGTAAAGAAGTTCCATCAATATCTGCACAGTCGACACTTCACCATTGTATCAGATCACAAGCCACTGTAAGGATTGTTTAGTGAAAATAAGGCAATCCCACCAACAGCCTCTGCTAGAATTCAAAGATGCACTTTAATTTTGTCAGCAAATGAGTATACTTTTATGCACCATCTGGGTGTGCATATAGCAAATGCAGACGCTCTCAATCATTTCCCTTTGCCAAATAGTATTACATATGTTCCAGTACCTCAAGAGGTAGCACTTGTGTTGTATTTCCTGGACTCGCTTCAGTCTGCATGAGACAGATAAAGAATTGGACACATTGGGATCCAATTTTAGCAAGAATCTGTGAACAAGTATTACAAGGTTGGTCAAATGCACAAGTTCCTGAAGAACTAAAATCATTTTTTATATGTAGATCTGAACTAAGCTGTCAAGATTGTACCTTGATATGGGGAGCAAGAGTCGTTATCCCTTTGCAAGGAAAAGAACCATTATTAGAACTTCATAGTGCGCATCCTGGTATTTCGAAGATGAAGCTGCTCACACAAAGTTATATCTGGTGGCCAGGTATGGACAGTGATATAGAAAAAATGTTGAAACACTGTCTCCAGTGTCAGCAAAAGCAGAAGTTGCCCATTTCAGCTCCACTGCATTCGTGGGAGTGGTGTGGTCGACCCTGAGTTAAACTACATATAGACTATGTAGGTTCATTTCTAGGTACCATGTTTCTGGTGGTTATCGATGTACATTCCAAATGGATGGATGTGTTTGAAGTGAGATCACCTACTTTGTCTACAACCATTGAAAAACTGCGCCAGAGTTTCAGTGTTCATGGCTTACCCAAAATTATTGTGTTAGATAATGGTACTGCTTTCATTAACATCGAATTCCAAAGATTTGTGACCGTAAATGGGATCAAACATGTCAGAGCCGCACCGTTATCATCTCTTGTCTAATGGCTTAGCAGAAAGAGCAGTATAAACCTTTAAAACAGGCATGAAGAAACTATCAGAGGGAACATTAGAGACACGAATTTCAAGATTCCGTTCAGCTATCGCACAACTCCTCATTGGTTTAACACCTTCAGAATTGTTAATGAAAAGTCAACTTCGCACAAGGTTGAGTTTAGTGTTCCTTAATTTAGGGGGGAAGTTGGAGAGAAACTAGGGTAATCAGAAAATGAATCATGATGTTCACAGTAAAGGTCGAGAGTTTACTGTGGGAGAAACAGTTTTTCTATGAAATTTTGCAACTGGTACAATTGTCTTGGAACAGGCCCGTTATCTTATCAGATGGAAGTGGGAAACAGGATAAAAACAGAATTACCGGGAAAAACTCAGCAGGTCTGGCAGCATCGGTGGAGAAGAAAAGAGTCGACGTTTCGAGTCCACATGACCCTTCAACAGAACTGAGTATAGTTAGGAGAGGGGTGAAATATAAGCTGGTTTAAGGTGGGGGGCGGGGGAGAGAGAAGTTGAGGGTGGGGTGGTTGTAGGGACAACCAAGCAGTGATAGGAGCAGATAATCAAAAGATGTCACAGACAAAAGGATCAAAGAGGTGTTGAAGGTGGTGATATTATCTAAGAAAAGTGCTAATTAAGAATGGATGGCAGGACACTCAAGGTACAGCTCTAGCGGGGGTGGGGTGGAAAGACTGAGAAGGTATTAGTTGTAGATTTTAAAATAATGGACTGGAACTCCTACTCCAGCTCCCTCCCACAACTCTTTCTCCGGTACATCGATGATTATTTCGGTGCTGCTTCATGCTCTCGTCGGGACCTGGAAAAATTTATTAATTTTGCTTCCAATCTCCACCCCTCCATCATTTTCACATGGTCCATCTCTGACACTTCTCTTCTCTTCCTTGACCTCTCTGTCTCAATTTCTGATGATAGACTGTCCACCAATATCCATTACAAGCCTACCGACTCCCACAGCTACCTTGACTACAGCTCCTCACACCCCGCTTCCTGTAAGGACTCCATCCCATTCTCTCAGTTCCTTCGCCTTCGTTGCATCTGTTCTGATGATGCTACCTTCAAAAACAGTTCCTCTGACATGTCCTCCTTCTTCCTTAACCAAAGTTTTCCACCCACAGTCGTTGACAGGGCCCTCAACCGTGTCCGACCCATCTCCCGCGCATCCACCCTCACGCCTTCTCCTCCCTCCCAGAAACATGATAGGGTCCCCCTTGTCCTCACTTATCTCTCCACCAGCCTCCGCATTCAAAGGATCATCCTCCACCATTTCTGCCAACTCCAGCATGATGCCACCACCAAACACATCTTCCCTTCACCCCCCCCCGGCGGCATTCGGTAGGGATCATTCCCTCCGGGACACCCTGGTCCACTCCTCCATCACCCCCTACTCATCAACCCCCACCTATGGCACCTCCCCATGCCCACACAGAAGATGCGACACCTGCCCCTTCACTTCCTCTCTCTTTACCGTCCAAGGGCCCAAACACTCCTTTCAAGTGAAGCAGCATTTCACTTGCATTTCCCCTAACTTAGTCTACTGCATTCGTTGCTCCCAATGCGGTCTCCTCTACATTGGAGAGACCAAACGCAAACTGGGCGACCGCTTTGCAGAACACCTGCGGTCTGTCCGCAAGAAAGACCCAAACCTCCCTGTCACTTGCCATTTTAACACTCCACCCTGCTCTCTTGCCCACATGTCTGTCCTTGGCTTGCTGCATTGTTCCAGTGAAGCCCAACGCAAACTGGAGGAACAGCACCTCATCTTCCGACTAGGCACTTTACAGCCTTCTGGGCTGAATATTGAATTCAACAACTTTAGATCTTAAACTCCCTCTCCCCATCCCCACCCCGTTTCTTCCCCCTCCCTTTTGTTTTTTTTTTCAATAATTTATATAGATTTTTCTTTTCCCACCTATTTCCATTATTTTAAAATCTACAATTAATACCTTGTCAGTCTTTCCACCCCACCCTCACTAGAGCTGTACCTTGAGTGTCCTGCCATCCATTCTTAATTAGCACTTTTCTTAGATAATATCACCACCTTCAACACCTCTTTGGTCCTTTTGTCTGTGACATCTTTTGATTATCTGCTCCTATCACTGCTTGGTTGTCCCTACAACCACCCCACCCTCAACTTCTCTCTCCCCCCCCCCCCACCTTAAACCAGCTTATATTTCACCCCTCTCCTAACTATACTCAGTTCTGTTGAAGGGTCATGTGGACTCGAAACGTCGACTCTTTTCTTCTCCACCGATTTTGCCAGACCTGCTGAGTTTTTTCAGGTAATTCTGTTTTTGTTTTGGATTTCCAGCATCTGCAATAGTTTTTTGTTGGGAAACAGGATAGTTAGGAAACACGTGGGTCATCTCAGAAGTCAAGAAACCCTCCAACAACCAATTAATCCACCTGAAATCAAAGTCAAAACGTTGACCTCTGAGGTGCCAGTTCCATGAAGAACAAACATACCGGATGCCTCTGTTAAAGTAAATGATTCTGAAATCCATTGTTTAAGGATGTCCCTGATGCTGCAGTTCCTGTTCAAATCGATCCAATGGAAGAACCTCCAGCATTGGATGAGCAGTGCTTTCCAAACAAATGTTTCCTTCTTAATTGGATCAGTGTTCATTTGGTCATTGGAGTATTCCTGGGGTAGAATGACTTCTGCCTGAGGGAGGAAGGGGGAAGGATAAAAATTTATAGATTTAGTATTTTATCATGCTTGGAAAAAGGATAAAGATAAACATGCTCTGAAAAGAATTGAAGAAAAATGGCATTTGTTTTAAGAATTTCTACAAAAATGTATTGGCAATGGTACGGTTTGACACCAAAAATTCTACAGTTCAATTGTTTCACATGGAATCTGAATTAGCTATTCCCCTTCAGCCCAATACATTTAAATCGATATTCTGATGTCAGGGAAGTTATTGCAATGTAATAGTTCAAGCCAGCAGAGTGCCTCCAAAACAAAAGCATGCTTTGATGTAGAGGCATTGCAAGCATTGAGAACCCACTCTGCATACTACCCATGTCACACATTTTTGCATATGTGACTGGGTAAAGACCGTGCAAATTGACAATCCAGTTTCCTTCGATTTCCAGGATATAATTTGCAAACAAGGTTTGTATACTTTCATTCCTGCAGCTGATCGGTAGCACTCCAAGATCTGGGGGTTTATCTCACTATTTAGAAGTGAAGTCCAATTGTTTAATCATGCCAGCAAAATACAACAAAGACATAAACTGCTTTCACACCAGTGAGAGTGAAGGTGTGAGGGAGGTGGTGGCATAATAGTCACTGGGTTAATAATCCAGGGTAATTCTCTGGGGACCTGGGTTCAAATCCCTCTGCGGCAGAGAGTGAAATTTGAATTCAATAAAAATCTGGAATTAAAAATCTAATGATAACCATGAAACTATTGCTGATTGTTATAAAAACTCATCTGGTTCACATCCTTATTAGAAGAGCCTGCTGTCCTACATGTGACTCCAGGCCCACAGCAATGTGGTTGACTCTAATGCATTACCCCCGTCCCCATGAATGGAATTTATTCTGAGTTGGGTGTACATAGCAACAAGAACCAGCTTCCTCACAGCAGCTACAACATGGCTGTAATGGTACTAAAAGCCACTGAATAGGTGCAAAAAATAATTGAAAGGGTTAATGGATTGTTGGCTTTTAACTCAAGGGGATTAGAATAGAAAAATAATGTGGAAATAATGTTACAGTTATGTAAAACTTAGGTTTATAGACCATACCTCAGGAAAGATATATTGGCCTTTGGAGGATTGCAATGCAGATTCAACAGAATGTTGAATAAAACTGTCAATCTACGGCAACAGTTGCATAGACTAGACTTGTATTCGTTGGATAGAAGATGAAGCGGCAATCTAATTGAGATTTAAGATGATTAAAGGAATTGACAGGGTAAATAGAGAGAAACTATTTCCTCTGGGGGATTTCAGAACAAGGGGGTGGGTATAATCTTAAAATTGAAGATAGGCCCAGGGTGATGTCAGGAAGCACTTCTTTGCATAAAAGCCAATGGAAATCCAGAACTCTCTTCCCAACATGCTGTTGAGTCGAGGGCATGGGGTGTGGAGGGGTTGGGAAATTTAAAACTTTAAAACTGAGATTGATAGATTTTTGTTAGGCAAAGGTATTAAGAACTGCAGAATCAAGGTGGGTAGATGGAGTTAAGGTGCAGATTGGCTGTATGATCTAATTGAATGATGGAACAGACTCAAGAGCTGCATTGCCTGTTCCTGTTCTTATATTCATAACAGTGGTGTGTAGAAGGTGACAGGGTGAAAAAAAAAACTTTTTAATGGTGACAAACATGCTCAATATTGTACCAGTGGTGACTGCACGTCTTAATTTTGATTGAAAGACAAATTGACCTATAAAAAAATCTGATGGACAGTGTGTCTCAGGCTACAACCAGGAACCAAGTTCATTACCGAAAATTAAAACGCAAACAAATCAGGCTTAATTTCCAGTTGTTGTTGAAAATAATTAACACTTCCATGGTCCCTTAGTTCTTGGTATTAATACTTAATTTGAACACGGTAGTCATAAATCAGAGCATGATACTGGATGCAGACTGAGACTTTACTAGACCCAACTTGTTAGCCATCTGGCAAAGTACAAACTCACAAAAGACTCATGGCTGTCCCCTGCAGTTATACCTCTTCCTTGGCTCTTAAATCAATGCTGAGAGGAGATGAATAAAAAGCCCTTCACAATTAAAGCTTGAAACACAAATGCATTTTGAAGGCAATGAGGCTCTGTGGCAGGTCCCGGTTAAAGATTACACTTCCACCCACTTTAGGACATAGCCAAATTAAGAGAATGATTTAAAGGACAATCTTTAATATAATTACAAAGGCCACAGGCAGAGTTATAAGCAACTGATGACCCAGTGATGACCGAGTGAACTTGAAAACCCTTTACCCAGAAACATAAGTCAGTAGCAATCAATTGTATCACATTTACCTTGCAGAGACATGAGCACAGCAGGATTTCTCCAAGTATTTGGCTACAGCAGTCATATTAAAGGGGCTGTAATGCAAGTAAACCAAAATGAAAAAAAAACATGTTTCTTTATTCATTCACAGGATGAGGATGTCATTGCCTAGGACCAGCATTTATTGCCCATCCCTGATTGCCCTTGTTCTGGGGGCATTTAAGAGTCAACCACATTGCTGTGTGTCTGGAGTCACACGTGGGCCAGACCAGGTAAGGACAGCAGATTTCTTTCCCTAAAGGACATTAGTGAGCCAGATGGGTTTTTACCACAATCAGCAATGGTTTCATGGTCATCATTTTAATTGAATTTAAATTTCACCATCTGCCATGATGGGATTCAAATCCAAGTCCCCAGAGCATTGCCCTGGGTCTCTGGATTATTAGTCCAGTGACAACACCACTATGTCACCACCTCCCCAGATGCAACTACCACAGTTGACTTACAAAACGGTAAGAGTGCAATGAATGAATGAACTGGGACATCAGAACTTACCCATCCTTGTAAACAGAAAGCTTGCAATCATTCCAGGATTTGGTTGTCTGCGCTTATGCTAAATTCCAAGTTGTGCAAAGCCAAACAATGTGGGATTTTTTATCTGCAGAGTAATGTTTACAGTTTCTACCCTGAAGGTGCATAGCATTGGCATAGAGGAAAAATGAAACAAGCAGTAACAAAAAACAGGCTTCTCACAAATCTACAGTCAATCTGTGGCACACACATCTGCTGTGATGTAAACTCTACGATCCAGGTTAATTTTCTATCAAGTACACAATCAGATCAGTTTAAGCCAATTTTTAAAATTCATGCAACACGGGTTTAAGTAGGTCCCAAGGGTTAGCAAAAAAGCAAGCAAAAAAAATATATAAAATGCTAAAAACAGTCATCAGCAGGTCAGGCATCTGTGGAATGACAGAGTCAACAGTACAGGTCACTGACATTTAGTTAGGACTGCAAATGCTTGGAAATACAACAGGTTTTAAGCAAGTACAGAGCCCACGAAAAAGGCACAAGGGGAAAGAACAAAAGGGAAAGTCTGTAATAGGGTGGAAGCCAGACCCAGAAGGAAAAAACAGTTCAGATCAGTATGCTTATTTCCCAGTTTTTACTGTTTTTTGCCTTCTGGGGATTGATTAAGTGACAAAAAGGGACAATGGTGAAAAGGAAAAGGGATGGTCATGTGTCAAGCAAAGACGCAAAACGTGGGTCAAGAGGAGCCATAAATGGCAATGGCAGAATCTGCCTTAGAAAATGGAAGCAGTGGTTACAGGCCTGATTTTGCATCCAGAAGGTCGTAAAACGTCTAATCAAAAGATAAGGTGCTGTTCCTTGAGCTCCATTAGAAGAGAACGGAGTCAAGGACATAGAACTCAGAGTGGAAATGAGATGGAAGCAATGGAAAGCTAAGGTTCTTGCTTGTCGACTGAACAGAGGTGTTCAGCAAAGTGGTCACCTTTATGGCCTCCCAAGAGCAGAAAAGACTGGACTGTGGGCAGCAAATATAGTATACCAAATTGCTAAATGTTGCTGCCTGATCTGCTGAGTATTTCCAGCATTTATTTCAGTGTTTGTTTCAGTTTCCCAGCATCCGCTGTATTCTATTTTTGTATTATCAAAAAGGCATATTTAACCTTGCATATCTTCACTCTTTATCTCAATTATTCAAAACTAACATGCAACAAGAAATGATACAGCTGTCGCTGGTTAGTTATTACTAAGTTTCAGCGCGGGTAAGTGAATCAAGGGTTCAGATGTCATCAGAACCTGAAAAATCGACAAGTAATTTGTATTCACACTGAACCCCTGAGATTATTAGATGTCTGACAGCAATTGACTGACAGGCGAGGTCGTATAATACATCAAAGACACATTGAATTTTGAATATACTTTTTGATTTCCATTAGCTTCATAAAGAATTTTCCAGAGTAACGTATGGGCATCCAGCCTGGCATTATATCCTTCAAAATCAGAGGCAGCTCAATCCCGTTTGCATTTTTATTTCTTATTTGCTGGTTCTTCTGTTTGATGTCATGGATATTTAAGTTTTGAAACTGTGGCTTTTAATGCCATTGCCTCTTTGGTGGAACAATTAAACATCAAAACACCATGATTTGTCTGTACATCAACTGGAGACATGTGCAGGTTAATTGGAAGACAGACAGATACTTTATACCTGATTCTATGCTACAAAACAACAAAAACTTTCTTTTATATAGCGCCTTTAATGCAGTAAAGCATTCCAAGGCATTTCACAGAAATCAATATCAAACATACGTTGACATTGAGGCACACAAGGAGAAAAGAAAGACTTGTATTTATATAATACCTTTCATGACCAGCGGACATCTCAAAGCACTTTACATCAAATGAAGTGCTTCTGAAGTATAGTCACTGATGTAATGTAGGAAATGTGGCAGCCAATTTGTGTTCAGAAAGCTCGCACAAACAGCAATGTGATAATGACCAGATAATCTGTTTTTTGTGATGTTGATTGAGGGATAGTTATTGGCCAGTACATCAAAGATACTCCCCTACTCTTTGAAATAGTGTCATGGGATCTTTTACATCCACCTAACCAGGCAGAAAGGGCCTCTATTAAATGACTCATCTGAAGGACAGCACCTCAGACAGTGCAGTGCCCCCTCAGTACTGCACTGAAGTGTCAACCTTGATTGTGTTTTTGTGCTCATAAGAAGATATTAGGGCAGGTGACCAAAAGTTTGGTCAAAGATGTAGGGTTTAAGGAGGTCCTTAAAGACAGAAAGAGTGGTAGTAAGGCAGAGAGGTTTCAGGAGGGAATCCCAGAGCTTAGGACCTAGGCAGCTGAAGGCACAACTTCTAATAGAGGAGCACAGAAAATTGGGGATGTGCAAGAAGCCAGAATTGGAGAAGGCAGTTATCTTACAGGGTTGTAGGGCTGGAATACAGTACAGAGGTTGCGAGTTTAAGGCCATGGAGTGATCAGAAAATAAGGATGAGCTATTAAAATTGAGTTGTTTTTGAGTAAGGAGCCAATGTAGGTCAGCAAACATGGAATGTTGAGTGAACAGGATTTGGTTTGAGTTGGGAAAATGGCAGCTGGATTTTAGATGAGCCCAAGTTTCTGGAGGGTATAAGGTGGGGGTCCAGCCAGAGGAGTATTAGAACAGTCAAGTCTAGAGGTAACACACCTACTATTACCCACAGAGACAAGAAGCTTCGACAATGTGGCTTATCAAACAAGTGCACCTGGGACAACACTGGGCCTTACAGACTCAGGGAGCCCAGGTTCAAAATCCAATTGCCTGTCTTCTTGAAACTTCCAGAGGGTGGTTGTAGGTACACTTCAATTAATCCAGGAGGAGATACGGTTGCAGAACGCAGTTCTTAATCTGTTGAAAATTGGGGATCTAAATGCTATAAAGACAAGTTGGTGCTCTGCTGTTGATGTCGTTCAGAGTGAAGGGGATTATAGGGGAAAATCAATTGTCTTTTTCCTTTACATTGACAGACAATCAATTACTTTGATCCCAGAAATGTTTGGCCATAAAAGTTAAGCATGAAACAGGACTGCATGGAATACCAATCTCCCACTATCCTATTATCTGCAATTAAAAAAAACACACACAAAGTAAAGCTCACTACCTACTCCATACCGCAGAAAAATCATTTGAGTATAACACCCTGGTATATTTTTTGAGAACAATAATGCCAGTCCAACATATAAATTTTAACACATCATGCTGAATTACCATGATTGCGTTTTGCCAATATCCAAATGAACAGATAGCAAAAATTGATGTCTCATCCCTTAATTCAACACAAATTCAATACTTCAGTTGAAGCACTCAAGTTTTGATTGATTAGTATCAAAGAGCCCCACCAAAATTGACAGTAGCCGGGAACTCTATAGCACTTACAGGAAGATGTCCCAAAGTGATTATCGTTCAAGAGGCAAAACAGAAGACACGAGTAACCCGGTATAAATCAAGTAAGACAAAGCGTGGGCATGTAAGACAGAAAGACTTTTGATGATTTTCTACTGGAGTGCCTCCGACATTCTTGGCAGGCTGGCTTACCTGTTGTGGTGTCAAGTCATCGAATGCATCATAGCTATTGAAGTGACTGTTCTAAAGACTGTGCAAACATAATTTATTCATTTTTCTGCAAGCACTTTTACAGGGATATTGACATGTTTTCCATCTGAGCTTAAAAACAACCTATTCCAAATCACTGAGCATGAGGTAAATGTGTTACAGTGTGATGATCAAGTCAGCAAGCACTGGCAAACAGAGCATCGCGGCAGTTTTCAAATGGCTTTAGTTAATATGAAACAGTAAGCCCTTCCTTTAATTATAATGTACCCCATGGCTTTTTTTTTAACCCTGACTGAAATATCTCCACTTTTTTTTAATAATATTATATCTTAATTTCCTTCCTCTAGGTCTCCTGGGTACACTTTGCTCAGATTGATGTCTGCTTTTCTAAGCTTACACAACAATTTCTGCCCTGGGTCACTGGAACTGACAAGGTTAGCATTTTGCTGTTAATTTAGAAAATACAATTACCATATTATAGATATAACCTGTGGTTTGTGAGGGGATTATATTTCCTTTGGCAAGCAGGCCAAGGTCAAAGGTTTCACACAGGCTGCTAACAACTGCAGTAATAAGTCTTTACATTCTCCTTGACTCAGAAGAATGATTAAAAAGCTGTTTTTTAACTTAGTTTCCTCTCTCTTTACTTGCCTCACCCCACACTACCCCCTTCCACACGTACAATTATCAATGAGGTCCCAAGTGGGATATAGAGAGAAGTTCCCCTTTCTCCCCATCACTCTCTAAAATTGATGATAAAGTGTGTGACAGTCAAAGAAATGAACCCTGCCCCTTAAAGTGATCACGCAACACTTGTGATATTGTCACAAAATAAGCCAAATTGGCCTTCAACGCTCAAATGAGTCAAAGCATTTGCTCTAGAGCGGAGGCAAAACTAAGAGTAGTTTGGTATTCGAAGGCTGCTGACATGTCTGGAACTGTACCACAGCAACAGTTAATCCACTCAGAAGAAGCAAGAAAGTAGAGAATATTGAGACAAAATGAAACTGCATCCTGGTTGTGAAAAAAATATCTGAGAGGTGCACGAAAAACAGACCAGCAAAAGAAAAAGGATCTACATCTTGAAGGGACAAGACAAACTAATTTGGTGCACCCTCTGTAAACATTATGGTCAGCATTTTCCTCCAATTGGGGGGGTTATGCAGGAGTGGGCGTGAGTGGGCAGATTCCCGATCGGCGCCCCCAGACGGGGGTGTGCTGCCATTTTACTTGGGCTGGCCAGTTAAGGCCCTCCCAGCGTGACGTCTGCCCGGAAGCGCTGAGTGCTCCCTGTGCGGGCAGCGGGGATTCCCTGAGCCAGGAGTGTGCTCTTTCGTGCATGCACGCGGAAGAGTGCACAGATATCCTTGAGGCAAAGTGCTGCCTCAGGGAGATCGGTTGAGCTTTTAAAGATTTATTAAAGGTAAGAAAAGAATTTCCTGACATGTCCCCTCAAGTGACACTGTCACCTGAGCTGGGACATGTCCATTACTTTTATTTAAAAATTTTCCAAACATTTTAAATCCCTCAAGAAACCTCATCCCGCCCGTGGATGAGGTTTCATGCTTTTTCGGAAGGCCGCCTGGGCTCTTTGTCTGCCCGCCAACTTTAAGGTTGGACGGCAGGTCCATTAATCATTTTAATTACATTTAATGGCTTTAATAGGCCATTGACAGGTTGGCGGGTTCTCAGCCGAGTCGGCTGCACACCCGCCAAACTGAAAATCTAAATGATGCGGGCTGATGTTGGGACGCACGCCTGGCGTCACCCCGCATCTTTTTACACATCGGCGAGCGCGTCTCGCCCCTGTTTGCCGAATGGAAAATGCTGCCCTATAAGACAACGCCCCCAGAATTGGCGGAATCGGTCTCAATCTTTTGGTGGCGAAACAAAGCATTCTGGGAGCATGGCAGCTACCAGGACCGGTCACCAGCCAATCACAACCCACGCTCGGGCACCACCTGACCTTCCATTTGGCCAGGACAGATTGCTAGCCAATCACAACTCATGCTCAGGTACCACCTGACCTTCCCTACATCAGGGACCAGCTGTCAGCTAATCATAGCTTGCGTTCAGGTGTCAGCTGACCTTGCCTGTCCCAGGAACCTCCTCCCCTCACCCACAGAAAAGCCCAACATGGTGTCGGCGGAGGCCACTTGACGGAAATATCCAACTGGCTTACACACCGCATGATCAGTGCTCCAATCAGTTGAGGCAATGCCCACATGGGCTATAGAGCTGGAGGAAAGGGCACTGATTATGAGCTAAGGTTAGACTCAGCTGAGCCTGGCCAGATGTTGGTATAGCGATTAATTAGTGTTATTAACATTATTACTTAGTGTCGGGTTGATTTGGTGGTGACTGGATGAGCTGTGGTACGCTGCGGATTTCCATCCCCTGAGGAAGGAATTGCTCAGACTCAGTAACAGAATTTATTGGAGACAGGTTCATTTCCTCTCATTCAGTGTCACACTGAATCAGTGTTCACAGTCAACGGGAAAAGCCATTGTGGTGCAAGACCAGGTGACCAGCTTGATGGAAAAGCTTGATAAAGCAGAGCCTCGTAGTTGTTTCCTGCTGCATCTTTGTAGCTGACGATCCCACAGGTATTACACTGAACTGTATAAAATATACAGCACTGAAAGAGGCCATTTGGCTCAACTAGTCTGCGCCATGACATCACTTTCACTGGCTTCCCGTGATGCCACTTCCGCTGACGCCTCCCGGAATACGTCCAGCCAGAGTTGGCAATCGTATCAGACACATCAACATTTAAAAAATGCACATCTCTGACTAAAAATAGAAACTGCAATATTGGGACTTTCTGTTTCCAACTCTGTTCCAAGTACTTATCTGGAATTGTTAATTCATTGGGCATGGGGGTTACTGGAGGGAGCTACTTAAACAGGGTCAGGATTTTGGAACCAAGTTTGTCGAAGCCTACATTTTTTTTAACCAACACTGAGAATTTTTAAGTGGGCTTTTCATGCTCTCTCTTCCCCTCCCCATGTCACCAGAGTTTCAATGCACCATCCAGAGTGCAGACTCCTTGTTTCAATAAGTGGTTGCTAAAGGAGTTTGACAGAACTAGATCAGACAACTCTCCCCATTTACTTCAGAGACATGCTCCTACTTCCATTCTGCACCTCTTGGTTTTCCACTTAGTATCTTGTGAAACAACAAGAGGTACCTGCATGGTACCCCAATGAGTATGGCTGCTGCATTTAACAATGTGCACTGTTATAGAGCCAGATGAACATGAATAATTTCTATTTTATTTCTTCACAAGATGGACGCTGTTGAGACTAGCGCTTCACAACTTACTTCAACCATGAAGAAAAGAAACTGTCATGGCATCCAATTGTTTGTTCATTAATTCCATGATCTTCATCTACACTATGCTACTTTGAAATCCATTGCAAGTCTTCAGCACTTTTTGTGTGAACAATTTCTTCCCCACATCAGTCTTAAATTTGCTTTTTATCAGTTTGAAGCTGGTCACTTTCTGCTGTTCTGTTGGTTTAGCTTCAATTACTGCTGCAGTTTAACCATTTACAATCAAAAGACACACACACACACACACTCTCACGCATGTGCACCTCTCGTTCACCTGCTTCCTAGAATCTCCAACCCTTCCTCTCCCACAATGCTGTGATGCCAGTGACCAGCCTCACTACCTTTTCCAAAGTGCATCCTGTGCATGAATATGTCCACTGTATCTTGGTGATCAGAAGTATACACGTTATTTAAGACGCAGCCTGGTCTGACTCCTGCATTTTGACCAGGATTTCCTATTGTCTTGGGCTGTACCATTTTGGCTTTATGGTTAAGTATTCTGTTTGAATGCATATGTTTAGTGTCAAGACTGCTAAAGCCCTTAGATTGCTTCTGGCTCTATTCCTGGAGATTTCAACACTATTTTTCTGTAACTTATTTTTCAGCTCCAATGGACTTCTCCAATGCACTTCTCCAACTGACTGTACATCGAATTGCCCCCATATTACAATTTATCTCTAATCTGATCTCAATCCCTGCTCTCTTTAAGTCTCTGTGCAATAAATATCCCTCAATCAATACATCCAAACAAGGTTAACTGATCTTTTTATCTCATTGCAGTTTGAGAGTCTTTGCCGTGTGTTGAAATTCGTGGTTGCATTGTAGGCTAAACACTGAACTGAAAATCAAACTAAAGATCCAAGGGCTGGAACTTAACAGGCGACTGAGTTCCCCACCGCCCCTGACTGAAACGTCGGTCAGGGGCCTGCCCAAGAATAAACTGACTTCCCACTCAGTGGGATGTTAATTGGCTCAGGGCGAGACTTCTGCCCTAATCTGGGGAAGAAGTTCCGTTTTAGAGAGCTGTGAGCCAAGATGATTAGCCGGAAGCCCTGTAGTGCCAGCAGCACCAGGGTCGAGTGGTGACCACTGCTGGGACTACAGCCAGTCGCCAAAGAGGAGAAGGTTACGGAGGCCGGACTGAAGTTAAATCCAGGGTATCAGGGGCACTGGCTGGCAGGCCCTAGTGAGGGGAGTGATGGGGAGGGTGGGGATTTTAGAGACCAGGGGGTGGGTTAAAGGGGGTGGGATATGACCAGGGGTTGTCTCCGATGGCACTGGGGACCCCTGAAGGAGGGTCAGATGAGGCACTTATGGGCCTCAATCAGCCCAAGGGTGGGCGGGCTGCCTAATGCCTCCACCACCTCCCCTAAACTGGTAGACAAGTCAGGGGCAAGCGCGAAGGTGGCAGGCAAGCTACACGCTGCATTTTACAAGGCCCCCCTGTCACCTTCAAACACGCTGCTGGGGGAGCATAAAATCTAGCCCCATGTAAAGATTTGGAAATAATTCTTTGTTCTAAAACAGATTTATACATATATGAATAAATACGTTTTGATGGAAAGAATTTTTATGCCACCTTACAATCTGTAGCGGCAAAATGCAGAAGGCAAAATTTGCATTTACACAGCACCTTATGTCTGACATATTTCAAACTCTTCACAGATAACAAATTCCTTTGACACACAGTGGTGTTAGGTTAATAAATAAGACAGTAACTTTACATACTGCAGGGACCCATAAATAACAGCGAGATGACTGACCAGCTAATCTGCTTTTGGCAACATTTCTTGCAGGAGGGTCTTGAGAACTTCTTATTCGTTTTTTTTGGACTGAGCCACGGGTTCTTCAATTTTCTCTGATCAGGCAGATGGACAGTCAGTTTAAAATCCTGTCTTAAAGCCACATCTCCAACAAGGCAGCACTGCCTCAATATTGCAAGTGTCAGCCTAGATTAGGTGCTCCAGTGCTCAAGTCAGCTTGAAAACTCAACTTGCCGACTACAGTAAATATATTACCAACTGAGTCAAGCTGACATGACAACAGCACTATAAATACAATTACACCATAGCTGTGCTTAAACATGTCCATAAATATTCCTCTAAACCGCACACCTGGGTCTGAATTTTATGGGGCCTGCAGGAACAGGGTAGGAGGAGATGGAGCAGGTCGACCAAAAAAAAATCACAAGGCAGCGCAGTGGACAGAGTGCCTGTTGCCTGCTGTCACCAAGGCATTCTGCCAGGGGCAGAGAATGTAGAGGGCAGCCCCTCCACCCAGAGGCCAATTACACCACTTAAATGGACAACTAAGAACCTCTCCGTGCTGTTGCCGATATTTTACCAGCAGCGGGTAGGCCCTCCGCCCCATAGGGAGGCTTTTTGGTGAAACCTGCTGGCCCTTCTGTGGGCTTGGGGATGGCCTCCTAACTGGGTACTCTTGGCCCCTTGAAGAGCCCCCTGGTGGGAATGGCTGTCCCCTTGGCAACACCACTGCCCCAGCTTCACCAACCACTCCCCAACCCACATTCACCAGGGCCTGCCTAACTGACCCCATTTACTTTGCTGTGAGGCTGGTGTCAATTGATGAGTTTCCACCCATGCTGATTTAATTTCCAGCTTCTCTGAGCCATAATCCTTCCTCATTATTGTCCTTACGCAATTCATTTTATTTTTATCAGGGCTACCCCTCTCCTTTTCCATTTTGTCTATCTATTCAAAATGTCAAGTAGCCTGGAATATTTAGTTCCCAGCCTTACAACCATGTCTGGTAATGGCTAGTAGATCAAACCTATTTACCTCAATTTGTGCCATTGATTTGGCTATCTATAGTAATTATGGTTTTATTTAGTGTGTAATGTAACTTTAAGAATATACTTGTTAAGGAAGATCGTATGATCTGTAGTAACCAATAGGAGATTAGCGTGGGCTACCTCTGCAGTCATTGTAGAGATAGAGTTGGAGTTGAAAGCACATATGTAGTTGCTGCTGAGTATATTGTAAATAAACTTAATGTTTCCACCCAAGAAGTGTCTGAAGACTAACTCTATTATTAATAGCACAACTCAATGACCCTACAACAAACTGGTGATGAGGATGGGATAAAACAGGATTGAACAGAAGAAATCACGTTAGAAAGAAATCGGCACTGTACCTCACCAAGTGATTATAAGTAGCAAGCTCTGTTAGAATTGAACAGGTTATCCCCTCTCAAAATGCCACAATTTGGGAGAATTGATCCTTTTGAACCTGCCACAGACAATTGGTCTCAATACATAGAACACCTCACGTTTTTTTTTCAAGCGATCGAGACTACGGGGGAAGAAAAGAGGTGAGCAATCCTCTTGAGTACTTGTGGGAGCAAAACCTACACCTCGATTTGAAGTTTGACGGCGCCCAGTGCCCCAGATTCAAAGAATTTCGATGAAATGGTGGACCTCGTGAAGGGTCACTTTCAATCCAAGCCCTCAGATGTGACGCAGAAGCTCAAGCTTAATTCGCAAAATAGAGCCTTGGGTGAGACAATTGCATGCTACATGGCAAATTTGAAGCAGCTAATGGAACATTGGGAGTTTGATAAGATGGTTTAGTGTGTGATGTAAAAGAGAACATTATTCAGGCAAGATTATTGTCCAAAGTGAATATGGGTTTGAAGAAGGTACTAGAGATAGCGCTGGCCATGGAAAGCACGTTAACAGATTCAGAAACAATACAGGGTGTGCAAAATGGCACCATCCTTCACATCAGGCAGGAAGCTTCAGCCAAAAGAGGCGCAAAAATGTGAGACTCTGCCGAGAAGTGGGAAACAGCCCCCGCTGGCCGAAGAATAAAGAAAAATAACTTAGCAGCGAAATTGAAGAATAATTTTAATAGAGGTGGAAACAATAAGTCTTTTAGTGATTGGCAGTTTAAAAAAAATCAAATGCTACCATTGTCATAGAAATGGACATATGATGAGGCAATGCATGAAAAGATTAAAGCAGGCTTGTAAACAAAAGAAGAAGCCCAATGAAATCTGCAATGTAGAAGAGCCTGAAACATCAAATTCAGACAGTTGCTTGTTGTTTAATCTGAAAGTTGGAAAGACAGAACCAATATTTGTCACGGCGAAGGTAAATGGCAAACTCGTTAGAATGGAATTGGACACATGAGCTTCCACTACAGTAACTGAAGAACATACCTTTGGATGCTTGAATAATGGTGAACATCAATTAAGTTTAGAAGAAACAGCTGCCAAACTCAAAACATATATGGGGAAGACATTCAAGTCAAAGGCAAAAGCAGAGTAACTGCCAATTATGGAAGCCAATCAGCAAAGCTACCAGTGTTGGTATTAAGAGGCAGAGGACCAAGCCTCCTAGGGTGAAATTGACTAAGGGAAATCAACCTTGATTGGCCACAGAGATTCCAAAAGGAAGCTGGAATTGTTCCTGTTTTGGAAAAGGATTGTATAAGGACTCAACAACCTGAAGAAATGCAGGCTGTCTTAAGCCAAAACCTGGAAGAACAGGATAAGAAACTCGAAGAGACCCTGCTAGATGACAGAGTTCAAGACGAGGTCAGCAACCCTCGCAGGGAAAAAGAAAACCTGTTAAAAGACCTTCATACACTGCAAGATTCCCTCAGGTCAAAGTTTGTACTTCTGGAAAAGTATGAAGAGGAACAGAAAGAACTCAGCACTTCTCTGACAAACTGAAGAATGAGTTGGCAGAGAAGACACAACAATGTTAAATTTTCCAGGAGGCAGCAACCAAATGCAAAAAAGATTTGGAAGAGCTAAAGAATCAGCTAAGTTAAACCAAAGAGGCTTTGGAAGCAAAATTTGCATAATTTACCAAGAAGCAGACAGATAATGAAATTTTGGGAGACTCAGCCACTGAACTCAGACAAGTTGAGCTGGCATCTGGGAGAAGTTTGACCAACAGTGAAGTCAAAAGGAAGGCCGATATTAAAGTCTATGCTAGAAAGAAGAAGGCATGTAGAAAGAAGATACAGAAATACTAATAGGGTCTTAATTCTGGCAACATAAGAATACAGTTTCGTACAGAGCCTGGCAATCAAATTACAAATAGCCCTTTGTCATTTGCCTTTACAAGAAAATAATGAACACATCCCAGTTCCACAGGAACTTGTTTTGCTGTTAAATTTCTTAGATCCCTCACCGGTATTTGCTCGACAGATCAGAGACTGGACAAGTCGGGGCCCAGTCCTATCTCAGGTATGAGAACAAGTGCAACGTGGTTGGTCACAGGAGCCCGTATCTGACAAAATAAAACCGTACTTCAACAGAAGTCATGGAATAACCAGCCAGGATGCCATCTTATTGTGGAGAGCATGAGTGATGGTTCCTCCAAAGGGAAGGGAGCCACTTTTAATTGAACTATACAGTGCCCATCCAGGAATTTCCCGGATGAAGACCATAGCGCGCAGCTACCTATGGTGGTCTGGGATGGATGACAAAAAAGAGAATTTGGTGAAGAATTGTGTACAATGTCAGCAACTGCAAAAG